>NC_067197.1:13321022-13982808 GCF_000699445.3 Schistosoma haematobium | reverse complement strand
TTACTTACTTACTTACTTACTTACTTACTTACTTACTTACTTACTTACTTACTTACTTACTTACTTACTTACTTACTTACTTACTTACTTACTTACTTACTTACTTACTTTACTTACTTACTTACTTACTTACTTACTTACTTACTTACTTACTTACTTACTTACTTACTTACTTACTTACTTACTTACTTGCTTACTTACTTACTTATTTACTTACTTACTTACTTACTTACTTACTTACTTACTTACTTACTTACTTACTTACTTACTTACTTACTTACTTACTTACTTACTTACTTACTTACTTACTTACTTACTTACTTACTTACTTACTTACTTACTTACTTACTTACTTCTACTTACTTACTTACTTACTTACTTACTTACTTACTTACTTACTTACTTACTTACTTACTTACTTACTTACTTACTTACTTACTTACTTACTTACTTACTTACTTACTTACTTACTTACTTACTTACTTACTTACTTACTTACTTACTTACTTACTTACTTACTTACTTACTTACTTACTTACTTACTTACTTACTTACTTACTTACTTACTTACTTACTTACTTACTTACTTACTTACTTACTTACTTACTTACTTACTTACTTACTTACTTACTTACTTACTTACTTACTTACTTACTTACTTACTTACTTACTTACTTACTTACTTACTTACTTACTTACTTACTTACTTACTACTTACTTACTTACTTACTTACTTACTTACTTACTTACTTACTTACTTACTTACTTACTTACTTACTTACTTACTTACTTACTTACTTACTTACTTACTTACTTACTTACTTACTTACTTACTTACTTACTTACTTACTTACTTACTTACTTACTTACTTACTTACTTACTTACTTACTTACTTACTTACTTACTTACTTACTTACTTACTTACTTACTTACTTTACTTACTTACTTACTTACTTACTTACTTACTTACTTTACTTACTTACTTACTTACTTACTTACTTTACTTACTTACTTACTTACTTACTTACTTACTTACTTACTTACTTACTTACTTACTTACTTACTTACTTACTTACTTACTTACTTACTTACTTACTTACTTACTTACTTACTTACTTACTTACTTACTTACTTACTTACTTACTTACTTACTTACTTACTTACTTACTTACTTACTTACTTACTTACTTACTTACTTACTTACTTACTTACTTACTTACTTACTTACTTACTTACTTACTTACTTACTTACTTACTTACTTACTTACTTACTTACTTACTTACTTACTTACTTACTTACTTACTTACTTACTTACTTACTTACTTACTTACTTACTTACTTACTTACTTACTTACTTACTTACTTACTTACTTACTTACTTACTTACTTACTTACTTACTTACTTACTACTTACTTACTTACTTACTTACTTACTTACTTACTTACTTACTTACTTACTTACTTACTTACTTACTTACTTACTTACTTACTTACTTACTTACTTACTTACTTACTTACTTACTTACTTACTTACTTTTACTTACTTACTTACTTACTTACTTACTTACTTACTTACTTACTTACTTACTTACTTACTTACTTACTTACTTACTTACTTACTTACTTACTTACTTACTTACTTACTTACTTACTTACTTACTTACTTACTTACTTACTTACTTACTTACTTACTTACTTACTTACTTACTTACTTACTTACTTACTTACTTACTTACTTACTTACTTACTTACTTACTTACTTACTTACTTACTTACTTACTTACTTACTTACTTACTTACTTACTTACTTACTTACTTACTTACTTACTTACTTACTTACTTACTTACTTACTTACTTACTTACTCACCTACTTACTTACTTACTTACTTACTACTTACTTACTTACTTACTTACTTACTTACTTACTTACTTACTTACTTACTTACTTACTTACTTACTTACTTACTTACTTACTTACTTACTTACTTACTTACTTACTTACTTACTTACTTACTTACTTACTTACTTACTTACTTACTTACTTACTTACTTACTTACTTACTTACTTACTTACTTACTTACTTACTTACTTACTTACTTACTTACTTACTTACTTACTTACTTACTTACTTACTTACTTACTTACTTACTTACTTACTTACTTACTTACTTACTTACTTACTTACTTACTTACTTACTTACTTACTTACTTACTTACTTACTTACTTACTTACTTACTTACTTACTTACTTACTTACTTACTTACTTTACTTACTTACTTACTTACTTACTTACTTACTTACTTACTTACTTACTTACTTACTTACTTACTTACTTACTTACTTACTTACTTACTTACTTACTTACTTACTTACTTACTTACTTACTTACTTACTTACTTACTTACTTACTTACTTACTTACTTACTTACTTACTTACTTACTTACTTACTTACTTACTTACTTACTTACTTACTTACTTACTTACTTACTTACTTACTTACTTACTTACTTACTTACTTACTTACTTACTTACTTACTTACTTACTTACTTACTTACTTACTTACTTACTTACTTACTTACTTACTTACTTACTTACTTCTACTTACTTACTTACTTACTTACTTACTTACTTACTTACTTACTTACTTACTTACTTACTTACTTACTTACTTACTTACTTACTTACTTACTTACTTACTTACTTACTTACTTACTTACTTACTTACTTACTTACTTACTTACTTACTTACTTACTTACTTACTTACTTACTTACTTACTTACTTACTTACTTACTTACTTACTTACTTACTTACTTACTTACTTACTTACTTACTTACTTACTTACTTACTTACTTACTTACTTACTTACTTACTACTTACTTACTTACTTACTTACTTACTTACTTACTTACTTACTTACTTACTTACTTACTTACTTACTTACTTACTTACTTACTTACTTACTTACTTACTTACTTACTTACTTACTTACTTACTTACTGACTAACTTAGTGACTTACTTTCCTGCTTATTACTTAGTCACTTAATTAGTTGATTAATTATTTAGTTACCTCTCGATAAGGACCTTTGGCCACACATCAACATTCTCCATCCAACACTGTCGTGGATAATCCTTTCCAGTACTTTCCAGTTGATATTCATCCTTTTCACGTTTGCTTCTAATTCGCGACGTAGTGTGTTCTTCGGCCATCTTCTTTTCCGTTTCCCCTTAGGATTCCGAGTTAGAGCTTGTCTCGTGATCCAGTTTGGTGATTTCCGTAATGTGTGTCCTGTGCACTTCCATCGTCTTCTCCTAATTTCCTCTCCAGATGGAATCTAGTTTGTTCTCTCCCACAATAAGCTGTCGCTGATTATATCCGTCCAGCGGATATCCTGTGTAGACAACTGCTTATAAATACTTGTACCTTTTTGATGATGTTTGTAGTAGTTCTCCACCTTTCAGCCCCGTACAGTAGAACTGTCTTGACGTTCGTATTACAGATCGTGACTTTGATGTTGGAATGCAGACAGTTGTATTGAGTTCCACATGTTGTTCAACTGTGGGAATGCTGCTCTTGCTTTGCCAATCCTCACCTTTACATCTGTATCGGATCCTCCTTGTTCATCGATGATGCTTCCCAGTTAAGTGAAAGACTTCACAGCTTCCAGAGTTTCTCCATCAAGTGTGATTGGGTTTGTGTTCTCCGTGTTTTATTTGAGGATCGTGCTTTTTCCTTTATGTACGTTGAGCCATACTGGTGTAGAGGTTGCTGTTACACTAGTTGTTTCAATCTGCATTTGTTGATGGGTATGGGATAGAAGGATCAGCTTATTTCCGAAGCTCAAATCTTCTAATTGATTCCGAGCTGTGTATTGTATTCCGTGCTTGCCCTCAAACATCAAGGTCTTCATAATCCAGTCGATCACCAGAAGAAAGAGCAAGTGGGAGAGTAATCAGCCTTGTCTGAAGAAGGGGAAGAGATCATCCATACAATTGTCACATAAATTTACAGATTACATCTATTTATAAATCAATGAGTTATATTTGATATATTACTCTGAATTAAGTGGCGGTTTTGGAATCACGAATTACATGTTAGAATTGTGAATCTGGTAGTGGCCGAATAGAACAAACTGCATCTAACAAATAAAGGAGTGTCTAGTTTTTTATTTGCCGATTTATAGTCTTCTATATTATGAAGTGACTCTACACTTCAGTCAACAAATTCGTCACCATTTTAGTATTTCTATTAGTGATCGTTAACATATTCTGCTCGTTCACTCTTCTATCTAGCCGATTAAATAACGTATGGCAGCAATGTCGCTAGGTTCCATACCAATATGTTTTACGCAGGAACAGTTCTGTCTGTTCAGACTAAAGTTGAAATAACTTTGATCATGACTAAAACTACTAAATTTTGTTAGCAACCGCAGCAAAAGTGTAGAAGAGAGAAAAGACAAAATTAAAAAGTACATAGTTTATCAATTGTTGTCTCAATTATTTGGAATAATATATGACAGTTTCAGCAGCTAAGTTTCATACACTTGAAATATGGATGAGGAGATTTCAACAATAATAATAATGATGTTCATTGACAAGTTGAATAAACCGACAATTCAGTTGAAGAGAATTGTATGAAACACAGTGTGAATTGCTCATTACATACTACTACAATTGCTACTACAACTACAACTACTACTACTACTACTACTACTACTACTACTACTACTACTACTACTACTACTACTACTACTACTTGTTCAGAGTACTTTGCTCAGTTCTAATTTTTTGTGTGTATGTTAATCTATGTTGTATATGTAGACATTTATTTCTTGATTCTTCGTATGTAGTCATGCTGATTGAAATTAGTTTATACAGGATCATTATAAACTACCTTCAAGATGCATTTTCTGGAGTTCTAGTGATAATCCATGACCAATCGAGTCAAACAGTGTAAGTAAGAGACAGGTATCTACCTCAGAAAATGGATGGATGTTTGAGTAAATCATAAATCAATTGGAGTTAGACATTAACATCGTTGGATGCCGACCGGCTCAATGGTCTAAAAATTAAGAGTTTGCGCGCAAGACTGAATGTTTTGCATTCGAATCCAACGTGTGGCATCATGCTGAGGATTCTCACACTGTGACGAAACGACCGTCCAGTGCTTTTAGAGTTTCATTGATGTTCTAGCTTCAATCGACTCATGTATTCAACCATTAAAATTAATACATTCTCTACAAACCTCATTGTAATTAATATTAGACGTATGTGTTTGTGAACTATGAAATGTCATTATGACAACATATGGCTTAAACTATCGAAACATATAATAAATATAATAATAGATAAGCTTTTCAGTTGTTATTGTGATATGAAAAATTGTATTGATTAATCCCTAATAATTTAGTAATTCTATGGAAATTTAAACAATAATGCTGCTTATAAGTGCACTCTATGGTCAGTCATATGGAACCAATATCCTAGAAGTTACGTTTAAAACATTTAACCCGTTCCATAACTTAAGAAGCCAGAAGAAAAACATAATATTTTATTGGAAATTAGTGCTTTTATGATTTGAATTTGTAAATCAACTCAGTTTTTGTTCGATAGATAATAACAATAATAATAGTAATAAAAAAATGAAATAATATATTTGTAATATCCCAATGAGTAGAAAAATCAGATTTTCTGACGTTTCGTGTGACTCAGTGTAAGCCACTTCTCCAAAGAATAAATAAAGACAGTCCAAACCATAATTCTACTGTGGTACAGACACTGAAATAACAGTAACCAATCAAAGAGATAATCATCTTTTGTTTCATTGCCAAACTATACAAACCGATCATTTGGTTTCTTGCGGACAATGCTCATATCTAAAAATCAGGAGATTGCCTATTGGACTTTTTACTTCACAATCAAACAAAATACAAATGTGCGACTCTATAACATCTTTGTCATGAAAAAGAATATTACAAAGGTCATCAGTTAAAATAAAACTGAAAATCTGTTCATTAAAGACATCATGTGAGTGATCATAAATATGCAGTTCCTTGGAAAATCAACACTTAAGTTATGACATTCTTGTCCATAGATTGATAGGCAAATCTTAAAGCTGCTACTAAAAAGGAGGTTTTTCTAGTGCTTGTTCTTAACAAGAGATCATGAATAATTTAAGTGCAAGTCACAAAAATTCAGGGCTACCTGTAAAAAGCCTATTGTTAAATACTTATGAAAGACAGTTTGCACAAATTTGCCGTACATACCCAAAAAATCGTTTTCACACATATACTACACAATAAATATAGCGATAGAATCAGTCAGTCAGTCAGCTACAATGTAGGACCAGGCACATTTATGCATCGGTCCAAGTTGCCATACCTCATTAACACAACAACATGGACACCGGATTCATAAAGGTAGTTAATTCAGAGGTGGTAATATATAAAAGAAAGATTGCAATAAGGATATAGTACAGGAAGAAAGAATTAGTTCGTAGAAAGAATAATATCAAGTGATTTTAATCTCTTAGTTTAAGGGAAGATAGAGAGTGTATACACCGACACCATTATGATCGATTCTCAGCCATGTCACCAAGAATCTCCAACCATTGGTTACGACAGTCACGCGGACCCCAACCAAGTAGTCTGCATCTACCAACATGGCTCAGACTAGAAGTTAGTGACTTCAAGCACTGATGACACGTTTTGGTTTGGCCGCCCCTAATTTTCTTCCAACCATCCCCAACACCGGTTAGCATTGCACGTCGTGGTAATCCGTGTTCGGGCATACGTAACACGTGGCACAACCATCTCAGTCGATGAAGATTCACAACCTCATCGACTGATTTACCATCCTTCCCTAATACCCTGCGTCTAACCTCACGATTATTTACCCGGTGATCCCAGCAGACGCCAGCAATATTTATGAGGCATCTGTGGTCAAATACTAGTAGCTTACGAGTGTCTTCTACTCTTAATGGCCATGTTTCTCTGCCGTAAATTAAAACAGAACGGACTGCCGCGCAGTATACTCGTCCTTTAATTGATAGATGGATATTTCGCCATAGGTGACGTGAGTTGGCAAAAGCCAAACGAGCTTTTCGAATCCGTGCTGAGATTTCGTCAGACACCAACCCATTAGGGCTGATCAGACTTCCAAGATAAGTGAAGTTGTCAACGCGTTCGACTACTTCACTCCCTATCCTTAGTTCAGGTGTTGACGCAGACCAGTCCTGAAGCAACAACGTGCATTTCGAGGGAGAGAAGCGCATTCCAAACATCCTGGCATTGTCACTTAGTGCTACCAAAAGACTCTACAATTTATCAGCGTCACCAAACAGGACTATATCATCCGCGTATTCTAAGTCGATAAGTGGACCTCCTAGAAGGAGGTCAATACCCGAGAATTCAGTAGACGAGAATGTTATTTCCACCAATAGGTCTATGATGAAGTCAAACAAAAATGGAGAACACAATTCTATGAACGAAGAATATTCTTTTCAGTAATTTCTCACCAGGTTCTACAATTATAAATCCAGATTAATAATCCATAAAATTGGCCAGATTTAAGGCAAAATACATCATTTGGAAATTCTAATATATGAATCAGGAATTGTTTGTTATATAAAATAAAATCGTTAATGTTGGGATGACTAATATGAGGTGTTAACTTGAATCAGTTTATAAGCGAAATGAAATTGTGAGATAAATTATCGGAATAAATATGGTCAACATGGAGTTAGAGAGAGAGAGAATATTGTGATTCCAAATCGAAAATTACGTAATATGTAAAATAATTAGGTCAAATATAGTAGATTCAGGGGTGGATATTGAATAAATTCCTTAAAAAAGGTTATCAAGTGTAAAGACAATAATAATAATAACAGTAATAATAATAATAAGTTTGGGACATAAAATGAACATTAATCAGGTTACGTCACCACATTATAAGATTGATTATTAGCTAGTTGGCCAGGGTAAAAGGAGTGGCTGAACATACTTCTTTTGGATACAAAGCTCTGGCTTTTTATCCGAATAGCAATTGCTTCAGCCGTCTGTAGGAATCGCAGTCTGACGGAATTAGGTAGACTGCTGTTGACAAGATAGATTATTGCAAAAGATTGCTCCATATTGGCTGTATGTCCTGTTTGAACTAAATGGTCTAAGATAGAGCTGTTAACAGTTTTGACAACACCTTTGCTTAACCACACGGGTAGGTCGAGGTCATTTGAGGCTTTTCTTCGACTGAAAAGACCTAGGCGTTCGAAGATTTGATGGTTTCTAAAATGTGGTCGGCAGATGCAGTCAGCTCCTCCATGGCGTTGTTTTGAAACGAGACCAGTGCAGCTTGCACCTGTTGAGGAAGCTTAGAAAAGAAATATGTAAATAAGCCATCATCGAAAGTTCTTTTGCCGATCACCTCTCTCACTCTTAGCAACATGTCTGACGCAGAACGTGTTGCAGGTCGATGTTATTAAGGAGTTGGTTCAACCTCTGTCGATCGGTTAGGTCTCCGCGTTTCAGGATAGATCTTTTCGTTATTTCGTAGTGTTCCAAAACATCACTAGTAAATATCACACCGGGCTCACCAATGAAGATGCTACAGGTATTAGGAGTTTGACAACGCTTTAACCAGTAGTACCTAATATGAATCGTACCCACCAAGTGAAATCAAAAGAAAGAAGCGAGGAGGTTCGAAGATATATTTGATAGGCTATCAATATATCGAGAATCGTGTGATCTAATCTGGCTAGCGATTGCAGGGCTTGTTGAGCACGGCGTTCTCACTCGTGATCTGGTGCGGATGCATGACTGAGCGCCTTCAGCTATGTGAGTCCATTAAAATCGATGTGGACAGTATCCAATGTCAAAGACTTTTACCGCTACAATTTAGTCTTCAACAGTTCTATCCGACCCTATTTAGAGTATGGAAATATGGTGTCTCACCTCACTCCATAGTATAAGGATACACTGGAATATATCGGAAGGCAAATTCAGTTCGAGGACTCAAATTCCAAACTAATAAAGAGCCTTTCAAATCACTGAATCTTTGCCTCTCATAGTGCAGGCGCCTCTGACGTGATCTTTTAATGACCTATATCATTCTAGACACTCCAGAGCACACCGTCAAGTACTTAAGCTCAGTCCCAACGCAAACCATAGGGGTGACACCCAGAAATTAAAAACCCACTATCGAAGAATTGGCTGTATGCGGACATTTCACTCTTCAGGACCAGTCTGGAATTCATAGTCGGCAAAGATGGTCCTTGCGACTACCCAGAAGTCCTTCGAGAGGAAAAGACTTATCCATAAGAACCCAGGACAGTATTTTGTTATAATTTACTAATATTTCTATTTTTACTGATAAACTCACCTAGGTTTCTACCTGAAGGCACCAGTGATTCACTGCTACTCGGTGAGGATGCCCGTTAAGCGAAAGCTCCGTCTATTCTGTCTGCAACTAATCGACCTATATGTAAGGCGGCTTTTATGAATGGAATTAGTATTTCAAGGTCGATCCTGAGTTTAATTCAAAAACAAAATGGATCCAGCACTCTAAACTTCATACTCTCTAGATATAAAGACAGTTATTCTGTGTTAATATTTTGTAAGTATTTCTGTGAAAAAGTAGATTTTTATTGATGGAGTCCTCGTATACATTTTTGGACAGTTTTCACGCGTTGACAGCTAAATCAGGAAAGCGAAACCTTACCGTCCGTTCTTTAAATAGTGTCTTTAGAACATTCCCATGTCGGCCTTAAGAATACCTAGTCCTGGACTAAAGGGGAACATAGCATGCCCTAAGGTGTTGAAGGAGAACTTTGTTATACAAGCTATAATTAACTATTTAATGTGGTAATGCTAGGGTGAAGTAGGAAACTCGGTGTTTATTTTTGGGAAAATGTAGACTACTTGCGGAAAGTAAATGTGTTAACCGGGACATTTTTCTGTATGAGGGAATTTTAATGGTAAGTTTGCAATTTTCCCTCGGGCTGTAGAAAAGAGCGACAATTTGTTAAGTTTTCACATCGGTGTTTAGGGAATCTACCCTTTACTACCACCAAGTTCGCCTCTTTTTCCCCTTTTTGTTTGCTTGGGATACATGGACACGGAGTATCTATATTTGTCGTATTTTCTTGTGCCTCATATTTCATCTTACTGTTACATGACTTGATTTATCTAATAACTGAAAATGGATTGTATATAAATGTCACTGATTCCCTTAACACAAGGAGAGCTTAAGATCCACTGTCCTGTTTAGTTTGTAACAGTTTTAGTTGTTTCTTCATCCTCAGTCTATACGCGCATTTGTTTGTAGGGAAAACATCTGTAAGGTACTTCTTGTTTCCTGAAAAATTCTTTAAGGTGTTTTACTTTATTGTTAAACAAATGATGGTTGTCTTTGACCCATTTTTTGAATTTTAAAACTTTTCTTTGAAATAATGCTATAATATGCATGCTTTCCCTATAAGCCACTCACTTTTAGCATAAGTATTTACACACCTGTCAGTATGGCGTTTACAACAAGTATGATTCCAGAACAAGCTCAAGTTAAAGATCGCGCTGATGAACTTCTGTCTTTATGTAAAAAAGCAGTTGTATGTTTTATCATACATAAACATGATTTTTATAGGCTGACTGCAATAACGTGAAGCCAACACTTGATTCACTTGATAAATTACGTTGCAAACAACGTGGTTCTAAAGGTTAGTTAGTAAGTTATGGCACTAATACTGACAATTTAAGTTGTCAAAAGTCAGTTGAAGTCCTTATACACACAGGCAATTAGTGAAGCTGAACATCAAAAAGCGTGAGTCAGTCAATGGACACTTCCTTATTTTTTTACAGTACTCTTATGGCTGCTTTAGAAAAAGTATCGGAAATTCGTGCTCTAGAATATAAGTTGAGTAAGTCCAAACATAGCCAGCCAAGCTTCTTAGGAACACATGTTGGTCCGAAAAGTTTTCGCCGCGGTGTACTAATGTCAGTTTTGCAAGAAAATGCCAAATCGATACCACTTTGGATAGGTAAACCCGGTGAGAGGTTAGTTTGACGTAGTTAATTATTTCTACCCAGTCCCCCTGCTCTGTGTGGTGCAACAGGACCATCACCAAATATTCCCGCTGATCCTGGCGATCATGTTGCCGCCCTTGTTCCAGAACCAGACGTGGCAGCTGCTGCTTGTAATTTATCTGAAGGTTGTATATTGGCTGAAGTTGTTTCGTATAATCCTGATAAAGAAATCTATGAGGTAGAAGATGTTGATGCCGAAGAAGGAAAGATGTAAGTTACCTAAAAATTGGCTCCACGGTTATTGTTTTGTGCACCTTGTTTCTAAGTATAAAATGTCCTGAAATGTAGTTACAAATTGTAAGCGAAGTAATAAGTGGTGTATGCTCTTGTCGTTATTTCTTGTGACGATAACTGATGCCAAAAGAATACATTGTCAAGGTGTTCCCACTTAATATCTCCATTAGAAATCGATGAAAAAACTAACTTATTTGTATATAATGCTTCACAGCTTGTGTAAATCAGACTCGTCTACTTCGTGTTTTGTTAGTAGTGGATTTGTTTTGTTTTATACCGTCACCGTAACCCGATTGATTATAACCGCTTGTAAAGTCAGTCAGTCAGTCAGTCAGTAACAACGTAGAACTTCGTACGTACGTACATCAATTCGAGTTGCCACACCACATTAGCACAGAGATGCGGTTGTCGATTCAAATCCCGTAGTGGTAGAGACAGTAAAAGTATAAGCAGTAATCGGGAAGATTAGGGTTTGGAGATGTTATTTAAAGAGTATAATCCAGTGAAAGAAATTTGGAAAGAGGAAAAAAGGGACATGAAGAATTCAGAAGATTAGAATTTGGGAGAACACAGAGAGTGGATGCACCTGCGCCATTGCAAACGATTTTCAGCCATGTCATTCAAGGTCTCTAACCATCGGTTGCTGTCATCTCGCGGTCCCCAACCAGGTAGTCTACACCTACCAACATGACTCAGTTCACTTGTCAGTGACTTCATGGACTTGTGCCATGATTTGGTTTGGCCGCCCCTAGCTTTCTTCCAACCTACTCCTATACCACTGAACATAGCACGTCGAGGCAGTCGGTCGTTGGGCATACGTAACACGTGTCCCAGCCATCTCAACTGATGAGGTTTCACTACTTCATCAATTGATTTGCCATCCTTACCTAGTACCCGTTTCCTAACAACTGCATTACTTACTCGATGGTCCCATGATATACGAGCAATGTTTCGAAGACACCTATGATCAAATACTAGTAACCTACGAATATCCTCTACTCTTACCGGCCATGTTTCACTGCCATAAAGTAGGACGGAACGAACTGCTGCGCAGTAAACACGTCCTTTGGTTGATAGACGGATATCTCGCCTACGCCATAAATGACGCAAGTTGGCAAAAGCTAGTCGAGCCTTCTGTATCCGTGCTGAGATTTCGTCACACACCAGACCACAAGGGCTGATGAGACTTCCAAGATAAGTGAAGCGGTCGACACACTCAACTACTTCACTCCCTATCACTAGTTCGGGTGTCGATGTAACCCAATCCTGAAGCAACATTTTGCATTTCGAGGGAGAGAATCGCATCCCGAACATGCTTGCATTATTGCTTAGAGTGGTCAGAAGACTCTGCATTTTGTCAGCGTCTTCACCAAATAAAACTATGTCATCTGCATATTCTAAGTCAACAAGTGAGCCTCGTGGTAGAAGTTCAACCCCTGTAAATTTAGATGAGGAGAGTGTTATCTCTAAAAGTACGTCAATGACAAAGTTGAACAAGAATGGGGAGAGTGAAGTACATGTAGTACATGTAAAGTACATGTCAAAATGATAGACAATTATATTACTTCATAGATTTTTTATCTGTGTTTACATGTTTCTGTCGGTGTTATGTTCTTTAAGCTGGATAGCGTATTTGCGAAGCCTTCATTAATGGTACGGATACCATCAGCGCCTACTTGATGATGTTGTTCAGGACGTCAAAGGTTTCGCAACTTAACTGTCTAGTTCAGAGAACATTATACTACTACTATACTACTATACTATCATCTCAATATCTGTATGTAATATGCTTCGACAAGATATATTTCGATAGACGTATTGGGTCATCTAGTAAGTTGTTTACTAATTTAATGAATATGCTTTTTAGTGTAAATTTACTGGTGCGTTAGTGGGACAGAACTTCGAAGTTGATATTAAATCCAGTCAATAGTTCTGTTATATACCTCAGTTGATGCTACAGCATACTACTATTCATCATAATCCTAGTTTGATTCCTATCAAAGCCTAAGTTTTTCTAGCGTTAATCATCGTCCGTATACCAACCTAAACTACCAAAAATAATATTAAACACTACTTAATCATGTGTGCTGAAAGATTAGGGATTTGTTTTGGGTTTTTAACTTAGTATATGTTGTTTTACCTAATAAGTCTTTGGTCATGGGTTTTTTCAAATCATTGCTCGCTTATTGTGGAACAACAGAGGGAGCAATGGTAAACTTAAGCGTAAGTTACCATGCAGATATGCCAATTCAGTTAGTGAGACTTAATCCCCAACTCAAGTGTCCGAGATTTATTTATTTATTTGAACACACATATTGGTACAAGTGGGAACTGAATGCATATGCGTCACACAAGTCACTTGATTTATTTGTGGGCTGTGATACTGCCCGGATGCCCAGATTGAAGCAGGTGGCTTCTTAGGTAGACACACCCGGAGCCTTCGACCTGAAGGTCTGATCCACAAGGCAGTGGAGCAACGTAAGGAGATGCAGTCCCATGATAGCCGGTGACCATTAGTTGGCTCATACGCCATTTGTTCCCTTAGGTCCGGGAACCCATGTGCACCATTGGCTTGGAATCATGGTTTTCTAGCTCCTTAGGTGGATCTCCTATATGCACCGACCCGATTAAAACACTAGACATTCTCTTTTTGTCCTCTCAATTTCGTAAACAACAGTAATGCCGCGAAAAGGCAGTGAGTAGGACTTCCGTGGCAGTGGCTGTATACGCGTGTTCATGTGAGGGCATTTCGTGAGGGAGAGCTGACTCCCCACCCTCGGCCGTACCAGGTCATTTGAGGGTAACATGAGCACCCATATTCCAGAACTCCCGGTCCCACGAAGTCCTGCACCCTGGCCTCCAAGCAGCTGGATTACAGGCTCACGCCACTACGTCCAGACATATTCTATGGATGACTGGGCACCGTCTATCCCGACGTTCACTGATGGTCAGAATAAGAATAGGTTGAAGAAATTTAGGTGATACAGACGCGTTCATTCTTTTTCTTTTGTATCTTTAACTGGAATATTATCCGTACATTTTCCATCCGTTGAACTTATCCCACTTTTTCGAAACGTGTTTTTAATGTTTAGTGTTTATCACCACCATTGATATCACTATTATTTGGACTTTCCTGATGTTAATATTGTTAATTAAATATCGCCTCAACAATGTGATGTCAACATGTAGGGTCACGTGAATTTGTCCTAGGGTCAATGTCAACTATGATTTTATCTATAAACGACAAATTTTTAGTGAGTAATCGTTAATTGAGTTAATGAATCAACTGTACTAAGGTTTATAAATAAAAAGTATATTTGTAATATCCCGATGAGTAGAAAAATTAGACTTTCTGACTTTTCGTGGCTTAGTGTAAGTCACTTCTTCAGAGAATAAATAACCAAATTAAAACTAATCCAAGTTTAAATAGTACAACGGTTTGTGTAACTAAATCATTATATATATATATATATATATATATATATATATATATATATATATATATATATATATATATATACTTAAAAAGCTTGGTATGGTCATTGTTATGTACATTCCTTGTTCTTTCAAAATGGATTATGAGCCCTATAAAAAACAAGATATATTGATTTATATTCCGTAATTTGCAGGCCAAAGTGAGTATTACAAAATGCAACTATTTCCCATGAAATTTTTACGTATAAATTTATCATTTTATAATTTAATTGCAAGTAAATAGTGTTCTGTTCACGTCACAAATATATTCAACATTTTTAGCTTGCTCATTACTATTATCATTAATCACTACCAGTGTCAGAAAATCATTTTTATATGATTTTATCATTTCCATTCATTATATTATTACGTCATTCTTATTAAAATTGAAAAAGATTAATTTGCATGCTTCGTAACATTTTATCTGCACCTATTTAACCTAACCTTGTACGACTACAATTCACTAACTGTATAAGGAACAAAACATAATTTAGTGTGACCATTTTTTTGAATTTCATCTGTGTATTTGTATCACACATCTGAATTGGTTTCATAAAAACTTATTAAACATTGATTTCTCTCATCCATTTGTTATTATTCATTTAATATGCGTTTGTACTTTGTCGAAGAAAAAATTGCAACCATATTTCATTCATTCTCTAAACAGAACTAACACATTTTTAGGTGAGCTAACTCTTGTTTTCTTTCGCTTTCCATGCTTTTGTGTGTACATATATTTTATTTACACTAAAATTTAAGATTTCATTGAAAAAATTGTATATATTTTTTATGTCAAGGCGTTACTCTCTATCCCGTTTTAAAGTTATACCTTTACCAAAATGGAAAGCTAATCCAATTACAAATCCTGAGGCAATATTCAATAAAGGTGCTGTAAGTCAGGCCCATTTTGTTTACTATCTAACCAATATTATTATATTTACTTAATTTCTAATCTTATACACATCATTAATTAGCATGTCGAGAGAAAACAGTAGGTTGTTTTCTCGGGTCCCTTGTGATTGAGCCGTCTTGATAAGGAAGCAGTTGTATGATCCATCTTTAATCAAGTTATCGATTAGTTCACTTATATTTCCACTAAGACCGGTGAATTTTTATATGATACTCAACACATCGACCAATGAACAATAAACAAGACTTTAACGCTTATTTGTCTTCGAGCTCCTTATAATCCAGTGGCCAATCAGAAGATAAAGGTAAGATGCAAATCAGTTCTGTCATACCTAGTTCAATCATGACTCATAACTGATACAACATTATAGAGTAAAATCCTAATCATGGTGTTAGTTAGTTGGAGGTAGTCAGTAGGAGACCATGAACATGGGCTACATGCTTATTGGCACTCATCAAGTCGTGCATCAAATCTTTAGGAAAATGTTACTCTCTGTGGTATTGAAACCAGCTTGTCTTAACTTCACGACTCCGCCTGTAGCTCTTCTAGAGTTACTGTCGGTCCCAAGTCTGGGTAAAGGTGGAGGGCTGAGCATGGGGTCGGCAACCCCATCCCGTGGAAAAAAATCTTGCTAAAAAACGCCAACCAAATTAAACCATTTAAACTCTGCCTTGGGAGTTGAAGGAAGAACTATGACGCCTCATGATGAAAGCCGAGATTCTTCGGAAGTCACGTGGTCGGTGCCCCTTCTAATAACCAGAGCAATAATTTTTGTAGGTACATGGGATGTCCGGACAATGTTGGAGATCGGGAGGACCAGTCAAATAGCAACGGAAATGAGGAGATACAACTTGGCAGTACTCGGAATCAGCGAAACCCATTGGACCCAAGCTGGACAGAAAAGGCTAGATACGGGAGAGATGCTGCTGTACTCTGGCCAAGAAGAGGAAACTGCTCCACACACTCAGGGAGTTGCTTAGATGCTATCTAAAGAAGCACGTAATGCACTTGTAGGATGGGAATCTCACGGATCCAGTATCATCAAAAGATCCTTCAAAACAAAGAAAAAGAGAATTACGATGAATGTCATCCAGTGTTATTCACTCACCAGTGATAGCAACGAGGACAATAAAGATCAGTTCTATGAGAGGCTGCAATCAATCAAAGCGAAGTGCCCAAGAAAGGATCTCACCATCCTGATGGGAGAATAAAACGCCAAAGTCAGGATGGACAACACCAGACTGGGAGAGAGAAACGAAAATGGGTAGAGATTTGTAAACCCATGTGCATTCAGCAAATTGGATATAGACGGCACAATATTCCCACACAAACGCATACATATAGCTACATGTGTCTTACTGAATCGCACCATGGAGAACCAGGTAGATCATATTTGTATTTGTCATTATTTCATTTTGTTTGAGGTATCTGTTGCTACCCTATCGTGTCAAGCTTTTTTTCTACAATGTTCAACTCAGCCTACTACTTTTTTTAAGAGGTAGAGACAAAATTCTGGCCCGGTAGTTAGCCAGTATTACATCACTAACTAATGATATCATAGTCATACTCATTTTCGAAAAGGGAACACATGACGTGGTAAAAAACTACGAATTGTAAGATGAACCTGTGACGACGCCCCCAAATGCCCTGGTATGGCCGAGAGTGGGGAGAGTCCTCTGTCCCTCTTTAAATGCTCTCACATGGCCACGCGTATATAGCCTCTGCCAGGGAAGTCCTACTCACTGTCTTCTCGTGGCGGGGGTATTGTTTATGAAATTGAGAGAACGAAAAGCGAATGTCCGGCGCTTTAATCGGGTTGGTGGACATGGAGAGTCCAGCTAGGGAGTTGGGAAACCCTGATTCCAAACCAATCGTGCACATGGGCTCCAGTATCCTGAGTGAACAAATGGCGTATAAACCAATCGTTGGTCACCGGCTATTATGGGACTGCATCTCCTTACGTTGTTCCACTGCCTTGTGGATCAGACCTTCAGGTCGAAGGCTCCGGGTGTGGCTACCTAAGAAACCACCTGCTTCGGTTTGGGCACCTGGGCAGTATCACAGCCCTCACACAAATCAGATGAGATTTGTGTGGCGCATATGTATTTGGTGTCTCCTTGTACTAATATCTATGTGTTAAAATAAAATAAATAATGTGATGATTATCGCAGTATAAGTATACTGCCAATTTCCTCGGGAGTATTGGCTAAATAAGTCATACTCAGTGAGGAGTAGGTTGTGGATTTATGGATTATTTCTTCATTCATCGTCAAAGTGTTGAACACATGCAAATGTTTCGATGTCGACTCGTTAAACAAACCTCTTCTCTAGGGTTGTCGGTTGAAAAGTGGTATATCTGAAGTTATAACTATATTATCTCCTTAGAACGTAAACGGTGTGGTTATATACTCTCCTATTTTTTCAAATAAGCAGGGTGTTTGATAACGTTGCTCACTGACCGCCAATAATATTTCGGAGTCAGCTTGAAAAGAGGTACATAGTGTCAATGTGCATCTCCAGATAAACTATTCAATTTTAAATAGAATAGGTGGAATGTGGCTAGCGTTGGGATTCAGGAGGAGCGTTTCGTCTTATTCGGGACTCATCGACTGGACGTGCCTGCATCGCATAGTTAATGTTCACTTTGGAACTCAAACCCAGTATGGTTTGGGATAACCCAAGTTATTCAAATTAAATTATCACTCAATTTTGAGTTTGAAAATCATATTTTAATCGCTACCAACAAATTGTTCGATTATCGAGTATTTAGTAAATAGTTAATTAGTGTCTGCTAGTTTGGTGTGTAATCTGCGTCCCTAGGAAATTATGAATGATTTTTTAGTCGTGGTATACAATTATACAAAAGATAAACTTACCCTTCATATAAAGGCGATTTTTATTTTATATTCTCCGTTTATATCACACATATCAACTGACTCTGAACGACAGCTACTAGTTGTATTTTAATTTTTTTCTACAGACTGTTTTGGCTCTTTATCCACAAACAACATGTTTCTACAAAGCAATTGTGGATGAAATCCCAATTCATGTAAGTTATTCATCGTGTTATCTTAATACTTTCTACACTTTGAAAGGAATACATAATCATTAAAGAATAGAAACTCGGAAAATACTGGTCATCTACATTCAATTGATTTATTGGTTTGTTATATTATATTAGCAGTATTGTGTACATAAAATCGTCACTATTACGCATGAATCTCATGAGCATACATACTACTATTGGCACGAAATAAGTGATGAACACGTTTAATATCATTTTAGTTTTGTCTGGGATATGAAAGTAAGAGAACTCTTATGCTTTAATAAACGTTTTCACGTGAATAAATACAATTCATTTTGTGCAGTTCATCATTTGATAATTACTCTCTATTTTCTTATTCTAGATACATGATGAGTATTCCCTTTATTTTGAAGATTCATCCTACCCTGAAGGTTATGCTCCAGCTATTAAAATACCTCAACGATATGTTATTCAATGTCCTGACAAAGAAGCAATGACGAGTAAACATTTAGACAGGTCAAAAAAACGTGGTAAAAAACTATGAATTGTAAGATGAACCTATTACTTATAATCTTAATCTCCTCCATCTTGCAGTTGTGTGTAGTTGTGTAAATATAACTAATTTCTTTGTTGTTTCTGCATCTAAATATGGTATAGTAGGTTTTGGAAACAATAGATTTCAAAGTAGTTTTTCGGTCATTCATTCAAACCAATGCTAAATTACTACAAGCAAATACGAAGTAGTACTGAGATATCTACTTATTGACTTACAGTACTGTAATGTATCGTTTCGAAAGTTAGCTGCTAAAGATACTGAAACTAAGAACATTGCGAGTATTTATTTACTGGGTTTTTTTCAAAAACAAAGGATATTTGACCAAACAATTGTTTTCAATAACTTCGCCATTTTAAACATATAACATTGTCTAATTCAGTAATACATGCCTTATTTTGGCTTTTGTAAAAATAACACAATAATTATGGACTAATAACCGTAGAGTCTGATGACGAAGTTATTGAAAAAAATATTTTATTAAGATTTTTAATGGTTTTTATTTGTCACTCAAACATGATGCCAACAGAGTCTTCGTAGTTATCTGTTTAGTCAGGAAAATATGTGTGCGTAGAATTATAAAGAAATTGCTGAGAAAATTGAAAATCTAAACATTCATTTTGACTGTTTAAAACTTCTTAGTCTATTGAAGCAGAAGTATAATATACATACAAACCCTCATATATGATAGCTATATATGACTACTGGAAAAGTTAGGAGCGGCCCATTCAAACATGGGTTTAGTCCTTCAAGTCATCGATAATTATTCACTTGAAGGCGGTTTCACAGTAAGCGACTGAATAAGTTCGGGAACGTTAATTGCTTAGTTCAGTAATATGAAAGTGCAATATACTCAATTCCGTAGGTAAAACACAACTAGATTATCAGTAAGTCTTGTACATCTGTTACCTAACAATTAAGTAGGGTTGGTTTACGCCTCTATTTTTTCTATGTATGGTAGCTTGACATATATTTAAAAATGTCCACTACTTTACCCTCTACCACTTTGTTTCGTTGACTGCTAGTGAAACGTCAGTCAGTCAATCAGCTACAACTTAAGACCAGGCACATTTATGCATCGGTCCAAGTTGCCATACCTCATTAACACAACAACATGGACACCGGATTCATAAAGGTAGTTAATTCAGAGGTGGTAATATATAAAAGAAAGATTGCAATAAGGATATAGTACAGGAAGAAAGAATTAGTTCGTAGAAAGAATAATATCAAGTGATTTTAATCTCTTAGTTTAAGGGAAGACAGAAAGTGTATACACCGACGCCATTATGATCGATTCTCAGCCATGTCACCAAGAATCTCCAACCATTGGTTACGACAGTCACGCGGACCCCAACCAAGTAGTCTGCATCTACCAACATGGCTCAGACTAGAAGTTAGTGACTTCAAGCACTGATGACACGTTTTGGTTTGGCCGCCCCTAATTTTCTTCCAACCATCCCCAACACCGGTTAGCATTGCACGTCGTGGTAATCCGTGTTCGGGCATACGTAACACGTGGCACAACCATCTCAGTCGATGAAGATTCACAACCTCATCGACTGATTTACCATCCTTCCCTAATACCCTGCGTCTAACCTCACGATTACTTACCCGGTGATCCCAGCAGACGCCAGCAATATTTATGAGGCATCTGTGGTCAAATACTAGTAGCTTACGAGTGTCTTCTACTCTTAATGGCCATGTTTCGCTGCCGTAAATTAAAACAGAACGGACTGCCGCGCAGTATACTCGTCCTTTAATTGATAGATGGATATTTCGCCATAGGTGACGTGAGTTGGCAAAAGCCAAACGAGCTTTTCGAATCCGTGCTGAGATTTCGTCAGACACCAACCCATTAGGGCTGATCAGACTTCCAAGATAAGTGAAGTTGTCAACGCGTTCGACTACTTCACTCTCTATCCTTAGTTCAGGTGTTGACGCAGACCAGTCCTGAAGCAACAACGTGCATTTCGAGGGAGAGAAGCGCATTCCAAACATCCTGGCATTGTTGCTTAATACTACCAAAAGACTGCATTTTATCAGTGTCTTCACCAAACAGGACTATGTCATCTGCTTATCCTAAGTCGATAAGTGGACCTCCTGGAAGGATATCAATACCCGAGAATTAAGTCGACGACAGCGTTACTTCCATCAGTAGGTCTGTGATGAAGTCAAACGAAAATCGAGATAGTGGATAGCCCTGACTGACACCACTTGAGGTTGCAAAAGCAGATGACAGTTCGCCATAAGCTCTGACTCGATTAGTAGTGTTCGAGTAAAGAGCCTTTACAAGGTTTATGTACTTCTGAGGTACGCCTTTCAATGACAGACACTGCCGCAGAATCTCGCGGTCTACCGAGTCAAATACTGCTTCTTAGTCAAGAAAGACCACCATTGTCGGACGTCGATAAGTACGCCTATGTTCTAGAACCTGACGAATGGTGAATAATATGTGGTCGATGCAGCCACGATCAGGTCTGAAGCCAGCTTGATTCTCTCGCGTTTGCAGTTCACGAGTCTTAGTTAGGCGTCTGATAATTATCGAGGCTAGTATTTTAGATACTATATTAGCTAAACTAATCCCTCTATGGTTGTCACAGGATGATTTTGACCCTCTCTTATATATTGGGACGATAAGTGATTGTGACCAGTCAGACGGGATAACGTCTAACTCCCAGATCTTAGCTAGAATATTAGTCAACCTAATCGCTAAAATTGGACCACCATCCTTAAAGACCTCTGGAGCCAATCCATCTGGACCAGCTGCCATTCCTCGTTTCAGATTAACTATAGCCTTTTGAACTTCAGCTAGAGTTGGGGAACCTACTTCAATAATCCATTCACACTGTCTGGGAATGGAGGGTAGTTGTAGAGTAGCTGAAGACCAGCTGAACTGTTCTCTAAAATGTTCCGCCCATCGTTCTAAACGTCTGGACTGAGAGCAGATGAGGGTGTCGTCTTTTTCCGAAATAGTCTCACTTACACTTGACTTGTTAATTCGTTTCTTTTATTAGTCTGTAGAGCTGTCTTGTGTTCCCTATAGCCGCCTCCTTTTCTATGTCTTTTGCTTTCGTTGCCCACCGCTGCTCACGGTCGTTTCTTAGACTTTTGCTTAACTTAGATCTGATTTGTTGTCGCTCTTCATCCATTGGTTCCTTGTAAACCTGTGGTTTAAATCACTGATAGATGTCACTGTTGTTTCCAAACAACATCGGGGTCAGCCTCGTTTTCAGAACTACCTAAGTGTGGCCTCAGTTGTTCCTGGAACCTACTTTTGGTTTTCTCGCTAATCAATTCAGTTCCGATAGGTCTTCATAGCGTCCAGTGAGGCGCAAGCAGATGCGTACCCGTATTAGGGCGTGGTCGGAGTCCAAGCAGGTACACCGGAATGAGCGACAATCTTCTACCGACCATCTCCAACGATTACTGATGGCAATATGGTCTATTTGAGTCCATCGTTGGTTTGGTGTAGGGGTCGCCATGTTAGACAATGTCTCTCTTTATGTTTAAAATTTGTGATTGCCAAAAATAAACGATTGTCTGAGCACAGTTGCAGCAGACGATCACCATTATCTGTTCGTTATGCCGGAATACTAAAATACCCACCTAAATGCCTTTCTGTTTGGTTTAAACTACCTATGTGGGCATTAAACTCACCCCTACGAGTACTATGTCTGAACGTTTAGCTTTCTGAAGAAGTTCAGATAGCTTTCTGTAAAATTCATTTTTCGCCTCATCCGAGCTGCAGTCGGTGGGAGCGTAGGCAGAAACGACAAAAAGGCAACGACGTGTGTCCCTATCCTTCCGAGTTCTTACGGAGCCGTTTAACTGAACAGCATATAAACGATTGTTAACGGGGATCCACTCTAACAGTGCTTGTTCCGCCCTCATGCTTAGTGCTATGCCTACTCCTGCCAGTCCACGAGAGCTGGCCATCGCGTCACCAGATACACGGAGGGTGTATCTCGTTGGCTCTCCGTGTTGCCGAGGTGAGGTCAAGTGAATGACCACACTGGGATCCTGTATGCGTGTTTCAGAGACACAGCATACATCAATGGTACGAGATTCTAGGGTTCTAGCCAAGGAAACCTGTTGACCAATTTGACATAGACTGAGTACGTTGAAGGCTCCAATGTATAGTTTAAAGCGAGGTTTCAGTAGACCTGGGACAGTGTTTTGAGTACTAGAATCGTTGGAAATGGTGACGCTTGAGGAGGGAGCCGAAAGAGGAAGTTTGGAGGTGAAAGTCGATGTAGGAGGAGTAATAGGAAGTGAAGACGGAGGTTGATTAGGAATACAGTGGTCTTGAGTGTTGTTAGAGGTATGAGGGCGGTTATCACTTCCCGGTTGCCCACACTGTGGAAGGGTTCTTCTGTAGGTGCCTGAAAAGGAAATTGGATTAGAGGTGGTCTTGGTGACCTGGGAGCGTGACCGCAGTGCCCAAAGGACAACTGCGTGAGGTCCGTCACACACGACCTATTTATGAGTGATTTTTGTGTTAGCTCCGTACTTGTTGAGACCTAACCGCCGGAGACGGATATCCGTGGGATAAGGCGAGGTGTGGATTTTCAGGGTCGGTCTTTTCTAACTCCATCCCTCTTTGTGGAAATGCAGCATCGCTGTCATGCTGGATGTCTGAAGGAAACACCTTACTGCTGTCACACCTCTGTACAGTCAGCAGTACGACTTCGCCTTCGGACCTTGGGTTTGTTGCTTTTAGTCTTACCGCTCTTCAACCGACCTGTCTGACATGGTAGGACCTTGAGGGACGGTTGTTCCAGCCAGTATAGCTCGGTTGTTTCATCACGATAGGCAAGCCCGACTACGACGTGAAGGTAGCAACAACGGTCGTGGAAACGTTCGTATAAGTTCAGAGATTTCGAAAATACACATTGACGCATGTCACATTAGAGATCAAGGATAAAATTAAAAGTTTACAGTTCGACGTATAGCCCAAATGTACTCTTATTCATGAAACAATCTTCGGCATTCAAACATTTGTTTTCAAGGTTCTGGTGAAACCTATGAGTGATTAGTGCTAAGGTATTGATAAATTGCCCTACTTATTCATAGAATAATGCTAAAGCAAGAAATGATTACGAAGTCTTCAACTATTGAGATGAGAAGTGTAGGCAGTTAAATAAAGCAGATTAGGGGTGACTTTAATGATAGTAAGACAATGAGACGTCTAGTGTCACAGGACCACAACTATAAGTATCAAAGTTTGAGCATACCACTGCTATAACCCAGTGAAGATTAAGTTACAGGTGACTTCCGAGGACTGTTAATAGACTAATATTCTTATTGTATAATTATTTAATAATTATCATGTTAAGTCTAATGGTGTCCTTGGACTTTAAATGAACATTTCCTATTGGCCAATATTTATTTCACTCGTCAAATATTGTACAAATGTTGTTTTCTATTTTATGGTACGATGTGGTTTGTTTGATTAGTATATAAACCGAGTATGTCTGAAAATACTCGATTCAATTCATATTACAGAAGCTGGTATTGTGTTCTGGACTCAAGTGGAAGGGCTAGGAGGACATAGGACCAATCAGGACGCTAAACTGCTCATACCGGTTGAACGTCATTGGTTTGGCATAGTGTGAAATTGTATAAATCGTATTCTGACTGGTCGATAAGTCGCGCGATAGAAAAGCCAGACATCAAGGTCATAACAACCACTCTCATGCAAAGCTTATAATTACCATACTTCTTCATAATCACATTCTCGTTCCCCCAATATCCCCCACAAAACTATACTATTAACTATTAGTTTATTGGGAGATAATATGAGGTTACATGAGTGGAGAAAATTAATCATAATTTTACTATGAAATTATCAAGTTTTAAAGTGTTAGAAATTTCTGAAATAGATCGTTTTAAATTTCCAACAGAGCGTTTTTGGCAACGGCTAGTTTCCGTTCTTAACACACAAGGTTTCGATAGTTTTGATAGAGTATTGTCGAATGATTGTTGAAATTGAAGAGTATTCGAATAATTTGGTATTCTATAGCTGTCAGCAATCTTGGCATGTTGACGCATAATTGACATTTGGTAAAAGCTTGATGGTCGTCGTTGATTGGCCATAATATTATTTAATGGGATTTTATTATTAATCATATCTGTCTCAGGAGAGAATAATAAAGTACGATTGTATGCTTGTGAAGTAGATACAGTTTGTTTAGGTGAATTACTAGTACTTGGTTGATTCTGTTTCATACGAAATGGATTTGCAGGTGTTAAAAAGTTCGTCTAAGAAAAAATTAGTTCAAACATGATACATCAGTTAAATAGTTTAGTGGGTTTGTTTAAAAAATCTTGGAAGGAATCGAATGATTTATCTGTGTTGTATCCGACGAAGATTAAATTATGGATAGCTCGCGAGAACTGTTTATAGACTGTTGTTACATGTATATTCTTATTGTATAACTTATGTAACTAGTTTACATATATCTATATTTCTCTTATCATGAGCTTCCATTTGACCTATTGGCTACTGTCATACGATCTACCATTTTTAAGTTATTCCCAATTTATTAATTACCGTCTCGCACAAGCACAGCCACTTTTTGGCTTGATCTTGTATAATTGTTACTTTTATTTTACGGTGTGGTTTGCTTGTATATAAGCTGCGTATATCTGAAATACATGATTCATGCAGTGGGAGCTGAGATTGTGTTTTGGACACAAAAGGACAGCGCTAGGCGAGGAGAACCAATAAGGACTCAGAGCTGCTCCTTCTGGTTAACGCGTCATTGGTTTGGCACAGTGCCAAGGTCGTATAAGTGGATGTTTTAATTGGTGGTTTGATCACGTGATAATTAACAGGGCAAAAGTCATAACAATTTGAATGTTATAAAAGTTTGGTTATATCTACACAGGGGTTTTCCTATTACCTACACTTTTAAAGATATTTTAAAGTATGAAACAAGCAATCGGGAAAAGCAGTGGTACTTCTATACCAATATAAACCAAACAGATCTAATCGCAGATAATATGCTATAAGAGTAATACTGAAATGAAAGTTTGATTTCTCAGACATGACCAAATAATATGAACTATGTTTTCCTTTAAAAACATAGTTAACATTTTCGCATAGATGCTTAGCGACAAAAAAATCAAGACTGGCCTATTGATTTATTGAGATCCCTTTACAATAGTAACAGTGATGATCCTATAGAATGGATTTGAATGGTGGTGTATTCAATCTTCATACGACTCTGAAGACCAACTGTATTTTATTTTGACTCACCAGTTGATATTATATTCACTGAAACACTCTTTATTGTCCGTGTTTTTTCACCATAGATAAATGTATTCAATACTTTCCTTCACGAGCTATTCAAAGTTATTTGTGAATCTATTTCTGTTGGTTTGTATTTGACAATTATATCTACCTTTTTTATTTTTTAATACGATTTTTGTGGAATTATCTTTCTTTTCATGAAACCATGTAAGGATTTTTCAAAACCCTATCTTTTTTCTGTTTATTAGTGCGCCTGTGGTATTAATTGGACTGTTATTGTTATATTTGTCATTGTATCAATAAACATATCCAGTAAGCGTACGTTCTGATATCGGTGAGTGATTTTTGTTTTAAGTATTGATGTTCGTTAGTGATAGTGTTATTGTGCTTATGAGAGTCAGAATTTCACGACATGTATCACATGACAATTAGTTCAACTTACTCAACTATGAACCTAGTGTATGCTTTTATTCCGAGATGTCTTTTTTCTGGGAAATTATTAATCACGATTTAAATTATCATTAAGGGATATCAATTAAATACTGATTAGAAATGCGATATAGAGACTAACCCTTGGAGTGACATTAGCTGATTGTTCAAATGGACTAGTGATTAAGAGTAAATCAGGTGTAGATAATTCCTTAGAAATTAATTTTGTCGATGGTGGAGTAACAAGCGAACTATCACTCATGGATATTGAACGCGCAGGAGTGGTAGAAGTAGATGGTTGCGAAATAATCCTTGATGTAGTAGTTCCACAGGTTAAATGATCTTGAGAAGTATTTCCTTTTGTCTTATTAACATCTGGGTGAAGTTGTTCAATTAAATTCGACAATTCACTTTCCAGTTGTTTGACACGTTCCTTATATTCAGCAGCATTAGTTTCGGCACGTGTGATTTTTTGAGAAGCAGAAGTCTGTAGTTTACGTACTCGAGACAATTCTGTACGATAACTCCTCACTTTTTCACGGGTAGCAGTTAATTCTGATCGCAAAACAGAAGCCCATTTACAAAGAGATAATAGTTCACTATCTTTTTGATGCTTAATTTGTGTTTCGTTTACATTTTCGAATTTTGATGTATATCGAGAAAATAGCTCACGTGCAGCATCTTCTGAAGCTGTAGTGTCAAAAACCGATTTCATAAAAATAAGAGTATTTGATTAATTTTCGTCTTTTAAGAACGGTTGAAATTCGAAAACAATGATGAATCTAAGGATGAAAATGAAAATACTTTATATACCGTGAAACCTTTTTAACTAGTTTTTGTCGATAATCGTCTTGTAAAACCAGTTACTTTTTACAGTTTACTGGTACAGCCTGATGTACGTTAGAATTTTATCGAGTAGTTTGAAAGTCACACTTTTGATTACAAATACTAACTAAGATACACTGAAGTGTGTTGTTTCCTCATTAATTCATGAAACAAACGAATACTTGGTACAAACAGAGCACCATGAAACACCCCACAATATTAAAACGAATTAAAACTGGCGAGAAATTCGGTATCATAAGAGAAGCAACAAAGTCAAAGTAGAAATATGACCAGGAAATTCGTTGAGTAAGGAGGTGAGTCTCAGTGTTTAGGTCTGATAGAGTTGGGGAGAACTGTAAGATTGCTACTTGTTTTCACTTAAAATCATGTCTGACGTCTAAAGCCACTGAGTTGTATAATTATTAAAACTCCAAAATTGAGACGAAGACGAGTTTGGGCTAGTCCAGTATAGTACTTCACTTCATGATACGAACTGATCGCCCCTTCGTTTCCTACATCCAATCCTAGTGTTGAATACACTATACATACAAGTATGTAGTGTTGGAAAATCAGGGAATTTATACCCTGCTATAGTTCTATATCAGATCGATCGCTACAATCATATCAATTAGTTTTGAATGTAACCAAAAATGGGATGTCCCACCTTTGTCAACAACAGAAAAAACACAAGAGAAATAACAAGTCTCAGTTACGCAACTTTTGGACTCAAGGATCTCAATCTCCATACATGATCCGGTAAGACCAACAACTAACGACTTCCTATCCTACTTAGGTTAACATAACCCTAGTAAATGTGCAACAAACCTATTAAACTGTCTTCAGCCGGTAATGGACAGCCATTTTTGGCATCGTTTTCCTAAACGAATACGGAAACGCAATAAAGGTTTCTAATTATCAGTGAATCAAAGCTAGAAGAGATCTAAACAAAAGTTGATGTTTACGTACAACCTCATGAATTAAGCCCACGTCGATAATTTACTCCGTCTGGTTTTTTCCAAAAACTCATTAACTGAGAGAATTGTTAAGTTAGACGAGCTACAATAATATCTGTGGCTACCCTCCCCCCCCCATCAGATAATCTATGGATGAAATACTAAAGAAGAATCAACACTTACAAGATATTAACTTTTTCACGTTTTGCATATCTTCTGTTTCTTTTCGAAGCTGAATAGCCTCAGCTTTCATAGCTTCGGCTTCTCGAAGGAACTGTTTCAAACTTGATATTTCTGTTCTGATTGATATAAAAAATACATCTTTTATCAAGCGAATAGCTTATTTAACAAATGAATAACTAACAAAAATTTTATAGTAGGTCACTACAGCAACTAAAGGACACCGTCATCTATGCATACCGGATTAGACTAGGGAAAAATAAGCAATCATTTGGACGATAGACGGTTAGTATTTAAACAAACTTCCAGGATGAATTGACAATTATAATTTGAACACCTAGCAAGATGATGTTTATCAGAAACGGTTGTTAGATGAATAAAAATTGCAAATAGGAGGACAGCGTATAGTTGTTTTGTCCTACAATGCAACATAGTAGTGTGCATTCTCCCACAATGAGAGCGTTAAATCATTATTACCTGGTTTTGTAGTGAATATTCCCCGTGCAGTCTATAGGTTGGAGCTTATCTGTTGAAAACTATGATTTATGATAGTCTAGCGTTTGTTAGTAATTGCCCACTAGTTCTACAGATAACTTTGAAATAAGTCCCTATCGAAATCTCAATATAGATTCAAACAACAAATTATGGATCGAATCAGTTAGAATATATTTTCATCAAATAAAATTTGTCACTACAAAGCATGAAATTTTCGGATCGGAGAACGTGGTGTAAATTGACGGTATGAAATATGGTAGAGGAAGCCAGAACAGAAACAGTTGTTCAAAGTCTAGTTGATTCCTAACTGATCTTAATTTGTGATGAAAGTTATTTGTAATCAAACTGATCAACTTCTTAAAATATATTAACGTTATGTCAGATTAAACAGGATAAAATTCTAAGAAGTACCTTAAATCTCGACAACGTTGTCTTTCTTTTTCATATAATTTATCTGTTTCACTGTACAAAGTGGACAGTGCTGATATCTCTTTATCGCGTGCGCTTAATAGTTTGGAATTTTCTTCCGATTTTTGAGACAAGTTTTTACATAATAAGTCCAATCTCATATTTTCTGAACGTAATCGATGTAGTTGAACGCTTAAGGATTTCATCGATTTGGAATCCAACTGCTGAAAAATAACATGATAAACAAAATTATTTGCGTAGAAATACTTAGGTAAATATGAGCAGTCAAACACTAATCTATGCAGAGGCAAACATTCATGCGATTCGCCTTATATTAGAGTAAGAAACATGAAACTATAGACTTAGATCCTATACTTGTTAACAGTCGCCAAGGTCCTAAAACATTCAGGGAATCGATGTTTCAAAAGAGAACCAAACTCACTTCCGTTTAACAGTAAGTGATCACTTGTAAAACTAGATAACAAATAGGAACTGGGTATCAAATGACATTGTGATGATTTAGTTTTATATGTTAATGGAAGTTAAATTAACTAGGAGATTTCAGTTTAAATCAATAACATTTCAGTGCCATCTTAACTGACTTAGTCGTTAACTTCACAGAGATCACATAAGTTAATAGCAAAACCCATAGTACAAGGGCTTGTCGCCTAAGCACTGATAGACGGGCAAGATTCAAATTTCTTCCATTAAATTTTGGTAGATTTGCTGACCTTAGGTATAATTGTCAGTGCACAAAAACCTAGACGATGAAGTTATAGATGTCAATTGACTGAGACACATGTTGTACGTATTGAGCCGTCAATTAAACTTGGATGGATAGCATTTATAGACTTTATACAATACGTTTGGCCCAAAGCCTATTACATAAACTCGTATATGGTTAATAAATTGTGAGTCTGAGTTCCTATGCATAGCGAATTAAGTCTCTAAGTGATGAGAAAGAGATGAAACACAAACTTGTGAACTGAGTACTGATTTTAAACACAGCAAAATATATTCCAGGTCAATTATGAGTTGTACTTTTCACTTATTATATTTATTTATGTAATCTATTCCACTGTTATTACTGACTCATAAACTACCTTGATTGGTTTAATAATTTCGTATATGCATATAAATATTACTGTATATTATAGTAAAGCCTGATGAGGATCTAATCGAAAACAACATTGTTCGCCTATATATGTTGTTCTAAATTACAATATGGGAATTTTTCAAATTACATGCTAGTAAAAACTATTAGATTTAATAAATGGTTGGCTTAGAAATCAAACCACATGGCGGAGATGCATTCGTTTTATGAAATAATGCAATCACTGCCCTTGTTATTTTTTTGTGAAGATCCAGAGTTTAAATAATTCTTTTTTGAGCGTTAGACTGATATAAAAGCTAAAAGTGAATGAATACAATCGTGGGATATCTCAAAAAGACCAAATTATCTCCCCTTTTTCTATCTACCGCGAATCAATATGGATTACCGAAATCCTAAATGTCTCATCGCCGTATTTTATTACTCACTATGAAATCTACTGAATATGCCATTGCTTTTTTGGAGAGTAAATAACACAAACTACTGAAAACTCGAGATGAAGTTCTACAGAGCTACTGATCCAAATTATACTATACTGCAGATTGTTTATATGATAGTATATAGTACAGCTAAGTAGACGTATAAATTTTACGGTTAAATAAACTTACTGAACTTTCTTGTTCAAATGTCGAAGAATTGACAGGTTGTTCTTCTGAACTGTAACTAATCATATCAAAGTATAATTTAGAAATGACAAATGTTTTTTTGATGCCTATCCTGCATTGTGGACATGTTGAAGATGTTTTGAACCAGGTATCAATGCATATTTGATGGAACACATGACCACATGGTAATGCTGATATATTACATTCAAGTGCATTTGTAAAGCATTCCTGACAAACTGGACACTGAGCAAGTAGCATTACTCTAAAATTTTAAAGTTAAATGGATTAAATACTAGATGAAATAATATAAAGTGGGACGTTGTCGCTAAAATAAGAATTACTGTGACGATAGGCTTGAAAGTGATCAAGTCATACAAAAACGTTTAGAATAGTAAGGCCAATAAAACATCTAGAAAGTTAATTAATTATGGATAGAGATTTTAAGTAAAGTATACTCGTAGATTGTTTTGGTGTAATATAGGATACCTTAGAAATACAAGGCCGCTTACATTTCTGTAATAAGTAGATTTTAATATACACAGAAACCAAAGATGTTTATGTTTGAGAGAGAAATTTATTTACCGGAACTGCTGGATTGAATACAGATCATAAACGAAATAATAACTAAACATTTTCGAATAATACATTTCTTCATCTTTCGTAACTGATTAAAAACGAAGGTTAGTGGTAAGCATACCTTAAGAGAATGAAATATTCGATACTGACTTCAAAATTGACAAAACAAAGAAGCTGTAAATGGGTCTATATACGCGGTTACTAATTATGGAGGTCGAAGAGAATGATTACACGGTTGTAAGTACTCTACAATCTGTTAGGTGAGGTGAGTATTCAATGGCTAGTCACATCATTCAACAAAGACTACTGACCAAACTGAAGTGGCTTAAACACTGAAAGACTATTCTGCTTGGGTCCAATTTAATTGTTTCGCTTTCGCTTCGGAACCTGGTTATAAAATACATTGACTCAAGATTACTTACTTACGCCTGTTAACGCTTTTGAAGGAGTACAGGCCGCTCACCAGCATTCTCCATCCAACTCTGTACTGGGCAATCCTTTCCAGTTGCTATTGATCCTTTTCATGCCTTGACGTTCGCATTGAAGATCGTGACTTTGATGTTGACATGCAGACAGTTGTTTTGACTTCCATGTGTTGTTTAACTGTAGGAATGCTGCTCTTGCTTTGCCAATCCTCACCGTTACATCCGCATCTGATCCTCCTCGTTCATCGATGATGCTACTCAGGTAAGTGAAAGATTCCACAGCTTCTCCATCAAGTGTGATTGGGTTGTTGTTCTTCGTGTTGTACTTGAGAATCTTGCTTTTCTTCCTTGTGTATGTTGGGGCCTGTTGGTGTAAAAGCTCCTACTATACTAGTTTACTTCATTTGTATCTGTTCGTGTGTATGGAATAGAAGAGCTAGATTATCCCTCATGTCCAGGTCGTCTAACTGCATGTAAGCTGTCCATCGTATTCCATTCATCCCTTCAAATGTCGAGGTCTTCACAATCCAGTCAATCATTGGAGAAAAGAGAAAGGAGAAGAGTAGGTAGTCTTGTCTGACCCCGATCCTCACTTGGAATGCATCCGTTAGCTGTTCTCCATGCACTTTTTGCACTGTAGTCCATCGTATGAATTCCGTATGATGCTAACGATTTTCTCAAGTACACCATAGTATCGAAGAAGATTTCATAAAATTCTCCTATCCACACTGTCGAATGTTTTCACAAAGTCAATGAAGTTTATGTGTAGTGACGAGTTCTATTGAATCGATTGCTTAACAATGATCCTTAGTGTTGCGATTCGGTCCGTGCTGTAACTTAGCGGCTTTTTTTAGTCTAGTATCAAATTTTGGGCAGTTCACACTTCATTCTATCTACTTTCATCTGTGTAATTAGTAGTATCACTAGTCTCACAAGTCAAAAACGACGACCTGATAACTAGCACACGGATCAGTACTCCTTTGCCAAATATGCTAACTGAAGTAACTGCGGTAAGTAGCATATATTTCAAATTACCATTAACGATAATTGGATGACAAAGAGGCGAGGAAAACTCCTATGTTGACCGGATTTATATATGTATCTACATATTATATGGGATGTTGAAAACTGTTGGTTTAAGTTTTGATGACCAAATAAGCTTGATCAGGTTTCACAAGAGGTTAAAGATTGACAACTGAAGAATTGAGTAAACACTATGAAATCCATAGTGAGGGCTTTTATAAAACACACACAAACCACTAAGAGAAGTGTTTTAACACAACACTGTCAGAAAGACGATTTCAAAACACAGTTCAATCAACTTAGTCGATAGCAGACCTGAATTATGAGTACATATTTTTTTTGCTTCATAAACAGACAGCAGACATGCAATAAATGAGTTATAGGAACTTGAAAATACTCACCAAAGTAGCCTGTATGTATTAGTCTTCTAAAATTACCTAGACCATGAACAAAATATGACTTAGTACTCTTAATTCACAAACTGCAATCACTTTTCATATATTTTAGTGTTACTAGTTTCTTAGCGAAATTTATGCTTCAGTGGCATACTGTTTGATTTCTTCTGATGTGCTTATTTGAAGCACGGCAAAGTGAAATAATATAACACCCGGTCATAAACTGATCCGATTTTCCTTTTATTTAAAAGAGTGAGATAATTACGTTGGATGGATGAAAGATTAGCGAGCAGGATAACTTTATGAGAAAACATAAAAATTCCAATAGTACGACGAAGGACTTTGTGATTGACACGGAATGACGGGGATCCATTGGTTTAAAAATAGTGGAGTTCTTAACCTTTTTTGCCGAAAAGCCAGGAATGTTTCTTGTATGAGAAGTTGGAACCAACAACCTGACATAGGAAATCATTTAATGATATAAGAAGCATAATTTTTGTAAGAACTCGTCTTAAATTCAAAGTGTTAGGGACGCGTTGAAACACCATATCTTTACTCATTTAAATACAAGAGATTCAAAGGAAGCCTTACAATGACTTACAACACTCTGAACACCTCAAAATGTCTTCTCGAACACTAATAAGTGTTCAGTTCTGGGACAAACAACAGAGGGAGTTCTTTAAGAGTAAATGTGATATATCATTGAGGACTTAAAATACTACTTTATTTGTACTGCTAATAGTATTTTTATTTGTTTCTTTTATATATCTAGGCCCCAACCTGGATGTATCAGTGATCCATTGCTTAACAATATGTAGCCCTACATCGTTTACTTCTTTTAATTTAGGAATGCTGACAAAGATATCCCGTTAAATTCAACCGGTTTAGTATTCCCACCATAGATACCTAACATGTCACTAAACTTTGGGCAACGATGGGTCCTAATATATGCCATAATTGTTGACTAGAGCTCTTTGAAATTGAAAGTCAACATTTCTGAGTTAAAAGAAATAAGCGACGTGGGGCTGCATAGTGTTGAGTCCAACAAATACATAGTTATTAAACTGGTCGCTGTAATAGGTGACGCACCAGCTCGTTCGGATGTTACATACACAGTTATTCACACTGGGAAAGAAGGTTGCGATAGGTGTGTTGTAGAGGGTCGGCGCTTTGAAGAAAGGATCATATTTCCAAATAGTGAATATACATTGTGAACTAGCGATAATTTGCGTCAGCAGATTCAATCTATTCACCATCAAGGCCATTCCAAGTTCGTAACACTTTCCATTAATATGATTTCAATATCCCCTTTAGATCCTATGCACACGACACACTTAAGCGTGACGAAGAAACTAATCAATCTATGGATAGATTTATCTCACAGAAGACTTAGAAACATGAACAAATTTGTAATTAAGGATAAGAGTAAAGTCATACCACATTGTGCCGCAAGTACTCCTTCAAACTTTCAGCGTGTCGGACATCAGACTTCGTCTCAGTATAGAAAGTGATAGTGTCGATTGTTCCTTCTGTATTTAGGCCCCGTAATCCTTAAACATTGTTTACCAAAACCGCTGCACCTGAATTCCAAGCCTTTAGCATTAGCGGCGTATTTGTTAGAGCATCCCAGATTACATAGCGACGCAAAAGATTCGGCCAGAAATGATTTACGTAATTTTCTTAAAGAATATGAATGGTGCTATGGACTTGAAAACTTAGTTTACAATGTGCATTTGTTGAAGTACCTTCCTGATGACGTTCGTGCACATAAAGCTTTAGATTCTTTTTTCGCCTTTCCTTTCGAGTCTTATATGAGGCAGATTAAGAAACAAGTACATAACAGTTACGCTGTAGCAAAACAAGAAGCTCAGAGCTATGCAGAGAAGATATCTTTCTGTGGTAGGTTGCGAGCTAGCATGTCGGCCACTACTTTACAAGCATTCGTTAAGTTTGACCCTGGGAAACAATTAATTATGCTTAAGCCTGGGCTAGTCACTGAAAGCGGATTAGTGAAACTTAGACCATTCACAAGCCCACGTGATTATTTCGCCGAACCATTCCCTTCTAAGAATACTTATGTTTTCGGTAGTTAGTCATGAGTACAAATCACTTTCCATTAAGGATGTTGACTGTGCACGTATTACCGTTAACTGTGTTAATAATGTAATAATTGTTCCATTGCTAAATACGTTCATATGAGTGTTTTCTAAAATATTGCTGATGGTATTACTTTACAGTGTTTTCTTACCTTTTATATACTGTTTAGCCTACTAATAATCAGTCCCTACTTATCGACGCACCAGTCAGTCAATCAGCTACAACTTAAGACCAGGCACATTTATGCATCGGTCCAAGTTGCCATACCTCATTAACACAACAACATGGACACCGGATTCATAAAGGTAGTTAATTCAGAGGTGGTAATATATAAAAGAAAGATTGCAATAAGGATATAGTACAGGAAGAAAGAATTAGTTCGTAGAAAGAATAATATCAAGTGATTTTAATCTCTTAGTTTAAGGGAAGACAGAAAGTGTATACACCGACGCCATTATGATCGATTCTCAGCCATGTCACCAAGAATCTCCAACCATTGGTTACGACAGTCACGCGGACCCCAACCAAGTAGTCTGCATCTACCAACATGGCTCAGACTAGAAGTTAGTGACTTCAAGCACTGATGACACGTTTTGGTTTGGCCGCCCCTAATTTTCTTCCAACCATCCCCAACACCGGTTAGCATTGCACGTCGTGGTAATCCGTGTTCGGGCATACGTAACACGTGGCACAACCATCTCAGTCGATGAAGATTCACAACCTCATCGACTGATTTACCATCCTTCCCTAATACCCTGCGTCTAACCTCACGATTACTTACCCGGTGATCCCAGCAGACGCCAGCAATATTTATGAGGCATCTGTGGTCAAATACTAGTAGCTTACGAGTGTCTTCTACTCTTAATGGCCATGTTTCGCTGCCGTAAATTAAAACAGAACGGACTGCCGCGCAGTATACTCGTCCTTTAATTGATAGATGGATATTTCGCCCGCCATAGGTGACGTGAGTTGGCAAAAGCCAAACGAGCTTTTCGAATCCGTGCTGAGATTTCGTCAGACACCAACCCATTAGGGCTGATCAGACTTCCAAGATAAGTGAAGTTGTCAACGCGTTCGACTACTTCACTCCCTATCCTTAGTTCAGGTGTTGACGCAGACCAGTCCTGAAGCAACAACGTGCATTTCGAGGGAGAGAAGCGCATTCCAAACATCCTGGCATTGTTGCTTAATACTACCAAAAGACTGCATTTTATCAGTGTCTTCACCAAACAGGACTATGTCATCTGCTTATCCTAAGTCGATAAGTGGACCTCCTGGAAGGATATCAATACCCGAGAATTAAGTCGACGACAGCGTTACTTCCATCAGTAGGTCTGTGATGAAGTTAAACGAAAATCGAGATAGTGGATAGCCCTGACTGACACCACTTGAGGTTGCAAAAGCAGATGACAGTTCGCCATAGGCTCTGACTCGATTAGTAGTGTTCGAGTAAAGAGCCTTTACAAGGTTTATGTACTTCTGAGGTACGCCTTTCAATGACAGACACTGCCGCAGAATCTCGCGGTCTACCGAGTCAAATACTGCTTCTTAGTCAAGAAAGACCACCATTGTCGGACGTCGATAAGTACACCTATGTTCTAGAACCTGACGAATGGTGAATAATATGTGGTCGATGCAGCCACGATCAGGTCTGAAGCCAGCTTGATTCTCTCGCGTTTGCAGTTCACGAGTCTTAGTTAGGCGTCTGATAATTATCGAGGCTAGTATTTTAGATACTATATTAGCTAAACTAATCCCTCTATGGTTGTCACAGGATGATTTTGACCCTCTCTTATATATTGGGACGATAAGTGATTGTGACCAGTCAGACGGGATAACGTCTAACTCCCAGATCTTAGCTAGAATATTAGTCAACCTAATCGCTAAAATTGGACCACCATCCTTAAAGACCTCTGGAGCCAATCCATCTGGACCAGCTGCCATTCCTCGTTTCAGATTAACTATAGCCTTTTGAACTTCAGCTAGAGTTGGGGAACCTACTTCAATAATCCATTCACACTGTCTGGGAATGGAGGGTAGTTGTAGAGTAGCTGAAGACCAGCTGAACTGTTCTCTAAAATGTTCCGCCCATCGTTCTAAACGTCTGGACTGAGAGCAGATGAGGGTGTCGTCTTTTTCCGAAATAGTCTCACTTACACTTGACTTGTTAATTCGTTTCTTTTATTAGTCTGTAGAGCTGTCTTGTGTTCCCTATAGCCGCCTCCTTTTCTATGTCTTTTGCTTTCGTTGCCCACCGCTGCTCACGGTCGTTTCTTAGACTTTTGCTTAACTTAGATCTGATTTGTTGTCGCTCTTCATCCATTGGTTACTTGTAAACCTGTGGTTTAAATCACTGATAGATGTCACTGTTGTTTCCAAACAACATCGGGGTCAGCCTCGTTTTCAGAACTACCTAAGTGTGGCCTCAGTTGTTCCTGGAACCTACTTTTGGTTTTCTCGCTAATCAATTCAGTTCCGATAGGTCTTCATAGCGTCCAGTGAGGCGCAAGCAGATGCGTACCCGTATTAGGGCGTGGTCGGAGTCCAAGCAGGTACACCGGAATGAGCGACAATCTTCTACCGACCATCTCCAACGATTACTGATGGCAATATGGTCTATTTGAGTCCATCGTTGGTTTGGTGTAGGGGTCGCCATGTTAGACAATGTCTCTCTTTATGTTTAAAATTTGTGATTGCCAAAAATAAACGATTGTCTGAGCACAGTTGCAGCAGACGATCACCATTATCTGTTCGTTATGCCGGAATACTAAAATACCCACCTAAATGCCTTTCTGTTTGGTTTAAACTACCTATGTGGGCATTAAACTCACCCCTACGAGTACTATGTCTGAACGTTTAGCTTTCTGAAGAAGTTCAGATAGCTTTCTGTAAAATTCATTTTTCGCCTCATCCGAGCTGCAGTCGGTGGGAGCGTAGGCAGAAACGACAAAAAGGCAACGACGTGTGTCCCTATCCTTCCGAGTTCTTACGGAGCCGTTTAACTGAACAGCATATAAACGATTGTTAACGGGGATCCACTCTAACAGTGCTTGTTCCGCCCTCATGCTTAGTGCTATGCCTACTCCTGCCAGTCCACGAGAGCTGGCCATCGCGTCACCAGATACACGGAGGGTGTATCTCGTTGGCTCTCCGTGTTGCCGAGGTGAGGTCAAGTGAATGACCACACTGGGATCCTGTATGCGTGTTTCAGAGACACAGCATACATCAATGGTACGAGATTCTAGGGTTCTAGCCAAGGAAACCTGTTGACCAATTTGACATAGACTGAGTACGTTGAAGGCTCCAATGTATAGTTTAAAGCGAGGTTTCAGTAGACCTGGGACAGTGTTTTGAGTACTAGAATCGTTGGAAATGGTGACGCTTGAGGAGGGAGCCGAAAGAGGAAGTTTGGAGGTGAAAGTCGATGTAGGAGGAGTAATAGGAAGTGAAGACGGAGGTTGATTAGGAATACAGTGGTCTTGAGTGTTGTTAGAGGTATGAGGGCGGTTATCACTTCCCGGTTGCCCACACTGTGGAAGGGTTCTTCTGTAGGTGCCTGAAAAGGAAATTGGATTAGAGGTGGTCTTGGTGACCTGGGAGCGTGACCGCAGTGCCCAAAGGACAACTGCGTGAGGTCCGTCACACACGACCGATTTATGAGTGATTTTTGTGTTAGCTCCGTACTTGTTGAGACCTAACCGCCGGAGACGGATATCCGTGGGATAAGGCGAGGTGTGGATTTTCAGGGTCGGTCTTTTCTAACTCCATCCCTCTTTGTGGAAATGCAGCATCGCTGTCATGCTGGATGTCTGAAGGAAACACCTTACTGCTGTCACACCTCTGTACAGTCAGCAGTACGACTTCGCCTTCGGACCTTGGGTTTGTTGCTTTTAGTCTTACCGCTCTTCAACCGACCTGTCTGACATGGTAGGACCTTGAGGGACGGTTGTTCCAGCCAGTATAGCTCGGTTGTTTCATCACGATAGGCAAGCCCGACTACGACGTGAAGGTAGCAACAACGGTCGGGTATCGACGCACCAAGCAGGAAACAGGTAGGTAAAGAACTTCGTCTGTATCCTATGGACGTTGTGGATATGCACCTGGGAATAGTACCCAACCAGATGACGATTGTTCAATCCTGACGTTCAACGTCATTTACTACGAGGGTGGGTTACAAATATAGAAATGACCATTTCCTATAGATAGTTTCCAGACTACAAAGAATTTGTTGGTTTCGTTTAACAACTTGATTGGTTACCGCGTCAGTAGTTTTACAGACAAAAGCACATTGCCACTAAACGAAGAGAATTTATCATTTATTCCCATTCCAGATAGCCACGTTGACGCAATTAATGGATGATAATCAGAAAAAGCCTATGCGCTTTATTTTGTCATACGTCATGACACTTGAAGTTGCTAACCATCTCACACTGCTTGGCACTTCATTAAAAATAGCACTTCAGAAGTGCAGGTTTTACGACTGCAAACAAAGTAAGAATTTTTTCTAATCATTGAGCGTACTGACATTTCAGTTTATGTCTTTATCCGTCAACGATAAATAACTTGCTAAACTACTTGATATCTCAAAGCAAGGGTATTTTCACGACATGAGAGACAAGATACAAAGGCGTCACCGAAGAAAGCAAGAACATGTATGTACTTGTTTGACGTTATAACTATTCACTACTATGCTATAGGTGGAGTGTTCAGTATTAGCATACATAACTGTAAGTTATACTACAGGTCGACAGTCGTTTAACAAATTAAAGCAGTTTGACATTGTTGTAAATTTCCACGTTTATCAAGTTTCAGAATTTATGGGAAGATTATTTTGGGTCGTAAAATTGAAGTTAAGGAAAGACTTTATCACTGAAATGTTCTTTAAGTTTAACTTTACTATTAATGAAGCTTTTTTTACAAACATCTGACTTGCATGCAGAACTGCTGGACTAATGAAGTGCACGTTGTGTAAGCCTTTCTAACTTAATATGCGCTTATAAATAACAAGACATTCTTTATAAGTTACCCATTGCCTATAATTTCTTTCGCAATTCTTAGTAAATGATATTAGGGATTAGCACTTACGATGAAAATACAAAGCGATCGTTGTCCGAGGATCTGTTTGTTACTAATGTTCTTGGACAGTAGTACCTTTGCTTGTCAGCAAATATCTTTAAAATGTACCTTTTTTAACGTAATCGACTGCAGTCGTCGTGTGGTTTGTTATGGAAGTAGAGGCGAACATAAGAGGCCTTTAGGGTTAAGCAAAAGGAGAAAAATAAAGGGTATAATCAAGCGTGCATTAAAAATGTAGGCGAGTATTTGAAAAGTAGACAATTCTGCGCGTGTTCAGGTGGAAGGTAGGCAATTCAGACACGTTTGAAGCACAATGACAAAAATGGAAAATTCCGCATTTCTCTCCCATGACAGGCGGAAAATCAAAAATTCTGGCGCGTTTCCCATATATTAGTTCCTTGTGTGAGACTATAAATTATGGAGGTCCTTTGAGCGACGCCAAAGTGACCTTGAGAGTGATTTTGCACGTCCGTACAGGCAAGTGAATACAAAGGAGATATACGTACCTAATTGGGTTCATTATAAACCCTTGTCGCACCATTTCTAACACAATGAAACCGTACGAAATTAAATCAGTTTATCCCATCCCGTAAATTTAACTTTTGACAATAATTACTCAAAAACATTATGAAAAACATTAAACGTGCCAGCAAACTTAAAACTTGAACAACTCCCTAACCTTGAAATGACCTACGCAGTTCAACTTTTGCACAACAGCTGCTAAAACCTAACTCAGTGCATCTAAACAAAAGCCTTTAACTGGTTGTGATCTAGAAAGACATTTCAACAAAAAGATTTCGGTGTCAGCTAGGCACATCTTGCTGACATTTACCAGTTTACTCTTAGTTAAAAGTAATCACGTCATCACCTAAATTTGCTTGGCGTAAAGTGCTTTAAAGTTTATATGGCCAACAAAGTACAGGGTATTGCCACTAGAAAAGATGGCACGTGTGTCCTTGTAACAGTCTGCTATTGGAAGCTTTCGGCTTGCAGGTGAACCATACACGCTTAATTTTGTGACTGAAAAGAAATAAATGTTATCGGTACTCCTCATGTACATCTGAAATGTATCTACTCAATGTCATACTACAGCTATGGTTCCTAAATTCTGATGGCCATAAGCTCAATTATCTATGTATTCGTCCGAAAGTCTCATCGCGACGTCATTAACATTCTTTATCTCATTTTTATCTGAAACACACAATCATTCACTTATGACTTCATGTGTTTTCCACTAACAGTAAGAAAGCATAATAGCATTGCAACGACATTGAGACGATGAAGGATAAGTTATACTCGCGAGTTTTAACCTTGACATTGGATTATGTGAGTTCTACAGTCACACTGTTGCACATCTGCTCGAATGAATGTAGTTAATTATTTAAAAGATATATGAAGGTTTGATTACAAAGATAATATTCTAACATCAACGAATGAATGATTGTTTTTCGAAGTAGAGGAGCAAACACATTTCTCGTCTCTACCTCAGGATGGATGAAGTTGCGATACTCTTGAAAATGCTTTCATTCTGCTTCAGTTTGATAAGAAGATAAGCAAATATTATATAATCAAATGTTTGGTACACCATACCTTGCAAAAATATGGTCTAATTCGGCATTAAATCATTTATCTTTGCTACTATGATCATGGACCTAATCCCGAAAACATAGATTTGTCTTGATGTGACTATCTAGTCCATAAGAACTCACGTGAAAGTCACATCATTGTCTTCGTAGTTACGTGGTATGGCGACAATCAGCAACATAATATTTACCGTTTCTATAGAACACATTTGGGTTTCAGATAGAATTATATATTTAACGCGGATAAGGACAAGTTACACAAATTGGCTGTAGATCACCAACGTAGATGATCTATGTCGAAATGATTGGAGGCCTAGTCGAGTAAGACGTGAATGGTGTGACAAACTAGCTAACGTTGAGGTCACACCTCATGGTCAGCACCTTACATGGACTACCCCATTGACGTACCAAGGTACCATAGATGCTTTGAAGACCGTACAACATAGAGGACGTTGTTACAGAAATATATTAGTTAAAGTAGATACAAACGAAAGTAAGACCACTGCCGCATGGGCCAGTCTATGGTATACGGTTAACTGATAGGCGTTGGTTGTCCCTGACCTTGACGAGTATCGTTGGTTTGCTCGATATTCAATGATCCGACTGCCGGATGACTTGGCTAGGGCTTAGTGACATTTCGCTGGCCCTACATGGCCATCCTTGTATGGATGAGCCGTGCCGTCTTTAATTATTCTTTCTGTATTCAGTAAAACCGACCTCCTTCAAGTGTAACATGTTGAATGTCCATTTTCTCAGTAACTATATGTTCAAACTCGAGAATCGTGTATTTAGGATCTAATATCACTACAGATATACTACAACCAGCCTTGGCGTAAAAAATCGTAAAATTCGACTGGTTAGCTGAAGTAAAGCTACAATTATTTATTAACTCGGATGAAACATACAAAAGAAAAGTGGTCTACCAAACGTTAAACTCAGAACAGATTTTTATGATGAAAACTAGTACTTTAGTTGCCTTTGAACACAGCAAAATTTTGAAAAAAGCAAATCACGTCTGAACTGCAGTACTCATTCGTAAAGCGGTTGTTGAACTAAATTCGATTTATAACTGAAACGCATAAGTGGTCTTTTCTGGTAGAGGGAACCATAAGCAATATGATACATCATGATGACAACCCTAATTTTCTTCACTTGAATCCCAGTACTTCTTTAGGTGCTCTTTGATGGACGTTTACGAGGAAGGCGGTATCCTTCAGAGCGCAAGGATTTCTTTCAGATGTGGTTTTCGGCAAACGCCGAAAACAGTTTTGACAATTCTGGTGTCAGACTACCAACGGTGCTACGAGGAACCTCGAAGGGTGGGTGTGCTTTATTGGCAACAAACTTTAAATTGGAAGGGATGTATAGAGCATCACAAGTAATGATGTTCAGGTCCTTTTGAGTGGCGGAAAGTGTAGAATCTTTCGGCAAGGACGTGAATGGTGAACTATTACTTCTGCTCAGTATTTTGCATTCATTGGAATTGGGGTTTTTCACAAATTAATAGTCACATAACCACTTACTTTATTTAAAGCTGTGTAGATGAATTACTCAGATCTTTTCATTTATTCCGTTACACATGCAATACACTTGTCAGTTACGTGTTCTATATCAGTGTTCATGATAGTATGCATGTGTTAATCCACTTCCTGTACTTCTCACCTAACTTATAGAACCTGAGTCGCCTTATTGTTCTCCGGGTCAGCATATTCATGAAATCCATCGTCTTAAGCAATCACTTAATTCTTGGTCGCTTATTTGCCGTTCAGCAATAGAATTTCTGAAATATTTAAATTCTCAATTCATTTCTTATTGAACTCTTATTTGTACCGTTATTATAGACGTATCTAGTCTGCAGAACATGCATGATGCTTAATGAGATATGTACTTCATTAGTGTAAATATTATTTGTTTACACTGACGTCAGATGATGGGCGCCAAGAGAAGTTTTCTGTTTGTACAGTAGAGTACTCTATATAATTCTCCCTGAAGAGCAGATGCAATCTAAGAGAAGTGTCTGCTATCAGATATTACGGTCATCTACGCAAAAAGAGTTTGAGAGTTTGACGATACTGTTAGGCCATTGTTCATCAGTGAGATGAGTGCTTAGATGATTAGGCCTTCTGGCACTTGATTTGTCTAGATTCGAGATCTCTTGTTTGAGTGGTTTTCTAGCTACAACATTAAATAGCTACTTGCACCCATAAAATTCAAATTCTCAAATATGATACGACAAAAATTCTGTCGAGTGGCTCGATGACCTAATATGTAAAGGATGGACGTGTTTCGTTCAGATGATTCAGATATTTAGGCCAGTCAATAGAGGCAAATTATCAAGTGGGAAACCATGTTGCGACTCGAAAAGAGTATTCACTGGGAGTGTTAGATCCAAACATAGGTTTGAACAGAAGAATAGATGTCTAGATGGGTTAGATACGCACCCCTGCCCGGTTGAAACCAAAATAAAGTAATTGAGTAAAATGACGGTTCTGAAATTTATTATTAATTTAAATGTGCATTTTTACCTAAACAAATATGATCACCCAGCTATTCAACCAATAATTTTTCAATTAATCAAATCTAAATTATAATAAATAAGGAAGTTGAAAAAGAATGCGAGAAAATTACCAATCATAATAAATAAGTGTTATTCTATCCTTTCTGGATAGACCTCGTACAAATTCGTTCAAAAGATAATATTTAATTGCTTTATAACACAAAGTGTTTCCATTTCTGGAAGATTGCTTCAATTCACAATCGAAAAATGCACGATTCCAGTCTATACAAGCAACACGATCAAAAGGAGGAACAAATCAACATGGCTGCTGCGAAGTCTAAGTATCAAGTAAAACAAAATAACTGCAGTTCAGGAAGAAACTTGGAAACTTAGTGAAGGTGTACGAAGAAAAAACTATAATAAAATACAAATATTACCAACTCAAATGGAGTCAAAAATACTAACAAAATGTACAACCAAAGGAACCGATAGGAACAAACTGCAGAAATATACATGGAGGGATTTTCACACACAAAACATTCAAAATATATTTACAGGGAGAAGTGCCTGTCTCCATGACCTCGTCAACAACAAAAAGAAACTGGTTACCATTTTGACGCTCACTCATCACCCTATTTTTGTATTTGCATAATTACATATATATACGCCTGTTACCTCTCGTGGAAAAGCAAGGGCTATACCACCAGAATTCTTCATCGAACTCTGACATGGGCAAACATTTTCGGCCCTTTGCGGTTGCTATTCCTTTATTTTATGTCTTTTTTTCGTTCCCATAGCAATGTGTTCCTTGATCTTCCTCATCTTTTTCCTCCAGGTTGACAGGTTGAGGTTGATCCAGAGTCTTCTGTTACTCTGGTTGTCTTTACCTGTATTTGTTCATGTGTATGGAATAGAAGAGCTAGATTATCCCTCATGTCCAGGTCGTCTAACTGCATGTAAGCTGTCCATCGTATTCCATTCATCCCTTCAAATGTCGAGGTCTTCACAATCCAGTCAATCATTGGAGAAAAGAGAAAGGAGAAGAGTGGGTAGTCTTGTCTGACCCCGGTCCTCACTTGGAATGCATCCGTTAGCTGTTCTCCATGCACTTTTTGCACTGTAGTCCATCGTATGAATTCCGTATGATGCTAACGATTTTCTCAAGTACACCATAGTATCGAAGAAGATTCCATAAAATCTTCCTATTCACACAGACAAATGGTTCTTCACAGTCAGTGAAGTTTATGTATGGTTACGTATTCAGTTCAATTGATCGTTCAACGATGATCTGTAGCATCGAGATTTGGTCTGCGTACGACCGATCCTTACAGAATCCATCCAGTTGATCTCGAAGTTGGGCGTCTACTGGATCTTTTATCATGTTCAAAGATACCCTGTTGAAAACTATTTCTGGTACTAACAGTAATGTGTTTCCTCTGTGTTTCTCACATTTGCTTACATCTCCTTTCATTGGAATCTTGATGAGGTATCCTTATTTCCAGTTTATCGGCACTTGTTTTTCCTCCCAAATCTTCCCGAATAGAACATGAAGCCTACTTGCAGTCACTTCTATGCTTGATTTCAGATTTTCAGCTGGCATATTGTCAGGTCCTACCTCTTTTCAATTCTTGATTTGTTTGATGACCGGTCAAGCTGATTTCTTTGATCGTTGGTGACGTGGCATATGTAACAAGGTCTGTGTTTGCTGCCTCGATGTCCGGTGGATCCAGTCTAGCTGACTTATTCAGGAGTTTTTATTGCTATTGGCCCCAACCACACAATCATCAAAGCTGAACATGAGATAACTATGAAAGCAGTTACTGAACATTTAACAGGGAGTGAAATTCAACGATAGTGAACGTGGTTATATTGATGTATTTAATCGGAAGACACAACTCAGACTCGCAGACGTGGTCATTATGCATAACTTGTCTATATTTGCATTAAATATACTATCCTGTCTTCAGTTTACATGTGTTCTTCAGAAGTTTCATATCGTTGGTTGTTACGATACGATGAGTCAGTGTAGACAATGTTGTGACTTCCACGTCAGATCTTATAGATTAGACAATCACATCATGACATATCTTTATTTTTAGGTTTAGGTCTTTTATTATAATATTACTAATAACTAACTATACCATAACACTACAGACCCTTCGTAAGTATAAATGGTTGTACGAAAAAAATTTGCTAAGGAATCTATAGTGTGCTCTAAAGGCTTGTATTAGTATATAAACCTATGGACTAAAAGAAGAGGAAATATTCCAGCAATATGGGAAACAGTAATGCTTCACTAATAGTGTAGGAAGACTATTTTAAAGCTCAAGTATTCTCAAACTACTTAAGCAAAGTACATACCATATAGACACGCTTCCCGTCAGTCCACACAAATGCCCCCACACACTGGACAATGTGACCATCAAAGAACTCGATACTTTTGGTCTACCAAATAAGATTTACAAGAGCGAATCCACGGGACACAATGAATTGCATCCTAACTACTAAAGGGATTAGCTAATTTCCTTGTGAACCCCTTAAATATGTGTTTTAGTCTATCCGTAACCCAGACTCGATTACAAAACAGGTACGAAACATAAACCTGAGAACTACCGGCCTGTTAGCCAACTAGTGTGTTTGCTAAAGTCTTAGGAAAGATTATTCGGAAGGAGCTGTTTAAGTTTCTCGACGAAAACCGGATCCTTCCGACGAGGCAGTGTAGCGACTTACTTTTATTAAGAGAACGCGATTGGTGTAATAGAAACAATTACTATAATAACCATTTGTACTAGGGATTGTTTTACCGTATTTGTTTGTTTAACCGTACCAAAACACACTCATTCTTCCGTTGATTGTGACCTTGCACACACGTTTGCTCAGTAGTTCCGCTTGTACTCCTTTGGCACGATCTCGTTGTTCTCTTGATACCAAGAGATCGCCAACAAATGTATCTCGCTAAAACCTCTAATCGCCTTCTGATATTTAGTACGCAACATTCTTGTAATGGTGATCATAGTCAACCCTGACTCGACGCCACACTACAATTGCTGAACCCAAAAATACGAACACTTTTCAATCGAGGCCGAATCTTCCAAAGAAGCCAATCGCGGTGAGTCTATTAGTTATCTATCCACGTCTGTTGCACATTTTCATATTGATATTTTTCAATGTCTAATATTCTGGCAACAAACTGAAATGACGGATAACGATAAGAATGGTGTTAATACAATAGACTCTGGCGTACAGGTTATCCATTCTCGACCTGTAGCTTTTATCCCCCATGACCCGGAAGTTTGGTTTGCTGCATTGGAGTCTCAGTTCGAGACCCATCGCATTACGAGCCAACGGCAAAAACATGCCTACGCTCTGGAATCTTTACCAGGAGATCACATAGTCGCTGTCCATGAGGTCGTCCTCAAACCCAATGTGCCTGACATTTATGATCGTTCCAAGGAGGTGATCCTCAGACATTTCCTCCCATCGAGGTAGGAACGGTCGAGGACAGTATAAGCACGCCACCCTCTGGGTGATGCTGAGCCGAGCCACCACCTCACGCTCCTGCAATCTCTTGCAGACTCTACGGCAGCTGTTTACGAAATTGTCAAGGAATTGTGGCTCGAATCGTACCAGCACACATCCAACCAACCATCACGACCATGCTCGAGGACGCGCCACTCAACCAGGTGACCCTCATAGCGGACAAAATATTGGCAAGGACTGGCGACCGAGACAACTACATAGTTGCCTCAACGTCACGTTCGAACGTGGATATCAACGCTAGTCACTTCCCGGCTCAAAGTGATAGAGGCGGTCGTATTCATACACGTCTTAACTTCAGAGACCGTTGCGACACACCCGAATCCTACGCCCCTCAAGCCAGATCACGCTCTCGGAAAGCCGTAAACGCTCGCTCAACGAGGGCAACCTCCAAGCCACGCCAAAAGGCGGCTTCGGAATCGAATAGGAGGTGGTGATGGTTTCACTGCTCCTTAGGGTACGGTGCCCGCCGTTGCCTAGCCCCGTGCTCATACAAGGCGGGAAACTCCCAAGCCGGCTAGTAAACGCGGCCGTGCTCGCCGGCCCTTCACCTCAGGTTGGTCGTTTATTTTATGTGCACGACTATCGCACGAACGTTAGGTATCTTATAGACACTGGTGCCCAAGTTTCTGTCGTACCTATTGGTAACAGTAAGTAATAAGCTACGACGCTTCGACTACGTGCTGCGAATGGCTCAGCCATTCCTATCTATGGTACACGACAAATCAAGGTCAACCTGGGCAACCGACGACAGTATCTATGGACGTTCATCATTGCCGAAGTTCCCACAGCCATACTCGGTATCGATTTCCTACGGCACTTCGAATTGCTAGTCGATTCACGTAGGCTGCAGCTAATCGATACTTCGTCAATCAGCAAATTCATGGGCCTCAAAGCCTAAAAAAAGCGTACCAAATCCTAGGCGTATTTTATTCGCGGGACGACATATTCAACGCTTTGTTCGAGAAATTCCCCAAATTAACTAAACCACTCGAGGAGATTCCATCGGTGACCAACCGTGTGGTACACCACACAGCCACCCGCGGACCCCCAGTCCGGGCAAGGCCACGCCGCCTGGCACCGGACAAGTTAGCTTTCGCCAAACGTGAGTTTAACAGTTTACTAGCTACTGGTATTATTCGTCTTTCTCACAGTCCCTGGGCCTCACCTCTTCACATAGTGCACAAAACGGATGGGGTTAGTTGGAGACCATGCGGCGACTACCGAGCACTAAACGTAGTCATACGCTTTGATAGGTATCTCATCCTCCACATACACGACATCACGTTATAGCTCAGGGGCACGACTATCTTTTCTAAGATCGATCTGGTACGAGCATATCATCAGATCCCAGTCACACTTAGTATAGCTGTTGATGTATCGGATTTTGCCATAGGAGCCGTTATGCAACAGAACATTTACGGAAGTTGGCAACCTCTTGAATGTTTCTCACGACGCCTTACTCTCACGGAGACGAGATATAGCGCTTTTAGTCGAGAACTTCTAGCAGCCTACTGTGGCATTAAACATTTCCGACACGCAGCAGAAGGTCGCCATTTCATCTTATTCACCGACCACAAGTCTTTAACGTATGCTTTGCATACCAAGTCTGACCGCTACTCATCACAAGAACGTAGACGTTTGGACTATATCTCTCAGATCACGACAGACCTTCGTCACATTAAAGGCGAGTCAAACTATGTTGCCGATGCTCTGCCACGTATTCAAGTAAATGCAGTTACTTCAACGGTACTTGATCTTCCTGCTATGGCTGCCACCCAAGCAAACGATCCTTTTCGTACAGAAGCACCACAATCTGCATCCCTTCAGTGCCAGGAAGTAGCCCTAGCTACTAGCTCAGGTACTATCCTATGTGATACTTCTACCGGTCTTCCCTGACCCACCGTACCCTCTGCTTACCGTCGTCTCGTCTTCGATGCCCTGCATGGACTGTCTCATCCAGGTATCACAGCTTCATTACACCCCATCGCTGCACGATACGTCTGGCCGCCCATGAATAAAGATGCCCGTATGTGAGTAGAGCAGTGTTTACAATGTCAACGATCAAAAGTGCACAGGCACGTAGCTACCCCCATGGGCACGTTCGCTACGCCTGATGCTTGCTTCGATCACGTTCATATAGACATTGTGGGACCATTGCCACTATCGCATGGGTATGATCACATACTTACGTGCATCGATAGTTTTACAAGATGGCCCGAAGCCATTCCCATCACGTCTATTACGGCGGAGACAGTTGCTCACCACTTCGTAGAACGATGGATAGCGCTGTACGGTTGTCCTTCGAATGTCACGACTGACCGAGGGAAACAATTCGAGTACGCGTTATTCTCCTTACTGACCCGGCTGCTTGGTACGGAATGCATGTGCACTACCGCCTACCACCCGACATCAAATGGTTTAATTGAAGGTTTCACATTCAACTTAATAGTGCTCCTCGAGCACATGAAAACAACAACTGGTGCGAAACCTGACCGCTCGTCCTCTTAGGCATCAGAACGAGATTGAAGGTAGGTATTCAATGTTTCGTAGCTGAACTTGTATACGGCACGACATTGCGTCTGCCTGGGGAATTTATCACACCACAGAGCAGTAACGATTTCGGTAAATCAGACTACGCCCATCGACTGTCTGGATTTATGCGAACACTGCCTCCGGTGTCAACTCGAATACAACATCGACAGGTCGCTCTCCCTCGAAAGTTACCTACCTGTTCATATGTGTCTCATACCAGTAGATTCGGTACGCAAACCTCTGCAACAGCCTTACGAAAGACCTTTTCACGTGATTTCTCGTCACGAAAAGACCCTCAAGGTTGACCGACACGGCCGCGTCGAGATCGTTAGCACTGATCGTCTCAAACCAGCACACGTCGATGACAGTGCCCTACTTGATAACTTGAGACCCAATGTTATACCCATCAAACCTACTGGCAGGATCCCTGCATCTACTTCATATCCCACGCTAGATACGTCAGGGACCTCATTCTCACGTCCCCGCTAACAGCACGCGTCATCTGCACCATCTACGGATGGGATTTCAGCCTCACGTCCAGATCAGCAGACCACGCCGCCCTTGAATTCGAACGAGATTGCTGGCTAACGAAGTACGAACGAGACTACTGCCTCACGTTCCGGTCGCCAAGTACTCCTATCAGTACGCTCTCGCGACTAACCGCACTATCAACAACGAATAAGTTATAGAACTCTACCCTTATACTACATACATGCTACACCTTTTCTCTTTTTTTGATTTTTTTATCTTGAGCCCACGCCTCTGACCATCGCTCGTCTGGTACCGTCGACTTCAGTCAATCCTGGAGAAATCTGACCCGATCACCCACGCTCTTGTCAACGCACTCAGTCGATATTCTGGTTTGGAATATGTCTGGCATATGTTTGGTCTTGCGATTGGTTGTTATGGTCGTTTCTGAATCCTCGGCCCAACGTGGTTTCGTCTTACGTCTGCAGCGTTTTCTGGTCCAGACCCCTACGGACGCAGTCTTCGGATCCTGCATACAAACCACTCTGGTGTGGTACGCTAACTCGAGCAACACATTCAGCAAATTTCTCCTGGTACCGTTCTGCGTAAAAGACTTTTGTTGGCAACTTGAGGATCAACGATCGCTTCCTGTTCCACCAACCCTCTTGTCCTGCAATCGCACGTTTGCCGATCAGTCCTACGAATGAAACCGCCACGGATCTAAAGTGTAAACCCTTTCTAGCGAGCGGCGCCTGTAGTGATCTACTTTTATCAAGAGAACGCGATTGATGTAGTGGAAACAATTATTATTATAACCAATTGTACCAGTGATTGTTTTACCGTACTTGTTTGTCCAACTGTACCAAAATACATACATTCTTTCGTTGTTTGTGACCTTGCACGAATTCGGTTACGCTCAGTAACCACACTTGTAACCTGGAACGATCCCGGTATCCTTGAGATACCACGAGATCGCCAACAAATACATCTTGACCACAGCCATCATATACCTTCCGATATTTGGCTTACGACGGATCTTATCGGTAAACTGGCACGTAGTCTTCTTGTAGTGGTGATCACAGTCAACCGCGACTCGACACCTCACTAGAGCAGCATGACTTTAGAGTAGGTTATTCCTGTCTCACTAACTTATTAGTGGCTCGTGAGGGGTGGTGCCCTCTTAAGGAACAAAAGTTACCTGTAGACGTAGCCTACATCGACTTTAGCAAAGCATTTAACAAAGTTCCTCACAACTGACTGTTATATAAGTTAAGAAATGTCAGAATTGAAGGCAATCTATTGATGTGGATAAAATACTTCTTAGTTGGGCGTCAACAAAGAGTTCGGGTGAACTCAAAGTTGTCTAGCTGGGGAACTGTGCTTAGTGGAGTGCCCCAGTGTACAGTTTTGGGGCCAGTGTTGTTCCTCTTGTATATAAATGACCTTTCTAGTCTCCTATCACCATCGGTCTTGCTATATGCTGACGATGTCAAGATATGGAGAGCGATACGAAGTAAGGGTGATGGAACTTCAAAATGACCTGACGAAATTATCTGAATGGTCTCAAACTAGGCAGTTGCCGATAAATACTTCCAAGTGTGTTGTGATGCATCGGTCATCATCATCGGTCATCAAGGTACAGATGCATACACGATGAATAACACTGAGCTACCTGTCGTCCAGACACATAATGACTTGAAAGTCATCGTTAACCAAGACCTAAAGACTACTGCAAACTGCCGTGCAATAGCCGCCAAAGGTTTTAGAACCTTATAGTCAATACGTACGGCTTTTAGTCATGTCGACGCTAAAACGTTTTTGACTTTGTATACAGTGTTCGAACGTCCTAAACTTGAGTACTGCATACAAGCGTCTACCACCTACTTAAAAAGGACAGTGAACTTTTGAAATAGGTTCAGAGAACAACAACTAAGCTGCTTCTCGGAATAGCGAAGCTCCGGTATGATGCTCGACTGGCTGAACTAAACTTATTCCCATTGTCATGTCGGAGAACTAGATGTGACTTGATTACACATTTCATATTACTTAGTGATAAATTTGCACTTGACATGCCCTCATTTTTCTTGTCTTCCAAGACAGAGAATTCATGAGGACACAGACCACCTAGCCACGTGCCCCTTCCAAACCGAAACTGAAAATCACTCATCCATCATTATACTGATCAATCACGATTATACACCAAGCCTAATTAAATAAACGTAGCTAGGTAACCGAATTACCACACTAGATAGTTTTACAGTTTAAGCGCATTTTTGAAGGCAAACGTGATGGTAGCTTGCTATATATCATCAACATGATATTGATTTTGGCTGACGTCCGAGGGTTTGACCTTGATGTTTAGTGCGGATGGTTTGGTTTTCATGTTCTATGCATCTTATGGTGCTTTGTGGTTTACTTCTGTTAGAATACAGAAATCAAACTAGATCAGCCTGAAGATTCAGATGACGACTGTCATTTCTAGACACACGTCCACCATTTCTCTAGTTTCGCAGAATTCGGTACAACTGGAGGCTGGGTTATTAGTTCAGTGCCTTAATCGCTACAAGGAATATCTTGAGTGCGGTTGTGAGAAGGTTTTGAACTCCAAATTTTCGAAAAAGGGAATAGGTATGTACTTTTGGCGCCCATAATATAAATTCGTAACCATTGTCACCTTTCGAAATCGTTGAAGTCACATTAACTAAAATCACTACTGTGTGCTAGCATTAGATGTTAGTTTTCAAATCAGGTTCAGCTGCATAAGGACTTTAGAATTCGCATGTCTGTGGCTCTGAAAGTGAGTCTTGCCAAATACGGCATTGGAACAATCTAATTAACTTTCATGATGCCTGTATTAAGTTTCTCGTCTATTTGCTAGTCCTAATTTTATCATAGTTATCTACAATTTATCTTGAAATTGATTGCATTATTGGTCGACCGACTACATAATGTACATATATATAGTGGATAAAGCAACTGGATTACGACGGTCTATCTGTGTTAAGTTTTTAACCATGTCAATTCTTGTGGTACTTAACATTTTCAAAGTGGGTACGATCTAAAAGATTTGAAACATATGTTAGGTCACAGTGAACAATTGTTTCAACTGATGTAAATTAGTCAATGTTGCAACAGGCAAACTCAACTTCTGAGACAAAGTAAAAGCAGCGGGTGCTTAAGCTGTTGTATATGACATAGCAGAACCAACTTGGAATAAATTATTCTTCCGAGTTATTTGGTGGTTTATTACGGCATTTCTTAGCATGTTTTACTCTTAGGTGACGTTCTTTTAAATTCCTGCTCAATGTTTCCACATAATCACCAAGAGGTTGTATTGTCGATCTTACTTTTTCGTAACTGTCAAGATTAAAATGCCTTAATTACTAGCCATTCTTGTTAATTTTAAAATGAGAAAACAATCGGGTCATATAAACAATAGTTTTTTATGTTGTTTCGACTGATCTACTTGTGAAAAGCCAAGAATGTGTTATAAGTAGTCTGTACTAATAACTACTTTTTTATTACTGTGTTAATAGTTTACTCGCTACAAAAATACCTTTAAAAATATTTGTTTGAGTTCAGACCTTCAGATATGTTCATACAGAACTAGTAAAGTCTTCATTAGTCCTAGATAACGAATTATCAGCATCTGAATGTTCAAGTTACTATTCACTTGTTTGCGATGTACATCTGAACATATTATGGAAATCCACCATAAAGCTGTCATGTCTGCTCTAACACCGAGATGTTTTTCGATCTAATAGTCGTAAACAGATATTTTTAGTTTGCTATTGTATCGTTAGACCGTTTCTCTAAATTTTGAGCGGTGGTTTAACGAGTAAAGCGCTCAGTTTACAATCATTATACCATATTCTAGTCATAGTCCACGTGGCACCACTGGTATCAATAATCCTCACTAGATGTATCTCAGAATCGAAAATATTAACTTGTATTTTGTAAAGCAGTTAAATTAATACCTATTTTGCGTGGATAGGACCATACACGAAATTCATTAGCTCTTGCAGTCACTTAAATTGAAACGCAAACTCTTGCAGGCTTTTTGCGTCCAAAATGTTTTTATACCACGCAACCAACATGCCAAAAGATTGAGATATAAATTTATATGGTAAATAAGTGAAAACAACAGCCTAAAATAGAAGATAAAACAGGTTAAGATCGGGAGGATTATAAGGAGTGGCAGATTTTAACTACTGTGATGAATCTGGGGCATTAATTCTTAAAGTCGCTAATCGTAAGTTTTCTTATGTGAACAATTACTACTGCCTAATAATTATAGATTACATTCCCTAGTTATTTCAGCTGGTTTAAGTTAAAAACCTTGTCAGTTTACTTATTGTTCTTATCATCTGATCCTGACCGTATTGAACAGAACGTTTTTCCACACAAAATGTTATTTAAGGACCTCTGTATTCAAATAATTTGACTTGTATTGTACTTCAGTAAACGTCTCAATAGTACGTCCAGTTATCGCAACACTGTACCTTACATTGGCTTCTTTTTACAAGTAGGTGTCTTGTTCTAGTAGATAACGTGATGACAAGTGTAAAAAACTGGGTTTCTGTTTTTGGTTTACTTTTCAGTGGTTTAGCCACTCGACCTGTAGCAGTTGAGGCACAGATTTAAACCTAACACAGCTGGATAGCATCACTGAGTTTCACGTAAAACGTATTCCTGCTAACCTGGTACGCTAACCTCTATTCTCCATTCTTGTTTAACTTCGTCGTTGATGTGCTATCAGAAGTAACACTCCTTATCTAAATTTTCAGTCCAACTTCTACCGGGAGGTTCACTTGCTGACTTAGAATATGTTGATGACATAGTTTTATTTTGTGAAGACGTTGACAAAATGCAGAATCTTCTGACCACTCTAAGCAACAATGCAAGCATGTTCGGGATGCGATTCTCTCCCTCGAAATGCAAAATGTTGCTTCAGGGTTGGGTTGCATCGGCACCTGAACTAATGATAGGAAGTGAAGTAATTGAGCGTGTCGACCGCTTCACTTATCTTGGAAGTTTCATCAGCCCTTGTGGTCTGGTGTGTGACGAAATCTCAGCACGGATACAGAAGGCTCGACTAGCTTTTACCAACTTGCGTCGTTTATGTCGTAGGCGAGATATTCGTCTACCAATCTGAGGACGTGTTTACTGCGCAACAGTTCGTTCCGTCCTACTTTATGGCAGTGAAACATGACCGGTAAGAGTAGAGGATATTCGTAGGTTACTAGTATTTGATCATATGTGTCTTCGAAATATTGCTCGTATATCCTGGGACCATCGAGTAAGTAATGCAGTTGTTAGGAAACGGGTACTAGGTAAGGATGGCAAATCGATTGATGAAGTAGTGAAACTTTACCATTTGAGATGGCTGGGACACATGTTACGTATGCACAACCACCGACTGCCCCGACGTGCGATGTTCAGTGGTATAGGAGTAGATTGGAAGAAAGCTAGGGGCGGCCAAACCAAATCATGGCACAAATCCATGAAGTCACTGACAAGTGGACTGAGTCATGTTGGTAGGTGTAGACTATCTGGTTGGGGACCGCGAGGTGATAGGAACCGATGGTTAGAGACCCTGAATGACATGGCTCAAAATCGTTTGTAATGGCGCAAGTGCATCCACCCTTTATGTTCTCCCAAATTCTAATCTTCTGAATTCTTTGTATTCTTTTTTTCTCTTTCCAAATTTATTTCACTGGATTATACTCCTTGAATAACATCTTCAAGCCCTAATGTTTCCGATTACTGCTTACACTCTATATATATATATATATATATATATATATATATATATATATATATATATATATGTTTTGTGGTTTTTTCCTCCAGGTTCAAATGTTTTGAACAATCCAAATCCATCATTCGGCGATGACACCGTTGATACAGCATCGTCAAGCATTTCAGGCGGTACCGGTTTTGAAAATATCACATATTCAGTTGTTCGAAGACTGGATGCTGGAGCACGCGAGAGTTTAGGTCAGCACTTAATTCAGTTGTTGGCCACTATTGTCTTACCCGATCCTCCTCAATCTATAAGCGAAGTAGATACTCGTTTAGTGGATGGTTTGCCAGGCATTCCGGATAAGTTAATGCCATCCGATAGTAATATGGAAAGTTACCGCAATTTAGCTGAAAAAGGACGCAAAAAATGTTGAACTTACCATTTGATAAAATATTTACTGCCCTAAAAGTATGTGTGCATATATTTCTTTTTATTTAGTCCTATTAATTTCATTCTACAGTTATATATATATATATATATATATATATATATATATATATATATATACTCTTGGATTCCAGCTGTAACTGATTTGATTGTATTCATCTTAAGTAGTACAATATAAAAGAAAATATGAATCAAGGATAAACTAAACAACAACTCTGTTTATTAACTTTTGGGTTGTAATTTGTTTGGTTTAATTTTTTCATGCATTTCTCGAACAGATGAAAAGCATATGTAGTGTAAGACAAGAGTATACAGGTTTGAGTCACCACCGTTTACGAAGTTACACTATTGAAAGGATTGGCCAATTATCAACAACTAACCTTTTGTATTGTCCACTCATACACCAAGTAACAGTATAGGTGTGACTTAGTATTTGTTTCAACTTAGGTTCACAATCTCAATACCCGACTAACTACCTAGTTTCAGTAATGCTCACGTAGTGACTCTACAACATATGCATGTTTATATACCTGCACACATTTACTTTCGTATACCTGTAAATTGCACCTCCAGCTTCTGATGCCTGTTTTTCTATCATAGTTTAGCAGCATAAGGCTTGTGGATTCAGAGTATACTTGGCTCTCATTAACGATTCATCTATCGTGTCTTTGATACAACTTACTAAGTTTTAAAAGCATACCAACTAGTTCTTGTGGTTTTCGTTATGATTGATTAACTGGGCAAAGAGATTCTATAAGGATTTACCATAGATATTTTCTAATTGATCTTACAGCTATCTATAAGTAGCTTATCTGTTTGGTTACTTGTTTTGTTTCCTATTGTTTATGCGCATGTATTGACATATGTTAATAATTCACGTGATTTGTATTTTTATATGTACATACATTTCATATTCAAACGTCTTATTGCTGGAATCACGTGATTGTTTAGACCCTAGAGAAGTGAAATCAAGAGGAGGGATGATATCAAACTATTTTAATCTAATTAAATAACTACCAAACTTTGGCATTCGGATATTTATCTGTTACTCGCTATTTTATTTGTCATTGCCATCATTACGAACAATAATAATAATAGTAATAATAGCATTGGTAGTAATAATAATTGCGACAATAAAAATAATAGTAACGGTCCCAACTATTATCTAAAGTGTGCTGTAAATAACTTTTCCTTTTAAGTATTCCATGTTTTCGTTTCCTGTTTATATTTAGTCATATAGAATTAACCTGATAATTGAGTTACTTAATTGATAACTATCGTTATGGTCCGACAGTTGTGTATGACTTTGGAGAGGAAAGTGGTAACCTCGGAACTTTTTAGCTGTAGGCCAACCCAGAGATGATACTAAGGGACGAATGGTTCCCTATTTTGAAGCGTTGGCATAGTAGTTAAAAAGCAGTCGACTTAAAACCAGGGAGCCTCAGACTGGGACCCCTCCTTACCTTGTTTGGCTCCGGAAACCTCATCATGCCTCTAGTCCTAACTCAAACAATATGATTTACAGACGAGTAAACAAAACCAAATTTACCAAATCCTGAATTTGGTTTATTTCTTGCTCTTAATGGTCACTATTATTTCTGTAGTAAATGACCCAAAACACCAAATCTAAAAACCCTAAGTTTTTGTTTTAACATATCAAATCGTAATAACACTAAGTGATAAATTATTTTGTCATATTATTATTATTATTGTTTGAACACAAATACTGGTACAAGGGGGCACCAGATACATATGCGCCACACAAATCTCATTTAATTTGTGTGAGGGTTGTGATACTGCCCGGGTGCCCAAACCGGAGCAGGTGGTTTTCTTAGGGGACCACACCCGGAGCCTTCGACCTGAAGGTCTGATCCACAAGGCAGTGGAACAACGTGAGGAGATGCAGTCCCATAATAGCCGGTGACCAACGATTGGTTCATACGCCATTTGTTCACTCAGGATACTGGAGCCCATGTGCACGATTGGTTTGAAATCAGGGTTTTCCAACTCACCTAGGTGAACTCACCATGTCCACCAACCCTGTCAAAGCGCCGGACGTTCGCTTTTCGTTCTCTCAATTTTATAAACAACACCCCCGCCATGAGAAGGCAGTGAGTAGAACTTCCCTGGCAGAGGCTATATACGCGTGGCCATGTGAGAGCATTTCGAGAGGGAGAGCGGACTCTCCTCACCCTCGGTCGCACCAGGGCATTTGAGGCCCCCCAAATTTTGTCATAGCTATTTAAAATTATATTCATAACATTTTAGTAATATAAAATGTTACTGGCATAATTCAGAGTTAACGCACTATGTGGTGGAATCTTTTAATATGTTTTATCTCCCAGTTGTCGATCTGTAAAACGAGGTTCCTTCGCCCGTGTTTATCCGGATAAAAGTTGAACTCAAAAACTGGTGTTATAGACAGAGTAATGATAGTGTTTGTCTTAGTGGTTTATATTGAATATCGAAGTTGCTGCTATTGATTATTATAGTGATAAAAGTTATTTAATCAATAATTCTGATTATTCCAATTTCATCTATCTACAGGAATTCAGTGGACGTTTTAACTTTAATGTATGCATTTATATCGTTGCTATAGCTGAACATGTGATCGGAAATTTTTTGCAGGTAGATGATTCATTAGATTAATTCATTATAATATTTATAATTTGTTGATACTACTTCTCAATACAGACTCCATAATTGCTTAAAATTGTTCATTTTGTGCTAATAACAGCTAGACATTTATTAATAACCAAGCCAACACTTTAGTCGCATAATAGGATTTTCCAACTGTATGGAACTATGGTTCACTCTCACAAGGATTTGGTTTCTAACCGATGGGTTGTGGTTCTACATTTCTCTTGTCTGGACTTGGATAACCTGACAGTATGCATCGTTACCCCCACGAATTTAACTCAGCTTGTAGCATTGTATACATAAGTGTACACGTGGTTGCCGTTAGTTATCTACACATGTTTGTTGAATATATGATTCCAGCCCCATGGCGATTGGTAAAGATCCAAATTTTTCAGTAGATTCATGTTTCTGCCACATCTTTTTTCTAAATACATATGGTCCCTAAAGATTTTCTGCTAGTTAGTTATATATAACCCAGGGTCTGTTATAAATATCTGTCAGTTCAATGACCACACTTCACATCTGCACAACATAGAATCAACAAAATGGAAAACACAGTCATAGCGATAGTCGTATCGATGGTAAGGGGAAGAGTAAGTATGCGAGTTGTAGTTTAAAACGAACTGATAATATTGAAAAATGATAAGTATTAAATAACGCCAAGCACGAAAAATCAGGAACGAATACTTATATCACTACATGTGGTTTTGAGCCGTCACCCAAGGTCTTCAAGAATTGATTACGGTTACCGCGTGGATATAAACTAGGAATCTACATTTTCGCACGTGAATCAGGCTAACAAACTTTTAATTCACAATCCTAGTTTTATCACTTCTAGCCTCCTTCCAACTTTTATACTAGCCCAGTATAGAGTATCGGCGTACGCTATGGCTGAGCACCATTAAACGTGTCTCATTTACCTCGATAATTATAGGTTCACTACCTTGTTTACGGATTTACCTAAAACCCTAAGTTTAATATCAGTAGCTCTGTCATACACATGAAGTGTTTGGATACCTTTGATAAGACATAAACAAACTACTGTTATGTTTAAGAGAGTACGATTGCTCTGTTTATTCACTTTGGCAGACAAATATTTCTATTGAACCTGAGATACATTGAATATCATTAGTAGGTTTGCTGAAATCAGGTATCTTTTAGTCCGTATAAATGCTTTCTGTATTTGCTTATTTCCGTTTTAGGCGGCTATTTGCTACGAAGATAAAGCTCTGACTGAAAATGTTATTCGTGCATCAACTGTCGAGGTGATTTGTGTATTGTTATTATTTAACATTATCATCATTATAATTGGATTTTTATACATGGGTAACTTTTGAAGTATCTTTTTCCGCATTTCTCCAGTACGTTAATGCTAATCGAATTTTATTTATTTATGTCCGTAATCTCGTTTAACCGGTATGCCTTAGTCAAAATCATCGTCCACTTTTAAGATTATGAACTGGTCAAGAGGAGAGAAATGTGATAAACCTAAGGATGTTTGTTCCAAAATTATAGTGTTCAATTGATGAATTTAATTACTTATGCTTTAACTGCAGAATTATAGTCTTCTTGGTTAATTTCTACAGTATTATAGAGTCACCAGTTAAATTCATCAAAGATTTTAGCTTCAGATGCTGTTTTCTTATTTTTATTCACCGTTTAACAATTTTTGTATCATACTTATATTTGTCCCACTTATTCTCTCCTTCGCTACTTCATTTTACCTATCTATTTGGTTTTCTATATGTTTATCCTCTCATTAGGTAGCTAGGTTATTCATTTTTTAGGAAAATACTTTGTGTTTTGGGAAAAATCAACTGGTATATATCCGAAATCAATTTTCAAACTTTTAAACTATACGCAGAAAAGACGTTTGATTCCATAAATACCACTTTTTTAGTGGTTAACCTTCAAAACTATCGTATAGTTCTTTGAACAATTTGGATTTTTATTATACAATCATAATTGGTATCAATTGGCAATAAACTCGTTCAATATGTATTCATCTCAGCTTACTGCCTAAATGTCGGTGACTGGGATCAAAAGTAATTCTAAATCGATCAAATCTAATTTCCAGTGTCTAGCGAGCTGTTTAGTCAAATTAACGTGTTACTTATTCTGTACTAATATTATACAGTCTAGTCAGGCATATGATTTGCTACTCCTTAATAAGGTGTAGTATTGATACAAATAGAAGTATGCTGCTATTTTGATTTTCACATATATGGCTTTCACTTCAATCATAATCTGATCGAGTTTAGCTGAATTAAAATAGTTTTTTTTAAAAAATTCAGTTTACTAATTTAACGTGGTATCCTATTGTTATAAGCTATGGGGATGTCATAAAAACTAACAATATCATTTGGTCACAGTAACTGAAATTATTGTGGGAAACTTTAAATTTCGATCTAATACAACAAATCATGATCATCTACCAACGTTATATGTGTATCTTAAAATGTAAACAAGGTTATTTTTTCTCAACAAATAACTGAACTCGTAATTCATTAATATTAGCTACTCTTTGGTATACTTGTAGGATGATTTAGTTTTTTCCATACCTACGCTCATTGTTGTTTTGAAATTTCAGACTTTGGTCCAATTTATTTAGTCGTATGTGGTTTTCAGGTCATCCAGGGATGTACTTTTGTTTAATTTAAATTTATCTGAGTAATAGCCCAATTTCCTGTTGATTCACCTCTATTCAGTTAAGTAGTGTTTATTTCGGGCATATGAATGTTCCTTTGAATCCCTTGCATTAAAATCTATTTTTGTAAATAAACCACGCAACTATGAATATCATACAACCTATCTACCTACTTACTATAAACGAATTATTTTTATAAACTACGTAGTGCGTATTTCAACACTATTCATAGTTAAATTTTTTTCTTTGAAAGCATAATACTAGTTTTTAATTACATTTGATAAAATTACTAACTTCATTACACTCTTTATAATTAAAACACTTCACATTAACCAGAAATACTTCAGATGTCCAATAAAGCTAGAAAAGTGCATCAAAGAACTTTCACCTAATTAGTGCCCTGAATAAATTTTTAGTAAATTTTAAAAGCTGTTGTATTTATGTTCTTTCATAACCTAATCAATACAAATCTAAATTATCACTTATGTTAACCTTTTTTAACGAAACTGTGTATCAAAGACATTGGTAATCGTAAAGCATAACATTTTATTTGTGTAAGTGTCCTAGATTTTAAAGTAAAACTTGTTTTGCATTTCAACTTCCTGATTTTGTTAGAAGTCCAAGGTTTTTTTTTTACCGAAACTTAACCAGTTAAAATGTCTTGGGCACAAGCGTTTTGTTTACTCAAGTTAGCACAATTTTACGAGTCTATTCGTTCACTGGTTCATACTTTATTTGGTAGTTCAGTACGGAACGTGATACAGTGATGCATCATTCACTCTTTAGATACCTGAGCAATTTTATTCAAGAGTTGGTAAATAACTAAATTATGTACAAATTTAAGGTGATTTGTGTGTGTGTTTTAGGTTTGTCAACTATATTTACTCATTACGCGATAAAGACAACATGAAGATTTGATTATTTTACAGAATGACGGTGGTCCAATGAGGGAATGATGCCTAAATAAATAACTTTGTTATTTTAAAATCAATTTTCTGCAAACATGAATTTAGTGATATATTGTATGTAACTCCTCTGTATTTCGACTGTATAGCGTTTAAAATTCTCTTAATCCGTGTCTGAATAGTTGAAAAGATATATATATATATATATATATATATATATATATATATATATAGATTTGAGTATAAGATACTTCAGAAGCGAAATTTGAGTTATTATCACTTTGTACTTTGAAATGTTACTGAGAATGGCTCATTACAAGACTATTTCTAGCATAAGTTGATGAGATTTAAAAAAAACAACAATAATTTCCAGTAAATTAAAACATTAATTTATTACTATTTCTCATCTGTAATTTAGAAATTGTTTATCTTGTATCGAGATCGTGTTAAACCGCGTCGTAAAATGTTTGAACATCGTTTAGCAACAGCTAATCTTTTTCCTCAAGACTACGATAAGTAAGTTGAATTTGAATCATTCTTATTTATTATATTTTCTTATTTCCTTTCTGAAATTATTTTACGACTCAAATTGTAATAACAGTGTAACAGAAGTAGACTTTAATGTCTCCATTTTATTCAGTTTATCCTTTTGGTTGTATTAATGATTGACTACCACTTCTGCTTGATATGTAAGCGTTGATAATGTTTTCCACATCAATGACAATGAAAATTTCTTGATTAAACCACTAAGCTTAAAGAATACTACATAACCGATGGCACTGACTTGATATTCCTTATTTTATTCTATTCTATGAGTAGGCTATTGATACACTTATATTTTAGCCTCATTTAGGAGTTAGATTGATATTGACAGTGATTTTCGACACAATTTGGCCTTAGTTAAAAAGAACCCATTATAATGCAGTTTATAGAGCCAAAATAAATTTTGAGATCTCTCTCAATATCAAGTATGTTAGGATTAGTTTGGATTTGACGGAAAATAATTACTTAGTTTTACTCACTGTATGTGCAATAAACAATAAAAAATAAATTAACTCACCGAGTACTTGGGTTTAGGCTACAAATATAAGAGCTAGTGATATTATCCACTTTCCAAACCAAAGTAGGTGGAGAGGGGTTTGAACTTAGGACTTAGTGTCTGAAAACCTAACTGACTGTTTGTCCATTGTAATTGTTCATAAATTAAACATATGTTGTTCCCATTAGGAGTTATTAAATACCCAAACATAAAATGTTTGATAAACTGCGAAAATTCTTTTTGATGCTCAATCAAAAACCCGAATGAACCTATTTCTCATTTATTTTTCTTTCATATTAGCGGTTTTGGCACTCTACTTTCAGGCTGCAGGTCCTAAGTTCGAACTCTCACTCTAATTATTACAGTTTGAACACTCAGGTAGTGCCATTACCCTCGTGTACATAAATCTGTACTTGGTAAACTAGTAACAGCCTTACTATCATTTCTTTCTATCAGTTCATCTGATTGTCCTAGTTTCGCTTATTTTCTGTTTGCATTTTTTACTGTCAAAATAAGATCTAACATTAGTCCATGAATTCATTGATTTTTGGACTGAGTTTTGTAAGTAGATCCAGACTACCTGATTGGAATTTCGTGCAATTTTCATCACCAGTGTTTCAAGATGTTAGGTAATATCGTTTAGAATCGGTTGCAATGCCACAGATGCACTCACTATTTGTCTTGAAATACTTCATGTCTTTTAGTTTACGGATTCGCTCTTTCTGCTTGAATCACATTTTTTTTGTTAAGTGTTTTCGACTTCCACGGACATTGATACTCACTGTTTCTATCTACCATTACTACGTCATTTGTCTTCATAGTCTCATCTTGTTGTGCTTATGTTGTATGGCAACTTGAACTGATTCATATATGCACTAACTTCTGTGTTTTGTACAACTAAGTGTTTGTCTGTTTATTTATGATGATAATTTGAAATAGTTTGATTTGATGAAATATCGGTTCAAGTTCTTTTCTATCCCACTAATTAGTTGATTGAAAACCATTTAAATTTTTTGAAGATTACAACTTGTATTATTGATTTACTTCTTAAGTTAGTTACATCTTTCTGGTTTTTGTCAGTTATGAACTGAAAACTTTAATAAAACTGAATGTTTATTTAATTTAAAATAATAATCATTAAGTATAAAATGTTTTCATTGACCATTATTATTGTTTATTATCTGCACACACTTTTGAACGAATTGTACCATAATATTTTAGTGTCATTATTGTCGTTATCAACGCATTGATAACACAAGTTATTCATTAAATACTAGTAAAAACGTATTAAGTTTAATATCATATTAATCAGTTCAACATATTTAACCTATTGTAGTAGTAGATTCACTGCTACCACTAGTATTGACGATGATGATGATAATGATAACTTGTCAGTTAATATTAACATCAGAGGTAAATTTTAGTGTATATATGTGTCTTTGTTGGTTCATAGTGGCTTTGCTTTGTTAATCAGTCACCTTGGTAACCGCTATAATATAAATCTCAATGGTGTTTGATATCAGAAGGCAACAAGAAGCGGCCACTACAGTTTATTGGCGGATAGCGCAGGCCACAAAGCTATGAGCACATCAAGCGAATTTGAAGCGGATAGGCGAATATATGTATGTGATGGATTCAGACCAATGTTTTGGCTTTGTTCACATAAGTAATGGGAACCAATTGTATGGAATTTCTACGAAATTATATATTTGAATTCTTTCATCATCTAGCTTGTCTAATTTTATCTGTTTCTCTGCAAAATTTTAGGACTCCAAGTTCTCTCATAATCTTATCGATAACCCTCAATTACATTGAAGAAAGTAACCTTGAAAGCATAGCTTTCGTTGTATATCCACTCCTTTTATTTAGTATTCGATGAATTGGTCATTCGTTCTATCTTATAAAGTCATTTCTGTTTTGAAGTTCGCTCCAGTCGATAACCAGAAAGCATTTGACAGTTGTTTTTCTTCTTTGAGAGATTCTTCAACAATGCCAATCCACAATCCCTCCGGTGATTGAACATAGAACCTTCAAGTCTTGGTACTGGCCTTGCTTATCCGGACCAACCGTATCTAATAAGAGCCATTTATCAACCAATGACATCAGAAGATATTTGCTTAATGTTATGAATTGATTGGGGTTAAAAATGTAAACCAATGGATGTTAGCTTAGCGGTCTTTACGGTAATTGCTCATTGCTAGATCTAAGGACCCTGAGTTCTATCCACGGTGGGGTCATGGATATACACTGTTAAGGATTTCCGTACTAGAGCGAAGTAACTGTTCAGTCCTTCCTGATTGTCAATAGTCAATTCGTAATGTAAGCCATAGGATTCAACAATTTCTACAAGTGTCCGGACTAATGTTGTATACTTTATCGATTACATACAGCTCAGTTTTTTTTAAAAAAAACGATGTGTTTAATTTATTTGATACAGATCAACATTATCTGATTGTCCAAACAGATTCAGTTGATTTGTAGTCAGACTTGTGAAACGATGTTTGCTAATCAAGTATTTAAATGTTTCGGTTAAAGGTTATTATAGTCAAGATGGACATGTCATTGCAAATGGTGTCCATTATCTACATCAAGATATGAGTTACATCATTTGAACAGTTATGTATTCGTACGAGCTTTATAAACCTTGCCTTTTAAATAATGAGAAAGGTTGTATGGATTGCAAAAACTAAATATTTTAAATATGAATAATGCACTAGCGTTTAAATTATGCAACAATTGTTGCAAATAGTTTCGCTGTTCTTTTTTGTCAGAAGTCAGCTGTTTAAAATAATAAGTTAAGTACCTGTTGTTTAAATTAAACTTGGAATTTCCATGCTTCAGAATCAAGTAACAGCTTACTATCAAAGAATCTAATTAAGTTAATTAGTCTGTACATTTTCTTCTAAACTGTGCATATAAATCATATATTTCCTGTTCTCAAATAGAAGTCGATGGCTTAAATATTAAAACAATCAACTTTTAACTATAATAAACTACTCAATCTACTTCAGTTTGCACATTTGGATAATGTTATTAACTCAAAAAGTGTAACTCCTGAAGTGGATAATTAATTATTGATATATTGGATTCAATGAAAATTTGTAAACAAAATGTTCCCAGATATTGCTTTGATCAATTGTTATGCATATTTTGTCTTACTCTTCATTTGAATAATCTAACAGTTTCATGTGTATACATCATAAATCTTCATATATGACAATAGAAGGGTTTCAGTTTATTCTCACTTGCTAATTAATTGCTAAATTTAACTTAGAATTGTAGTTGTTAAAATATCTCTTTAGCCATATGTTTTTATAAAATCAATTCAGTTGGTAATTAATTGTTTAAGAGTATTTTTTTTCGTGATTACATCATTATTCGTTCATTTTCAGAAATAGGTATAAAACATTGAATGTTTTAGTTGACTTATTATAAGGTTCTGTTCTGTTTCGATTAATTATTTTATAAAACAAACTTTTTATGATATAATGACTAAATCAGTTTTGAGGTATTACATTTTTCAATTTTAAAGTTGCTTTTTCAAATTCAGCTTTGATTGTAACGACTGTGTAAAATACAGTTCGTTCTCACGAAAAGATTTAATTTAAAAGCTATTTGATGATAAAGTTTAGTGGTTACTGAGGGTTGTTTTTACAACACACTATTCTAACGGAGCCAATATTGATAAAGCTGTAACTTTTGAACCTATCTGATGAAAAATTATTGTTTATATATTTATTATGCAGTTACTAAATATTTGTATTATTGTATCATTATATTCCCTTAATTGTAAACTTTAGTTTAGCGCATAAATTACTGTTGTCAGTTTTACCTTTCTCAAGTTATTGTTAGTTAATTATAAACCCATTATTTAGTTCAGTTACATTTACAGCTAATCTGTTACACACATTGTAGTTTCCTATTTATGTTGATGTGTTATGGTCAGGAAATTACGCTACATTCTTTGAGTTATATAATCAACTGCCTAACAATAAAGCTTTCTAACCTATTCTTCTGATTATACTTTGTGTTGGAACAAGCTTGAGGACCAGTAGGCATCAAAATTTCAGTCGTTATTTATTTGGTTAATGCGTTATTAGTAAATTAGGTTATTTCTCTTACAGGCGGAATAAATGAACCTGATAATTATCTCTTGCTACAATAAGTAACGTAATCACACTCAGAGACAAGATTAAATGATACAAAATCGGTTTATTTTTTCGAGGTTATAGCACACATATTTTTAGATTATTTTGATACATCGCTTTCTGTTTCCGTGGTTTATAACAGACACTGCTGGATTTTATACAGAAATATGACTTGAAACCGTGTATGCGCATCGTTACTTAGTTACATAATTCGTTATATCCATAAATGCCCCCAAATGCCCTGGTGCAGCTGAGAGTGGGGAGAGTCCTCTCACCCTCGAAATGCTCTCACATGGCCACGCGTATATAGCCTCTGCCAGGGAAGTTCTACTCACTGCCTTCTCATGGTGGGGGTGTTGTTTATAAAATTGAGAGGACGAAAAGCGAACGTCCGGCGCTTTAACCGGGTTGGTGGACATGGTGAGTCCACCTAGGTGAGTTGGAAAACCCTGATTTCAAACCAATGGTGCATATGAGCTCCAGTATCCTGAGTGAACAAATGGCGTATGAACTAATCGTTGGTCACCGGCTATTATGGGACTGCATCTCCTCACGTTGCTCCACTGCCTTATGGATCAGACCTTCAGGTCGAAGGCTCCGGGTGTGGTCCCCTAAGAAAACCACCTGCTCCGGTTTGGGCACCCGGGCAGTATCACAACCCTCACACAAATTAAATGAGATTTGTGTGGCGCATATGTATTTGGTGCCTCCTTGTACCAATATCTATGTGTTCAAATAAAATTATAAATAATATATCCATAAATATATGAATATCTTTTATTATTTGTTTAGTGATTTTTAAATTTCCTTTTTTTCAGGTGTGTTGATGAATTATGTAGTTTTCTGCATACGTGCTTAGAACAAATGAATTTATTGATACGTGTATTTCGTGAACCGATATTATCAGTGAATCCATCATCATCAACAACAGGAACATCTTATGAACAACAAACAACAATGTGTACACATACCAATGAAGATAATACACAAGTATTATTTGGTAACATATTAGATGTGTATAATAATATGCGTATTTTATTGGATACTATTGAAGCAGAAGATGAAGATAATTATTCACCAAATATTGTAAAATCTAAGAATAGTTGTACATTGTTAACATCATCAACAACGCCGTCATCGGAAATGTTGGATATTGTTAAACCACTGAATACTTCTAATAATAGTATTCTTATTACTAACGGAAATGATAAAACGACGTTAATGGATTCATTGTCTGAAACACTTACTACACTTGAATCAATACCAGAAAAACAATTATGTAGTGATGATAATAGAAATGAAATGAAGAACAATATTAAACACAATAACGAGTGCACTAATGGAAATATCAGTAATAATTCATCAGGATCAACATTTCATTCACCCACTTCAACTGATCATACATTCTCAAATGATGACCATGACGATCGTTATCTTCACCATAATAAACCAGATTCATCGATCAACAGTCATGATAATAGTGGTAGTGGTAGTAGTAATAATAATAAGAATAAAACTTATCCTAGACGTCTAGTTGGTATATGTTTAATTGAATTGGCTGAAGATGATTCATTGCATGCATTCAGTCGATATGCTAATATTGTACTAGATTCTAACTCAAGAGATCGTGTTTGGAATTTAATTGAACATGAAGGTTATGCACAGGAATTATGTCAATTAAGTCGAACTATTGTGCACACAGCTTCGTTGAATAACAAAGTAAGTTTGTTTTACGTCTTTTTGAAGAAAGTGTTGATTTATGTACGATGTGTATGCTGGTGTGTGTGAGTAAAATCAGTCAGTCAACATTGAACCTGGCACAAAAGTGCGAAACGTGACAAAACTGAAATCAATGATATTGAAATGATTATATAAATTACGGTGGAAAGTTAGATCATAAAGCTCAGGAAGAATAAGTAAGGATACCGCATCTGCGTAGATGATGGCAGAGAGTGGATAACACATTTCATATCAACCTTAGTTTATAAGTTTTATTCACTCGGTGTTTTCATCTTGTAGGAGAAATAATTTGAAGACATGGTGAAATATTAACAACTTGCACATACTCTGAATTTCGGAGACTGTTTCACAGCCGTACGAAATAAAAAGCGTAGTGTTGTGCAGTATACTCTTTCTTTGCTTGACAAGTAAATGTTTGGCTTGCACTGTAGACGCAGTTTACAAAATTGAAACAAACTTGTTACGTCCTTGATCTGTTCATCGACTATTATGCAGACGATAACTTGTCTAAATCTACACTAAGACCTTGACGCGATAGGTTGACTGGCTTAACCTTGAGGCTAGTATGCGTGAGTTCGAAGTGAGACTAACTGCTTGGGGTAGAGAGACGAAAACTGTCACCTGATTGTCCGACAAGCACGCGAGAGAGAGAGAGAAGGAAGTCAGCCGAAACATTACTCGATTTATGGTCAACTCCAATCTGTTTCCTGGTTCAGATTAATGTATAAATAATAAATAGATGACTAACCAGACCAAAACGTTCAACAATTAGGAAAACAATTACGTCCAAAACTGGGGATTAGGGTAGAAAATAGATTACAATAGATGACATTTAATTTACAATAGCTTTGAACAGAAAAGGCTATGGCAGTGACGCTTATGCTCTATAGAATAAACTAGGGACAAAAATAAATGTTACTGTTTTGCGAGCTTTGAATTAAATGAAATAACGTCCCCAAAAATAGCTTCCGTAGTTTGTCAAGGTTTTTTTTCTTTGTTCACATCAACAGCATTTTTAGTTTGTTGGATTTTTATCTATTGCCTACAAGGCTCTTGGATGCGCCACAGGATTGAGCTATGCTATCCAGGTTGTAATGAACGTGGATAATGTCTGGTCCTCATGATAATCAATGTTAACTAACCCTGTTGTAGAGTGTATTTATTAATGTTAATGATGTGGAGGCGCCGGCTCATTGGTTAATACATTCTACTTTCAGTTATTAGGTTCTAGGTTCTAGGCCTTCTCTATCTAATCTGATTTAAGCAACTGGTTAGTATCACTAGCCCTCACATTTAAAGTTTGGCTCAAAGCTAAGCACGTGAATCTGCATTTGATAAATGAATTGTCAAGATTTTTAACATCAGTTCAGATCCTTAAGGTTAAATGTTCAGTATTCTGTCCTGTTTACCTTACCATTTGGACTTTGAAGTTTCATCTATAGGTACACATTTCCAACTAGTATGAACTGGCTGAGGTGTTTCATTGAACATCAGGATTTTTTCCGTATATTTGGATTAACTATATTACTTGTAGCGTATCCATAAAACATTTTCTAATTAATAAAAGTTCAGACTTAACCAATTGTTTCATTGAGAATAAATTCTGTTTTGTTTGATAAACATTAATATATAGAATTCCGACATATCTATCATATACACCGATACATAGATTTGTAAGAAATATCCTTAAATACATCCATTTTAAAATAAATAATTCAAGTACTATTCAAAATTACATTGAGTAATATGTTTGCCAAATGCAAATAAACACAGAGATGAGATGGTGGAAAAGATTTGTAGCTCAGGTGTATGATTTTGGTGGAGTTTTGTTCTCTGAGCTGGATGGATGAGAACCATCTCAATTATTTAGGTTTATTTTTAACAGTTTAGGGAACTTAATAGTTTCACTCTAAATTAAATAGTTAATGACGTATAATATGATTTCTCATATTTATATCTATAATAAAGATTGTTTTCATTCGTTTCTTTTTTAGTACCCTGGATATAATTTCTTTTCATCTTCAACAACAGCAACAACAACACCAGTGACTGACTTTCATTCATTTATATGTTTGAACTGTCAGCACTGGGATACAGTTGTTACTAAACCGCGCAGAAGATCCACTTCAACAACTGTTACCCCTTTAAACAATGACAATAATTCATTCAATGTACATAATAAAAATACCATGTCCACTTCTGTAGATTCAGCAGATAAATTTGATTTGACATCGAAAATGTCATTAAATCGTCATCACCATCGTTCACCTCATTTATTAGGAATGAATACTACATCTTATGCAATTAATTGTAACTATTTAGTAAATGCTACAAGATACTTACTTCCACGAATAATTCTACTGCCAATATTTCATTTTTTTTATTTTCATGAATTAATCGAGGTAAGATAAAGTGAATAAAACTTATGAATAACTTTGAGATGATATATATATATATATATATATATATATATATATATATATATATATATATCGCATAATTGATGGGAACCAATTGTATGGAATTTCTACGAAATTATGTATTTGAATTCTTTCATCATCTAGCTTGTCTAATTTTATCTGTTTCTCTGCAAAATTTTAGGACTCCAAGTTCTCTCATAATCTTATCGATAACCCTCAATTACATTGAAGAAAGTAACCTTGAAAGCATAGCTTTCGTTGTATATCCACTCCTTTTATTATTTAGTCGAGTGCTCTAGATTTGTAAATCTGTCAAATTACAAGATGTGTTGTAGTGGTTTTACTTCGTTAAGCAGTCGCCTTGGTAACCGCTATAATATAAATCACAATAGTGTTTGATATCAGAAGGCAACAAGAAGCAGCCACTACAGTTTATTGGCGGATAGCGCAGGCCACAAAGCTATGAGCACACCAAGCGAATTTGAAGCGGATAGGCGAATATATGTGTGTGAGCAAATACATAGGCAAATTTCTAGTCAAATGGCATAAGGGCACAGCAAGGCAAAGCAAAAGATAATAATAAGATATGAGTACATATACACTTGCGGAGGAGGATGAACCATCGAGTAGTATTGAAGCGATCAACATTTTAGCTAGAGTCTTAAGTGATCTAGTGATCATTACGGTACAAAGAAATACATGAATTGTTATTATTCTAATAACATTGTCTGTTAAGTATGTTAATAAAAGGGCTTAACCAAAATTAACCATAATCGAAATTGATTGTAGGATAGTTGCTATAGTGTCTACAATATCAACATGTTAAACACTGTAAATTTCATGAGCTCGAATTTGAAATAATCAATGAATACATAGTTTTAATATTAAAATGACTGTAACATTTCTGTCCGATACTTGAAATGTGTTTTTAATCTAACAATAACATGTGATTAGAAATACTTTTGCTCAAGTAGATCAATCCAATGAAAGGTGTTCCTCGTTCGAACTGCTTTTTCGCAAATTTGTTATCAATAATTCATTGTTTAGTTTTATTGAGATCAGTATCTGATAACGATTGAGAAACTGAAAGCACTGGAAGACTGTCTTGTTTTAGTATATGGCTCCTCAGTAGTGAGCACTCACAACTTTTCTATAGGGGGTCGAAATCAGGAGCCTCAGCGTCGTGTCCCAGCACGCTTTCCTCTAGGTTGACAAACTGCGATCCAGTAGTTTACAATTTTAGCTTGAATTTACACACAACATCGCACGACCATCTTCCATTGTTTTCGGTTCTTGATCTCAACAACATTCAACAATCTCCACAACTCCCATTCTAACTGATTGTCATCAAATTTTATTCTTAAAACTGAAATGACTTTCAACCAATTTTCTGCGTTATCTTTTCTCAGACGTTACATCGGTGTGCTTATGATGAAGTTGATCGGGCACGTTTAGAAGATGTGCTTAGTATGCTGAGGAAGACACGGGCAACACTAGAACGAGATTTAGCTAAACATCCATGGGTTGCTTTGCATTTAGTACGATTGATATCAACTGGTCAGTTGACTGACCGTTATCGTTCATTATATTTGAATGCTGTTTCTGGTGCTTCTTGTCCACCAAGTCCTGTGAACTATACGGCTCCACCATCACCTGTTAGTCTTTCAAATCAAATTGGGAGTCATGTCTCATGTGCTTCTATGTTCAACACAAATTGTAATGCTTCGTCTAGTAATATATTCAATTATCATAATACTCATCATTCTGTGCCAACAACAGCGATAACGACAACACCAGTATCGATTAATCCTGCTGATCTATCATTCACATATAGCAATACTGTTCAAAATAAAGCCGAGGAAATTGAAAAACTCTTAAGTAGTAAAGATAAGTTAATTATGTCAAGTAATTATATTAACACACTTGGTGATTTTGTAATGGGTAAGTAGTTTAATTTAAAATGGTAATATTCTGTTATATTTCTTCCAGTATGACTCAATTCACATTCATTCTACAAAATCATACTCTTAACATTACAAGTTTACCTAGGTGAGATATCCATTGAAAACTAAAATGCACCAGACATCTGTTTCGTCATCATAAGTGACTTTTCAGCAGCGCTTATGCACGACTCCACTAGGGATGAGACTTAGGACTTTCAGGGCTCGTGGAAAGCTTGACTTTCGGACCATTAATTTTGCATTATGATCGAAGTTTGATTTGATAATTTCAAGTGAAATGAACTTGAGGTGAATTGCTTGTAATGGTGAAATGTATTTCCGTAATATCCTAATAAGTTGGAAATTGAATCTGCGACGTTTTGCGACCTCTTGTACGTTACCTTTTCAGAGTAAATAAATAGGTAAACGGATTAAAATTATCACAAGTTTAAACATTACAGAGAAACCCTTGTTTTGTTATATTAAATGTATTTTGATCTGTTCCTCTGTGCCATTTAATCTGATATTAAATTTTATTCGGTTACTTTTTAATTTCAATTTTTTATTCACTGATATATAAGGATATATTATTTTCTTATAAATACCACTTATTCAACGCCTAATGGTTCAGAATTTAGTTTTCAATGCTGGAACTATACGATCCTTCACCATCGGTGACACCTATTTATCATTTAGCATAGTTGGACTCCACTGGTCACAGCTTCTTAATAGGATTCTGGGATTTTTCCTTCATTGGTAATAAGCGGATGATTATTCTTAGCATGAGATTGATTACTTGTTTGAGTTGTACCTATTGCTAACAGCTGCGTCAGTCTAATTGTAATATGTTTCTCATATATAGTCAAATACATAACATGATTTACACTATTGCTTACTTACACCTGTTACCCCTCATGTAGGAGCACAGGTCGCTCACCAGCATTCTCCATCCAACTCTGTCCTGGAAAGTCCTTTCCAATTGCCGTTCATCCTTCTCATGTCTGCTTCCAATTCCCGATGCAGTGTATTTTTTGGCCTTCCTCTTTTTCGTTTCTCTTCAGGATCCTAAACTAGGACTTGCCTCATGATGCAGTTTGGTGATTTCCTCAATGTATGTCCTATACACTTCCATCGTCTTTTCTTAATTTCTTCATCAGATGGAAGCTGGTTTGTGGTTTAAATATATAATCTTCCAACTACTAAGTGTCAAGTTTGAATTTCCCCTTATTTGGTGTTTGGGTACTTTAATCAGTAGCCCTCAGACTGAAAACAGCATAAATCCGAGTACAAACATTAGTAAATGGGTTACTTTTTTACCCTTAATCTGGTTATAGTTAAGGTTAACCCTTAATCATAGGAAACACTGATATATTAAATTTCAGTTTAACTAAACAAAGTATACTACCACTGTCTTCTATTTTTGTGCACAGTATAAATCTTTTCTTTTTTATTTCTAAAGTGAAATATTTTAAGTAGTAGGAATTCTAGTGAGGTGACAACCTTTTTATTATAATCTCCATTTTTTTCATTTCAGAAAGTCGTGTACATTTACGTACTACTGATTCGAAAAAATCATCCAGTGAATATATCGCCTATTTATTTACTGGTCTCTTATTAATTTGTAAATGGCAAGAACGTCGTTCAACTCCATTAAATCCGAATTCTATGCAGCAGTCTATTTTACGTATTAAACACCGTATACCACTTGATTTAATTCATGTTACTGATTTGCCTCCAATAGTTCAACCAAATTTAATTGGTTATGTTGGTCATAGTGGTCCAATGACACCGTCTTTAGTTGGCGCTGCTGTTCTAGCTGCGACATCTTCAAATAATAGTTATTCGCATAATATTAATAATAATACTGCATCTAATATGAACCCACATGAAGAAACGTCAGCTACTGGGCTATCAGCATCAGGTAAGATTTTGCCATGTTCATTTAGTTGTTTCTTGTTATCTGATAATGAAGACGTCATTTTGATTTTCTACTTTCAAATTTTTAGTGAATGAAAGGTTTGTGTATGATTTCAATCAGGTTTTTTATTGTCTCATGAAAAAAGTAGTTTTGTATAGATATTTCTCATTTATTCAAAAGCTTGATGAAACTGTTTATTGTAACATTTTATGGCCCTGAATCTGACTACAGTTGGATCGTATGAATGATTGTTATTAAATGATTGCTGTCGAAATATAAGTCAGTCAGCTACATCGTAGGACCAGGCACATATATACACCGGTCTAAGTTGCCATACCTCATTAACACAACAAGATGGACACCGGATTCATAAAAGTAGTTAATTCAGAGGTGGTAATATATAAAAGAAAGATTGCAATAAGGATATAGTACAGGAAGAAAGAATTAGTTCGTAGAAAGAATGATATCAAGTGATTTTAATCTCTTAGTTTAAGGGAAGATAGAGAGTGTATACACCGACGCCATTGTGATCGATTCTGAGCAATGCCACCAAGAGTCTCCAACCATTGGTTACGATAGTCACGCGGACCCCAACCAAGTAGTCTGCATCTACCAACATGGCTCAGACTAGAAGTTAGTGACTTCAAGCACTGATGACACGTTTTGGTTTGGCCGCCCCTAACCTTCCAACCATCCCGACCGTTGCTGCTATCTTGACGTGGCGATCGGGCTTGCCTATCGTGATGAAGCTACCGAGCTATACTGGCTGGAACAACTGTTCCTCAAAGTCCTACCATGTCAGACAGGTCGGTTGAAGAGCGGTAAGACTAAAAGCAACAAACACAAGGTCCAAAGGCGAAGTCGTACTGCTGACTGTACAGAGATGTGACAGCAGTAAGGTGTTTCCTTCAGACATCCAACATGACAGCGATGCTGCATTTCCACAAAGAGGAGTGGGGTTGGAAAAGGTCGACCCTAAAAATGCACACCTCACCTTATCCCACGGATATCCGTCTCCGGCGGTAAGGTCTCAACAAGTACGGAGCTAACACAAAAATTACCGATAAAAAGGTCGTGTGTGACCGACCTCAAGCAGTTGTCTCTTGGGCACTGCGGTCACGCTCTCAGGTCACTAGGACCACCTCTAATCCGATTTCCTTTTCAGGTACCTCCAGAAGAACCCTTCCACAGTGTGGGCTTCCGGGAAGTGATAACCGCCCTCATACCTCTAACAGCACTCGAAATATATAAGTCGCCAATCCTCCTATATTATCATCGACTCGAGTCGCGTTAGTGAATGACGGAATTAAAAATAAGTCAAATACGAGAATACGTATATTTTGTACACTCATTGGTCTGGACGGGCAATGAGAGGGACGAAGCAAAGGAAGTAAAGAGAAAGAGAAGTAAGCGAAATGACGCGCAGCGGAGGTGTGTAAGCCAACTCGATTTAGTCAAGCGTTAATCGATATATATAGTCCGATAAAAATAAGTGAATAGGATAAGAAGTGTACACACATACTCTTACGTAAAAAAAGTCCAGGTTGACAAGCGAATAATTAAAAAGGTCAAAATGTGACTCAAGAAGAATAAATAAATTGGCCTGTGTGTAAGCTAGGATAAACTATGTGGGCTTAACGTAGGGCCAGCCACTACAAACAGATTATTGAATAATTGCAAAACCTAGTCATCTCTGAGGTTGTTCACATTTCATTTTAATGTTCTAATTTTTATTCTTTTGTCGATCAAGACTACATTTATCCAATTGGTTATCTTTTAATGGTGAACATTAAGCTTTCGTCGTTATTCTTAATGACATCACAAACTTCGGGTAGAACTATACGACCAAACCATCCAGCTCAGAGAACAAAACTCCATCAAACTCATCCACTTGAGCCACAAATCTTCACCAATTTCGCTTAGTCTTAGTACATGCTGATCCTTATCTTTTCAACTCTGCTTCACTACAACATTAGTGTTATTTATATCAGAGAAAATGGATGTAGTTAACTTTAAGCTGGCATTATAGTAAAATTAAATTTACACAAGATTACTGAATCGGTTTGACAGTTTTGTGGCCCGTTAATCCGACTCCAATTTGAAAGAATGAATGTATGTGCCTGCTATAACTGCGACGGCAGATTAGGGGACAGCGAATTATTGATCGGACCAAACACGCGCAAACGCCTAGAACGACCTAGGGTTCTGATTGGTCCTGCTTCCCTGTCTAGCCCAGCCAGTTGAGTGCAGAACGCAAGTCTCAGCCTCGGATATATGAATCGTTATATTTCAAACACACTGCTTATATACCAATCAAGCATACCACATCGTACCATAAAATAGAAAATAACATTGTACAATATTGACCAGTAGGAAAATGACACGTGAAATAAACACTGACCAATGAGGAAATGGCACCATCTCAAGTCCAAGGATAGCGTTAGGCTTAACAGAATAATTTTTGGGATATTTTTCTGAATATCCCAACAGTGCCATGACTATAAATCTTTCATTTAACTTCATATATTACACCCAGGCTAACCCCATTTGTGCAAAGATGGTAATAAGAAGCCATATACGGTCTAAGTTGAATGAATTTATTTCAAACACTCTTTTATTCAGACAGACAAAAAATAATAAGCAGGAAAGCTAACCGGAGGTGTTAACCGTGCCAACTCAGTTTGACAAAGCGTGGCTTAATATTTGTTGCCAGATGAAAAAAGCTGAAGACTTGATGAATAAGGTAAGCGATGGACACACGCTCGTATAAAAACATCAAGGTTGATAAGCAAGTGACTGTTAAGGCCAAGATTTAACTCAATAAAATTAAATTGATTTGTCCGGAAGCCGGAATAACTCATGTGAGCTTGGTATAGTACTAGACACTTCAATAGATCCCATCTTCATATAGAAATTACTTCCGATGTATTTTGGCTGTATTCACCTTTGTCATGGTAATAAAAATATAGATCACTCAACCTATCAAAATGCCTCATTTTGTAACCAGATTACTATAACCATTCATTGTTCGATTGGTGTTGTCGCCGCAAATTTTATTCTTCGTTAGTGGATATTTCTGTTTTTGCTAATTTGACAGACTTGTGTTTGGGATTTTTGTGCTCGTAATGCTAACGCTTACATAGATTCTGTGTTTCTAATGTGGTTATACTTATTACATTTAATATCATTTGTAGATTTTAGAGCTAAATGAAAGATATGTTAGTTTTAACGCAGCTGCGGAACTCCACGAACCATCTGAGTACCATCCTGTCTTCCATGTTAAATAACTGTAAAATCAATGAGTTACATTTATCATTCTAATATCGAAATCTATAATTTTCTACCATACTGGATTCCTAGGTTATAATAAAATATCCATTGTCTTGGTGTATACAACTGACAAAAACAGGGAAGCCTACCTTAGTTACTGCCTTGTTACTGTACTCTTCATAAAGCATAAGTTCCCAACTCAGTTGTTTGATGCAGAGTGATAGTATATTTTTGCATTCATTAACCTTAATAGTTTTGTTTTTGCTAAATTAACTATCTTAAAGAAAACTCATTTGATTGTGATAATAATCAGAAATATCTGAGCCTAGCTGAGTTAATCAATAATAAAGTGAAATAAATAGTCAAACTATGATGACAGTACAAGGTAAAAAAATCATCATCCAATGAATAAATAAACATAAAAAGCGGTAAATTATGGAAATTAAGGAGAAATGAGGTTAAATTGATATTAGTCGTCAAAAGTTTGATTGTGTTCTTTTATTGTTTTCTATTGAATGATAAGACATAACTTGGTGTAATGTTTTAAAACTGAGTGTGTAAACTTTACTACCTGAACCAAAACCGGCACAATGAAATGTTCTAAAGGTCAAGGGTTGGTGTAATTATACTAAATGATGAATATTGTACTAAAATGTGGAAGTTGACAAAGAGTTTAATGTTAATCGTATAATAGTCGCACTATTACTATGATTTTTTGTTGTAAAGAAAAATGAACTTTTCCAGCTCTTATCACATGGAGATTTTTGAATTGTCGGTTACTAGAATAAAATCATTTATCTTGTTTTTTTGGTAGTCCTAACATCTTTACCTGCTTTTTCTTTGTAAATTCTTGTAAAAAATTACATTCTTTGTCTCAATGTTTATTTATTTATTTGAACACATATGTATTGGTAAAGGAGTGCGCCAAATATATATGCGCCACACAAAACAATGAGAATTTAAGAAGAAAAAGAAAAAAGTGGGGAACGTAAAAAAATATTAAAAAAAACAATAACGAAGAGATTGGTGTAAGGTAGTGTAATAATAATAGTAATAGTAGGGGAACAGAAGGGTACAATCAGAAGAAATCTTTCAGTTAAGGAAGATACAACCACGTTTTATGAAGAAAGTAAAAGAAAGTTACAGCATGATCGCCACTGGCTTCTATTCTGAGCCATATCTGATAACGTCTCTAGCCACTGTGTTGTACCATCTCTCAGACCCCAACCAGGGAGTCGTGAAGGACCGACACAAGCCAGCCCTTTGCAGCTTTCTTCCATACCACGACACCATGTCATATACTGACCACCTCTCCGCTTTTGCCAACCAGTCCCAGAGTCGGCAAATAATGCACGACGTGAGATTCTCTGGGACGACACCCGTAGAACATGTCCAAGCCATCGAAGTCAGTGCTTCAAGATGGTGACACCAATTGCATTATCATCTCTGTGCCCGAACACACGATGCCGAACCTCTGCATTACTGACATGGTGTTGCCACTGGATGTCAGCAATCCTTCGGAGAAAACGATGATCGAACACAGTCTCAATGTAGTATAAAATGTTTCTCACTGTTCTCTTCATGCTGAAAGTATGCTCGGTTAGTCGATTCCAATCTATGGTGAAAATCATCTCTAAAATATATTCAAGCTTCTGTTAGGAATCCACTGGAATTCCTCGTTAAGGTCTTCAAAATGCAGTTAAGAATTGTAAACGTTTCGTCTAGTCAGAATACGCGAAAAATGTGTTTAGAAATTTGACGAGTTTGACTGATTGGTTAAATACTAATTCTATGGCTAAATTTGGTATGCTTCTAGAAGTTGCCATATATCAGAGGTTACCAATAAACTTATAACTACTGTTGTTTTCTGTACATTAATGAACTTTAAAATAAAGCTTTGTTACTTCTGCTCTTTTCTCTACTGTTGGGAGCTCAATTACAAACGAAGTCTGGGGATGAAGAGAGCGGCTATGAAGTCCATATCTAGCGTCAGAATAGCAGATGTATCAGCTTTCATTGTAACTATCCACAGCAGATTGATTACCCTGTGGTTGTTGACCTCATGTCTAATCTCTTAGTGTTGACGGTGTTCTGTCAACCAATTTGCAACGTGACTTCTAGTCTGATTGATTTGAAATTGTATGAATTGAGGTGTTTGGTGGTTAGAAGTAGTCGACAGGAAACCCTCGTCAGTAAAGGATGTCTTCAACGAATTTATTCTTCGTGTAGCTTAAGCGATCGAGCTCCATGGTCTGAGATGTTACTGTGGTGCATGCTATTTATGCTGAATGATATAAGTAGTATGTAACGACAATAGGATGTGGCATACCTGTCATCAGACGACTGAATTTTAAAAGAGCAGGAAGGGAAACAGAGAAATCATAGTAACAACATAATTTGAAGAATCAGGAAGCGTGTAAAGGACAACTGAAGGAAGATTTACAAATAATGTATTTAATTTATGGCTTTCACATTTTGTGAAGACACTTTGTAATTTAGCACTAAGTCTGCTTATTATTTTTTTTTAAAAACTTTTGGATTCTTCCTAAAGGTTTTTTCTCGTCAAATTTCAATGGATCTATTTCAAGTCATCCAAGTTTAGTTAGCTCTAGTGGCTCAGGAGGAATCAGTGCATTTCCATTTCTTTTCGAATTAGAATATGTTGATTCGAGTTCATGTAGTCCCACAACACTGCAGAAATCGTTAAATCATTCCTATAATCGTCATCATCATCACTATATGTGTCATCCTGGTTCACAAAAATCATCCATTGGAAGAATAAACTACAATGAAGAAGTAACTACTGCCACTACTACTACTATTACTACCACTACCACTTCTATCAATGGTTGTAACGAAGGAAATTCAACTCTGAATAGTCTTTCTTCATCAAATAGTGCTTCTGAAAAATTCACCTTCACTAATTTATCATCTAGTATCAATGTTAATCATATTCGAATATTTTTACGAACACCCGAAGAAAAAGCGGATTGGATAGCTAGTTTGCTAAGTATTCAAAGTTATCGGTAAATTTTTGTAAAATTTATTGTTTCGTTGTTTTGACATATTGATTCAACTGTTAATTTGACTGCAATAATATTATTATCCTCCGTTACTGAGATATAGATTTGTTTTATTGTGCGATATTCATCTGAAATAGGAAGAAGTTAACAGACACTTTAGTAGTCTGTTGGTCGTAACTAACGTAGAGCCTGAGACTAATGTGGATCGGATCAAATTTTCATACATTTATAGCCCCATGAGATGAAGTTAACCAAATGAAAGGCCAAATAGGTCGGAATAATATTGTGGCTATGATAATGAGGCAGACTTTTGATTGGGAATGTGTTTCGAAAGGACAGTGAAAATGTGTACTGAAACTCAGGATCCGGAGTATACGAATACATCTGCACCACTGTGACTGAACCATTTCATTAGACGTCTCCAGCCATTGATCATGGTTATGATGTAGACCCCAACTCCGTAGTGTGTGTCTATCGATATTAGTTAGTCCAACAGTCTGACACCAATTTTCCGCTTGACCTCCAGTAGCTTTCAGCTAACTCGCACTAAGGCTTTACTAGATAATTTATACATAATAATGATTATACCTTTGTAAAAAATGTATATCATGTCTTTTCACAAGAAACTTTCTATTCAGAGATGTTGTAAGTTTCTTGCTGTTGAAATGATCTAGGTAATCATAGTAAACTGCCAAATAAGTAGAGTACACCTCAAGGCAATATTTGACACTTAAGAATTTCAATCAAAAACCCTCAGTAAAATCTATTGCCACGTGAATTTGTATAGAATATCGTATAGTTGAGTATATAATGATTGATTGACTGTCTGTAGATTTTTGGTTTTGTTCTAACGTAACACTATGAAATAGTATTGCTCCAAAACATGAATTATTTGTAATAAAATATTTTTTTAGTTGATATCGTGAATGAATCAGTGTTAGACCACCATTGAAAGCCCGGGACAATCTTCACAACCCTATACTGATAAATATTCTTCTATGTAATTATTTCTCTTTTTCAAGCCCTAAACGATTCCCCACAAAAATTAAAATAAAAAAATTCGATCACATATACAGTTTCGTAAATGTACGTAAAGTTGAGTATTATTTTTAATTTTTTCCACCTAAACATTCTCAAAACTCCTAAATAAGATATTATACCATCCCCCCCATTTTCATAAAATTATTAGGAAAAAAAAACCCAGAAACCACACTTTCTTCCAATTCAGTTGTAATGGTGTGGATTTTTCCATTTTTGATGTTAAGAACTTCAGTTGATTAATCTCTTCGGGTGTGTGCATCCTGGGTGGATCTCCTTGATATTGCGATCAGATTACGAAGATTTCAAAGAAATGTTGGATTGTGGCTAGCGATGGAATCCTGAATGTACCCTTCGTTCTAATTGAGATTGGTCACCTGAATATGCCTACATTTCAGTATTGATATTCTCACCGGGACAAGTGAGTGACCATATGGACTCAAAAGCTAGGTAGATAACGCCTTGAGCATTTGAAGACACAAGCACTGAATTCGAGTCGCGGTGTGAACATTAGCGCTAGTATCAGTCAGTCAGTAACAACGTAGAACTTCGTACGTACGTACATCACTTTGAGTTGCCATACCATATTAGCACAGAGATGCAGTTATCGATTCAAATCCCGTAGTGGTAGAATTAGTAAGAGTATAAACAGTAATAGGAAAGATTAGAATTTGAAGGTGTTATTCAAGGAGTATGATCCAGCGTTGGTATGCACATATATCTAGTTGATTAGTCCCAGTTAGTCCGAAACGCGCTTTTTGGTTTCCACTGCTGGCTACAAACTCATCTTTTTTATCATAATTTGTTACTTGTTATTTTTTTCATTTTACTCATTTTCAATTTTAACACAATATTTACTTTTGTGTATTAGGCTATTTATACGGTATATACGAACTTTACCCAGACTGGAAGTTTCACTTCGTTTGCCATCATCGCACATTTACAAGTAGTTATTATTATTATTTCTGTTATTATTTTATTATAATTACTTAACTGTTGAATTATATTTCATCAATTAAAATTGTTATTTTTGTTAGAAATTTTCATATGATTACCTTTATCTGAAGATAAAATATGATAACCAAGCATCAATCTGTGTTTCATTTGCCAATATGTGCAAGCTACGTCTAGACACTTTAACTTTCAACTTGGAATAAACAGTATAAAATTTCACCGGGAGTATCTTTAATTTGTGTTATTCTTTCATCAACAATTGATCATTAATGAAATCAATATGGGATCTGTTAGATTTCTGGAAACGCTTATGAATTGGGCACACAATTATTTCCTAATTACGAATGATTGAGATTTATCTAATACGACCGGAATTTATATGAACTCGATAATACTATCACTGACTTACAACGCTTCAACAACAGTTCTCTATAAACGATGGAATTCAGGAAAGAATAGGGACCGTAGCAAAAGTATGATACTTAAGAACTCAATATTAAAATATAATATGTAATGATTTTGTGACAAAAAAATTAGCGCACTAGTGCTGACAACAGCTTACCGAAAAGCAGCAAGCGTTTCTGCAGAAGTTTATTTATTTGGACACATAAACATTGATACGAAGGGACACCGAATCCATATGCACCGCAAAAACCAATTGATTCATGTGTGGTCTGTGATACTGCCCGGGTGCCCGCACCGAAGCAGGGCGTTTTCTTAATGAGCTACCCCCGGAGCCTTCGACCTAAAGGTCTGATCCACAAAGCAGTGGAGCAATGTAGGGAGATGAAGTCCTGTGGTAGCCAGTGACCCACAATAGGTTCATACGCCACTTGTTGACTCAGGATCCTGGAGCCCATGCACACCATTGGTTTGTAACCAGAGATCCTCCGTATCCACCGACCCAGTTAAAGCGTCGGACATTCGCTTTTCATCTTCTAAATTTCGTAAACAACACCACTGCCGCGAGGGTTCAGTGAGTAGGACTTCCGTGGGAGTGGCTGTATACGCGTCGCCATGTGAGAGCATTTACTACATCATTATTCACCCTCTTTTATTCCTACTCCGTCTATACTTATTTTTTCGACTTATACAGCAGCTCGTCTTTGGTGGAAATTCGACTGTATCTAAACGTTCTCGAGTCACTGGCCGGTTGAAAATTGCATGTTTCCACTGAATATGAGTACTGAAGCAGTTTTTCTCAAACCACGTGCGCCATTCAAACTGGCTGCCTTCAACGTTCGCACACTTATGCAGGTTGAACAACAGATAGGGCTGGCTATGTCTTTAGAAAGTCTTAATATTGATGTTTGTTGTCTATCCGAGACCCGTATTCAAGACTCTGGCGAAGTACTACAAATTCGATCTCTGTCTGTCGCTTCGAAAAGCTTGTTTTACGTGCGTTTATCCGGGGACCCTGTGGCATCTTCGTCTGGTCTTGCTAGCGTTGGTGTCGCACTAAGCGCTAGAGCTGAGGTAGCACTAATTGATTGGATCCCCATTAACAGTCGGTTATGTGCTGTTAGATTAGAGAGTTCCATCAAAGTGAGAAGAAATCGGCGTGAGAAGCGATGTCTTTTCGTCATCTCCGCCTATGCTCCGACAGATTGTAGCCCCGATGCATTCAAGGATGAGTTTTACCACCAGTAATCTGTTTTTCTCCAGAAAGTGCGTTCGACAGATATTGTAGTACTAGCCGGAGACTTGAATGCTCAGGTCGGGGGTCTAGGCACAGAAGAGAGTCGTTTAGGTGGCCGATGGGGACTTGTTGGTCACAGGACAGATAACGGGGACCGTCTACTGCAACTGTGCACAGACCACAACCTGTTTCTGACTAGCACTAACTTTCGGCACAGTCGTCGCCGATGTGCCACCTGGCGTCCTCCCTCTGCATCTCAAGCGTGGACTCAGATTGATCACATCGTGATCAGCTATCGCTGGTGTAGTTGTGTACAAGACTGCCGCTCCTTTTGAAGTACCTATCTGAACTCTGATCATGCCCTGGTCTGCGCCAATCTTACCTTACTTTTCAGTGGACAACGAAGTGACCGCCACCAAAGGATTGATGTCAGCAAGTTGGTTGCAACTTCTGTTGCGAGTAAGTATCGAATTGAGCTGGCTTCTAGGCTAGCTACCATCCCACCGAAAATTATAGATGAGCATTGATTGGAGCTGCATGGCGCCATGAAAATGGCGAGTAAAGCCGCTTGCGGCTTCGCGAAACGTCCCGCCTATAAGCACTGCGTTTCTTCAGGCTTCTCACAACTCTTCGAAGCCCGTCGGTCTGGCCTGCTGCTCCGGCAACATTGGTCAGACTGTCCTACCCTCCATGGCCGGTGATGACTGATCCACCACATGAGGCGGAAGTCCGCAAGGAACTCCAACTCGTGAAGCGCTACAAGTCACCTGGCCCAGATGACTTACCTCTGGCTCTTTTTAAAGATGGTGGTGACTTTCTGACTAAGGAACTGACGACGTTGTTTTCAAAAGTCTGGGATCTAGAGGGTGTACCAACGTCATGAAATGAGTCGATAGTCGTCCCTATCTTTAAAAAGGATTCACGTTTTTGTAACAACTATCGGGGGATAAGTCTACTTCCGATTGCGTCAAAGCTATTGGCTTCAGTCATACTTCGTAGGTTGTTCAAACCCCGAGAAAGATTGACTCGCGAGGAGCAGGCTGGGTTTCGTTCTGGTCGAGGATGTATTGATCATATCTTCACCCTCCGCCAAATGTTAGAACATCGCCATTCTCATCAAAGGCCAACGATCGTAGTGTTTCTTGACATCAGGGCTGCCTTCGATTCGTTGGACAGGACTGTTCTCTGGGATTGTCTATTGAAGAAGGGTGTGCCTGAGAAGTTTATTAACATCCTAAAAGCCCTATATAAAAACACCTCAGGCAGAGTGAGGGCATACAACCACCTCTCTCCATTGTTCCATTCGAGCAGTGGGGCTAGGCAGGGTTGCCCAATCTCACCATTCCTCTTCAACTTTGCCATCGATGACATTCTGGAAACTGCTCTGATGAATGTAAGTAATGGTGGTGTGGATCTGTTGCCTGGAGAAAGACTTCTCGACCTTGAGTATGCGGACGATATTGTCTTAATGTGCGATAATGCCCAAGGCATGCAATCCGCACATAATCAGTTGGCAATCAGTGTCCGTAAGTATGGTATGTGCTTTGCACCTTCGAAGTGCAAAGTACTTCTACAAGACTGGCAGGACTCTAATCCTGTACTCACCCTGGATGGTGAACAGATAGAAGTAGTCGAGAAGTTGGTGTATCTAGGTAGCTGCATAAGTGCTGGTGGGGGTGTGAGTGATGGGATCAATGGACGAATAGTGAAAGCCAGAGCGGATTATGCCAATCTGGGCCATTTTGGGCGCCTTCGTGATGTTAGTCTGGCTGTAAAAGGTCGGATCTACAACGCGTCGGTGAGAGCAGTTTTGCTCTATGCTTGTGAAACCTGGCCTCTCCGAGTTGAAGACGTTAGACGAATATCTGTGTTTGATCATCGTTTTCTCCGAAGGATTGCTGACATCCAGTGGCAACACCATGTCAGTAATGCAGAGGTTCGGCATCGTGTGTTCGGGCACAGAGATGATAATGCAATTGGTGTCACCATCTTGAAGCACTGACTTCGATGGCTTGGACATGTTCTACGGGTGTCGTCCCAGAGAATCTCACGTCGTGCATTATTTGCCGACTCTGGGACTGGTTGGCAAAAGCGGAGAGGTGGTCAGTATATGACATGGTGTCGTGGTATGGAAGAAAGCTGCAAAGGGCTGGCTTGTGTCGGTCCTTCACGACTCCCTGGTTGGGGTCTGAGAGATGGTACAACACAGTGGCTAGAGACGTTATCAGATATGGCTCAGAATAGAAGCCAGTGGCGATCATGCTGTAACTTTCTTTTACTTTCTTCATAAAACGTGGTTGTATCTTCCTTAACTGAAAGATTTCTTCTGATTGTACCCTTCTGTTCCCCTACTATTACTATTATTATTACACTACCTTACATCAATCTCTTCGTTATTATTCTCTCTTTTTTTCCTTCCTTTTAAATTCTCATTGTTTTGTATGGCGCATTCTCATACCAATATTATGTGTCCAAATAAATAAATAAATAATTTTTTGGTCACTGGCTACAGTGAGACTGTATTTCCTAACACTGCACCACTGTCTTGTGGATTAGACCTGGAGTAGACCTGTGTATCTCGTTGGCTCTCCGTTTTGCCGAGGTGAGGCCAAGTGAATGACCACACTGGGATCCTGTATGCCTGTTTCAGAGACACAGCATACATCAATTGTACGAGATTCTAGTGTTTTAGCCAAAGAGGCCTGCTGACCGATTTGACATAGGATGCGTACGTTGAAGGCTCCAATGTGTAGTTTGTAGCGAGGTTTCAGTAGACCTGGAACAGTGTTTTGAGCACTAGAATCGTTGGAAATGGTGACACATGAGGAGGAAGCCGAAAGAGGAAGTTTGGAGGTGAAAGTCGATGTAGGAGGAGTAATAGGAAGTGAAGACGGAGGTTGATTATGAATACAGTGGTCTTGAGTGCTGTTAGAGGTTACAGTGTATTTTATACAAATGTGAATCTGCTGTTGTAATATTTAGGGTTGATACTCACACACACTCTCTCTGTATATGTGTTAGGTTATCCTAAAGTGTTTATTTTTAAAATTCTAGGTTTTCCTTCTAAATTAGATATATTTTATAAGGTAGATATCTGTGTGTCCTTTGGTATATGGCCTACTCATTTAAGAGAAGCAGTTACTTAACTAAAATGCTTATTCACATCGATAAACACGCGTAGAACGTCCACTGCGTTTGAAGTACTTATGATTTAATCCTTATACGTAATAGTTTATCGTTTTTATGTTTCATGCTTTTATTGCACATAGCTAAGTGCACAATATCATTTTTTAACTTAAATGTATTGACAGAATTCATGTTCAGTTTTTTGAATAATTTCGAGTAAATCTATAATTCTACTGGGAGATTTAGTCTGCATTAAATACTCAGTTAATGGGATACTATTTATTGGAGTCAGATATAGGGGAAATCAGCCTCTACAAACACACTGGTAGATTTCATTGAAATCATGAGTCGTTCACTGTTAGACCACCATTAAAAATCTGGAAGAATTGACCAGTTAATGATTTCAATGAAACTCAACAATCTTTACAATCCTATACTTACATATTAGTAGATTGAATGTATTATGAAAAGTAGAAGATGTTTTTCATTATTCAGCGTATATCACTTAACTGAGAAGTTGTAATTCAGTCAGTGTTTAACGTTTACTTCGTTCTCTTTTCTAATATTTCATAAATACTCCATGATAAAAATTCACTTCTCTAAAGTCGAGATTCTTAAATTTTACAAATAGCCTAGCTGAATTGGCTTTATAAATTTACGTAAAGTCGAAATGTAATTGATTGTAGAATAAAATCTATTCACTATAATTGGTTACTTTCTCTTTCGCTACATACAAACTAATAAGCTTGGGTATGTTTCAATTAATAACATAATTTAAAATTATGAGAAATTTTATCCATCGTTAAACGATGTTAATTGAGATCATGAACCGACCAATGTCAGACCATCACTAAGAACCTGGATGCACTGAACGGCCGTTTAATCTTATTGTGGTACTCCTCAGCAGTACATGTACATGATTCCGCACGCGGAATCCGAACACAAGACCTCTGGTCCTGCTTCCAGGTTTTCAATGTTTGTCTGATATTGATCGGATCATGACCTTAATTAAAGACTCATAAATCTCCACAACCCTATACTGATAATAAATAATGTGTACAGAATATAAGTGTAATTCAGAATTAATTTTTAAACAGGCTGTTATAAATTTTAGATGTGACGGCGGTATAATATTTTAAAATAATTTCCATTATGTAATGCAGCAAAAATCTAAAAAGTTTGGAACGAAAAGACGTATGAACTGAACTTGCGTGAGTAAAAATGTCGAAAGTCTTTTGTTACCAACGCAGATAAAGGTTAACTGCTGACTCATATTGTCTTTCTATTATTTTGAATGCTTTCATCCCATCTGCCTTATGTCTCATCTTAGTTATATGTCATGCTTATAAAACTGAAAAATCTTTTGTCTTTGAAACCATATGTTCTTTGGAATATGTTCAACAAAACGCGTACATACCAGTCTTCATGTTCCTTCAATGCACGTGCTTTTACAAGAACATGTAAGTTGTTTTGAGGAGTTGGAGAAGTGACATGTAGCGGATATTTTTGTCTATCTTCGTTTGTTTTATTGAATATTGTGTTATGTGCGATGAAAACACGTTTATCAGAAAGAATTGTATTTTTAAAGCTGCCTTTTAATTTTTGTCTAATTTAATTTACAATTTGATTAAGCTTGAATGTCAGTTGGCTAACTTCTCAATTCATGGTACAAAGCTGCTCATAAAATGCGCTTTTAAATTACACAACTGATTTCCAAAATACTATGTTCACTTTAAGGAAGCTGATAATTCAAACTGTAATTAAGTAAGCGTTCATTCCGGTCAAGGCTAAATACTTATTGATACCAGCATTAATAATCTCGGTTCTGAACTCGATAATAAGAGAAAATATTTTGTTTTGACTTTGTAATGTTGGGCCTTTCCCATATTTATAGCAAGTCGCTTCTAAATATATGTATATCCTTTGGTCATTGTATCGATCAACACTTTCTATATGTAGATTTTTGTAATTTCAGATAAAATTAACCTTTCATTTCGCTCTCTGATGGCATCTAGTTTTTACCTAACACGTCGGTTCGGCATGAAAATAAAACGGTCTTGCAATTTGCATTCTTACTGTTTTCTGGAGAAGATCCAACCACAACTTTGTAAATCCGTATTACCCGTCACTCTTCATTCTCTTTTATGGTATATTATCTTTTGCCTAGAATATTTACTTACCTACGCCTTTCATTTCTTCGTGAAGCATAGTTCGCCTATCAGGAATCTCCAATGTACTCTGTTCTGCTAAGACATATATAAATGTAATATAGGATTCTCTTTACATGATGTAGTTGGTAGCTCTTTTACAACAGTATGGTATTGTTGGATGCTGTGTTGAATATTTCTGGAAATGTTATGACAAAACTTTCATTGGCTCCCGAATTTCAACCAATGGGTTACTAGTTTCAATCCTATACTATCTTTTCAGTTTTTATTGCCCGGTAATATCAATAGCCTTGACATAATTTATGTAATTCAAGTAAACTACATAAACATGTACCTTTTAGATGAATTACTGATGGGATTTTATTAAGTCTCTTATAATTGCACTAGTTATATTTACTCACTGTATGGTTCGAACTCTCTCTCAATTAAATAAAGATAATTTCGGATCGATCGAATTTTCCAAAACAAACATTAAAAAACTATTCGGTTTTTCTCATATACATATTTTTTTTGCAATTGTATTTTACGACTAGATTTAGTCAACCTGATAGTATGAACAATATTATATTTGAAACAAATGTGCCAATATCTATGTTATATCCTTATAAGAATAATGCGATTACAAATACAAATCAACATGAACAACAGCCTATAATTCAATCAACTGATGTAACAAATCATTTTGATTCTGGTAAAATACGTTTCAATGAATCATCTAGTTATTTATGTACAACAGGTGATACTAGTCCAGATGGTGAAAGGGAAGAGGAAGAATTAGAAGGAAAAGATGAAGATGATGAAGGTGATGATGACGATAATAATGGAGTATTGATAGGATCGCATTCTTTAGCGTCTTCTAATATTGTTGTTAATTCTTCACCTCTTTCATTAGTAATTGGTCTATCATCACAATCTTCACCGATAACAAATACATCATTATCATCAAATATTGAAAATTCTACTACGACTATTAATCATAATAGTAATTTTATCGGCACTGAACGTAGTGATGATCGCAATGGAGAGATAATATTATCTGGAAGTCATGAAAAGCAAGACAGTACTAATGTTATGATATCAGTGTTGAGTAACAGTGGTTCATCGAGTACATTAACCCTGACTAGTCATGGATCATCTAATGATTGTCATAATAATAACAATAATCCAAACCAAACTCTTACGAATGGTCGTACCAGTACAATAAAATCTTTGCGTGATTATGCTTTTCAACGGCAATCATCGCAATCCCCTATTCGGTCTACTGAAATTGTCAATCAACGCTTTTCTAATTCATCCAGTTTCCCACCACAAATACGTATGGCTACATTAGATAAACTAATTGAACGGCTCACCTATCCGACTTATTTTGATACACGTTTAGTAAATTGTTTCTTATTGGTTTATAGACGTGTTACTACATCAGATGAATTGTTAGATTTACTCATTGAAAGGTTTCGTATACCTGATCCGGAATTTCTACCTGAAGAATGGAATATTGAAGTAGAGCAGGGTCAATTGGAATCTCCAGCACAGCATATGCTCAAAAGATTTCGTTCAGGATATAAAAAGCGTATTCAGTCTAGGTAAAATTTTAAAAGTAATATTTTCTTACATATTTAAATGAGATAATTTCTGTCCCATTGTTATATATGAAGCCATTACTAAATTATTTTGGTAAGAAATTTAATTATGTAGCCCCTATTGTCGGATTTAGGCGACGACAGCTGTGTATTGCTCTTTAATGCATGTTGTTTGTTAGTCCTTTACTGCTTCATATTATTTTCTTTACCTAGGACATTATTTTTACTACAACTAGCCCTGGTGTTCTACGTATTGATCCAACCGATTCTTTTCGTAATAGTTCTGTGTTATATTTATTGTGTATATGAGTTAGTAGTAATACCAGGCAGGTAAATTTAATTTGCCCATACAGTAATGAAAACTTAGTAGTTATACTGTATGAGTCCCCTACCTTTAATTAGTGGTCGGGATTACCCATTCAAACATTCCAACCAGGCCTTTATCAGAATGATTTTCCAACAACAGCAAATTTTATGTCCGAGAATAAAGTCTTACTGCTAACTCTACATGCTATGGGGTCGTCTGTGTTTATTTGTTTCGCTATAAAAACCACTTATTTTACGACTTCACTTAGTTCAACTTGAGTAGCGTACTATGGGCTTATACTCATTCAGGCAATAAGTGACTTGTAGAATAATCTATCATTTTAGAAATCGATCAATGACAAGGTTTACAGTTTATCGATCGTAATAATTTTAAATTTTTTAATCAATTCTTATATTGTTTCCAGAGTGATAATGTTCCTATCCCGTTGGGTTCGTAATGTACGTTATTATCAAAATGATTTTGCTCCTAATCCTCGACTACGTCAGAAACTGTTAGATTTTTTATCGAGTATACAAGCTAGATATTTAATTTCGTCTGTTGAACGTATTAAACATTATTTGCAAAATCCTCCAATTTCTACACAATATCCTGAAACAATGATAAGAACAATGGAAACAAGTAAAGATAATGCGGATTTATTGCCAATATCATCATCATCTGACCCAACATCTGTATCACCAATCGAATCAAATCAATTAAGAAATTTCGCAAATCGTATAACCTTAAATAATGTGAGTTGATTACTGTTTCTAGTTAGTGTGTTATTTTCTTCGTGAATTATTATTATCATTATTATTACTACCCTAAAATTAATGTATAGTAGTTCAAAAACTTTAATCAAATTGTGGAATTTAACCATTCTTCTTAGTGTTTTTTTTAACGAGTCAGTTTTCTACGGGATGGGGTCGTTAACCCCATGCCCAACCCTCCTTTATCCGGGCTTGGGGCCGACAGTAAACCCAGAGGGGCTCCAGGTGGAGTTGTAATTTAACCATACAATTTTTACTTAACATTAATGACATTTTTAATTCAGAATTCACTTTTTGCTAATCTCTATTTTAAGCATCTAGCGATTTACAAATTACTAATAATTTTTCTTATTATAATTAATGGTTGAAAACGTTGAGTGACATATGTCAGAATTCATCACAATGAGGCAGCACTAATTCACTTTTTGACTTCCTTGAGATCTTGAGTTTTGGAATCATAGCGTAGTTCTGGTTTTTTCTCCTACTACTATACTAATACTGTAACTATTTTTACTACTCTACTTACTTTTCTGTGTATACTCATTCATTTTTATTAGGAAAGGCCATAGATAATTCATTAATGTCAGAGACTTTAAAATCTACTGAAAGTGCCAATTAGATAGTATGTAGTGACATATTTTCTATGTTAATTATTTATTAAATAGATCTATGGCGAATATAAATAAAATGAAAATTATGATGTAATTTATTATCTTTCAACGTTCGCCGTTTGTCCAGATTCTAGAGTTTATGAAATGCTTCAACGTATGAACTGTTATGACATGTGACTATGTCAAGCTTAATGATTATGAGTTTTGTGCCATTTCTATGCACAGACTTATTAAACAGTATTGTCGGAGATGAGCATTATGAAAGATTGTCTTCTGTCAGTTACTTCTTCCCAAACTGATTCATTAATTATATTTTCAAGTAGATATACATTAACCGATTACCTAATACATTTTAAGATTGGTAATGCTTATATGAGTTCAGATTCTATTATATCTTGCTCATTTTGAGCATTAAAACACTACTATTGAGTTGCAAAGTACGGTATGTAGATAATGTTTTTGTAATGTGATAATTCGAGGTATTGGGTCATTTGAACTTATCTACACCCGCAGTTAGCTCAACTACTAGTACAGGTAATCATAGTTGGTAGGATTTATACGAAAGCCAGTGCTTGAAAACTCTGAATAAGATAACTCATTATTTAGGCCAATAGTAAATTCATGTATTTTGTCTGAATTATATATTTTCTTTAAATCTGTTTGTGTGTTTCTCATTAATTACTTTCTATTAATCTTTGTTTTTAATAGATTCATCCTTTCAAATTGGCTGAACAGGTTACATTATATGAATGGGAATTATATCGACGTATACCATTTTGGGAAGTTGAAAGTCGCGATCGCACTGGTAATGCTGTACCTAATCTGAATAAATCAAAGTCATTTTCAAATCGTGTAAGTGTTTAAATATATTTATCGTTAATTATAACTATTTTTTCCCTTAATATGTTTCTACTATGTTCTTGATAGACATACCAGAACAATACCATTAACCTATTGAAAAAGTCTTGATCAAGTCACAGTTTGAGGTGAAATATCAACTAATATAATTTAGCGTGTTATGAATATTCGTGTTTCATTCATGTCTTCTAGAAGTAACTAGTTTTTGGTTTGACATTCCACGAACTAATTACCTATTCGATTGTTTTCTTGTTGGACATGTTTGTATGTATGTGGAGTAGAACTGCACAGATAACATTATGCCCTGGTGCGACCGAGAGTAGGGAGAGTCCTCACTTCCCTCGAGACGCTATCAACTAGTGTATAACCACTGCCAAATAAGTACCATTCATTGTTTTGTCGCAGAAGGAGTTTGTTTACAAAATTAAGTGGATGAAATGCAAATGACCTACGCTTAACTGGGTTGGTATATAGAGAGGATTCACCTTGGGATGGAAAGTTGAAAAAACCCAATGGAAAACTAATGGTGCACATTGGCTATAGAATCCTGAAGGAACAAATGACGTACAAACCTATTGTTGGTCACCGGCTACAATGGGGCTGCATCTCTTTACATTGCTCCACTGTCTTGTGGATTAGGCTTGTAGATAGAAGGGTCAAGATGTGGTCTCCTAAGAAAACCACCTACTTCGATTTGGACACCCGAGCAGTACTCCAGCCCTCACACAAAACAATTGGTTTGTGCGGTGCACATATATTTGTTTCCTTCTTGTATCAATGCTTATATGTTTAAATAAATGAATAAAAATAAAGTCTTGATAAAGGCATCAACAGATTGAAGTATCTTCTATGAACACAAATTTTAATGTAAAAAGTTTCAGTTCAGTTTTCAGTTTATTTTTTCTCATCACAATAAGGATTTTCTATTTTCCCTCATCAGTTTCGCGAAATTATTTCTATTTAATGTTAGCATTTATTCATTTTGTATGATTTACAATTAACTTCCATTTTCCTTCTTCGATTGCTTTCAATAAAAACAATTATTGAATAATGAATTTTATTATGAAAGAAGATAAATTGATTAACATCATTGTTTATTCTACTTTTTATTATTAAATAAATTGTAGTTAAAATGTTGCATCTTTGTTTCATAGACGTTAGTTGTTTTTTATTCGTTTGACTAACTGAATTCAATGCCGATTTCTTAATTTACAATAGTCATTTTTTCTTTCTTTTAAAATTACTAAAATAAGTATTCTTTTAAGATTGTCAATAATTTAAGAGTAATTATTTAATTTGTTTAATTAATATATCTTATTTCATAAGGTTGTATTGTACTGTGTTACACGATATATTTGTTTGTTAATCCAGTTTTAGTTACTTATCTGTGAACTAATTGGTTGATGAATCTTAATGTTTATCATAATCTATAGTGCCATTAGTTTCAACATGATTACTACACTCGATAAGTCGATATCGTTTACGTGGTAATCCAGAAAATTGATTTTGACCTACGTTTGGTGTTTGCTAGCAATTATTAATATTTTGTTGGCTCAATTGATGCTTGAACATATTCTTACTCATCTATTTATTTAAACACATAAACATTGATTCAAAGAGGTACTAAAATATATACGTGTAACACAAGCAGTTATCGTTTATATATGGGCTAGGGTACTGCCCGGGTGTCCAAATCGAAGTAGGTGGTTTTCTTAGGAGACCACACCTCAAGCCTCCTACCTACAGGTCTAATCCACAAGACAGTGGAGCAATGTAAAGAGATGCAGTCCCATTGTAGCCGGTGACCAACAATAGGTTTGTACGTCATTTGTTCCTTCAGGATTCTATAGCCAATGTGCAGCATTGGTTTTCCATTGGGTTTTTCCAACTTTCCATCCCAAGGTGGATCCTCTATACACACCAACGCAGTTAAGTGTTGGACATTCGCGTAATAGCTTCAATTGTATTTCTGACCTCCGAGTTACGATGAATCGTAAATTTCACTTGCAGTGTTAAAGAATAAAATTGCAAATTCTGATGTTTCCTTTTGATTGGGCTTCCAAGGCCAACATTTTGTATACACGGGTTCGCAATTTTAAATTCATGGAAATCTCTCCTTTAAATCCATTACTTCAATTTTTGTCTAGCTCATTTACTAAGCGCAAAAGTAAGTACTCGACTTAAGACCACACTGTGTAACTTTAATTGTTACTTCCCTATTCCCGATACTGAAGAAAGTAAATTTACCATATATTAGCTGGATTGCTATAACTAATATGACAATTCACTACCATAATAAACTGTAGCTCATTGTTTCATTCATCAGAGTTGTTAGTTTTCAGCATACCGTATAAGTCTGTACTGAGTAAGTGTATCATACACACATATATGTCTCCACGTTGATAACTTTGTTCAGTAGAGGAACATCATAAGGAAATGTCAATCAGAATCATGAAAACGTTTTTCAAGATTCTACGCGAAATTCTAAATTAGACAACTTTTATCTTCATCACAAAATGTGCGTTAAGAGCAACTATGTATAATGCTCATAATGTTTAAATTTTTTGGAAAGAAATCTTCGTCGTAATGTGCTAAAATGAAATTACTAAATGTAAAAAGTGTTCACTTTCGTATGAATAGATCTTACTACTTACTACGTGAGTCGATCAAATTTTGTTTCAGTTCACTCTTTTTATAGTAAACTTCCAAAGAAATCATTTCACCAGTGGTTATAAGCAAATGGGTGAGGTAGGAATGCTCTTGACATTTTCATATCACCGTGATGTCGTTGACTGCGATAGTTCTTCGTAACCGTCCCACAAATTTACTAATACTAGTCTTTTAATAAGTGATGATGAATTTTCTGTAAAACTATATCTACAATCTTGGGACAAGAAAACTGATAATAAACCTTGAGAAATGAGTCAATATCCTAAAAAAAAGACTCTAATTTCTTACAAGTTTTAGTGTTTCTATTATGAAATACTTTTGATTTATACTGACTGTTTATTGAAAAGTAACTTCAAATTAAATCAGTCGTTTTAAGAATCATTGTAGCTCGTCTTTACTTTGACCACTTTTTCATGTTCAAAAATATGTGAGTTTTTCGTTTTAACGAAACAATAACACAAATAAATCAATATTCAAAAAAATATTTCACATTAAATTCTTTATTACTACTTAGAAGTTTATTAATCCTACATAGTTTAACTATACAACCTTCGTCTTTATCATACGATACTTATTCCAAGTCCACATAATAATAATAATAATAATAATAATAATAATAATAATAATAATATGAACAGTGATTTCCTGTCATGTGACCTCAGTGTGTATTCATTGATAGTAGTAGTAGTTGTTGTTGTTAGTGGTGCTGGTGGTGGTGGTGTTAAACCTACTATTGTTTCGGATATATTTGAATACTTTAAATCATCTCATTAATTATACATCGTTTGTGATGATATACTACTGTAGCGCACACACATCTTTGTTTCCATTGATCTATGGGAATATTTATTTTTAACGCTAATTGATCATAAATTTAAAAAATCGTACCACATCATCATAATTTGTAAATTCTTTTTTTTAATTTATTTATATCTTTCTTATTTATGCAAATCATCTTTGTACTATGATACAAAGATAATTTGCATGAACTAACACATTCGATTTACTTCTAATTAGATTGTTCTTACCATGAACTGATATCATATTTAAAAAATATATTTGAAATATAGGAGTGTGGAAGAGGTGTTTCTCCGTAATTTAGAGTGTTATACATACAACCACTTTATCTCCCGTACACAGGCTTGGGCGAAATACTTTCGGGTCTCTCCGTAAGCATGATAACAATAATATTAGTTAATTTCAATGGTTAAGATCATGAGTCAATTAAACCTAGACCACCATGGAAAACCTTTTATTTATTTATTTATTTTAACACATAGATATTGGTACAAGGAGGCACCAAATACATATGCGCCACACAAATCTCATTCGATGTGTGTGAGGGCTGTGATACTGCCCGGGTGCCCAAACCGAAGTAGGTGGTTTTCTTAGGAGGCCACACCCGGAGCCTTCGACCTGAAGGTCTAATTCACAAGGCAGTGGAGCATCGTGAGGAGATGCAGTCCCATGATAGCCGGTGACCAACAATTGGTTCATACGCCATTTGTTCCTTCGGGATACTGGAGCCCATGTGCACCATTGGTTTGGAATCCGGCTAAAGCGCCGGACGTTTGCTTTTCGTCCTCTCAATCCGTAAACAACACTCCCGCCATGAGAAAGCAGTGAGTAGGACTTCCCTGGCAGAGTTTATATACGCGTGGCCATGTGAGAGCATTTCGAGAGGGAGAGCTGACTCTCCCCACTCTCGGCCGTACCATGGAAAACCTGGAAGCATTGGACGGCCTAACATTATATGTTGACAAATTTATTTTTCTAACAATGGCTTAGTTTAATGGTAACATTCACCAAAATATAAACTATTAGTGAAATTTGAAAATGATTGTATATTATGTTTCTTTTAATTAATTAATTAATTAATTAAAACAACTGCTTTCATATCCTCTGAAAATATGATTGTGTGTGTGTGTGTGGATAAGTGTTGTTATTCTCCATTGATTGGTCATTTTATTATTATTTTTTTATTGTTTATTTGTGCCAAATCAAACTATGAGTAGCATTTTTGAGAAGATAACAACTATTATTCTATAGGTTGTAAACATGGTTTTTTAAAAAAATGCGAATTCAATTTACATACTCACTGGTTAATATTTACAATTGGAATAGTAAATAAAGTTGGAAAATAAATTAAGAAATAATATGTACTGTATTTATCATCAGGAATAAAGTAAACTGGGAGGGATAGACGTTAGGGAAAAAAAATCCAAATTTGTTACAATACTACTAGTTATCAATTACTTTGTTATTCTGAATAATTGACATCAAGTTTATACACATTTTAATATTGACTAATTTTTGGAAAGTATAGAAGATATCTTAATATCATGCTGTTTATTAAAAAGGTAATGTATATAATACACGTTGCTTGTTTTCTTTTATCCAACATGGCCTACAACCTTCAAATAACATATATAAACTTAAGTCATGGCTGACTGACTACCACTTAGCCCTCAATGATTTACAGTAAATAATGGACGTAACGTGTTTCATGTACACTGAAGCCTTTAATACTTATACGATGTAAAATTGATGTTAGTTCATTTACAGATAGTCGATAGTAAAGTATATGGATCGTCTTTCAAGCTGTTACTGTTATACTATCTGATGTTCGATTTGGATGAATCGTAATTTAGCTTTTTCAGCTTTGACTTATTCGATCGACTCTAGGCTAATTATTCTCAACCCATTTACCCATATTGTAAACTTGGGACAATTAAATACCACTGATTTCATATAAAAGTTTACTTAAGTCAGTCAGTTCATCATAAAGCAGCGTATGTATGTGAAACATATGTGGGTTCAAGTTGACATTAGCAAAGAGAACTGAAATTATTAAGCCAAGTGACTGAGTATTAATACTAGTAGCGATATTACTATTTATTGGTGTTGTTGGAAAACATTTGTTACAACGGGATAATTTTAAAACTCAAGATATAAAGCAATTCACGGAGTGTATGCTGCGCTACTATGACCGATTCTGATCTATGTTATCCATTGGTTACAATAATCACACTGACCCCAACTATGTAGTCTACACCTAACCGAACAGAGTGAATTCATGGTTTGACCACCCTTAACTTTCTTCTGGACTACTACACCAACTAACATATCGCGTCAGGTTAGGTTATGGTCTTGCGTAGGTAATATATGTCTCAACTACTTTAGTCAGCAAAGATTAGCTACTTCACTACTTGAAATATCGTGTTTATTTGGTATAGTGCGTCTAACTTCACTGTTAAACCTATGGTACCAAGATATTGAAAGATCTCCACTCAGATTTGTATGCTCACCATTTGGATGACTTAATAATTGGCAAACTCCAAATCGATACTTGGTGTTAACTGTTATCAACCGTCTACAACAAGTATATTAAACTATTGTAAGGGATTAATTTGTTTCCAATAATTTATTTTTTATAGACTTCTTAAGTCGACAGATTCCTCAATGTCTTTAAATCTATATGACTCAGGGATGTGATGGGTTTAAGAACTTTGAGCTACTCAATCACCGAATAAACTTGTGAAATATGTAGTTCTAATCTTTGGATTCAAGATTCACAAGAAAACAGTGGGTTTTGCGCAATTGCTACTGATTTAAGGGCTTTTTCCAATCACAGATAGCAGTCATTGCACTGTCTTCAATCAGTCAGTTTGCATTTTCTCAATTGGTAGGTCAGGTGAAATAGTCAATGAAATAATTATGCCGCGAAGTCACGAATAAATTTGTTTTAATGTTTTTAATTCATCCAATTTTAGAATGCTTTGTTTTATCTACTTATATTAGTTTAAACACATAAACATTGATACAAGAAGGAAACAAATATATGTGCACCGCACAAACCAATTGTTTTGTGTGAGGGCTGGAGTACTGCTCGGATGCCCAAATCGAAGTAGGTGGTTTTCTTAGGAGACCACATCTTGACCCTTCTATCTACAAGTCTAATCCACAAGACAGTGGAGCAATGTAAAGAGATGCAGTCCCATTGTAGCCGGTGACCAACAATAGGTTCATACGTCATTTGTTCCTTCAGGATTCTATAGCCAATGTGCAGCATTGGTTTTCCATTGGGTTTTTCCAACTTTCCATCCCAAGGTGGATCCTCTATACACACCAACCCAGTTAAGCGTAGGTCATTTGCATTTCATCCACTTAATTTTGTAAACAAACCCCTTCTGCGATAAAGCAATGAATGGTACTTACTTGGTAGTGGTTATACACTGGTTGATAGCGTCTCGAGGGAAGTGAGGACTCTCCCTACTCTCGGCCTTACTAGAGCATTTGGAGTCTCATTCTATACAAATGAAATACTAGTTAATTCATTTTACTCCATTATTATAATAATGATGATAATGACAAATACTATTATTATATTTCTGTATCGTTCCCGTTTCTTGAAAACAATTGTATATAGTTTCGCAGTTGGTTAATCTATTCGATACTTAGTGAAGCACACCCAGATGATCGAATAGTTGGCATCCAACGTGTTATCGACTTGATGTTAATTATGGAGCATATGAATAATTTACAAGGAAGTCAGGAAGCCAAATCAGCATTGATTAGTGCAGCCGTGTATCGCTTGAGGAAGTCATTTCAGGTAATCAAATATATATAGTTCGTTTTGTATTACCCAACAACGATAGACAGATTTTTTATTTAACCTGTTGCATGTTTGCTACCGAAAAGAATAATTAGACCATTTAATTTTATCTTCCTCTTCTGTTGTAAATAAATGCGTGACACGACGTTTATGATGTAAGCTGAGAAGTAAGGTAGTTTAGTCATCAATATTTTTCGGATTTTAGTGAAGTCTGATTGTCGTACAATGTAGGTATCAATGAATCATCTTTCCGTTAGTTGACTTCATACATCGTAGTTTCTCACTTGATGGTCTCATCGTGTGCGCAGATTGAGTGGAATCAACGGTTAGATCCCGAATATATGGCTCATTTGGTCTCTTTTGAATAGCAATACTTTTCAAAGACACCGTTGGATGTCGGTTTGTTGATCTAGATGTTAGCGTGCGAAATTGAGGGTCTTTGGTTCAATTTCCATGGGTCGGTTCGTGAGTGCTCACTACTGAGGAGTCCCATACTTGAATGAGACGGTCATTTAGTGCTTCTAGGTTTCCAATAGCGGTTCTTTTTAGGATCGGTTTACGATTTCAACGGAATTCAATCTCTACAACCTCATACTGACAATTTTATTTGCTTCCTGATTATGTTGTTTAACTTGGGATTCATGAGATCTTGATGGTATACTAAAGCGATTCGTTGTCTGTTGTTGTGCTCGAAAATTTTCGGTATAACTATTTCAGATTTAGTATGATTACAAAACCGTAAGTTGACGATATAGAAAAAATCTTACGTTTACATTCTGCCTTTAATCATATGCTAATTTATTAAATCAGTTAACTATCTTATAACATTAATATGTTTTTATCTTCAATTCACCCTTTTTTGTTCAAATAATAATAATTTAGGCTATTCGTCGAATGCGACATTATCGTGAAATAGTTGATCGTCTAAGACGTGAAGGTGTTCACAATCCGAAATGTCAGCGAACATCCTCTTCGTGCTCATCATCATCATCATCATTAATATCACATCAAAACAATCCAATGATCGATTCAAATCTATCAGCAAATCATCCTATTCATAACAACAGTACTAACAATACTACTAGTAATAATAATTCAATCAATAGTCATTTTGCTAGTTTCGGTTTGCCATTTTCAACTGGAACAAGTAAATCACATGAACGTCGTATACGCGTACTAGAAAAACAACATGCCTCTGGTGAATCATGTCATCCATGTGTTCCATATATAGCTGCTGGAGTAATGACACGTCTAATACACTTAGATTTACGTCATCCAGATACAATTATAAATGATGTTGGTAATGTAATGATTAATTGTTGGAAACATCGTCAATTAGCTGATATTGTTGAACGTTATTTAGCATTTCAACGTATTCCATATACATTTAATGTAGATGATAATATACGAGTAAGTCAAGATTTGTTATTTTTACTTTTTTAAATGAATATTATTCCGAAAGAAAAAAAGACTGTGTTTCCATTCATCTCTGTCTTGTTACTATTCATTTCCAGTAGTATTTCGTTACATATCTTCTGAATAGATTTATTGGTGAGATTATAATTTATGAACGACCTTTGAGCAACGCTAGAGTGACCTTCAAAATGTTTACATACTAATTAGGACTAGATGATGGTTATAAACCAGTGTAAGGGATTGGAATTGTGGTTTACAGTTGATGGTTGGGGTTAGGAATTAGATTCAGGGTTTTGACCGTGAACGTGCCAAAACTCTATTTAGCTAGTTGTGAATAAATTTCGCGCCAAAATTCAAGACCTGTTAACTTATATCTGATTGGTTCCTCCATAGATTATAGTCTCGCCGATTTGTTCTGCTAAAACGAATATATATATATATATATATATATATATATATATATATATATATATCATATTTCATTTAAATCAAACGGAAACTTCGCAAATCAACTTTACATTGTTTAAGATTTAATTATAATCGAAACACTAAGATATGACGTAACACATCCTGACGATAAATTAATCCTATCTTTGTAACTGGTGGTTTATGTTGACCTTTTTTTAAAACTATACTAATATACTATGTTATTTCATTAATTTGATTACAATTTTCGTTTAGTTCTTGTTGAATAGTAATTCACTTATGCAATCCTCAAAAAATTAGATTTAAACAACAATGTTTTCAATCGTTCACGTTTTTACTTGAAAAGTAAACAAACAATCCAATGAAAGTAGGCAGACGCAATCGGTTGTGTAGTCGTCTGTTATTCCCTTTCGTTGCCTCGAATTTCACCGTATTTTACATAAATAAAAATCAATGTTTGATTGTGTTTTCTCTAAGCAACCTCTGGGTAGTGCTTTAAACTGAAATAAATTTGTTACGTAATCGAAATGGGTTATATTTAATTGTAGTTTTATTCAAATTTAAATGGAACCTTCATGAAAAATACTCATAGGGTGAAAAAATTCTTGCCTAGATTTATTTGCCTTGAATTTAATGTTCGTAAGAGCATGTTTTTATCTGATTTTCCTTGCTTTAAATCCAAATATATACCATGGTTCACACTAATATATACGTTAACTGACATTGTGCTTGTTATTGAATAATAAGGTTGATAAATGATACTATTTTGAACAGACGTGTACGAACTGTAAAATATTCTTGGGATTGATATTGAGATGGTTGACGAGATTTGTAGCTCAAGTGGATGATTTCGATGAAATTTCGTTCTCTGAGCTGTACGGTTTTGTCGTGGAGCTTTCATCGTCATTCTGAACGACATCATCAGCACAAACTTCCGGTAAAAGTGAAGTGTTCGAATTTCGCCACATATGGCTCACAGCTTTCCCTGTATACCTCGATCTTGATTGGTTATTGTTGACATTCAGCCTGTCATTGTTTACTTTATTTTGATTGTATATTGCATCGATTTGGCTCGTGGTTCTATATTTAGTATTACTTAAGTGTTCAGTATTTCAAAACATCTAGGACATTGGTTTCCAATTGAAGTCAATCTTAATGGTGAATGTAGTTGGTCACCAATTGTTACATTTTTTTTGTACGAAATAAGTGAGTATTTCTTTGTTAAAGGCAACATATATATGTATGTTTTAGTATGCAAATATCTAAAAAACATTTCATAATTATTTTCTCAATTTTATTTTACTAGGAATTTTTAGAACATGTTGATCCATTTGAACTAGCTGGCGTTTCATCTGAGGCAGAGTTTGAAAGTAAAATGTATCAGTTGTCTGAGTCTTATGAACCAAGGGATACTGAGACGGTGAATGAACCAATTATACCGGAGGTAAATTTCTTGAAATGTATGACTTTTCCTACTGCCCTTATAATATTTAATTGCCATGCGTTGAAATACTGTTTTTTTTCTTTCCATCTTAGAGCATTGTTTTGACAGATTCATCAAATTTTCTTATCCATCATCTCATGTAAAAAAGTCGAAGACTTCTTATATATGAGATCCGTAGGTCAGTGGGTCTATGTATCAATCTAATCAAGTTTATTCAGACACTGGATAGTCTCCATTGATATCTATCTATTTATATTTTGTATATTAGAGCCCAATTTAATGAAAATCCTTTGTGATGGGTCTCTAGTCTCTTTATATCATACCGAATCCCGACACAAATCAACAAGTTTTCTGTATTCACAAAATGTTTTACACTTTTAGCAAAATATTCATCATGTTTCCTAAGATTTTTCCTTCAGAATTCCCATCTTCTAATTTGATGACAAATCTTGTAAATGTGAAGCATTTTTACCATGTACAGATTTCTGTGCTACACATTGAATTTTCCACACTTTAGATAATCAACTCAAATAGTACAATTCGGTGGAGTCTAAGTTCAATGTTTTTGACCCATTAATTTTATAACCGACTTTTCCAATCACTTAGCCGTCATTGCAGCTTAAATTTTTTCGATTGGTGTTTTTAGATTTCTTTCTCTAACGAAATGAATAATACAGAACAGATAAAACGTGATTAGCATTGGAATACAGTACGCATGTTTCGTCCTATTTGGAACTCGTCGACTGTATGAACCTTCATCCCAGAGTTGGTATATATATATATATATACATGCTGGATTTCATTCCGAAAACGATCGTAATTTCATTTCCAATTTTTCAGTTGTAGATGTTATGTCTTTAACCCGGCTAATTATCACGTGACTTATTCGCCAATCGGGATACGACTTATACAATCTTAGCACTGAGCCAAATCAATGACGTATGGATTGGTATGAGGAGTCTAGCGTCCTTATTGGTGCTTTGTCCTCTTAGCCCTTTCAGCTGAGTCCAGAACACCAATACCAGCTTCCACTGCGTGAATAATTTATCTCAAACATACCTGGTTTATATTCAAGCCAAACGAACCACATCACGCTATAAAATAGGAGATAACTTTTGTACAATTTCAAGTCAAACGCTGACTGTAAACGTGAGAGACTGTAATTAATGAACTGAGTATAATTTAAGAATAGTAAATCGTATCATAATAGTCTATAGGTCAAAATAAAACTTATAAGACGAATATATATATATATATATATATATATATACTGAATAGTTATACAACAAGAATATATGTATAACATTAGTCCATAAATGGATCCCAACAGTTACCATCCATTCTTCTCGTCGGGATGTTGACAATAAAATACCAATGTTGTAAAATCAGTAAATAAGTGAGTTGCAGCTTATTCAAGCTTTTATGAAGTTGCATTGTTAATCTTTTATAAACATTATTAGCAAGGATGTTCCTCCGTGATACAGTACCTTTCTTCCCGAATATTGTTTGTTTTACTTTTCCACAATCTTTTTAGCTGGATGTTTCTAAGTTCATACTTATAATTAACTTATTTATTATTATTGTTATCATTACTATTATTATGTCGTGTTTCATAGGAACGTCATATGACTAAAGAAGAAATACAAGCTGCACAATTACTCAGTAATGCTCCATTAAAAGAACGTATATCAGTACCGTCTGTACTTCAGTTTAATAATTTGCTAAATTCACCTAATATTACTGCTAATGCCAATAATAGTACTGCTAATAAATCACCTCTGTTATTGTTATCATCATCGTCATCTACACCATTCACTACCAGTGTTGCTACCGATAGTACAAATGAACATAAAAATTCATCAAAGAAATCTAGTCATCATCCTTCGTCATCGTCACCATCATCACAAATCAGTGTAACTATTGTTAATAATGGTAGTAACAGTACTAAACATTCTCATAGTGAAATACAAGAACGTAAATATTTACGTATTCCCAATGCATTTTCTGTATCTTCACATACATCCAATACAACTGTATCAGGTATGTGTATTATTTATAATATCCATTAACTTATATTTGTATGTCTATAATTATGTATTATAATTACTAAATTGTTATGTGTTAAAATTGCTGACAATAATCAAACCTACCTAGATGATGATGAACAGTTGTGTTGGCATGTTGTAGTGTTTTATTATGATTAGTTGTAAAAGTTAACCAATGAAATAAAGATAAAGCGAACTTTATCTTAACAACAAAATAATTTCTTAGTAGAGAGAGAGATACCGTGCATGTATAAATCTTTCTCGAATGACTGTCACGAGCTATATTTCTAAATTTATTCAAAAAACCAGAACAAACGTTTAATGAATTAGTTCAGATTTTGTTTTTCTCACACGCTTCATAATCTGTAAATGGTAGTAGTGTATGAATATTTTTCAAGCTTTTTACTCTTTATACGTGTACTGGTATACAATTTGATGCGTACATCAAAAGATTGATTCAAGTTTTCAGTAAACATGATTTATTATTGATTAACTACGCCGTGATTATTTGCATGCGTTCCCCCCCCTAATAGTCACTAATAAGCAAAGGGGATCTGTGTAATACTGTATTTTCTCAACCTATCTACAAGTGTCACTGTAGCACGTCAATATAAACAGAGGTTAAACAGATATTGCATAACCCTTAGGATTCTCAATCAATGATGCATTCACAAACCCATCGACAGGTTTACTATTTTCACTTACGACTTGACATTTACTATCTAATAACACTTAAATAGATTAATATTGAATGCATTTAATATATTATAGTAGATAAGTATTTAACTAAGGTTCAGTTGAGAAACTCGTGTGTTCGTTTTTCTTTGAAATCTAAACTTCCCGGTCTTATACTCTTATAAAAGAACTAGTCTCTAATCATTCTTGAGTATATAACATGCTACCGATTAAAAATAAATATTATGTGTTACATAATATGCTAATCTATGAATTTTTCCATGAATCATTATCTCAATTGTTTATTTATGATTATAACTAATACACATTTGAGTTAAGCAGTTTCATTAAGAAAACATTGTCATATATGTCACATTTCAATTCTCAATTGATGAAGTCGATCTGTATATAAAAGGGTAAAAGATCATGAGTTTTGTCTTAGAAATTTTGATAGCGAATATTATTGTTTAGTATTGATAAAATGTTATTTGTTTAAATATATATGTAAAACACATTTTGTGTTTACTTTACTGGACAGAATATTTTATTTGGTTTTCAATAGTAATAATAGTTGAAAACCTTGAATGATACATTTCATAATCAGTCATAGTGGAGCAGATGCCTCTATTGTTTATCTTCCTGTAGATCTAACTCTCAGTATCCCGTTATACACATACGTCTTGATTGTCTTTTTTATATTATATTTTTAGTGCTTAGTTTTTTTCATCATATTGCTTACTTATGCCTGTTGCCCCTTGTGAAGGAGCATAGACCAATCACCAGTATTCTCCATCGAACTCTGTCATGGACAGTCCTTTCCGGTCGCTACTCATCCTTTTGGTGTCTGCTTCAAATTCCCGACTCAGTGTGTTTCTTGGTCCTCCTGTTTTCAATTTCTTTTCAGGATTATAAGTTAGGGTTTGCCTTTTAATGCACATAGATAATTTTCGAAATGTATGTCCTATCCACCTCCAACATTTCCTGATTTCCTCTTCAACTGGAATCTGGTTTGTTCTCTCCCACAGTAGGTTGTTGCTGATGATATCCGGTCAATGAACACTGAGTATCTTGAGTAGACAATTGTTCATAAATACTTGTACATTTTGATGATGGTTGTAGTTCTTGTTTCAGCTCCAAACAATAGAACTGTCTTGACGTTCGTATTGAAGTCATGTTTCTATACTACATTATTTCTTTTTTTCTTAGTTTGTTGTTCATCTTATTGATTTCGTCTCGTCATGTTACTGTGTTGTGGCAACTTTGACTAGCTTGCGTTTGCCCTAGACTTTACGATATCCTATTGTTCAAAAAGTTATATTGTTGCTTTTTACTTCTTTTTCTCAGGTGCTAAACATCAACACAGTATGTCTGACAGTCATGTCATTTCTCCGATAATTTCTCCCTGTCATCAAGCAGCAAATTCAGTGATTGGAGTAACCACTTACTCTGCTACTGCTGGGTTGTCACCGCCATCAACTCCTTATCCTTCTTCATGTGTTGGTTGTTCGCATCAACCACCACCTCCACCATTACCGCCTAGGCAAAGCCGTCAAAGTTGTAATTGTTGGAAACATTCGAAAGCCCCAAATTCCACTGGTACAACTCTGCACAGAATACCTACTCCACCATCTTCTCTTCATTCATCGAATACTTCCTGTGCTTTCTTTTCAACTATGGAAACTTGTAAGTGTTTACCACCACCGCCACCTCCTCTACCTCCAAAATTAAACTGCTCTATTCGTTCGACTGCAGCAACAACAACAACTGCTCCTGTCACCTACAGTCGATCTCCCGATGAGCCTTCTCCTAATCATTCGAATTTTTTTCAATCAGTCACATTCACTCCAGATACTACTACTACTACCACCACCACCACCGAGTGTAGTATTGTTGAAACAGCACCACCATTACCGCCAAGAAGAAATGCTTTCAATAATACCAGTACTATTACTACTACTACTACATTATGCAATACATTATCCGATCACATTAACAGATCACCTGATACATGACAATATGCTGTATAGTTTGATTATTGCTTCTTATTTTTATGCTACAAATTCATTCCTTCTCGAATCATGCACTCTAGTTATAATCTATTCCTTACTGTCACTGATGCTACCATTATAACTTTTCTGTTCTTCTTATCGATTCCCTCTTTTACTGTGTACTATTTGGAAACTTTGGTTGATGTACCTTTGTACAGAATCCAATATTACTTATTGTTTACTGACTTTATACATTTAATGCATACTAAGAGTGTAATCTCATCTCAGCTATGTAGTTTATGTCTGTTCGTGTGAATTAAATTCTTTGTTTACTGTCATTATCATTCTAAAGCATTATTCATTGTCTTCTTTTCATTAACAAGGAATTTCAACTAAGATATTGTGTTTTTCCATTCTCGGTTCTTCTCTTCACTCGTATACCATTAATATGCATTTAGTGTAAACTTTTCTTCCCCCCCCCCTCGTCTTCCTTTTTCCCGTATAAGGTTACAAATGGTTCAGAATCAATCACTCATAGACACATTCTTGTTTTTTTTAAAAAAAAAAAAACAACTGCGAAATTATTCCAAACTTTATTCCACATATCTATTCTATCTCTTGGACTCATTTTCTTCTTGCTTTATATATTTTTTGTTGCTATCGATTCTGTGAATACTCCTACTACTTTGTTGTACTCTTCATATTTCTCTCCATAGTTTCATTTTACCATGATGATCTAGAATTAGAACGTGACCAAATATGAGTATATTTGTTAAATCTTACTTTCCTTATGATTTACTGATACAGTAACTGGTAAATCTACGGCGCGATGCTCAGTCGAAACAAGTGTACAGTTATGTTTTCTTTCTTCTACACCCTGATTATCGTTAATTTCATGTTAAGATAAACAAAACAAAACAAAAATCGGAAAAAGAACATTGAAACCATAAAAACATATGATCAGTTATCTCAGATTTCTATGATTTATTTTTGGCTGTCTTTATGATTGTTTTCTCTGCTTTTCAATTTTGTAACTCACTTCGATTTTCATTTTTCTACCGGTGTTGTAATGTGGATGATTCATTTCTAACATAAATGCATTTTCATTTTATTCTATGAATTGCATGTTGTATGTGCACCAACTCGAGTTGTCCAAAAAAAATCAAGTCATTGAGTTATACGTACTTTTAAGTTTATTTATTTGTAAAACTAATAGACACATGTGTATATGATGTTGATGATGATGATGCTTTTATTGTCTGAACAATTGAAATACTTGTCTTATTGTTTTCTTTACTTATTATTCAATTATATTTCCTAATAATCTTTGATTTGCTTTTTGTTTTCTCCCTTTTCGATCTGTTTCTTTTTATTATTCTTTTTTCATCTTCGTTTTGTACGTTTATCGGTCAAACGAATGTGTGTTTGTCAGTTATTAGTAGTCTATTTACTTTTCATTTGCAATTTTTATCCCGATTTATAGAGGTTGTGAACAATTTTTTGCAGTTTGCCAATAAAACAAAGTCCCCATATATATATTTAGCTAAGTTCAGCTTACAATCTAACTGTAATATTCATATTTTATATCTGTTCTGATTTGCAATTTACTAAGTGAACTATAATATAAAAGCTTTACATATACATAATACACAGATACCGATTTTCTCACCACTCTTCATTTCTCCTCTAACTAGAAGTTTAAAATGGACAATTCAGTCTACTGATTTAGAGTTAATTCTGACCTGTTTTGGTTTCTTGAAAAGAACCAATATTTTAATTTTTCTCTTAACTTAAACATCTCACTATTATGGTGTATAAGTTATTTGAATTTGTAATAACTTCTAGAAACCTGTAATTTGACTAGTATAATCTATGCTTATATATATTAAATATACCGATTACTGTTTTTGAAAAAACCAAATATGGAGAAATTTCATCAGGAAACTGAACGTTTAGATACTAAAGACATAACGTAGGCACGCTGATTGTCTTGGCGACAGTTATCTTTTTCTTTGATGAATACTAAACAACGGATACAACGCACGTGTTTACGAATTCGTTATTTCAGTCTTTTTACTGTATGAGCTTTGTATTTCATGAACAATGTCTTCTAGGTAAAATTAAATATTGTATTTCTTTATGGAACAGTTACTTAATGGTTAAAGCGGTCGACTTTCAATTGTTGATCCTCCGGTTTGAACCTTTCTTCAATTTCAGAATCGGGTTAGTATCACTAGCCCTCATACGAAAAGTGTAATTTAATAGCTAGGACATAATTCTTTGCTCGGTTGTTGAGTTAACCTTGTAGAATTTTACTACGTTAGTTTGTCCAATAAACGGAATTAATAACCCAGTAGGATTATTCAAACCTCATGACAACATGAATCAACAAATAAACATCTGCCCATGTTACTATATGAATCCTAATAGCAACCAAAGGTTGGCAGTCACATAGTTAACAACTAACGTCATCTCTCATTTTTCCATGCAATATGTATTTCCAATCATCCTACACGTACCTTTCTGTAACGATCCATAGTTGATTAATTCCATACATATTGTTAAAGATAATCGGTCGCATCGATGAAGTTCGTAACCTCTTCAGACCATTATTATATTATTGCATACAACTAATAAGTCTTCACTGATAGCGTGACTTTCTTATTTTCCACATTCTTATAGTGATTCGGTTTTTTAAACTCTACCAAAAATATGATGTTCAATGTGGATTTTCGATTACTCATCATAGATAGATTGGTACATAAGCTATTTGTTTGCTTGTTCTAATCATAATTACTGCAATAATTCGGTACTTTACAATCAGCCATGATAGCAGATTCATGACATCTGGTTTATCGCGTGATGTATGGATATACCAGCAATATGTCTTTATTTTTAATGTGTTGTATTACTCCAAAGTGAATTAAATTAATATCATGCAATCTCATCGTTTATAACTAACCATCAATTGTAAAACATGTATTCTTACCTCAATATTTTCTAGCCATTTATCCCAGTTTTTATTGTAAAGGCAGGATTAATAATATTGTTCAATGTCATGAATGATTTATGATACCTTAGGAAGACCTAGTAGCTTTGTATTGAATACTTGAAGAGTTAATTTGTTGGTAGTAATTAAGTGCTATATTGTAAAATCTCAATGTTGATGAGATTCTGTCGAACTAACAATAAATCCCTCATCAGATTCATTTAAACATAATAGACTGAATGAGTGGGAATGAGTACTTTTATTATTTAGACTAATAAATCGTGTAGAAAACCAGTACAGAAGCCATCACAATGTATACGTAAATTAGACGAAAACCTGAGTAACATACTCTTAGTTAAATTGTAACATACATCACAATAGTTTATGAATTGGGAGAGAGATTCCATATAAAACTAAAATTTCTGTGAAATATGCTTGATTAATGGTTAAGTAAAATACACCAACGGATTCATCAGACAATGAGCAATCAAACGGAATTTTAAGTTTTTTTCTTACCCCTTGTTAGCTGTCTACCATGCAGATGATTCGATATCATAGATAGATTGTATTCGTTACTGGTATGTGATTGTAATCAGTCACAAAGAACTTTATCCCAACAGGTTTTTGTTCTCTGAGATAAACTTCACCAATAAAGTCAAGAGTTCACTGTTAACTTTCTTCAGTAAGTCATGATATAAACTAATTCTACTGTCGCTTAATATGTTTTGTTTCCGGTTATATCATAAAGAAAGTAAACTTTTGTTATAACTTGTGACCACCGATTAAAGAGCAGTGACTTATCGTTTGGATCAAAGACGCGTAAACACGTGCGAGCAGTCTAGAGTTCTGATTAGCCCTGCTTTCCGCCTAGCCCAGCCAAATAAGTCCAGAACACAAGTCTCAGCCTCTGTGATATGAATCATTTATTTCAAACATACTCGGTTTATATATCAACCAGACAGACCACAACGTACCATAAAATAGAAAATAACATTTGTACAATATTTGGCCAACAGGAAAATGACACGTTAAATAAATATTGACCAGCAGGGAAACGACGCGTGAAATAAAAATTGATGGCATCATTCCAAGTCCAAGGATAGCACTAGACTTAGCAGGATAATTTTTGGGATATTTTTCTGAATATCCCAACAGCTTTCACTTAATAAGAAAAGTCTGGGAAATATTTGTTAGGGTCCATAGTTTCATTTCGTTGGTACTTTTACGGAATAATGCGTTGACATTTAAAGCAGTCAGATACTGGATTCGATTCTGATTGTGAACAAAAACGTTCAGCTGACGGGTCCTAAATAAAAAGAAATGCCATTCTTATATCCCATCACTAGACACGACCCAACTTTTATTTATAAGTTTTCTATGTCATGATTAAACCAAATAATCATCGCGAAAACTATGTTTTAAATAAATAAACATTTAGTTTTAGAATTTAATTTTTATCAAATTGTTTTCATTGATTACGAATTAACTGAAGGGATATTTTTAGGTAAGGATGGTTAGTAGCTAGCAGTAGAATCCAGGATATCGCCATCTGGATGTACGTGCATCCCAGAGTTGATACTCACTCCGGAACTCGGACCCATCGATTTTATATCAACTTGTGTCATAAAGTCTATAGAGACAACTCACACCGGATGATCATATACTAACTAAAACTGATCAAATCTCAATCAAGAATATCAACAACCGGATAAACCGAACAATTTTAAATAAAACGAAACAGAACTAAGCAAAAATGAATCATTGGAAGAGGGATGAAGTTTCAAAGTTGCAGGGTTTTTTTGACTACAGAATTATGCAACTGATTCAAGTTCTCAATAAGGTCACTTCAGTTAGATCTACAAAATATAGAATCAATATAAATTGGCTTCAGGATGGATTTTCTGGAGTTCTAGTGAGAAGCCATAATCAGTGTAGCCCAATTCTCGTCGGGTGTAGACGGTTACCCACCTCAGACAATGGACGAAGAGTTGTGCAAGATCATGAATCTATTAAAGTTAGACATTAACACCATTAGATGTCGACCGGCTCAATGGTTTAGAGGTGAACCGTTCACATGTGAGATTAGATGTCTTGGGTTCAAGTCCCGCATGAGACCGTGTATGCGCATTGATGAAAAGTTCCATACTAGAATGAAACGGTCATTCAGTGTTTCCAAGTTTTTCAATGATGGTCTAGCTTACATCGATTTACGGATTCAACTATCAATATAAATCTGTCTATTAACAAAACTCAACATTTATTTTTTAGTATCAGAAGGGGTTTTGTGGAGATTGTAGTAATTTCAATAGTTGAGATCATGAGTCAATTAAAGCTAGACCACCATGGAAAACTTGTAAGCACTGGACAGCCTTTTCGTCCTATTGTGGGACTCCTCAGCAGTGCGCATCCACGACCCCACCTCACGGGACTCGAACACAGGACCTATGAGTCTCGCGCCAGGCGCTTAACCAACTAGACCACTGAGCCGGCATCCAACGGTGTTAATGTCTAACTTATTTTTTATTTCAGATTCTTTTGAGAGTATTATATGCATTTTATCAAGTTACTTATCATTACTTATTATTATTATCTTACTTAATAAGTATTTCTGTTAACTTATTCCAATATAGAAGACAATTTGAAAGGTGTATCAGCAATAAATATATATTATAAAGTTTACTAGTTATTGGATAATAATATTTAATATTCGATCGACTATTCAAAGTTGATCTTTAAAGAAATTTTCTTTGTATTGTTCAATCATTTTTTTTAGAAGGAGTTTGTGGAGATTTTAGAAATTTCACAGATTGAAATCATTATTCAATTGAAGCTAGACCACTATGGAAAATCTGGAAGCACTGGACGGCCGTTTCGTCCTAGTATAGATGCCGACTCACTGACCTAGTTGGTTAAGCGCCTGGCACGAGACCGATAGGCTGTAGATTCGAATCTCGCGGGTTGCAGGATCGTAGATGCGCACTGCTGAGGAGTCCCATTTTTTTTCAAATTTAATTACTAAAATTAACTATTTCAACAAGGTTATGATCATATAAAATCATCTTACATATTTAATACAGTAGAATAATATAATCAAACGATTATAGAAATTAATAATAGATCTATTCGTTTCTGATCTGTATTTTTTTTTCTCTTCTTTTGTTTTTTTATAACTTTCCATTTTTAATCGAAATTACTTTGCTTACAAATACATGAATATGACATAATTTGGTTTGAAATGTAAATCCAGGCTATTACCACCTAAAATCTTATTGATTAACTGACCTAGATTATCAATGAATATATGACGATTGAAATTTAATCAATAATGAATAGTAAGTAAAAAACTAGTAATATGTAAAATGTGGCCAACTGGGGACTTATGTATATCTATATATATTTGTGTGTGTGTATATATATATATGTAATGTATGTCCCTATATGGCTATTTGATCCATAGGTATATATACACCTAGCCATATTTATACACATACTGATGGTATATTAAGACTCTATATAGAGAAAAATGACTGCAAAAATAGATCGTACCCATGTAACCTAGATAGTGTAGATACTATTTCAGAAATAATAAATACCATCAAAATTGCATAAACAAACTACGTGATTACACCATAAATGTATAGAATGGTTGACTGAAATCGGTGGTGGTAAATAACACGTGATGTACACCAAAATATTAATTTTTTTTTTGACTTTTTTTATGGAATAAACGTAATTGAATTATGATTTTTTTTTAGTTTGACCTATATATTAGTTAATTAGTCAAAATTTAACTGGAACTATATTGGCTTCACCTAGACTATGTGAATTCTGTATACATCGTTTTTAGAAAGTTTTGACACGCAGAACTATTAATAAACAAATAGTTAGATGAATAAATCCATTAAAACTAGACCACCATGGAAAACATGGAAGCATTGAACGACTGTTTCATCTTAGTATGGGACTCCTCAACACTATGTATCCTTAAGCATATACATCATCCCATCCGTGACATTGTATATGCTCATTGCTGAGGAGTCTTATACCAGGACGAAATGGCCATTCAATACTTTCAAGTTTTTCATAGTGGCCTAGCTTTAATTGACACATGAATTCAACAATTAAAATTACTATAACATCCATAAAATCCCTTTTCTGATAATAAATTACACTATCTGACTTAACATAGCTTTTAACACAAACCAACTACACTGTGAAGAAGGTTTATGTTAACAGCATTGCTGTTGTAATCAATAGTGGAAACTGTAATAAATTTCATAGTGTAGATAAGAAGATTAAAACAGATTTTTTTTAAAAATGCAATTGGTTTTATTCTACAAAGACTATCGACAGTTGTTATAATGTCAGATAACTGATACTTACTCTGTTAATCGTACAACACTAATAAGAACATAAAGTGTGTGCTTAAGGACTTATTTGACATTTGAAATTGACCGAAATGAATAACTGTATATATTAAATTTTCAATGATTTACATAGATTAATGGTCAGATTTTTATGCATTGAAATACTTATTACTTAACATTAATTCATCACTTATTTACTTATTGAACACAAATACACGGCATCATAAAACTTACTGTCTATGATCGATAGATACATATAGTACGACTATACCTTCTTAATATGTTACTCATTATCATAAATGGTTGGAAAATGGAGTCCATTTTCTATGTCTTTGACATTCCACTCAATTAAATTCTATCAGCATTATAACTAAACATATTCATCACGAATAGTTTATTGAGTATTATAGTAGATTCTAGTCGTTGGCACTGGTTTGATTCTATTAGCATTATTTTAAACATAACTTCCTTGTTAATTGACTCATTATCATTGAATAAAATGTACCCAATAAAAAAATATCTGAAGAAGACTGGTAACAATATTTTTTCATAATTTCAGTTATATGCTTGTTTCAGATAGTTAGAAAGGTTTGTTCTCAACCTTTAACGTTGTAAAATCTTAGATTGAAGAATGGAATTTATTATACTGATGTGTTTCTTTCAATAAAGCCAGAACAACGAGTATAGCAGTTTATTCAAATTTATCAATGGGAAAATGTCAAGATAGTTTTCTGAGGACGTAAAACTGATATTATTGAAGAATAAATAGTGTACATGATATTATTTCCGTTATTCCATTCGTACGATATATCACTAATAAAGTAGCTTAACCAAAAGAAGAGGTGATGAAGTGGTAACTTACTTGGCCGAAGTAAATGATATTTCCTAAGGTTTACATAAACCCTTGTGCTCTCTTCAGATTGAGATGTCAATTTTTTCTCAAAAGAAATTAGTATCATTAATGTAGCATCTGTTGAGTGTTCTTCTTAACGTAGAATTTTAAAAGAAAACAGCACAAAGTTCACCACTTGGAGATGTAACAGCTAACGGTGTTTTGTTCATTTGTGCCTCTATCAGTTGTTCAAATTGTTACACTGCAAATTAATTTTGAATATAAATATTTTTATCAAACTACTGTTCTTCAAATTAAGTTACCTGATAAACATAAAATCAAGTAATAGACATTTAAAATTAGAGTATACTTAATTATCAAGCGAGTAATCTCCTAAAGATCATTAAGTTTTTCAGCAAACAATGCTTGTGTACAGATTAGATCATTTTAATTTATGGATAGTTTAATATAGTTATATTTATATTGATGAAAGTTTAGTCCTTTGCTGAGATTTCACCATCAATGTTTTCTGGAATAAATTATGAGTGTGGTACTAAGATTACGACCTTAATTAGTCATTTATGAAACGTAATGGTATGAATTAGAAAAGAATGCAATTATGTAATGGAAAAAGAAACAGAGACGGCATTCAATAGTGTGTAATGATCTGTAATTTCCCGTTGCTGAGATTCAGACCTACAATTGATTAGTCTCTGTTGTTATTTGTGTGTATTATTGCAACATTTCCTTGATGTAATCTTCTTCACAATCCGCAGTACATTCTCATTATCACTAACAGTATAATCCATCTTGTGCCTTCCTTAGTATTTGGCACTCGTCAGCTAGATGTACCTGTTTTCGACATTGATGAACAAATTGAAATTTAAACCTGGGGCTAAGAGTGTCTTCGTGATCTCACCAATTATATTCCACTTCTAATTTTTCTGTATATGGTGAAATAACTTATAAGGAAGCAATGCAAGATATCTATCTACAACAGAGCCTACGGGATCTCTGTTAACGCCGAAAATGCTACTAAATGTGGTTCAATGTGTGATAGAATAGTTTGTGGATATGAAAGAAATGATGTGAAATGGAGAGCCTAGTTTACAGCTTGAGAAATCTGCAAGCTTCCCGATTATTGGTATTATTCTATCATATTTCTTTGACTACTTATAAGTAGCCTAAATCATACAAAATAAATATCATGATCTGTAGGTGAACGACGAAGTATATTACACATTGAACATAACATTTGCACTCAGTTTTCCTGGAAAAATTGATCTGAAACATATCTTCCCGCATATTGGTCTCTGTACCAGAGGGATAGATGATTGAATCTCCACAGTTTCAGCAAAACACTGGTGAGTAATAGATTAATAATGTCAATGGTATATAAACTCAGGAGGTGTATACGAATCCTGCTGACATTTCAAATTTACATCACAAACCTTATTGACTCCGTGTTAATACTGCCCTTGAACAGGCCATATCATGGTTTGAAAATTATTTTCACTGATCAAGTTATTCACTGTGCGATTTCATTCTAATTTCCACCACTGGGTTTTATGAATCGGTGCAGTGCTGTAAAGCAAAGAACATCGGGAATATGATTTATCTTAGTCTGGTACTTTTTTAAAGTTTACAACCACGATCTCTCCACAGGCTCAATCCGTATCCTATAGATATCACTAACTAAGCTCAATACCATTAGGCAGCTAAATCTAATTATAATCGACCGTAGTAGTCAATTTACGGTACATCCTTACTGTTATCTCACAATCATAATTACATTCATGTAATATCTTTGGAGGTAAAGTATACTAAACACATTCATTTCTTCTGAAACTCTTGGTTTCATTGACATATATATATATATAATCAGAATTCGCCAACATAATTTCCCATACATTATTGTTAGTTTCACAGTTGTGAAGATTATATGGATTATAGACCTTACACTAAATAATTAATCTATACTTGTAATGATCATTTGGAAGTACTAGCTGGATTGATACAAGTTTTTTATATATTCTGGTATCGACACATATATAAATTTCTAACGCTGTCATACAGCGCTCAACTAAACACCATTGTTAGTTTATCTAATGGCTTAGTTTTGAGAGTATTTACTAACTATAGTAAGTTCATTTGATGCTAAATTCCATTTTCTAGTGTACAATATTGTCTATTTATTAAATCAGCTAAGAACTTCTTATATTAAGATAACCTACATAACATGATTTAAAGTATTGTATAAAACAGGTATTAATTGAATAACATGACATATTTAAAGAAACGTATTACTTTTCATTGAAATCACTTACGTCAATGATATTGAAAATAATCTAAAGCTTAACTCTTGAGATTAGATGGTGGTTGGAGGTAGTCAACCAACCAACCATCTAATCTCAATATATAGTGCCCGCAGTGTCGAGTCACCCAGACTGGTGGCCACACTGCAACATGATCGATAGCATTCGATCTGCACTAATAAGGACTAGACACGCATGACATTGATCGCCACCCAGTGATCAATCAATTGTGAAAGCTTAACTATATTAAAGCATAATGTAAATAACAAATAATTATGATTACAATCATTGAAATACTAAGGTAATAATTACCTTTACATGTGATTTAAAATAGTTTACAGAATAATGTTTATTTAGAAAAACAAAGACAAGATAATGTTAGACTATAAACCATGCACTGGATTAGATTGTAGTTAAAAGCAATGAAGTTTTCTTTGTAATTTATAAGTTGTGATTAAATAAAATGATCAGAATGGGGTTTGTGGAGATTGTAGTAATTCATGAGTTAGACATCACTACCGTTGGATGCCGAACGGCTCAGTCGTTTAGAGACTATACGTTCGCGTGTGAGAACAGGGACGTTAGGTTCAATTCCTGCTTGCAGGATTGTGTATATGCACTGCTGAGGAGTCCTATACTAGGATGAGACGGCCGTCCAATGATTCCAGGTTTTTAATGATGGTCTAGCTTAGATCAACTCATGAATTCAACTGTTCAATGAAATGGAACAGAAATAAGACCAAAGAACCATGAGAAGTTATTTTATGGAAGGGAAATTGTGTTTTTAAAAAAAGAAAATTATTGACCGGCTCAGTGGTCCAGTGTTTAAGCACTCACGCGCGAAACTGATAGGTCCTAGGTTCGTACCCTGCGAGGCGGGGTCGTAGTCCCACAATAGGAAAAATGATCGTCCAGTGCTTCCAGGTATTCCATGGTGGTCTAGCTTTAATTGACTCATGATCTCAACTAATGAAGTTGTTACAATCACCACAAAACCCCTTCTGATACTAATTCCTTCAGTGTTTTGAAGAGTTGAAAATAAAGAAAAGTTGAATGATTTGAGCAGATTCTAAGAATAATTCCAAATTTATTTTGTGATTTATTTGATACAAAAGAATGATTAAATGTTGTGAAAAGAAATTATTAACATCTTTCCTACTATCTTTCTCATACAATACAGGAACTTGTTCCCGTTCATACTAAAGAAGGAAATACTAGCTGTGAATTGTATAGTTCGATCTATAAGAGTAAATGAATTGACAGATGTACACAAAAGCAAATAAGTAATAAAGCGGATTTGTTACTAATTAAAAATACAATCAAAGATTTGGTAACATCATCTATAATTTAACTGTAAAAGAGTTCTCTTAATCAATTTCAAATTCATGTTAAGGATTTCTTTGTTATATGTAACTACTATATTTTTGTTTATTTGAAAGTTGTCGCAGCTAGTTTAGGCTGGAGATTCATCAGTATTATTTATTTGATCTTTAACATGATATAGATTTAATTAATTAAAGAGTTAATGAAGTTATTCACTTTCTTGACTGACATTTAACTATAAAAGTACATTAGTTGAACACGTCTAATAGATTCGACATAAAACGTTATTCCTAAGGTTGATTAGAACATTTGATAATAAGTACACTGAGAAGTTGAATGGAAAATATTCCTGACGTGACGACAACAAAACAAATGGTTATTCAATTATTCTAAGTATTTTTAAACATGACTATTTCAATAAAAATTTTTCTAGGCAGATAGTTAATGAACACACAATACCACAAGTAGAACAGATTGCTCTAGCTTGTATTAAGTTATTAGACTAATACTAACATTGAACAGAAAATATAACTTCGCAAGTAATATGGAAGTCCTCAGTGTTTTAGATAAAACTGGAATTAAAAACTAATGAAATGGTTTGATACTTGCTTCCTAACTAGTTTCAGAACTTCAAACACCAATCAAGTATACAAAGATTTTCAGAATCAAATGAATAAAAAATATGTTCATTCGACAGTTTGTGATTGATTATAAGTTATTTGCTTTATTCTTACACCCGACCGTTGTTGCTACCTTGACGTGGTGGTCGGGCTTGTCTATCGTGATGGATCAACCGAGCTATACTGGCTGGAACAACTGTTCCTCAAGGTCCTACCATGTCAGACAGGTCGGTTGAAGAGCGGTAAGACTAAAAGCAACAAACCCAAGGTCCGAAGGCGAAGTCGTACTGCTGACTGTACAGAGGTGTGACAGCAGTAAGGTGTTTCCTTCAGACAACTAGCATGACAGCGATGCTGCCTTCCCACAAGGAGGGGTGGAGTTAGAAAAGATCGACCCTGAAAATCCACACCTCGCCTTATCCCACGGATATCCGTCTCCGGCGGTAAGGTCTCAACAAGTACGGAGCTAACACAAAAATTACCCATAAAAAGCTCGTGTGTGACCGACCTCACGCAGTTGTCCCTTGGGCACTGCGGTCACGCTCCCAGGTCACTAGGACCACCTCTAATCCAATTCCATTTTCAGGCACCTACAGAAGAACGCTTCCACAGTGTGGGCAACCGGGAAGTGATAACCACCCTCATACCCCTTACAACACTCAAGACCACTGTTATTCCTCATGTAACTAATTCTGGTAAGGATGAATCAGTAGTAATTTTATAACATTTGATTTTCACTCATGACTTAAATTAATTTATGGTGTGATAAGTAAGCTAACTTGATTCCTATCCTAAGACACTTAGTTTGATATCCATTACAAAAATACGAAGGTAAACACTTGATGTTCACTGAAACAACATATATTTATATCATTAAGATTATTTTCATTAATAAATTAATTATCATAATCAGCCTGGTTTACAAACCATCGTGAAGAATGTTTAGTGTAATTTATTGGATCTAATATAGAATTAAAAGACCAATAGCAGCTTACATATATTTGAGTTTGTTCACATTTAATTTGGTTAAACTCTTTTATTAACTTATTTACAAGAGAGTCATTCGTATAACAACAACTTATCTATACCATTGTACTTTTATTATTGTTGCCTTATGAATGGACATGTATGCTTGAACATTGCTTACTGCCTACAAACACATTAATCCTGATAACGTCAGTGTTAGTCGTTAAAATGATTTGATGACTCATTCATTTTCCTATTTATATATGTACATTTTAATCTTGTTCATTGACCCGCTCAATCACTCACTCGCTCGCTTCCTCTTCGGCATTCACATATCATTCTTCGTGTACCTGTGGTTTTGGTGATTTATGTGTGGTGCAATAATTAACTTAATCAACGCTTTACATTCTTCTTCTGATTTATACACCGTTGGGCGTTATCTAATAACGGTTATCGGGACGATCAGTATACGAAGTTAAAGAATTACATCGAATACTGACCATCACAGATTACATCAAATGATCATATAATTAATAGTGTTAATTATCAATTACTTAAATAAATAAAAACAATGAATAAACTGTGTTGTGAATCAATCCATCAAAGGTATATGAAAACAGAACAATATGAGTAAATAATGTTATTTATAGATTCAAAATCCTTACAACTACTCACATTGATTAGTAGTATGTATGTATCTTTAATCAAATAATTTAAATTGTTAGTTTAAATCAAACACTAATAAGCATTCGATAAACAAGGATTTCCCTTCTAAAAATATTGGTATACTTAGTGATATAAACGGAGTAATAGGAATTTTCGAATGAACCAATCGGATTTAGGATGACAGCTCTCGGATTTCGGCACGAAATTCACTCACATAATTGTTTAAATAGCGTCCTGGTATTTTAGCTAATGTCAGTTCGTGATGAAAACCATCAATCTAATTCCTAACCCTAACCATCAACTGTAAATCGTAATTCTTATTCTTCATTTAGCCCTAAGTAGGTGGACATATCCAAGGTCACTTTAGCGTCGCTCAAAGGTCGTCCATAAATTATAGTCTCATCAGATTTTCTTCAAATATTTTAACAAATTTTCACTCTTCCTATTTTAAGATATTTAAGAAAGCAGCGAATTTGTCGTGTTATATGTTTATGAAATTAGCTTCCAGTTAATCTATTACCAACAAGTCACTGATAACCTATAACGTATTTCTTGGTTCATCTTGCTTATCAAATAATTATGGAATAATTTTGTCGACTTTGTCTATACAAATTATTATCATTATCATCATCATTATTATCCTACTTTCATTTTACTCATTATAAACCAATTAGTTCCTTATATAAATTTCGATAGAATAATGAGAAGACGGAGTTGATCTGAATAATGTAATGTAATTGCGCTATTCATTTCGAACAATCTGGTCACACATATACTTGTCACGGCATTTTATATGAAAATTAATAAAGGTCAATTCAATGAAAGTTCAGGTAAAAAGAGGTAACAAAGGGAAGGGAAACAATTTTACATCATATAGAAAGAATAAGAAATTGTCGCATTATCCTATGCCATAGAATGAGTTAAGGATTACCAAGGTAAATTGAAGGTTACGAAAAATTGTTTTTGTACACATGAATAGCGAAGGCTTCAATAAACTTGAGAATTCATCCTTGACCGTAGTCCGTTTTGTCTTGTTGACGACTTTATCCTAAGACACATCTGTTCTTGGAGTATGGCAGAATGTTGTCTCATCATTGGGGACTTCAACGCACCGCATATCAACTGGATAGAGCTTAAAGCTCCAGGTAGTGGTTTCGATAGCGACCTTTTATCTACCGTTATTCAGTGTGCACTTGTACAATGTATCACAAAACCGACACATATTGATTTCAATCATGATCCGTCACTGCTGGACCTCGCCCTCACCCACCACTCTGAGGATGTTTTGATATTCAGCACCTTCCCTCACTAGTGAACAGTGATCACGTTGTACTTCACTTTAAGTTTAGGACACATGGTATACAATTCGTATCTGCTCCACCCTGTCCCAATATTTGGCGAGCCAATATTCCGGAAATCAGAAACTGTGCTATGTCGACTGATTGGTCGGTCGACGCGGATGGATTGATCGAAGATGAATGGAATAAGTTTAAGGCTACATTCGAGTCCGTAACGTCGCCGTTTATCCCATGGTCAGCACGTAAGCTATCAAATTGCCCTCCATGGATTAATAAGGAAACCCGGAAGCTGTTAAAGCGTAGGAAACATTTCTGGGACTTATTCTTGTTGACGGGTCATGAACCATTCAGGCGTGAGTACCAAAAATTCCGTAATATCTGTAAGAAAACCATAGCCAAATCCCGTACCACTTACGAACGACAGTTAGTATATGACAGCCGTACTTGTCCGAAACGATTGTTTTCGTATGTTAAACGGTGGACGAAACGTAGTGATGGTATTCCCCCGTTACTGTTACACGGAAATTCAGAATTACTAGCTGAATCAGATCGAGCAAAAGCTGAGACTTTTTCAAACTATTTTAGCGAAGTCTTCTCCACGTTTATTGTAACAAATACTTGTCCCACTCACACCGAGATACCAACCATGGAATCTGTACAGGTGACTGAGGAAACTGTCCTTCCGTTGATAACTAACCTCAAACCTGGTAAGACACCGGGCCCTGACGGGTGACATCCACGGTTGCTGTCATCTCTTGCGGACATTATTTCAAAACCGCTCGCGACACTCTTCAACATGTCCCTTTCACTCGCTCAACTCCCTAGAGATTGGAAGGACTCTATAGTCAGTCCTATATTCAAGGACGGTCAGAGACATATAGTATCTAACTACCGGCCTGTCAGTCTAACTAGTATAGTCGTTAAGTTACTTGAAAAGATAATTCGGGTTAGGTTGCTAAGCCACATAGATTTACACAATCTGTTAGCTCCAGAGCAACACGGATTTCGTAACAAGCGTTCATGCTTGACTAACTTGCTTATTGCAAGGGAGGATTGGACAGCAGCCCTAGATAACGGTCTGTCGGTCGATGTGATATTCATAGATTTTAGCAAAGCATTTGACAAGGTTTCACACGTAGGTCTTATGCAGAAGCTCTCGAGCCTCGGAATAATAAGTACTGTACATGCGTGGATAGGAAATTTCTTATGTGACCGCAGACAGAGAGTGAGGGTTAACGGAACGCTATCCGATTGGAAGCCGGTCAAAAGTGGTGTACCCCAAGGCACCATCTTAGGCCCCCTGCTCTTCCTTCTCTACGTTAATGAGTTACCGCTGTTACTTAGGTCGTCGACATTATTGTTTGCGGATGATGTAAAAATCTGGAGAACAATAAAAAGTGCGGCTGATCATGTGGATCTTCAAGCTGACTTAGACGATTTAGTTAGGTGGGCTCGAGAGTTGGGCTTAGAAATCAATGCTAGGAAGAGTGTACTAATGCACATCGGTCACGGTAATAGTTACCGTTACACTATTGAGGGTAAACCTCTTCCATGCGTTCAAGAGCATAAAGACTTAGGAGTAGTATTAAGTCATGATTTAAAAACAACTACGCATTGCAAAGCAACCGCTGTCAAAGGTTTTCGTGCGTTATGGTCACTTTGCCGAGCGTTCAAATCTTTTGACGAGGAAACGTCTCGAATTTTATATCCCATATATGTTAGACCACACTTAGAGTACTGTATTCAAGCAGCTAGCCCGTGTCTGGTAAAGGATACTAACTCCCTTGAGCGTGTCCAGCGTGTGGGAACGAAATTAGTGAAGGGTCTTTCTAGACTCCCTTACGATGAGCGTTTAAAAAGCCTAAATCTTTTCCCCTTGTCGTATCGTAGGACACGAGGTGACCTTATACTGGCATTTCGTATCTTTAATTATGATTTGGGTGTTAATATGTCTTATCTTTTTGCTCTCTCCAGGACTAATAATCTCCGCGGTCATAGCAAGAAGGTTCATAAACCAAGATCTAATAAACTTAAAGTGGGGTTCCGTTTTTCTCATCGAGTAGTCAATCATTGGAACGCCTTACCCGAACAAGTGGTATCAGCCTCATCAGTGAATACTTTCAAGGAAAAGCTGGACCTTCACTGGAAAGCAGTGCGTCAGGATTAATACAGGTTCATCAACCTACTATCCTTATTACTGAAGACTGAAGACTGACAGTTTCTGTACAGCGTTTTAAAAGCTGTCAACTTTGTGCCCCGTTACTGATTATATCAACTTATGAAATCTATATATGAATTTAATCTATTATAAAGTTGTTATAATATCAGTTATTGTTCGAATAAATAATAATAATCCAACTTGTTTTCATACTTGTTTGTAATCCAAAGTGTATGTATAAAAATGTATCGAATTGTCTCATTTACTTACTTACTTACGCCTGTTATTCCCAATGGAGCATAGGCCGCCAACCAGTATTCCCCAACCCACTCTGTCCTGGATCTTCCTTTCCAGTTTTATCCAATTTTTGCTCATTTTTCTCATGTCTATCTCTATTTCTCGACGTAATGTGTTCTTTGGTCTTCCTCTTTTCCTTTTGCCTTGAGAACTCTGTGTAAGGGCTTGCCTTGTGACGCAGTTAGGTGCCAAGGCACAAACTGACTACACAGAAGTAAACAAGCAGGTGAAGAGGATGATCAGAACCGAGAAACTTAAATATGTGGAAGATTTAGCAATGATGGCGGAAAAGGCTGCAAAAGAAGGAAAGTTGCGACAGTTGTATGACACAACAAAGAAACTCACTGGAAAATATCGTAAACCATAACGACCAGTGAAAAGTAGGTGTGCAAAGTAATCACTAACATTGAACAACAACGAAACAGGTGGGTAGAACACTTCAAAGAACTCTCGAATCGACCAGCTCCATTGAACCTACCCAACATCGAAGTAGCACCCACGGACCTCCCAATCAATGTTGGCCCACCAACAATTGAAGAGATCAGCATGGCCATCAGACAAATCAAGAGCGGCAAAGCAGAGAAACCAGACAACATCCCAGCAGAGGCACTGAAAGCAGACGTAGCGGCAATTGCAAGGATACTCCACATTCTCTTCAATAAGATTTGGGATGAGGAACAAGTACCAACAGACTGGAAAGAAGGACTTCTGATCAAAGTATCAAAGAAAGACGATCTTAGCAAGTGTGATAACTACAGGGGTAGCACTCTTCTCTCAATATCAGGAAAAGTCTTCCGAGGAGGAAAATTCAAACCAGCAATTTAATCATTGAAATTTAATTATTTAACCATTAAGACACTTGAACAAGTAGTAGTTTATATATTAATCAGTTTTGTTAATTTCTTTGAAATTTGTACATTTGAACATTTACAATCGATCTACATTCAGATCCAATTAACTTATTCTATACTGAATAATTTCAACTTGATCAATGTAAACAAATTTCATTAACTTTGTATATTGTCTTTTAAACAAAACAAAAAAAATTCTGACCATATTTTTAGTATTTCTATCAACCTATACCTTAATTGTTATACTTATGTTGATTACCGTTTAATCTCATCACCATGGTTGCTAAATTAATACAACTAAATGTAAACGAACAAATATTAAAAGATTGTCAATTGACTAATCAACCCACATTTATAGTAGGTAAATATCTACATTTTATAAGTAAAAAATAATTGTTTTTTTACTTCTCTTCTACAACTTCATTTGTAGAAGGATATTTTATACAAAACGGATACATCTAATATATATATATATGTATATGTTTTATGTCAATCCTGCCTACAGACTTATTCTATCATAGAGATACAACTAATTTAAGTGTCCTTCCATCTTTTATGTTTTGGATATAAAAATTAGAGGGAAAAAACACACTTTTTTGTTTGTTTTTTTTTGTATTTTATTTACAATATTTATATTTAGCTATTTATTTGTAAATAATCCCTTTTATATTTTAAGAAAATTCTATTTTCCTTTTTTTTCTTTTTCTTTTTTCTTTTTTTTATCTTACGAATCTTTCTATTCTTAAAATAAATTTTCTTTCTTGAATATTAAACAATAATGTGGGTGGGAGTATAGTTTTAATCAAAAATGAAATAGTTTGGTAAAATAATTAAGGCAATTAATCCCTTTTATAAATTTCCATAGAACAATGAAAAGACGGAGTTGATCTGAAAAATGTAATGTATTAGCGCTATACATTTCGAACAATTTGGTCACACATATACTTGTCACGGCATTTTATATGAAAATTAATGAAGGTCAATTCAATGAAAGTTCAAGTAAAAAGAGGTAACAAAGGGGAGAGAAAGAATAAGAAATTGTCGCGTTATCCTATGCCATAGAATGAGTTAAGGATTACTGGGATAAATTGAAGGTTACGAAAAATTGTTTTTGTAGAGATGAGGGGAGTTTAAATTTACGAATAGTGAAGGCTTCAATAAACTTGAGAATTCATCCTTGACAATTTCTACACAACATTCTAAAAGTAGCTGAAGATTAGAAAAACATCTTGAAATCCTAGTGAACAAACCTGATTTCTATATAAGACTAAGTTTGGTAACTCAAAATTGATATTCACATGAGATATCAATATACTACAATATACTATGAGATTCCACATCGTAGACCTAAATAATTAATGGTTGAAGTTTTTAATCTGCTTCAAATTATGGTATTACAACGCTAACGTTTTAAACTCGAATCAAAATATATTTTATCATCATGTCTAGTGTAAATAAAGTATTTCTATGAACCGAACTTGATGATTAAGACATTAGATTATGCTACACAACACAATGAATATTAAACTGAATAAACTACTATTAATAGACAATAGATCAACTCAACAAACAAAGTTTTATACTAACAATTAACACACTTTGATTGATAGCATTCGATCTGCACTAATAAGGACTTGACACACATGACATTGATCATCACCCAGTGATCAATCAACTGAAGGTCGGTCGCGTCCTGGATAGCTCAGTGGTAACGTCTCTGACTATGAATCTGGGTGATATAGGATCGAATCCATAAGGGAGCACTAGTTACAGGTACACCTTGATGAGGAGTGCTAAGTTGCACGAAACGTACCTCTATTCACCATCTAATACAATTTTATACAAAAAAATTTAATTCAAAAATAAACGCGTTTAAAATTTAATTCAAAATGTAAGTAGTTGTAAAATGAACAAAAAAAATTATGAAAATCTTTTATAAAAAAAAAAGAATTAAATCTCATCTTGTTACTAAGTCTAAGGTTTTATCTATTTTATCATCTAAGGTAAGACTATACAAAATCATCCACTTAAGTTATAAATCTCTTTCATTCAATAAACGATTCATTTCTAATGTAGAATAGAATTAAACAGTAAAAAAAAGCAAAATTCTTTTGTTTTCATATTTTGTTGTTGAATGATTTAGTTAACATGATAAAAAAAAAACAAAAGAAAAACAACAAAAAGAAAAGACAAACAAAAAAACATTTCGATTTAATTCTTAATTTTTTCGTTCATCATTTACAAAGATTTATCAATTAGATAGTTTTATTTATTTAATCATGTCTACAATTTCCTTTTTTTGAATGATAATAATGATACTACTACTATTACTACTACTACTACTACTACTACTACTACTACTACTAATGATAAGAATGATAATGAAAATAATAATAATAGTAATACTTATGATCATAATGATAAGAAGATTTTCTGGATTAAACAACTTGAAAATAATTCTTTGTTTTACTTATGTGGAATTAAAAATGTGTTTGTACAGATCCTGAAATAAGTAAAGAAAGATTAGCATAATTGAACATTGTACAACTCATGATATATATATTAAAAAATGGGAGAAATTAGTATCATATTTAGATAAACGGTTATCTTTTTTTGTAACGCAAATATGTAGTCCTCTTTATGCATGTACTTACTTACTTATATAATTACTTATGCCTGTTACTCCTCGTAGAGGAGAATAGGCCGCCCATCAGCACTCTTCATCCAACTCTGTCCTGAACAATCCTTTCCAGTTCTTTCCAGTCGTTAGTCATTATTTTTTATATCTGCTTCGATTTCCCAACGTAATATGTTCTTTGGCTTTTACCTTTTTCGCTTCCTTTCAGGATTCCGAAGCAGGGCTTGCCTCGTGACGCAGTTTGGTGATTTCCTCAGTGTATGTCCTATCCATTTCCATCGTCTTTTCCTAATTTCCTCTTCGACTGGAAGCTGGTGTGTTCTCTCCCACAGTAGGGTGTTATTGATGGTGTCTGGCCAATGGATGCTGTGAAGACAACTATTTATGAATACTTGCACCTTCTTGATGATTATTGTAGTAGTTCTCCAAGTTTCAGCTCCTTACAGTAGAAATGTGTTGACGTTCGTATTGAAGATTCTGACTTTGATATTGGTTGACAGTTGTTTTGAGTTCCATATATTCTTCAACTCTAGGAATGAGACCCTTGCTTTACCAATCCTCGCCTTTACGTCTGCATCCGATCCTCTTTGCTTTTCGATGACGCTTCAGAGATACGTGAAGGATTCCATATCATTCAGAGTTTCTCCATCAAGTGTGATTTTGTTGGTTTTATCCGGGTTGTATTTGAAGATCTTGGCTTTCCCCCTGTGTATGTTGAAGCCTACTGATTCAGAGGCTGCTGCTACACTAGTTGTCTTCATCTGCATTTGTTGATGTGTATTAGGTAGAAGGACTGGGTCATCTGCAATGTCTAAATAGTCTAATTGGTTCTGAGCTGTCCATTGTATTCCGTGTTTTCCCTCGGACGTCGAGGTCTTCATAATCCAGTCGACCACCAGAAGAAAGAGAAAGGGGGTGGAGTAGAATCGCTAAAAAAACGCTAACCAGAAAAAAATAAATTTTTATGCAAGTGACTAATAATTGAGTTAGTCTAATTAACATAAATATATTGAAAGAAAATCATTTATGAAGGGTTTTTCTATATTCATGCAAGAGTTTAAGATTTTGCATTTATAATATTAAGATGTTTATTTGATATTTCTAGTCACTATTGAGATATGTGATAATTGGACGGATTGTCTGAATCTTGTAAGGTTTCATAAAGTTGAATTATAGATAGCAGTGGTATATAAGACATATATTTTGGAAACTTAAGCCTTCACTTCTTACTCATCGAATAAGTCAATGGTTCAGATGACTTAGTAGATCAGTGAATAATGTATCAAGTTCAAAAAGGGGAAAGTACTGTGTCCGAGTCTAAATATGCAATTGAATACTAGAATGCTAGTACATCCGACTGATTAATCCTAGGTTGGACGAAGTGAACATTCTGGATTACAATATTAATAGCTATCCAACTATTCTAAAAGAAATTCGTTTGAAATAGAAAAGTACACTATGGAGCACAGTAAATTCATTATATTGTATCTTTTTTTCCAGTTATATGTATATCAAAGTTGATCAGATAGTGTGAATAAACAAATAAATGAATTGAGATCATGAACCGATAAACGTAAGACCACCATTGAGAACTTAGAAGCACTGGACGGCCGTTTTTTCCTGGTATGAAACTCTTAAGCAGTGCACATCCACGATCTCACACGCGGTATTTGAACCCAAGATCTTTGGTCATGCGCGCGAACGCTTAACACGAAAACTATTGAGCCGGTGATGATCTAGCATTATTCAGTTATTATTATTAATGGCTTTTTTCAATATTATATTTTGGTACAATTTAGAAATTCTCATCACAGGGTATTTCAACAAGTTTCTTACACAAAAAAGAACAGAAACAAAGACAAAAAAGGGAAAAAGGTTTAAATAAATCTGAAAAACTGTACAACTTTTCAAATTAGGGACATGTTAAGAATGCAGGTTATTGACTAGGTTAACTCTAACAACCTGTTCGTCACAGAGTATATTTGCTAGGTAAGGTATTATAGAACTTTTATACTTTTGCTTGCGTGCATGGATTTTAATGTAATTAAGTCTCGTTCTACCAGAAGATATACAAGGAGAAAAATAAGAGTGAAGGGGATGGTTAATATCTTATAAGATAACACCTGCCAGGAGTTTGCATGACTTTATATGTCTATCCACAACCATATTAATTATGATCTCGAAAGATTCACCACACACCTTGCTAACTGCCTTCAGCATTCTCCAAAGTACAGCAAAGTCTTTTCTCAAAAGCCCGGCAAAGAATGATGGAGAACAGTAAAGAATAATAGGTAATACGCAAGAATTGACAAATTGTAAGAGTAAATGACGAGTAATCCCAAGAGCATGCAATCTCTTTATGTAGTAGGTCAGACGGAAAACCTTCTTCGATAACAATAAAACATCAGAAGACCAAGAGAGATCAGAGGAAAAGGTAACACCAAGATAATTGACCTTCGACACTGTGTTTATCAAAGAGTCTCCAATGGTACAAGCATTATGGGAACTCAAAATGGTGTTTAGATTCCGTTCATATCTCATGCTAAAGTTAACAGCTTGACATTTAGACGGATTAAGTATGAGACCATTACCAACAGACCAACAATCAATACGAGACAAAAACTCATTCTTTTCTGTAGGATGTAAAGAGGAAGAGATAGGCATACATACAGTGAGATCATCCGCATATATCACAAAAACGTTTTCTGTGGAAGATGGCAGATCATGCAGAAAAAAAGAGAAAGGAAGAGGTGAAAGAACAGCTCCTTGTGGTACACCTTCATGAGACAGTTCATGATCTCAATTAAAACTCAACAATCCCCACAACTGTATAGTGATAATTATCATGTGCTCACTAGTGATTAGCTTCGAGGAGTAAGTTTCTGACTTCTAGTGGGAAGTCACTATCAGTGGAGTCCAATCCTTGTCGGGTGGAGACAGTTATCCACAACCCTATACTAATAAACAGACATATATGTAGTTATGAATGAATGTAGAATAATTAATCAGCAAAAAAGTTATTTGTGGTTAAATAAATTGAATAAATTTATAATCAGTTTATCGTGGTTCGATAAAAGTTGTTTGTCATGGAATGATAGAATCAATACCTGAAATTTCTTAAATGAACAATTGTATAGCCTGATATTAAATTCATTGAAAAGAGAACACTTTATTGAACTTCCTATTATTAAATGTGTAACCAATGGTATGACAATTCAAAGAGTATGAACAGCTGATTTATACCCTATATACCGTATACAAAATTATGAAAAAGGTAACTTTATTTGAAATAACTAAATAATGCATGACTGGAACCCGATTAGTTCTACTGTTGTCATTATGTATAGTGATTATAGACTATTCTTCATGTTTATGTATATCTAATTGTTTTTTATTACTTAACTGTTAGTTTTCCTCCATTCTCTTGAAATATCATTTTTATTGTTACCCTGGTTACACTGTACTCAATGTAACATTCACCAATTTATGTAATCCGATTACAATAATATGATGTAATCATTTTGTTGTCTTATGCCATCATTTATTTGAACGATTCTAAAAATAAATTGCAATTATATCATACCTGTGTTCTATGTTTATTTTATTAAAGGCTGATTTAGTTTTGATTGTAAGCGTTTATGAAATTCAATAGTTTATAAATGGTAATTTAGTAAGCTCCATTGTTTATATTCTATAGGGATACGAAATTTGATACGTATACAATAACACAGCGATTGTTAAAATCACTTTTTACCATATCTTAAAGTTAGTTGAGGACTGAATACTTAAGAAGTACTTCAGATCTATTCTAAAACTCGTCATGTGAAAGCATATGTGTGCTTTTCCCTTTATATAAATCCCCATTAAAACTATAATTCGTCATCAAATTATTCCAAACTTAAAAGTATTATCCTTTATGCTACTGCGTCTTCAAGCTATTCTTTTGCAAAACGGCGAGACTCTAATTTATGAACGACCTTTCAACGAATCTTAAGTGACCTTGAGAATGTTAGCCAATCAACGAACAGTAAATATAGAGTAAAAATGTATTATACAAAACCAAGGAAATAAAGTGGATACACTTCTCATACGTGGTTCAAAAACTTGTCAAGGTTAGAAAGAGGTTCAGACGTTCTAAAATCGTGATGCGTGCAGTAGAAGAAATCATCCATATGGCTACAGAATAGTCGACCTCTGGAGCCATGATAAAGTCTCAAAAACCCTTCCAGCCTCGACCACATAGCTCCAATATTGTTTATGTGCACTCCGGTTGTTGAGTACACAAAATGCCACCTATGGATAACGACACGATGCACATAACCAAGCCTATGTAGGAGTCTGTAGGCTCTCCAATCATCCTTATATATTGTAGTACCTGGCTGCAGCCAGTGTTACTGGTGCTTTTATTATCCAGTTCGCGATAATTGTCATAATTTGCCTCAGGAATTATATATGGGGTTTTCATCACTAACTGACATCAGTTATAATGCCAGAAATCTGTTTAACCAAATGGATGAAAGGCTTTCGCGTTAAAACCCGACATCTATTATCTTATACCTGATTGATTCGTCCACAAATTATAGTACCGCCGTTTTATTTGTTATAACCGCTCAATTATCACGTTTTGTACAAAATTCCCTGTGAACTGATCATACGTTAGCAGTAAGCACTGAAGTCGGCACCGTAACCTTGAAATCTCTAAAACGCCTCTGATTGGCGCGTCCATAAATTAGAGTCACGCCTGCAAAACATGTATAAGTTATTATAGTAAATAATTTCATAGCTTATTAGATAACATTAATCTTTAAATTGGTACACTTAATATTATGACGTATAAAATTAAACCTATTTAGTGTACCATAAGTGAGAATAGAAATCAGTAATCTATGAGGTATCATTAATTGTCAAAAAGATATTATTACTCCTAGTTTAATTAAAGTTCCTAAATATATATATCCAATCTTTAAATGTTTTCTTTTGGTTAATTTTAAAAACAAATATGTTTATCTTTAAAATTACGTAGGCAACTACTAATTATTTCAAAGCCATTAGTCCCTTTTATAAATTACGATAGAACTATGAGAAGACGGAGTTGATCTGAATAATGTAATGTATTTGCAGTATATATTTCAAACAATCTGTTCACACATATACTTGTCACGGCATTTTGTATGAAAATTAATAAAGGCCAATTCAATGAAAGTTCAGGTAAAAAGAGGTAACAAAGGGGAGGGAAACAATTTTACATCATGTAGAAAGAATAAGAAATTGTCGCATTATCCTATGCCATAGAATGAGTTAAGTATTACCGGGATAAATTGAAGGCTACGAAAAATTTTTGTAGAGATGAGGGGAGTTTAAATTTACGAATAGTGAAGGCTTCAATAAACTTGAGGACTCATCTTTGACAATTTCTATACAACATGCTAAAAGTTGTATTAATGTCAATTTTGTGCCCCGTTTCAATTATATATTTCGCTATCGATGAACCTGGTTTCCTAACTCCCACGTTGATCGGATCATTTGAGAAACATTGATTTTGAAGCCATCTAGACACACGTTCAATGACCCTTGATTGCCTTGTTCGATTACTCCTCCCTATGTATGTGAGTCCACACAAACATGTAAATTGGTAAATACAATGGGATCTGACGTAATCATTAGTGCATCGTTTAGGTCTATTTGGAATCATGGGCTTAGACTTTTCATTCACAACCCATTGAGCAGCATAATAGGTTTTCTCGATGGCTACTTTCAATCTCTGTTGGATTCACCTCTATATGGTAGATTGATATAAACTTTTTTCTTTGGAATCGAATAAACAAGAGGTCTTGGCATTAACTGACTCTTGCACCTATTAATAAACTTTAGTGGATAACCATTTACTATTAATGTGTCAGTGAGTAAAGTTTCATCTTTTCCCACCGTGTCAGAAGTACAAATTCTTTGAGTCCTCTTAAACGGACACTTAACCAACCCTCACTTGTATTGATTAATATTGTACTTGATTAATAACCACATAAGTATCTGTTACATAAAGTAAATTCAAGAATTTTTGAAAAGTGACTTAAAAAGTGTCAGTTAAAATCATTCAATATATATTCAATTAGCTGATAGGTCCTAAGTTGGATTCTCGCGGAGCAGGATCGTGGATACGCACAGCTAAGGAGTCCCGCAATAGGACGAACCGGCCATTCAGTGCCTCCAGGTTTTCCATGGTGGTCTATCTTCAATTGACTCATGATATCAACCATTGAATTTACTATAATATCCACCAAAACTCTTCTGATATAAATAAACATTTCTTGTCAATTTTTATGAACAATCGATATCAATTCCCTGATAAGGCGGCCTGCTTGAGCATCTGGGCTATCTGTTCCTGCCATCTAGATATTTCAACAAGTTATCTATTTTTGTTTGTTTTGATATATATCATTATGTCTATTAATCGCATAACCTATTCTGCTGTGTTTCTGAAAAGTTTACAACCTTTCGTTGTCAAAGTTACAAAAAGCTCAAAAAGAGAGAATGTGGTTGCTGGCAGTATACAACGAAACGAATGTATATTATTCAGATGTTCATTTACTGGACTGCTAACATCTAACTGGCGATCACTCAATATTTATCGCCAGGACCGACCAAGAAGAAAGAGACGGAAACTTGTTGAAATACTTTGTGCTGCGAATTCTATATTGTACCAATAATATAATATTGAATAAAGCTAATAATAATAATATTAATAATCTTTGAAAATCAAGAAGTATTCATTAGTTTTGTTATCCTAGTGTAGTTCCTCTTATCTGCAGCCGTTTGTATTTACACATGGACTCGAGCCCCAGATTTACACTACTTATAATTTATATCAGTTATGTAGGTCATGAAGTCTAGATCCGATAGTTCAATTCTGAACATTGTCAGTTTGTTCTTAATCAGTATGAGTTAAAATTAATAGTAAATGGTAATCGTTACCAGTATAGAGGTTGTGTAGATTATTAAGTTTTTGATTGAGATCATGAACCGATTGATGTTAGACCACCGTTGGAAACCTATTATCATTAGACTGCCTTTTCGTTCTATTGTGGGACGCCTTAGCAGTGCGCATTCACGATCCTGCTCGCAGGATTCGAACGCAGGGCCTTCAGTCTCGCGCGCGAAAACTTAACCTACTGGACGATTGGACCGGTATCCAATGGTGTTAGTGTCTAATCGTCACACTGACTTCAGTTTTTTCATTTGTATACTCTCTTCAACTTTGAATAACCCTTTAGCAGTTCACATAAATGACTATTTTGTTTTTGAATCATTGATCATTCAAACAAAAAGATTCTTGAAAAGAAATAGGTTTATTTGTCATTCCATTTACATTTTCTTATTACGTTTATCCAAATATTTTCAATTCAATTTTATGAGAGTAATATAGAATTCCAAACACACTGAGATACAAAACCCTTTTTAAGAAGTCTATCAGGTTGTGTTTTTTATTCCATATAACATGTCATTCATTTATGCTGATTTCTAACAATTACATTTTAGTGCATTATATATATGTAAATGTAAATGCTTATAGGGAATACCTCACTGTTTAACTAATCAGATTTGAAAAATATTAAAAAACAAAAAAAAAACGGAAAGATTTTTTATAAACTTTAAAAAGGAAAATGTTTATATCCGTGAAAGTGTTTTCTTCTCTTTTTTTTCTCTTCCTTTTAAACTTTTTTGTTTACGAGATTGTTTAGGGTTCTCTTCTTTAGTTCAATTGTCAATAAATATAATGACAGTTGAATACAATCTTGTGTGTTTTATTGATGATGATTTATATAATGAATTATATACGATGATATTAGTATACGAACTAGTAGTAATATTTTTTGTTTTGTTTTATAATATGAGTTATTTATTGTTTAGATGTTGTGAAAATTACGGAAAGATGATGGAAGTGGATAGGATATAAATGACGAAAATCATCAAATTGCATTACGAGGCAAGCTCTAATTTGGAATTGCGAAGGGAGATGGAAAAGACGAAGTTCAAAGAACATATTATGTCGAAAAATAGAAGCAAATATGAAAAAGATGAATAACAGTTGGAAAGAATTGGAAAGGATTGTTTAGGACAGAGTTGGACGAAGAGTGCTGGTAGGCGGCCTATGCTCCTCCACGAGGAGTAACAGGCGTAAGTAAGTGTTGTGATATAAAGATCAACTTTAACACAGTCTTCATTATAGACTGATATCACCTGGAGAATATGAAAAATTAAAAAGTACTGGATTGTTATTCGAACACGGTTTGGGAATATCCAATCGTTATTTTACACGGGATCGAACTTTGAAAATTCAGATCAAACGTTAAAAAAATTCTCAAGTAGATTAACTTTTTATACTACTGGGATAGTTCATAAAATGATATTCTAAAGACTTATGTAAAATATAAAATATAAGTTAAGCGATATAAAATAGATTATGATACAAACAAATAACAATGGATAGGTGAATTTAAAAGAACTACTTAGTTTCAACTTGGCTTGACTAGCTTTCCAACTAATAGAAAAAAATGCTTAATAATAATGTTGTTGAGATGTAGAGATTTTTTTAATGATTATTGACAACTCGATGTGTTCGATCGAATTTAAGAGGTTAAACTAGGGTCAAAATGGAAAATAATGCATCTGACATATTGTAGTTGTTTACTAGAATATCCAATTTATGGATTGACAAGAAATGTTCAACTAGAATGAACTCAATGTTGAACCTATAAATCTAGGATCTATATTCAGATTATTGCAAATATTATCATACTGACTGGGAAAAATTTTCTTGTTGTTGTTGACATTTTGAGGTTGAATCCAGGTAAAGTTATGATTATTTTAAAATTAATACATTGTATATAAAACATTATTTGTGTTAATCTGTAATAAACAATAAGTAGAACGTTTATTATTCTAGATTTTTATTTAATTATTTGTTTTAACACATAGATATTGGTACAAGGAGGCACCAAATACATATGCGCCACACAAATCTCATTTGATATGTGTGAGAGCTGTGATACTACCCGGGTGCCCAAACCGAAGCAGGTGGTTTTCTTAGGGGGCCATAACCGAGCCTTCGACATGAAGGTCTGATCCACAAGGCAGTGGAGCATCGTAAGAAGATGCAGTCCCATGGAAGCCGGTGACCAAAGACTGGTTCATAAGCCGTTTGTTCGTTCAAGATACTGGAGCCCATGTGCACCATTGGCTTGGAATCCGGTTAAAGCGCCGGACATCCGCTTTTCGTCCTCCCATTTTCATAAACAACAGTAATGCCACGAGAAGGCAGTGAGTAGGACTTCCCTGGCAGAGGCTATATACGCGTGGCCATGTGAGAGCATTTCGAGAAGGAGAGCTGACTCTCCCCACTCTCGGTCATACCAGTGCGGTCCGGATGGCTCAGTGGTAACGTCTCTGACTGGGAAGCTGGGTGACATGGGATCGAATCCACCAGAGATAACCAGTCACCTCAAGATTCTAGATTTTACTACTTAATTACTTTCAATCTCCAAGTCTTACAATAAATGCGTTGTTCAAGTATTGTAGATAAATTGTATCAGTATATCTTGACAATGTTTAACAAAGAAAATCACAAATATCAAAATATTTAAGTGAATAACCACTTTTAAAAAATGTTAATTGATTGAGTTTAGTCGATGTTAAGAATTAGACCGTATAACATTGATCATTAATTAATCATTCATATATTACAAGAGCATCATTGATGAACAAGGAGGATCTGATACAGACGTAAAGGCGAGGATTGGTAAAGGAAGGAGAGTATTCCTACAGTTTAAGAATATATGGAACTCAAAACAACTTTCAACCAATATCGAATTCAGAATCTTCAATATGAACGTCAACACAGTTCTATTGTACGGGGCTGAAACGTAGGGAACTATCATAACTATCATCAATAAGGTACAAGTATTTATAAACAATTTTCTTCACAATATACTCAATGTCCGTTGACCGAACAGCATCAGCAGAAACTTACTATGAAAGAGGACAAACCAGCTTCCAGTTGAAGTGGAAATGAAGAAAAGTGGATATGACATACATTGAGGAAATCACCAAACTGCATCACGAGGGAAGCCTTAATTTGAAATTTTGAAAGGAAACGGAAAAGCGGAAGGTCGAAGAACACACTAGATCGGGAATTGGAGGGAGACATGAAAAAGATGGATAGCAACTGGGAACAATTATAAAGGATTGCCCAATGCTGAATTGGATGGAGAGTACTGGTGGGTGGCCTATGTCCCTGCAAGAGGGGTAACAGGTGTAAGTAAGTAAGTAATATTACAAGAGTAAAAGAACAAGGAATAAAACACGTTGTATAATATAACTAACAAAGTAGACAGTAATACACACCTTGTCATTAGCTTATTAATCTGACTAGAATTTTTTCGAATTTAAAAAAGGAAACTGAACTGGAAGAATTAATTTTGTGTGATAATTCTTAGAAATCATATTTAACCTTATACTTTGTATTTATAATAGTTCATTTATTAAATATGAAGAAATCCTTTATAACAAAATTTATTTATCTGTCTGTGAATAATTACTCATCATTACTAGTTCATGACATTCATCACCACCCAGTGATAAATACATCTCACTTCTACAGGAGGTCACTTGAGGCCGGACAGACATAACTGATAACTAAATTAAATGTTTTTCTATTATCAGAGGTATACTAATGTGTATGAATTGATATTACTTTTCGAGTACTTATGTAGACCTTTAAATGACTCACGATTTTCATGACACTTAATCCATACTACTGAAAATAAAAGTAAAATTAGGTAGTTGTTATGTAATATTAATGGTAGATAGTAATGTTAATTAATATCTATCTTCTTTTTAATCGATTCCCAGAACCTGTTTATTTACCTAAAGAGTCAGAAATCAGTTAAATTACGAAATATGTTACAAAATCTATAATATTCAATACGGTATATGTAAAGTGTACGAAATGTTCTACAATCACGTACTTAATACTATGAAATTTAAAAAGATTACATAATATGAATTTTTGTTACAGACTTGACTGTGGAATTTCATTGTAAAAGCAACTGTGTGAGACAATTAAGTATGCTTAATTAATGGATAGAAAGTATATCTAATTAGGAATGATTATTAGTACAAATACTTAGTTTTATATGGATATATGAAACTCATTAAGTTACAAGGAATGAATCTTAATTAGTAAATTTATGCGTAACTTTTGTTTAGTCTGTACATCATATAGTAATATAAGATGTTAACTACATCTATAATGATGCTTGGAATAAGCATGCTTTAGCTCAAGTGACCAGATAAAATCACCTGGATAAGAAATAACTTCAGTAACGATGGTAATGAAAAAGACAAAACATTGAGAATATGGTTTTATAAAGTGAAATGAAAGGATTTATATCAAAATAATATGTACAGTATATTTACCGAACCCTTGAAATCTTTATTAGTAGCCGTTTTTCGATATCCGTGGATGACACTACACTAAGACGGGTAATCTCCAGACTACACCCATTACCATAGCGAATATATATTGATTATATCCACAGTATACAGAGCTGCTGTTCATTACTACTTTCTAAATACTGGAAAGATTTTAATTGTCATCCGTAAAACTTGTTGCATAAACTGTATCTTTTTGTTGAAGAAAAACATAAATCCCTTTTTACTGATATTAAACCACTTATACAACATATCTACACTTATGTCGTTACCCGACACTTGTAGCCATATTATTTAGTCTTGTTTAAAAATCCCCATCATATTATAAGACTAATATAAGAACGAAGGATATTCTTTCGATAAATTCTCTTCAGGTTATACAATTATATATTCAAATAAATTACCCTAAAAACGACCAGGTTCAGGTCAAAATGTATCGTTTAAATTTATAGCGCGTGAATTCAGGATTGTTAATTAAAGATTGTTAAATACTACCTAATTTAATGGATCATTTGTTTGGACATAAATCTTGCTTAAATAAATTAATTAGACTAAATTGTGGTCACAAAACTTTGTAAACTGACAAAAATACGTCCAACTTATTTGAATACAACAATCTACAACGTCTCCAACTTACGATCAATCCAATGAGAAATATGACTGTCTAATCAGTATAAAAGTGTAACGCAGTCCGATTGTGCGAAGAAAAGCAGAATTATCTTATAGAAAGCTACTTAGAGTGATAAAGTTGTTAATAATATTAGTTGACACGCTTCATTTATCTATTGAATGAGTATAAAAAGTAAGATGAGATATAAAATCATGCTCGGTTAACCTCAGGAACATTTACTGAGCATGTGATGTATATGAATACTGAGAGAACGTAGTTTACTATAGTGAAAAATAAGCATTAAAAAGGATCGGACTTATTAGAAAATGTTTAACGGTTTGTCTTCTCTTAAACTCTATTGAATAAGTATTCAAGTTAGTTGACTAGTTGACTAAAGCATGTATGGATTTAAAAACGTTAAAAATCATGGTCTCTCAATACAAAGAAAATAAGTACCCTTAAAAGGAGTATCGACTACCATAAAACCTCGATTCATGGTTTTCTATTGTTTGACTTCAACTAAACAACATTCAAACTTACTGAGCGTGATTTTGAGTCACTTTTATTATTGATCGTATTGCAATTTAATAGATTAAGATTTAATCAGCACTAAAGTTTTAAAAAATATGATCTTTATAACTACATAGCCTTACCGACCAACATAAAATCTTATACAAATTCGAAGTAAAACTAATGATTAAAGATCAGTCAATAATGATAAGATTTTCTTCTGTAATCGGATGGTCAATCAATAATTAGAATAACATTCATAATATTATAAACGGTAATGGACGTTAGCTAGCAGTGAAATCCAGAACTCATGTTTTATCCTATTCGGGACTGGTCAGCTGGATATACCTTCATTCCAGAGTCGATATTCATTTAGAGGCTGGAACCCAGTAATGTACGCTTCAATAACATTCAACAACATCCACTTTATAGTTTCTCTAGTGAGAATTTCATAAAGTTTATTGAAATAATTTAGAATTGTACATAGATTTGAATACAAAATTATTATGTAGTCGTTTCTCATAACAAGTACATAAGATGATAGTAAGATTTTTTAAACGAAAAACATTGTGTTTCATTTCAAGCATTAACTTTCCCTCTCTTGGTTTTGTTTAGAAGTTGTACTAAATGTTTTACATATCAACTTAGACAATTAACCATAATAGAAATAAGGGGATTTGTAGAGATTGTTGAGTGGATAACGCGATGGCGTTTGGAGCGAACGGTACTGGGTTCGAGTCCCGGGGTGAACATCAACTGTGAGATGCAGGTACATCCAGCTGACGAGTCCCAAATAGGATGAAACGCGCGTCATGGATTCCACTGCTAGCCATTATCCATCTTTGATTAAAATTTATGAATAGTGTTTAGAAGTTACTTACTTACTTACGCCTGTTACTCCTCGTAGAGAAGCATAGGCCGCCCACCAGCACTCTATATGTGCGTCGATTCAAGTTGTTCAATGTTTAGAAGTTAGTAAGATTTAAAACTCGACTCTTATCGTTTGCTATGTTAATACTTCATGACAAATTGAAATTGGTAAAAAGAACTTAAAAATATCATATATCGAAATAGCAACTCCCTGAAAGCGAATATCTCATTTAAATCTATCTCAAAAATACTCATTTCATCATTTAGTATAGTCTATTGATTTTATAAGCGTGTTTTATTTTACAGTAGACCACACTCATTGTTCAACAACATTTCAAAGATCTTTACAGGCTAATATAGAAATTTAAACGTTTGTTGGTTCTCAGTTATTTAATCCTAAGTAAAAAAAAAACTTACCGAATCTTTTCAAATTAAAAACAATAAAAAATTTCTGATAATTGAATCTATTGACGAATTTCATGGAGTTCGCAAACTGATAAGATTAACTATGTGATAATTATGACTTGAAGAATATTACATAACAAAATGAAAGCAGTAAAATAATAGATCAGAAATGTGAGTTTACCAAGGTAATGATAAATTGATAATTGTCTCTTTCTGTATACATAATTATCATTTAAGGTTTTTCATTGTTATTACTTTGATCAAATGAAGAGAAGCTGAGTTATTTTGTCTGCTGATTGTTTTGAAGAATTGTCAAGTTCCAACAATATGCCTGCTGTAAACTAAGTGCCGAGTTATTGCACTGTCTAGAGCTCTTATATCTTTTAGTCTTAAATCCTTTGAATTATGCTTGGAAATGTGAATGTATACTATTTGGATTCCTCCAATATATGTGTTTTAGTGCGTACATGTAAACTGATAAGTGTAGTTGATGATACTGAGAAAAAAGTAGGTGTTTACTATTTGTTTTATGGAGTGATTTTCTTTATATAAAGTGATTACCCTTGTTACTAGATAAGCACTCTTCATTGCAGCTTTTCATTCGTGATTAGTAGTTTCATTTATGACATTTCCTGAGAACGGACAACATAAGAAACAAGTTTCATTTTCAGCTGTATCCTTTTTCAATAAGTTTTTAAGCTTTAGAATATTCTCGATGAATTTCTGTAGATACGCACTTTATCATGAACAATTTTTAATGATTGTTAGTTCATCTTACAACCTTTTGATAGTATACAGTTTATGAGAACGGTCTTTTTATGGCTTATTGGACGGAGAATGCTAGAGTTCATATAAACTTGATAGATATATCTCTGTTAGCTTCCATATGAGTTTCAGGACCAATGAAATGGAGTTCTTTTCTATCTTTTTGCTACATAGTAGACTCTTTTTATTCATGCGCTTTGTTGAAAAGACCAAGTAGTTGTGTAGAATACTTCAGATTTTTACAAACAAGAAATATACCTTAAGGATGTCAGCAGTTAAGTATAGTTTCATCATTCGTGCGTTCTAGCTTTTTTGTTTCAGATTCGCCATACGCACATCAGCCAGAAATGAGCCCGAAGGATTAACCATGGTGGCATCACCAATTTGGCTAGAAAACGCATTGTTGAACTGAAATAGTACATTTTGGTACACGTTAACAGGAGCTATTTGAATTCAGTGATTGGTGAAGTAAGGTGTTCAGGATACTGACATATAATTCTATACGTTTCTCCTTAAAGAAACTTTGTGGACAGTGATCAAACGTTGAATAATACCATAAACTGATGGGGGAATTTTAATTTATTGGGTTTTTTTGCACACTCGAAACTATCCTTCAGATTCAGCACGCCAGTTTCTTACTGACTACTTAGAAACACTCTCGATCAATAGGTGAGTTTGTGGTAAGCTTACTTGATTATAATTAATACTGGGTGTTCAATATATTTGATCAATGTATTTTAAATAAGTCATAATAATAAGGTAATTGTGGTCGTTTTGATTTGAGTTCTTTATAAATAGAATTATCAACTCCTTCAATAAAATATCCAAAATTCATTGAATTTTACATTGTAAAATGAATTTATACTTAGAAGTATCTTCTTTAAATGTATTATAAATGTGTTAACTTTCTTCTGGTGGTTGACTGGACTATAAAGACTTCCCCATCTGAATGGAAGGACGGAATAAAATGGATAGCTTACATGCAACTATGCGACTTGAACTCCGCAGATCACCTAGTCCTTCTATCCCTAAAACCAACAAATGCAGGTTGAGACAAACAGTGTAGCAGCAGCCTCTACATCAGTTGGCCTCAACATACTGTAGTGTCGGCTTCTATGTTAAGCCCAAACAAATTATTCTAACTTCCGGACAGGCCAATTTATTCATTCCTTTTGAGTCACATTTTGATCGTGTTAGTTACTTTCTTGTCAACCATGACTGTTTTATGTAAGCGTATGTGTGTGCATTTACTATCTTACTCATCACATGTCTGTAACTTATTTTTGTTTGACTATAAATTGAGTTGGCTCACTCGCCTTCTCCATCGTGCGTCATTTCGCTTCGCTCTCTTCACTTTGCTTGGTTTCTTCGATCGTTTATCGGAATCAACGACTGTATGAAATACACGTATTCGAAATCCATTCTCGCATTTGACTTACTTGATTCTGTTATTCACTAACGCGAGTTAATCCAATGATTTCATACGAGAATTTGGAGGAATGTATCTTTCAATGACAATCAACATACGATCTATACGGACTCAGATCTTGGGGCACTATAATACAAAAGCGAAAAAACAAGATCCTCAAATACAATACGTAGAACACCAACCCAATCACACGTGATGGACAAGTTCTGAATGAAGTGGAAACATTCACGTGTATGAACAGCAACATCATCGATGAACAATGAGGATCTGATACAGACGTAAAGGCGAGGACTGGCAAAGGAAGGAAAGCATTCCTACAGTTTAAGAATATATGGAACTCAAAACAACTTTCAACCAATATCAAAGTCAGAATCTTCAATACGAACGTCAACACAGTTCGACTGTATGGAGCTGAAACTTGGAGAACTATCACAACCATAATCAAAAATGTACAAGCACTTCTAAACAACTGTTCACTTAAGATACTCAGTGTCCGTTAGTTGGATACTATCAGCACTAGCCTACTGTGGGAGAGAACAAACCAGATTCCATCTGATGAAGAAATTAAGAAAAGACGATGGAAGTGTATAGGATGTACATTGAGGAAATCACCAAACTGCATCATGAGGCAAGTCCTAATTTAGGATCTTAAAGGGAAACGAAAAAGAGGAAGGTCAAAGAATACACTGTGTCGGGAATCGGAAGCAGATATGAAAAGGATGAAAGGCAGCTGGAAAGGATTTTCCAGGACAAAGTTGGATGGAGAATGCTGGTGAGCGACCTGCGCTCCTACATGAGGGGTAACAGGTGTAAATACGTAGGTATAGTATGAATTTCAACAGTGTTGTCACAAAATGGTCAAAGAGATGTAGATTGTTTAAGAAAAATTTACAAGACAATACTTTTCAACAAAAATTGACAACAAATTTTCGGGATAACTTTTCATTTTTGAATGAAGCTTGTACGTAAAACAATATATGTTTACAAAAATTGTTAAAATTGATTGTTTTGTCATTGATCATATTTAGATCCGTATTCAATCAGTCTTTTCTGGCATGTATGACCACCGTTATCAAACTCTGAATATTGTTTATAGTCAAAGATCTAATTAAAATGGATTTCATATCCAAAACTTATCAACAAACACACGTACCGCTGTTAATAAATTATCAGATTAGATCCGTTTTAATTAAATTTTTTAAAATACGTGATCTGCAGAGTTCAAGTCGCATAGTTGCATGCAAGCTATCCATTGTATTCCGTCCTTCCATTCAGATGGGGAAGTCTTTATAGTCCAGTCAACCACCAGAATACATACATATAGCCAGCATTTATCAATTAGTGGTTATTGTATCATAGTATTATCAAGAGAGGTTGATATTTTTAGTTTGACAATCAGAACTTTTCGACTGATTTCTTTATATTACTGTAATCTGCTTCGTGAAAGGCTATGAAATTGTGAAAATTTTGACAAATTTCACTAGTAATCAGAGTTTTCAGTTTTTCAATGAAAACCAGTTTCAGACGTAAATTGACATTTTTTACATTAGTTCTCATTGTGTCATTTCAAATTACAGTCATTGTTCATAAAAATTTGTAAAAATGATAACTAGAATCGTATTGATTTATTAGGTGTTGTAACGGGTGTGACTGCAGGGTTTGATACGCAGCGTATTTATCGATCGCTTCTGTGACAGTGACACGGAGAACACGTAAGGACGACCTAGTGCCCTGATTGGCCCTGCTTCGCTGTCTGTCCCAGCCAGTTGAGTCAAGAACACAAGTCACAGCCTCTGAGTTATGAATCATTGTATTTCAAACATACTCTATTTATATACCAAGCAAACAAACCACATCGTACCATAAGATAGGAAACAACATTTGTACAATATTTAACAAGTGAAATAAACATCGACCAATAAGAAATGTACATTTAAGGTCCAAGGCCACCATAGACTTAACACAATAATTATTGGTATATTTTCCGACTATCCTAACATTAGGACATCCATAAACAATTTCTTTCTACCTAATTAGATTTAATATTATACCAGCTGATTATTATTATCGTCATGACATACGTCTATAAATATTTTAGTCTAAACATGATATGGGCTTTTATATTCTTGTTTAGAAATGTGATTGTATTACTTGCAGCATGTAATCCAATCAGTGATAATATCTGATTATTAGTTAGTGTTCTTTATTCAACCTAAATAGCAAATTAGTGGAAATTTTCAATTTTTGTGAAAGGAACAATCAATATCATGTATCAGTATAGACCTACCATATTCTGAGTCAAAAATCTCATCTCCGTCCTCTATCATTTTAATTTTCTTATTCTTTATTACTTCAAAGAATATTTAAAGATTCTGGCTGTAAAATAACTGAACTAAAGCAATGAAAGATTATCGCGCGAGTTTTCGAGTTGATTGAAGTGACTCATGTGCACTACCGTGGTCTAAAGATTAATCATTCAAACGGGAGGCTCAAGGTCATAGGTCCAATCCCTTGTTCTGTGGTCGTGGATGAGTTTTGGTGAAGAGTCCCATTCTGTTAGGAAACTGTTATCCAGCTTTTTCTGGTTTTTAGTGATAGTCTAGCCAAAATCATTTCGCTATTTAAACCATTCTACAGTCTCCACTAAACAGTCGTAGACTAATAACCGGATAGATAAATGTACAAAATGAATTGTACAATGACGTACATTGTCTTATTACATACTTGGTACAATGTCGTCCATAATCAAGATGTGCAGTTTTGAGGAGTTACATACTAAATAATAAAGACGCATCTGTGGCTTCATCATATACAGTGGTATCATAATGCTAATATCATCTGTATTAAATATTTCGCATTTGTAGCATTGCTTGTGAATACTGATTAAGTATTTAGTATGTGGTTATTGCTACAATAAAATAAAGTTTTAATATCTTTACAATAATAATTTTTACGTTTATCTTGTCTTATAGACTAAACAGAATGAATATTTAATTATTCATTAACTTATAATGAGCTAACAGCATTCAACGTCTACAAATGAAAATCATGAATGCTTTTCAATCCTATAAAATTTTGATCTGTTATTTGTTCATTCATAGAATAGGAAAATGTTTTGCAATTGGAAGTATAATTTGATTGATGGCAGAATCACCAAATGAGGAATTACATTGATTTGGTTGAGAATATTATTTGAGCATACTAGCCCTATTATACAATAGTCCATACAATAATTTATAGAAACCAGTGGAGTTCAACCGGGTCTGTTGTGAGATAGTAACTCACTGATGACAACGGTGGATGTGTCGCTCGATTTTGTGGATTAGCTGAAGTTAGACATTAGCACCATCGGATGCTGACTAGCTCAGTGGTCTAGTGGTTAAGCGCTCGCACGCGAGACTAATAGATCCTGCGTTCGAATCTCGCGAGGCAGGGTCGTAAATGCACACTGCTGAGGAGTCCCACAATAGGACGAGACGGCCATCCAGTGCTTCCAGATCTAGCTTCAATGGACTCATGATCTCAACTATTGAAGTTATAGAAGCGTTGATTCATTGGCTGTTGAACAACTAGAAAATGAATATGTCTCTCATCTTGGCAACATTCTATTGACTAATTTTATCCCGATTACGTCACATTTTTATTATGGCAAATACATTTCACGCTCACTTAATTAAAACGTACAGTTGTTGTTCCTTTTATTTTTTTCTCCTATTAAAAATGAAAGTCATTTCAAAGTGTTTATACATCATCTGATTGATTAAAACAACATTGTAGATAAACTATGATGGGTTACATTGCAAGGCATACATTTTATATTTTAACAGTTTGTTATTTTCCAGTTAATGAATAATGAAATGCGTGTTATTTATTTGTTTATTTATTTTTTAACTCAATTTAAATTTCATGCCAAAATAACATCGTTTAATGAGATAGGTAAAACTGAAATTAGTTGTGTTTTTATAAATTACTGGTTAATATACTACTGTTTTGGTGGACTATTCAATAAGCAACAAATTACTGTCGGTTGTGTCATAACAAATGTAAATACAATGAATCTGTTTGGAAAGTTTGAAATAGAATGAAAATTACATTGGGGTATTATGATAATAATGAAAGCCAAAATTATGCACATGACTACAGTTGCAAAATTTACTGAAATGATGAATTGAATATTAAGTCCTTCAAATAAACATCATCACCTACACAACTAGTGGATACTATTTAAACCTGATTACGACTTAAAATTTACAATTATGAATTTAGGCTACTTATTAGTAGTTAAATTTTACTTATTAGATAGTGATTATGACTAGATGTTAATGTAATTGTTTCTTTACATAAAGATTTATTTGTCATTTACATAATAATTAGTTAAATTTACAAGATGGTAGGGAAGATTTATAGCTCAAGTGGATGATTTTAATGAAGACTTCTAACTGAAGTTTGATATCATTCAGAAGAACAATGAAAGCTTCACAAACAAACTCCATGAAAAGTTAAACTTGTGTAATTCCATTATTAAAAAAAGCTTACTCTTTGATTCTAGTACAAATGGAAATTAGTAAATCATATTTCGTAATTCATTTATGTAATTTGTTGAACGTTCAATTTACTTGAGTTTTTAATCATTTGTAATGTAACTTCCATATAATATAATGAACTTTTTAAATTATCTTTTAACAGTTTTCTTTCTTTTAATTAAAAAGTAAATCAGAAGGGTTTTATGGAGATTTCTGAAGAGTCCCACAATAGGACGAAACAGCTGTCTATTGCTTCAAAATTTTTCATAGTGGTCTAACTTCAAGTGACTCATCATCTCAACTATTGAAATAAACTTAAGTTTAATAAGTAATCATTATTAAGATTTTCTCTAGTCTGTATATAGTGATACATTACTAATTAACCGTAATATTGATGCTAATTTAATAAATTTCATACTTCATGTTTCGAATAACAAAACTTATGGATTACATTGTAACAAAAAGTTTTTTCGTTAGTTGGTCATTAAAATTTGTAACGATTGCATAGTATTTTCCTGAAGGCTAATTACGTCATGGATAAACTTTGATCGTATAATCATTGAAAATCAAAATTCACATGATAATTATTGGAACATATTAGATGTTTACATGTACAATCCTAAAAGTGATCGAATCTAGAATCTCCAGGTTTTGTAACATGTACTTTATGTTTAGATCAACAACTCGAAATCCTATATTCTAGAAACGTAATATCATTTCTAATTTACATACAGAGCAATAACCATTCATTGTTATCTAATATGTAAGCTATCCTTGAACAAAATAATTTTCATAAATGTCCTATCAAAATAATATTTAAAAATGAAAAGTATTTGAGTGAATAACTGTTTTCACCAACTTCATCATCAAGTTCCACAGTTGTATGTTCATAATTATGACATTTTAATTGTTAGAGAGTAAACATCATATCGAAATAGAGAAAACTTTCACTGTTTTATATCAAGTTCCAAAGAATCTACGTGTTGGGGATGTTAGATCATCAAAACTCGGTAAATGCCTTATTTTTGTAATTCTATTTTAAAAATTTGAATTCCTGTTTTCACGCCGAAACACTCATTTTCACTTTCATATCATATTCCCTACTTGGGAGGATCTTAAATGCTATTTGTTCGCTGTCTCTTTTAGTATGCTATTTTTTAACGTTTCCCAAGGAAATTTATATTCTGTATACATACGCCTGAGTTGCGTTTATTGTTGTTGTTGGTGCTTCTGGCTGCATGTGGAATATATTTCCCTATTTGAACCTGGACTTCTCTCTGTAGTTAGCGAGACTGGGACGCATCGGAGTAGTTATCTGATTTGGTCATTACGTCACTGAGTTCTCGTCCCATTTACTGATTAGGTAAACTCGTAGTGTCCTCAAACATAGCACTACCTCAAGGAGCTAGATTATGGCTACTCTACATAGCCGAAGCCATCTGGATCAACTCCAGAGAACCGAATTTATGTGTCCACAAAATGTCTATTCAGCCTCTATATTTACTTTAGCCCACGGCTGCATCAGCGGATGCCTAAACTGAATATTACAAACCTCCCACCTTTTTCTCATTTTTTTATTAGATCTATCCTGACATCCATCTTTCCCAATGCACATGGATTCCTTCTCATCTTAATTACCTGGATAACATCCTTCTTATTACATATTATATCCACACAACGATATTATTATAACGATTGCTATTATCATTGTTACCTCAGTTAACAAGAAGAAATTCTTTTACCATTCATTTTATTTACACGATGTTTTTCATTTTCATTTTTGCTATATTACTATTATACTGATTGAGATTTGATTGACCTTACTTCACATCATTCTGACCTTTATTAAATGATCTTTCTAATTTACAAATCACACAATTTTAAAGTTGTTTATGCCGTAAAAGATGTAAAAACGTTCACTATTTTTAACATATAACATTATCAAATTCATTAATACATGACTTATTTTGGCCTTTGTAATTTGTCATAATAATTATGGACTTATAACTGTAGAGATTGTTGATAAAGTTATTGTTCGCTCAAATATTCGTTATTATTTGTATAGTCGATGGGGATTTTTAACTTGTTAAGATAATATTTATTGTAAAATGTTCATTATATACCATTTATAATCTGAATATTATGACGTGCGAGACCATTAAGTTCTGGATTCGAGTCCCACGGACGAGATCGTGGATGCGCACTACTGAAGAGTCTCATACTACAAAGAAACGGCCATTTAGTGCTTCCAGGTTTTCTATGATGTTCTAATTTCAATTGATTCATGAAATTAATTATTAAATTACTACAAAAAAGTGTTTCAAGTATAAAAACTCAATACATTTCGGATATCAATAAATAAAACACTCAGTTTATTTATTTCCTCTGCATGAAATGTTCATTTAGTAAAACTTATCTATTCAGTTATATTAGAATGACATAAGTAACTATAAGAATTGAGGGGTTCTTTTTTCTCTATTAAATTTATCTGCTGTTTAAGTTTATTTTAGTAAAAAATCAACAACAACAACAAAAAACGGTAAAGAAGGTTACTAGTAAGATTTTCGTCTTTTTTTATTAATGAATGTCGCAAACACTTCAGGATTGAATGAAACACATCAATGTGTATTTATAAATTGACGTGCTCATGTGGGACTCGTTATATAGGCCGAACAAAGCGATCACTTTCCAAACGCATCTCAGAACACTATCCGGCTTGGCTTGTAAAAGGAGAAAGTAAGATAATCACTAGTTCTATACAGGAGCATTTAGTCAATTTCGGACACACTGCTCCCAAATATTCTTCTTTTAAAGTGATCTACAGAGTCAAAGGAATTGGATCGAAGGGGTGTCGAACCAATATTCTATGCACTGCTGAGGCACTGGCAATTCACGAACTCAAGCCCGAACTTTGCGTGCAGAAACGATTTTTCCAACCTCTCATCCTTCCTTGGCTCTAATTTCCTCAATGGGTATGTTTCTGTTTTTTTCTGTACTTTTATTTGATTATTATCGAATTTTTTAAAACTACTATTTTGCATTTGAAACTTTTTTACTCTTAAGTTTTATTCATTTTAATGTTGCTATTTTTTTGTTTGGTTTTATTCTTCGAAATTTTGTAAGTGACTTTTTCTAAATCATTATAAAAGTTATACTAAGTTTCTTTGCATTAGTTTATGATGAATACATAAAAGAATGGTAATGTTTGAGATGGTACAGAAGATTTGTAGCTCAGATGGATGATTTTGATGGAGTTTTGTTCTCTGAGCTGTACGGTTTGGTCGTGGAGCTTTCATTGTTCCTCTGAACGACATCATCAGCACAAACTTCAGATAGAAGTGAAGTGTTTGAATTTCTCCATATGCGTTTCATAGTTTGTTCTGTACACCACTCATCGTTCAGAAGAACGATGAGAGCTCCATGACCAAACCATCTAGCTCAGGGAACAAAACTCCATCAGAATGGTAGTACTTATTATCCACTTCATAATCATTGTTTTCTTTAGAAGATATGATATTTCATATAACAGTTGTAAAAAATTGATTGATTGAATCGTTCTTTTTTTGTTTTCAGGATAATTTGAAAGAGATAAGAATTCTGTAACTAATCACTGAATAATATCAATGAGACTCATCAACTAATCATTTCTTTGCAAGAGCATTCCATGAAAAGTTTATTTACTGTAATCCATCATTATGTTGTTATATAATGATGAAATATTTAACAAATCTTTACTAATAAACGATATTATTAAAGTATTTGTAGCTAAATACATGTATTACGTAAATATAGTTAAACCTAATGCACATAATAATAAAGTAATCTTTATTTTAACAATATCAATAATATCAGAAGGGCTTTGTGGAGATTTTAAAAATTTCACAGATTGAAATCATGAGTCGGTTGAAGCTAGACCACCATGGAAAACCTGGAAGCACTGGACGGCCGTTTCGTCCTGGTATGGGACTCCTCAGCTGTGGCCATCCACGATCCCGCACCCCGTGAGATTCGAACCTAGGACCTACCAGTCTTACGCCAGGCGCTTAACCAACTAGACCACTGAGCCGGTATTCAACGGTGTTAATGTCTAACTTCAACCAATCCACGAAGTTGCGCCACCGTATACCATTGTCTTCAGTGAGCTGATATCTCACGACAGACCTGGTTGAACTCCACTGATAATGGATCCTCATTAGAACTCCAGTGCTTCCAGGTTTTCCATGGTTACCTAGCTTCAATTGACTCATGATTTCAATCTGTGAAATATCAATAATGTTCATGGAATGATGCGGATAACTTTAGAAATTAGTATTTACTTAATATTATAGGAGTATAGCGAATAATACACTACAAATATTATTTTAATTAGATAGTTTTATTAATTAAACATTATAGTTTATTCATTATTGAATTGTACCAAGATATTCAAACTATTTTGAACTAAACATGTATACCAGTATATTCATTAAAAAAGTCCTATATTGTTGATTAACATGTTGAGAGAAAAAATACTAGAATTGATGGAATAGTCTATGTACCTCTTACATATATATATATCTTGTATAAAATATAATAGCATAACTGCTTAAACCATAGTAAAACCAATTTAGCTTAGTAGTGTAATAGAATATTAAAAAAAGGTTACTTGGTATTCACTACTATACTTTAATATTTGTAGTTTGAAAAATCTACATAATAAATAGACATGAATATACCTGTAGGTATCACTACCAAGGTTTGATTTGATAATTTCGAATAAATTGAGCATTGGGTAGATTGCTATAAATAATATATTTGTGATATCCCAATGAGTGGAAAAATTAGATTTTCTGACGTTTCGTGACTTAGTGTAAGTCACTTCTTCAGAAAATAAATGACCAAATTAAAATTAATCCAAGTTGAAATAGTACAACGGAACAATCAAAAACAGATCTGAACAGATTAATGTTATGACATGACATTGGGATATTATAAATATACTATTTATTTATTGAATATACTTAGTTAATATCACGACAAAATATATCGTACCATTGAAAAATAAATAAACAAACAAGAAGTTCAGATACTAATAACAAACTTTTGAATTTAATGAACATATTTATGTATAAATTCAGTTTTATACTTACTACTTATTATCCATAAAACAATATTAACCATTTACTAAGTTGTGACTTAAAACTATGTATTGAAGCAATCCGAACAAGATGCTTATGTGCCAACAAGAGACGGATCAATTACAATCCTAAACAACAATCGAAAGATACAAGTAAAACAACACCAAGTCAATATATATATATGCTCCTACATCTTGTAGTTAGCGTTAACAAACATAAAATATCAGGTCGTTGTATTTTACTATCTTATTACTCATTATATTACATCATAATGCATTCATTGTAATTCAACTAACCATATCAGTACATTATCGATATTATCATGCATAGATACATGTATTCCCCAATAATAGAAAGAAATATAAGAGTAATTTTAAAAATAATCTAACATTTTAATATTTACGAATAGTTAATAAGAATTATTCTTGTAGTAAATATATATTATTAGTAGTAGTGATGATAGTTAGTCACCTTTTTTCAATAATATATATATATATGTATATAACACATTATATAGGTATTTGGTAACTAATCTTTGTAAATATTAAATTTCATCTATCTTCTTTACCTTGCAACAATAATGATCATAATATGATTGAAACGTTTACACAACAGAAACATGTTGATCTATTGTTATACTACTAATAATTATATGATTATTATAGTTGTATTTTTCTCGTTTTGTTTTTTTTTCGAAAAATTTCATTGTTTACATAATCTTCTATTTATTCTAATTAACCATATCTCATAACATTAGGTAATCCTCTTGGAGGTTCCGCTTTTAATTGTCTTAATTCTTCATCAATATTTCTTTGTGGTTTTAAATATAAATATGATTCAGACCATGTTGGATAATAGTCAATATTTGATGGAATAAATTTTCTTCTTGATAATGTTGATAATGATGATGATGATGATGATGATGATGATAATGGTGAATTTGAATCCAATTCTTCAATAGCTGCTTGTCCAGCTAGTATAGCTTCTGATAAAGTTAATGGATTAGACCAATCAATTGTTTTGAAATTCGTATAATAACATTTAATATTAGGTTTACATAATAGAAATATTAAATAGAATAATAATAATTTTATATCGGTGAACATAATGATGTAATGAGTCAGTAGTATATAATTGTTAGTAGTATAAATAATGATACTGAAAGTATCTTCTTTATCAAATGTAACAATATACATTATATTTATATTTTTAATTATCATTAATGAATAACACCTACGCATTTTGTTGCTATTGTTGTTGTTGTTGATTTAATTCGTTTTTTTCCACTGGTTCATTAAAACTTAATAATAAGCCAATAATAAAAATTTTTAAATTTTTCGGACTAATTCATTTGATATTGTTTTACTTGTATTTTCCCATTGTTATTTAAGGACTGCAATTGATCAGTCTCTTATTGGCATATGTGCATGCTGTGTGTATTGCCTTGATATTGTCTTAACTCACAAGCTTTTTGTAAGCATTGATGGATAGTGACTAGCAGTGGAATCCAACACGCGCGTTTCGTCCTATTTTAGACTCGTCAGCTGGATGTACTTGTATCCTAGATTTGATGCTCATTCCAAGACTCGAATGCACATATGCCAACAAGAGACTGATCAATTGCAGTCCTAAATAATAATGGGAAGATACAAGTAAAACAACATCAAGTGAATTTAAAATTCACCCCATTGCACAAGCAGGTGGCTACCAGGACTCAGTAGATAAGTGGCGTTTGAAGTGAACGGTACTTGCTTCGAGTCTCGGAGTGAATATAAACTCTGAAATGCAGGTACATTCAGCTGACGAGTCCCAAACAGGATGAAATGCGGGTCTTGGATAACTGCTAGCCACCATCCACTTTTGGGACTAATTTTTAGAAAAAGAATAAGAAAGTACAAATCATATTAAGTACTTGTATGTTTCTTAAAATTATTAAAATAAATATAGATAAGGAAATATCATGAAGTTAAGTAACTATATCAGTTTAAACTATAGGCTAACTAAACGTAGATAACCATATTTTAAAAGAGTTCTGTTCTCTGAGCTGGATCGTTTAGTTGTGGAGCTTTCATTGTTCTTCTGAACGATATCATCAGCACAAATTTCAGGTAGATAACCATAGAACATCAAGAATCACATTGAATAACTCTTTTGTCTTGATATTAAAAATTGGATATGTGAACTATTGAATAACTACTTATTTGTTAAAACGCTACACCCTAGCTATAGTGTTTGAAGGTCTTATATTAATTACTTGTCAAAGTGATGTGTTCATATTACTTATGTGAATTATACATGAACGACATAGTTGTTTTATTCATTTTGTATTTTATTAGTTATCTAACATGAATGTACTGAGTAAATAGATTTCGAATTGAATGAACTTTACAAATCTTTTATACTCCTATTTAAATCAGTGATTAATACAAGTGTTTTTGTAACAGTAAGGAATAAATAAATAATGAATGATATGTATAAGATAAACCATTTATATACTAATTGAAAATTACAAAACAAGTAAAATAACTATTTAAACTTTCATATGACAATCATTATCTTGCTCATCGAAGCTCGTTTTCAAATATTTCGGTACTTTTATTTCAGAGTGTGTTGTTTATGAAATTTAATTGATGAAGTATAAATTGCATGAAATCTTTTACCGTAACATTTAATCATATACTGACTAAACTTTGTCAGCTATAAATTCATATTAAGAGCTCTTGCCGTAGTAATTTGATTAGTCGATAATTCCTTTAATACTTCTTACTAAACTATTCACAAGGTAATACTTATAATGTGAATTCATCTATGTTTTTAGTTGTTGATTGAGTAGTAGAATAGACATTTGTAATGAAACTCAAAAGTATATTGTTTATTCTGTGTTCCCACTATGATATTCAAATCCAACATCTATCTTTTTAGTTGGTTTTTCTCCTTCGACTTTATAATAATATAAACTATGTTATTACTAAAGAGATATTATTTACTTTTCTTATATTAATATGTTACTTTATAAAACTCATGACAATTCAGCTCTCTCTATATGATTAATGTCTTTATAGAATTAGATACAAATAAGTTTATAGTTGAATTCATGAGTCAGTTGAAGCTAGACCACCATGGAAAACCTGAAATTAGTGAACGGCCGTTTCGTCCTATCACAGGACTCCTCAGCAGTGCGTATCCATGATTACACCTCGAGAGATTCCAACTCATAACCTACCAGTCTCGCGCGCAAACGCTTACCCGCTAGACCACTGAGCCGGTATCCAATGGTGTTAATGTCTAACTTCAACCAATCCATAAAATTGAGCCGCCGTCCACTATTGTCTTCAGTGAGTTACTATCTCTCAATCTACCCGATCGAACTCTACTGATCACTGCTTCTAACTAGGACTCCATGAAATACTTCTAGCTTAAATTGACTTATGAATTCAACTGTAAAATTACTAAAATCTTCACGAAATCTCTTCTGATAATACAAATAATTACTTACATTTTATGATGTCCAGTGAAAATCACCTTTAAATAGAATAAAGAAGATAATAAACTTTCGTAATACAGTGTAAAAGTTATCTGTCTGATATCCGGTTCTGTATAATATAACCTGATTGGTTCTCATTTCTTCATAGTTATTTTATGACTAGTTTTCAGTTTACTTCTTTATCATTCATTGTATATATTAAATGGATATTTAGTTTATATAATTATCAACTGGAAATAGTTCTTAAATCTTCTTAAATTTCATATTGTATATTTTTCTGGTTTACTCATAACAACTGACTTGATATTCATTAGCTTCTTTTTGAAACTGTATGAATAAGTGTGTTTAAGCATGCACACTTTAGTAATAGATATGATAATGTAGCTATGAAAAGATATCGTTGAAAAAAATAGATTTTTTATACAATATGGCTTTTATCCCAAATATCATTGGTTCATTTTTATTTTATTCTCAACTTGTTTAGAATAATAAATCACAGCTTCAACAGAATCATCAAGTTTATAGGTATCAATGTCAATGTTGAACTTGTTAGTTTCAAATAAATTGAGTATTGAATAGAACGTTAATAATAGATATACGGCGAGACTCTAATTTATGGGCGAGCCAATCAGAGGCGTTTGAAGGATTTCAAGGTTATGGCGCCAACTTCAGTGCTTACTGCTAACGTACGATGGATTCACAAGGAATTTTGTACAAAACGTGATAATTGAGCGGCTATAACAAATAAAATGGCGAGACTATAATTTGTGGACGAATCAATCAGGTATAAGAAAACAGATCTCGGATTTGGGCACGAAAGCCTTTCATCCATTTGGTTAAACAGATTTCTGGCATCATAACTGATGTCAGTTAGTGATGAAAACCCCATATATAATTCCTGAGGCAAATTATGACAATTATCGCGAACTGGATAATAAAAGCACCAGTAACACTGGCTGCAGCCAGGTACTACAATATATAAGGATGATTGGAGAGCCTACAGACTCCTACATAGGCTTGGTTATGTGCATCGTGTCGTTATCCATAGGTGGCATTTTGTGTACTCAACAACCGGAGTGCACATAAACAATATTGGAGCTATGTGGTCGAGGCTGGAAGGGTTTTTGAGACTTTATCATGGCTCCAGAGGTCGACTATTCTGTAGCCATATGGATGATTTCTTCTACTGCACGCATCACGATTTTAGAACGTCTGAACCTCTTTCTAACCTTGACAAGTTTTTGAACCACGTATGAGAAGTGTATCCACTTTATTTCCTTGGTTTTGTATAATACATTTTTACTCTATATTTACTGTTCGTTGATTGACTAATATTCTCAAGGTCACTTAAAATTCGTTGAAAGGTCGTCCATAAATTTGAGTCTCGCCCAGATATACTCTGAAGAGGTGGCTTATATTAAGTCACAAAACATCAGAAATGCACTTTTTCTAATCATTGGGATAGAACAACAAAAAATATATTTATTATAAAATCATTAAGAGTTTAATATTACAGCGAGCCACTAATGAACGTAGGGTTATTGTTTAATTAGACATTTTATGGAAGCATTTCTATAGCGAGAAAAGTTTTCTTCATCTGCCAACATAAACTAGAAAATTAATAACACGAAAAGTGTTATTGATACAAACAGATAAGGGATGAGCTCAACTTTCTGATTCATCTATTTTTCCAACTGTGAAAACACTATCACAGATTTTCTGTTTTATGTTTATGAACCCTTCAACCTCCTATAAATGAATTACAGATTATGAAAAAGTTAGATATTGTAAAATTTAAACGGAATCGATTCGGCATATTCCTCTACTTGAAGAAATTATTTAAGATTTCAATGAATTTCAGGCTTTAAATCTATATAATACTATAAAAAAATATTGTCATAGCTGCAAAAGTGAGTGATGATGTTTGAGAATAAAGATAGACAACAATCATCCATTGTTAGAATCACTGATGTAAATAATATTTTAATATTCATAAGTTTAACAAATCATAAGGCAATATCAGTTATTTCATAATGAGAATTCTCTACTATAATCAAAACTATAGTGTGGAATAAAGAATATTATTATTACTATTATTGTGGATAAATGTTTTATTCAAGTTTTTGATTCATTAACAATGTACACTGATAAGCCCATATACTATTGAACCTAGAAATAAGAGGATTCATATCTTTTACTCATTAAATCGGATGATTCCACACTAACGATAAACATGTACCACTGAATTACTTGTCAGTGATTTAGAATTATAATGCTCTTAATGAGACATGAGAATCAGGAACCTGATTCTGTTGTGAATTCATCGATACAAACTCTTGATTATGATCTTGTACATGTCCTTAGGTTGTTAATTTTCTCTAACTTTCCAGTTTATTTCAACTTATAATGAAAGCTAGCTTCGAAGCTAAATGACTTATCTTTACATACAGTAACTATATATAAATGTAAATGTATATAGTATAAAAAGATGGGATGCGGCTAGCTGCGAAATCCATGGTACCCGTTTTGTCATATTTGGGACTCGTCAGTTGGGTGTACATACATAGATGTATATATATTTGTATATCGGTATTTAATGATGAAATATTTTTATTTTCACAGTGTTAATTTATTTTCTCGCACTGGAATGGCTAGTACTATAACAAGACTACAAACGTTATTCTAGCTTCTGGATATACCAAGTTATTCATTCATCTCAAGCCACATTTTGACCTTGTCACTTATTTGCCTATTAAGCGTGACTGTTTTTATATGATCGTATGTGTGTTGATTGCTAACCCTATTCATTACGTATCTTTAAGTTATTTTTGTCTGAATATAATTATTGAAAATTCGTTAGTAGAACTTCCAGGGTTACGGCATGTCAAAAGCACATTTAAAGGAGGAGGGTTGGACATGAAGTCGGAAACCCCATCCAGTAGAAAGCAACCTTGCTAAAAAACTTTTGCCAGCCGGAATAAACGATTCAAATCATTTAAACTCTGACCTGAAATTTAAAGGATCTTCATTTAAAAGAATTATGATTCCTCACGGTGAAGATTCTTCGGAAGTCGCGAAGACAATGGATCTTTTAGCAACCAGAACAGCAATGGATATAGATACACGGAATGTCCGAACAATGTGGGAGATCGGAAGGACCAATGAAATAGCTACGAAAATGATGAGATACAACTTGACGGTTCTCGGAATCAGTGAACCCCACTGGACCCAAGCTGGATAGCAGAGGCTAGATACGCGAGAGATGCTGCTGTGCTCTGATTACGAAAAGGAAAATGCTCCACACAATCAGAGAGTTGCTCTGATACCGTCCAAAGAAGCAAGTAACGCACTTATAGGATGAGGATCTCATGGATCTGGAATCACCAAAGCATCCTTTGAAACAAAGAAGAATAAATCACGATGAATGTTATCCAATGTTATGAACCCACAAATGATAGCAACAACAAAGATAATGATCAGTTCTACGAAAGGATGCAATCGATCGTAGAAAAGTGATCAGGAAAGGACCTGAACATCGTAATGTAAGATCTAAACACTAAAGTCGTAATGCGAAACACAGGATATGAAGATATCATGGGACGACATGGGCTTGGAGAGAGAAACGATTGTAGGGAAAGATTCGCAAATCTATGAACATTCAACAAAATGGTTATAGGCGGCACAATATTCTCACACGAACACATACACAAAGCTACATATGCTTCACCCGATCAAACTGCAGATAACCACATCGATCATATCTGTATCTCTAAAAAATTCAGAAGGACACTGGAAGACGTGAGATCCAGGAGAAGAGTTGGCATAGCTTCTGATCACCACTAGCTAGTTGTGGTCAAGATGAACCTTAAGCTAAAGAAACACTGGACAGCTGGGAAAACAGCAGTAAAAAGGTTCAATACAGCCTTCCCTCGAGATACTAACAAGCTCAACGAATTCAAGATAGCTATCAACAACAGGTTTAAAGCCCTGTTCCAAGTCTAGAGCTAATATTTAGGTTCATTGAGGTCTTGGAGATAAAAAGGTTCAACTTCTCTTGAGTGTTCAAATATAATTTGTACTTACACAGTCTACCCTGGCAATATTGCTTTGAAATCCAAATTAGTGGGATTCATATTGTTTTTCGCCATTATCTTTGTTGTTATCAGCAGTGTGCACTGCTGAAAAGTCTCAAAATGGTACGAAAAGGTCGTCCAGTGCTTCCAAGTTTTCATTGGTGATCTAGCTTAGATTGACTTGTGAATTCAACTGTTAAAAGTACTACAATTTCCACAAAACGCATTGCTGAAAATCTATTTCATATGGCACGTTTAAGATTGAATTGTTCTTAATAATAATTATTATTATTTACAATCAGATTCCCTATTTCCATTTCTCGTAAAATGGACATATTTATATCAACTAGTAATTCAACTAACAGATTGGATATCAATTTCTAATCTGTAACTATCTAATCTATGTATGATCTTTTAGGAAATTATTAAATACAGCTACATCTAAAATCAAGGTAGACTGATTCAACGAAGAGCTCTGTTCTCAACAAATTCATTCTCAAAGCTTTAATAATTGCCAAAAAGCATTTACTTTTTTCACAAAGATAATCTATAGGATATATGTTAAAAACAATGTTTAACTGGACAAACTTATCTTGATAAGTTCTAATTAATCTTGTAGAGAGCGAGTTTCTGTCTTCTTAGCACTACCAGAGCCTTCAAAATGCGTTTACAGAAACCAGAACTATGCATACAAAGAAATCCTTAGTCATTCCCTTTTCGTATCATGAATGTAATCCCTAGTTTTAAAACTATTTCTCTTCTCTCTCCCTCCTACATTAGCTCTTAAAACCTAATCGACTTATCCTCATTGATTTCACATAGTTTTAATTTCAACACTATTCACAATCAATATTCTTGTAACGCCGATAGTAATCTTGACGAATATTCAAGGTTTTAACAATCAAAATCTTTGACTTTTTAATAAGAATACGTTCCTGATGATTTTATCAATTTACTCAGTAAATCACTGTTTTGTAATAAGAGTATATATTTTGAGAAAGTGCAATTTTGGGAATGAATATCCTGAAAACAATGCTTTTCTTTGAGCCAATCCTCAGTGACTGTTTACTGCTTAAAAGTATGCATAACGTTACATGATAAAAAGGAAATCAATAACCTAGATTCCTTGCTATCTAGATTTTATCACCAATAACTACCTAACATTTTAAGGAATTCAACTACCCATCTCAGTGGCACTTTTCTTGAAATTATATCATTCGTATTCATAAAACGAGCTGACATTTTATTGATTTTATTTTATTAATTTAGCTAGAGCACACCACTATACATAACATTTAAAGTATGCTGGAAAACCTCTCTTGGTTTATTTTAGATTTATTACGTAGTGTACAAAAACAGATATTTCTTATGGGGATTGTATTGTGAACCAGAGGGAATGACTTGAGGAAGAGATCAAGGTTCTACGGTTAACAGCCGTAAATGTAGTTCAGTTTTTATGAGTAACTTTGATAATCGTAAACATGCTTACTAATTAGATGGTGGTTGGAGGTAGTCAACAGGAAACCCTGGACCCGGGTTTCGTGCTACTTGGCACTCGTCAGCAAGGTGTACCTGTAATCTTGAGGGAACTGGTGCTCCCCGGCGGATTCGATCTCGTGTCACCCAGCTTCACAGTCAGAGACGTTACCACTGAGCTGCACTAATAAGGACTAGACAAGCATGAGATTGATCACCACCCAGTGATCAATCAATTGTGATGCTTACTAATTCCTTGGAGATTTTTCAAAAATTATTATTCAGATTTAACCATCTATATTTATAGATGAGTTATTGACCTGAAACACCCATCTTTAAGATGGTTCGAATATATGAATATGTGATACCGACTTAGTCATACTTTAGTGAACGAGAACATCAGTGGGGACAACGGAATGTCAGATGAGGTTTTGTGGATACTCTAGTAACCTCACTAGTTGAGATCATGAGTCAATTGAAGATAGACCATCATGGAAAACCTGAAAGCACTGGACGGCCCTCTCATCCTATTGTGGGACTCTTCAGTAGTGCGCATCCACGACCCCAACCCGAAAGATTCGAGGCCAACACCCAACAGTCTTGCGCTCGAGCACTTACCCATTAGACCACTGAGCCGGCCGAATGTAATATGAGTCAAACCTACAGAATCTCTTAGTAAAATCTGAGAATCATACAGTAAACAGATAGTATGCAAAATATCAATATATTGTCCAAAACTTGATTATTCCTTTAGCAAAATATCAGTCAATCGTCTGAGATTTCATTATTTCTTCATTTTTGCACCAACTGCTTCCCGTTTCTGTTCTTGCCTTCTCGATCTTTTACTGAAATACATTCTATTCTTGTTTATCGTTATATACTACTTATGTAGATATAAGTAGCTCACACCACAATGGACCATAGCATGAATAAGTAAACATCTATTATAAATATTACCTTCTAAATAGCTAACTCATGCATAGTTATTTCATATGTGCAAAGTTAAAACTATCTGATAACTTAAACAAATTCAAATAAGTGATATTTATTACTATAAGATTAAATGAAATGAATAAATAAAATAATAAATATTCATTATTTTATTAATCATATAAAAATAGGCTCGTGATAAAGAAAATTAGATTTTATTCTTTAAAGAATACACTAATAAAACATTTATCATCGGTGAAATATTATGCATATAAGTGATTAAAAATAAGTATAAACTATAAGGTTAGTTAATAGATAAGGCCTATATATTATGCGATGGTTCTCAATTTGTGAATCATTTAGAAAATTTTAGTATAATAGCGAGTTATTTAGGTTGAAAGGTTGAGATAAATTGACAGAAAAGTCAAAATTAAAGGGTTATGGAAATTATTAAGTTTTTGATTGAGATCATGAACTAATTGATGTTAGATCACCATTGAAAATCTGTAAACACTGGACGGCCGTTTCGTCCTATCACAGGGCTCCTCAGCAGTGTGTATCCATGATCTCTAACCCAGGACCTATCAGTCTTGTACGCTAACGCTTAACCTCTAGACCACTAAGCCGGCACCCAACAATGTTAATGTCTAGCCTCAAACAATCCACGAAATTGCGTGGCTATCTTTTATCGTAATGAGGTAGATACCTGTCTCTACCCGAAATGGATCGCTTATAATCATATGATCAAGTGCAAATCAGATTATTATAAATTTGTTGCACTGATTATGTAGATAAAAATTATAGATTAGAGTTTTATATTGATGAAAAAAAGTCCATTTTAAGTTTAAGATCTCGCTATTCATCAAGTTGGAAATTTTACTCTATTAAAGTTTGACTTACAATGTTATTTTATACGAACTTTGCATTAACTTAAGATGACAAATTTTTAACCGAATTATTCTCATTTCCACTTACAACTAATTAGCTATCTTGTTTTGAATAAGGTAAAGCATGATAAGGTCTTTTTTCTGTCCAGATCTGTTTTTTTGTTCATTAATTACATAATATTCTTGTGTTGTTTCTTTGTACTATTTAAACCTTGATTAATTTTGATTTGGTTATTTATTCTCTGAAGAAGTGGCTTACACTAAGTCACGAAACGCCAGAAGATCTAATTTTTCTACTCATTAATAATGATAGCTATCTTGTTTTGAATTCTGAAGACATTGTGTCTAATTCCAAGTAGTTTCATACTAGGTTGAAACAACTCACTGGTACTATATAAATTTCAATAGTTGTTAAAAAGAAATTAATTCATGAAATAAATTGTCTTCTATTCATTTAATAATAAATTTCTTTCTATACTGACTTCAGTAATTTACATAAAGTATATTCTTTTATTTGATAGTTGAGTTAATAAACTACTGTTCTATTGTTGTTTTCATTAACATTTTTGTGTATTTGGTTTTATTCACTAAATAGAAATAACTTTATAATTAGGTTTATACATATGCACATGAATACAACACTTTATTAAAATAACCCATAGTGTCATTGAATAAGAAAAAGAGAATTCAGTGAACAAACGAGGTTCTTCCTTATCCTTCGATTAGTACGTAACCTCATTTGTTATTTAGTCTCGAATCAATTTATGATGCAATCTTTTCTATCCTCCTATAGACTTATATTTTCCATATAACTATATATGTACGAATGTATAGCTTAAGTAAATGATTTCGTCGAAAAGGAAGTTTTCTTCTCTGAATTCTCTTTTCCTTATTCAGAAACACTTTATGTTTAGATAATAGACCAGCAAGGAATAGAAGTTACACGGATTATATGAGAAATTAGTCTATTATACATCGAATAATTATCATCTATATCTAAAATTTTCAATGTGATCTATTATTTTACTTTGAAACTTTTAACTAATGAACTAGCTTCAGTTGACTCATGATCTGAACTATTAAAATTACTATAATCTCCACAAAAATCCTTATGATATGAATCAACATATGCTCACTAGTGACTGGCTTCAAGAGGCATTTCCTGGAGTTCTAGTGAGAAGCAGTGATCAGTGGAGTTCAATCGGGTCTGTTGTGAGATAGTAACTTACTGAAGACAATGGTGGATGTGTCGCTCAATTTCGTGGACTGGTTGAAGTTAGACATTAACACCGTTGGATGATGGCTCAGTGGTTTAGTGACTAAGCGCTTGCACGCGAGACTGGTAGGTCCTGAGTTGGAATCTTTCGAGGCGGGATCGTGAGTGCGCACTGCTGAGGAGTCTTGCAGTAGGACGTCCAGTGCTTCCAAGTTTTTCATGATGGCTTAACTTCAATTGACTGATGATCTCAACCATTGAGACTAATATTTTTTGTTAAAAGTGTAGCGCATTGATTTTTGAGTTGTTGTTGTGTATACAAAACCAAGGAATAGAAAAAATAAGAAAAAAACATCAAACATTAGGAAAAATAATTTAAATAACGAAATCTATGCTTTAAGTTTCTAATAGTTTTGTGAAGTCATTTCATTCCTGGTAATTCAGATACATTCATTTTGGTTATTCAAAATTTTTGTAGAGATTACTGTATGCTAGTGGTTCTTCGAAAACATCTTACAAAACTAGATATCGATTTTCATTCACCTTAGACTTCATGAGGTATACACTTATAGAATTACTATACGTGATATTCAGTTTGAGTATACTAATCATTTATGTTATTCAAGTATGACCGTATTAACATACAACTGTCACTAATACATGTTACTAAGAAACCCGAAACACTCACATAACTTCGTGATTTAACTTGCTAGTTTCTATGACAGAAATCTAACCAAGATTTAAGCGGAGGACTTAATAGGAGCACTGAATGACAAATCTAGTCGTTTAAACTTATAGTATACTAAAAAATGGTACCGGCACGTTTACTCATTTTTATAAAATATTTGATAGGTATCATTACTAACTTCCAACTTCTAAATAATTTGCTAACAATACTCAGAAGTCATTTCACAGACATGTTTGTGAATGTACAGATTCTCAATCTTCTGAATACCACCTAAAATATCCAACAACATATGTGAATAATCGTGAAACTTTTAACTTAAGGTATTTAACCGTTTATAAAATATCTTTGTAAATAATATTATTTTTACAATATTTGGATATGTTTATTATATCCAAACTCTGGAAAGCTAAAATTTGAAGACTTGTTGCGAAATTTGTTTTAATTTATATATATGACTACTCGCAATTTACAAATTAATTTTTGGTATCTGAATTGGTTTTCATGTTAAATGGGCTGTATGTTACGAGTGCATTAATTGAATGTGCTTCAAGAATGGATCACAGCAGAATCCAGACGTGACATAAAGTTTGGAAAGTGAGCTTTTCAAAGTTGCTTGTGAATTGTTTGATGTTAGTAAAAGCGTGATGATAATTTACTTATTCTTAGTATCAGTCATAAGAGGCTTTGTTCTTTAAAATGTGAAGGGAAGGACTAACTAGAAAAGACTCTCGAATCGGGAATGGAGCTTATGATGCAAGATATACATAACAACATTGACTTGGTTGAATTGGAGTAAGAATTTTGTCCTAGGTTAGTGGTGAGACGAATTCCAAGGTAGAAGCGTTTTTAGATTAGAATACTGGTTTGAACGTTTGTCTGGGAGTAGCACTCAGCTGTTCAAAAGACAAATGGCATGTTGTTTACTATTTTTAACAATATTGCCTTACTCAGAATTCATTTTAATGGACAGCCTGGTCAACATCACCGTTTTTCAATCAGTTTTCTAAAATTATTGTAAGTAAATTGTCCGAGGAGAGTCAAATGTTGTCATATCAGTTGTGCTGCTGCTCAGGACGGATATTGAGGCGTGTTTCTGTTTCCCTTATCATTTAAGCTATGACAGAGAAAAACAAGCTTTGTACGACCCATTTGAAGGGAAGCATAAGATAAAAATGTAAACTGATTTTTTTAGTTGTGAGTTATGTAAACGTGTTCACAAGGTGATAGGCTGTTAGGGATTATTGAAAGTGATTGTTATAAGAAGGAAATAGAAAGTAAGAAGAAGTGGTCTATATTATTTGTGTTTGAGTAGAGTCTTCATAGATCGATTCTGTGACTTGAGATCAGAGTGTCAACATGAGGATTTTAGAGTTCAACATCATCTAATGTTACATAATGATGGTAATAAGAATCATGCAGTTGCGTTTGTCATAGACCCGGGCTCAAAAAGTTTTTTTGGATACTTTTTCGGTCAAGTTATACGGTCTTAAACAGAGTTTAGAAACCTACGCCCCTCTTGTATGCAAACTGACAACTTATCGATTGGGTCTCAAAGTTAAAGAACTGTCGATAAACATGATGACTCTGAATGGTACCAGTATATATAAATAGTTAAAAATAATTTTACAGATATCACATACGGATTATGGTGGGTCTGTACATATTCATAGAACTTATGCCGCTAAAATATTGCTGATCAACTATGGAGAACCCCTAACCGAACAACAGCTGGGACAGTAGAACAATGTCTATGAGAAAGGAAACAGCCATTTGGTGTGCGTGCGCATCTCAAAAGGATGGTTATGAGTTCCAAGGGAATAAGCAGATGACCACATCATGGTGAGCAGTGTCATTGTTCGCCAACCCATGATAATTTACAGGATCTATAGAAATTATCATGACCATTATAAGTATCCGAATCGGTTTTGCCAACTAAGAGTTCCCGAAATAGTTTGATTCAGAGCATATAGGCCTAAATGAGTACAAATGAATGTATTACATTTGGAATTCGTAATCAGCGCGCAACAAGGTACAAAGAAATCATCAGTTAGTAAAAGTACCACAATCGCCGCAGCTTATATGGGAATCTGTAGACTTTTCGATCTAGTTCGATATAAGTACCACTACAAATTTCTTTAATCGACTGTACATCCCCTCCTTGGGTCCATTATGCGTCTATCCGGCTGTGAATTGGATGTAAACACTGCATGATCTAGAATTTGTTCATAAGTATTAGAATTAACAACCGAAATCGGAAGAAACTCACCTGGTTCCTGGAATTGTATGTAATCAACGTGTTGGTTGTGTGTACTTAAATCACTGATATCCGGAATTCGCACCATAGATTTTCCAACATTCTTTACTGCAATCCACGTGACTAATGGAAGATCATTTCTACGACAGTATGTAACATCTGCATACTCTAAACACCTCATATTCGAACGAATAATCCTTCTTTCTGTAACTTTGATAGTCTGCTTCGTTGAAGAATGTTTAGCATTTATATATTGAAGTACAAATGTGTCTACTCCCCTCTCCAGTTCATCAAATGTTAAAGTAGCAATCGAGTTGATAGTAATTTTTAATGTCCTGACAAAATTATTTGCCTGACCATTAGAACAAAAGTGACTGGCAGCAGGGAACAGATGTCTTCATTCAATACTATTCGCCCATGAAGTGACTGTATATGCAGCCATTATGGGTCACCAATACTACAGCAACCCCCTTCTGACTAAAAACGTTTTCTTATGCTTGGATTCTGAAGTCGAACTTTGGTAAAGTTGTGAAAAAACTTTGGACCGCCTTGAAAAATAATCAGTAACAACATGAGCACAGTATTTCCCGTGAAACAGACCACAATAATCTGCATGGTTTCTCTTTCGGAACTCAGATGATAATGCCCAAGGACTTCACTTCAAAGGACGAATTACAGACTTATGATATCTTCCATAATTGTTTTCTGTACAGCATATATCTGCATTTGTTTCCGGCCATCAACATGTGAGCCTTGCGAAAGATTTAGTTTTCTTAACACCCAGATGTCCACAATGGAGATCTCCGAGTACAGAGTTACATAATGAAGGAGGAATAAGAACACGGCCATTTCAATGCAAAATACCATCAGGAGTAGTAGATAACTCATCAAAATTTGTAAATAGATAGAAAATCTACGTTTCGGATTATAACCTCAACTTTTTCGTATAGCACTGAGTATACACTCGAAGTACTGAAGATTATCTCTAATGATATCTGGTAAGGGTTGCCCTAATAAACGGTCTACAGTATTGAAAAGTTTATCTTGAAAAGACTGTTTATCTAACCAATATCTTGCAATTGTCTTATGTATGTTGTGCTGAATCGTATAGCCATAGCCACTCAGAGAAATATTTGAACCATAACAGCTGAGGAAGGTACTGATATTTTTTAGAATGACAAATGGGCTTCAAAGCTTCATGTTCTATAACAATAGCACTCTAAATCGAGAGGGAGTATATTCATTAAAGACAAACAAGTATACGAAGATCCTAAACTTGTCACAGAATTACTTAGTGAACATTTTTGTTTTTCACTGACTAACGAAAAACCATTTAATGATTCAGAACCAATCCCAGTACCTCCCTGTGAAATTACTAATGTAGAATTCGATGTACAAAATATCTCCAAGACAATCAGTACATTGAAACACCCCTACACTGATGGACCCGATGGTATTCCATCTAGCATGCTAAAACGTGGAGGTGATGATATGTGTTTTGCTTCTCAGACTATTCGCGATATCACTCTCTTCAGCGTGTTACCCTACTGTCTGGAAAACTACACATATCATTCCCAAAATTAAAACAGGACCTGAAGCAAACGTTGAAAATTACCGGCCTATAAACATAACTTCAGTGGTATCCAGAGTGATGGAAAAAGTAGTTAAGGCGGCTGTAGTCGTACATCTACTAACTAATAATCTCATCTCGACCTCCCAGCATGGATTCCTTAGGTCCAGATCATGCGATATATGTCTTGTAGACTACCTGAATGATATAACTCTGAAACGAGACAGCGGACTCCTTGTATCAGTCCTATTCTTAGACTTTAAGAAAGTCTTTGATAAGGTCCCACACAAAAGGCTACTCGTCAAACTAAAGCCCTTCGGAATAAACAACCCATTGTACTCATGGTTTGCATCGTTCTTAACAGAACGTAAACAGATGGTAAAGTACAATGACTGTCTCTCGTCACCTAGACCAATCACCAGTGGAGTCATCCAGGGAAGCGTATTAGGTCCACTTTTGTTTCTTATGTATATAAACGATATATGTAACACCATAGAATTTGGGAAACCATACTTATATGCTGATGATCTCAAAATAGTATACAGCTCTAAGCCCGAGACACTAAGCGAAAGTGTATCCCAGATCCAAAAGGAGCTCAATAACTTAACCATATGGAGTGAAAAGTGGCAATTACCATTTAACCTCAACAAGTGCGGGAACATGCACTTTGGAAAGCATCCCTATAAACCGCAACTTTACTTAAATAAAAGTAGAGTCCAAACACTAGAATCAGTACACGATTTAGGAATTAATTACACAGGAAGCCTGAACTTAGAAGAACATGCCTCCTCTATTATTTCTAAATCTAGACGGTTAATTGGTTTTGTAATGAGAAACTTTTTCACAACAGAGGCTAAGCTCACTCTCTACAAAATATGTGTGCGACCGTCCCTTGAATACTGCTCTTTTGTCTTCTCTAATATGAATATTGCAGACAAGATAAGAGAAGATGTTCAAAGACCTTTCACACGTCAACTACTAGGATGTAACTCGAATATCGATTACACAGACAGATGTAAGCATCTATCTTTAGAACCTTTATGGCACCGTAGGCTAAAAAACAATTTAATATTTCTCTACAAAGCGATATATGGGCTCTCCTTTCTAACGTCCTGCCCGACTATCACCCACGACCCAGCCTATAGACTTAGAAACAACGCATATACACTACTTACCGTAAAATACCAAAAACAAATGCGTTGTAAATTTTTTACAGTACGGTATAGTTTTTTGTGGAACAGGCTGCCAATGCCTATCTGTAACTGTGATACGTTTGCCAGATTCAAAAAGCTAATAACCCTATTTCTAGACTCCAAAGAGCTTCAACATTTCCTTGAACTCCCGCCCACCAATGAGGCACTTTATTACGGACCGCCTAGTATCTAGAAAGAACAAGATTATAACAAGTTCGACTGTTACTAATATGAATATAACCAAATCACAGAATATATGGCTTATCCTTTCCTATTATTCATTGTTTATTAATCATGGCCTTATGCTCCTAACCCTAACTGTCAGTTCCCAAATCTCTCCACAGGTTAAATGTACATTATTCTTCCTAAAAGTCATGCCCTTTTTTACTGCAAGTAGACAGATAGCTCAATCTTATGGATGCTGATCTACTAAGGTCGATCATACAAAGCTCAAAATTTGGCCACAAAGTCTTGTGGGTTTCTCAATGTTTTGTTTGTCTTACCCTGAAATCTTTTTTTTCTACAATTTTATACCCTCTCATATTTTTTTGATTTGCTATTAGTCCTTACTTCTTTAAACCATTAGTTATCTTCATAGCAGTGTGATAAACTATGTGGACATCTAACCCATAAAACAGATTTTTCAACTATCTGATTTGCTTGTAACATGGACCTAGTAGAGATAGTGTATTCCAACCATGGACTTTGATTAAAGCAGTATTCATACTTACCACAAACATAAGAGAGCCTAGCATCACAAAAGGAGGGGGGTGGCGTTACTGACCAGCAAACATGATGGTGGGGAGATAAATTCAATCCACCCATGTCTGTAGGGCAGAACATTTTGTTTAATTACGGCTCCTTATGGTTTAGTGGGATGTCACGAACTTATGGTATTGATGCTGACTTATCACGCAAAATACCTCTCTAAATCGTGTTACGAACGTTGAATTGGTTTCACTTCCTATCCAGAAATCCTATTACATGCAAACTAGACAATTCGCTAATATACGAAGCCTACTCAAGACTCTATAATACCTGAAAAAAAAATAATAATACAAAAAAAAACGTAGGGGCTCTAATAGTTTAGATAATAAAAGGAAGACAGCCAATTGTATATCACAATTCTGTTTCTAGCACTATATTTTATTTCATAATCACACATAATCCCATACTCTCAGCTCCTTTCCGAATCGTCTCCATTTGTCAGTTGTATGTCCACTCACACCTTGTTAACACTTATTTTCTTTAACCTATTACAATGCTCTTTCTTAACAAATACCTTAATAAAGGAAAATTAGACTGAGTAATCATACCTTAAACTTTCCTTCATGAATATTGGCTATTCTGCCTCTCGTCCTTTCTTTTACTTGCCCCCTTTTTCAGCCCCCCTTGTGATATGGAACGGGTAATTTCATCCTGCACCATCCTCAAAGCCTTGGATATTCCAAAGGGACATAGGGTTGCGATTTCTAGAAGCTCATACCTTCAATGGACCTATCCTTGACCATCAGTTGCACATTCGCAACAGAACTTTCATGAAACGTGCCAACTGTGATACTGATTAAAACTATCTACATTCATATTTTATAAATTATCAACCCAGCTAAGTAATTTACTACAGTGGATATTGTATCATTTGTAACAATTTGATCTTGCCTGTCAACTGGCATGCCTCATGTAACAAACTGTTATTTGAGGATAAATTATTACTATTATTATTATTATTATTATTAAAATATTTTTTCGAAATGGATATTTGTGAAGTCGTTTAACGGTCTAAAATACAGTTTACGATTCTTGCTGAGTTTTTAGTGACATGTACATTAAGTGACACTTTGTAACGACAAAATAAAGACCACGTTTTTTAATATGTAACACTATATGCAATCACGTTTACATTCAATACCTATTGTTTCTCTGTGTCGACGGTAAAAACTGACATTATTATCAAGTCGTAGTCAGACACTGCAGTGGTTATTACAAATAAACGCTATCTCTTTCGACTGTCCTGCTGCTTTGTTGGCCATAATCTGTGATTGAAGATACTATTAGTGTTATAATATCCTTTTAGGATGTCCTACACTATGTTGAAGCTTTGGCCTGGATTATCACCGAATAATACTATCGTATTTAATCTTTGTCATTACGCCGTTGATGCCATTGTGGTGATAGGCATGACAAATATATTTTGTAAATAGTTTTTGATATGATTAGCATTTATTTTGTTAACTTTTACAGTCTGTACATTTAGCACAAAATGATTGTGTCATGTTGTTTAAGTGTATGACCTTGAGCACATATTCTTCCGCAGTGTAACTCTCAGCATGACACACTTTCTTAACCGTTCATAAATACATCACTACACAAAAGTCTCCTCTTCTCCGTTGCTCGTTGTTATGATGACTGAACCTTGAAACATTTATCATCTACATTTATAGACCGCGGAGATATTTACATTATATTCTGCGTTCGGCTATAATACTGCAGCCATAACAACCTCACTGGAATTAACAATTATATATAATTGTGGATTCTGGAGCCAAACGCAACCGAACACGCATCAACCTGCTGATTTAAGTAACGTCCTTTAAGTTATATTGGTGTTTATAACTTATAAATTATATACTATGACATTAACATTTGGAGGTGGAGCTTTATTGCTATTTTTGAGTTAATACAATTTTTGGTCCACCACACCATCATGTACAGAAGAGCCTTTCGCTACTCAAATGAACTCATTTTTGGCTGCTATCTCAGCTTACAAGGGACATTCGTTTCATAACAACTGTTATCGTTTTGTTATTTAATATATCATTTTTGTCGTAACTGTTATTTGCTACCGTTTTGTTTCATTCAAAAACGGATACTTCGGTTTGTTGTGTTAATTTTTTTGGTGACTGTGCGTACTGTTATATCTTGAATAACTCCTTTTGCTGGGATCCACCACAAGTTTGTGAATAATCTTGTTCAGCAATAATGTGTCTCAACGGAACACAGATTACTGGTCTACCTTTTTGTTCCAAAACTACAAAAGTACTCACATGTGATACATCAGTATTACGTTTAGAGTGAACACTAGGAGGGGAACTTTGAAGAACTCGAAAAAATATCACAATATATAAAAAACGAAATAAATCAACGATATACAGAATTCCAGGAAAGGACAGACCCACACTTCACAATTTGGTGTACCAGTTCACGTCGGGCTGCCCAATGAAGATGCCAAAGGTATTTGAAGTTCGACAACACTTTAACCTGTAACACCTACTATGAATCGTACCCACCGACTGAAATCAAAATACGGAAGCGAGGAGGTTCAAAGATATATTTGATACGCTATCAGTATATCGAGGATCGACTGATCTAATCTGGCTAGCGATTGCAGGGGATGTTGAGCACGGCATCACCACTCGTGATCTGGTGTGTATGCATGACCGAGCGCCTTCATCTAGGTGATTATACTTGCTTTGGGTGCTAATTAAGGAGGCTATGGGCCTATCGGCTTTGGCCTGCAAGAAAAACGATGACACATGCGCTGACAACACCGGCACTGACAGTGACGAATGTGTCAGTATAGTATCTGCTGTTACGCGACGACTCAAACAACCGACTCTGACCGACGCAAAAGTGAGATCTCCTTTAACATTGACAAGGGGAGTAATACCACCTGGTACTGACATTGTTAACAATGCACCTTTAGTGGGGACCGACGAACTGGATAAAACCATCACCGTTCCAAATAGTCCCAATGTCCTGAGGGATGAAAAATGGACTACGGTACGTAGGAAACGAAGCGAAAGGAAAAAAGCTGTAGGCAGTACACAGGTAGTTAGTAACTCACTGATGGACTCTCATTGTGAGTCACAAACTGCACTACCAAAATCTGATGGTAAGAGTGAAACCCATCCTGGCGTGACTAAGAAGAAAAATCAAATAACAGCTAAAACTAATGACTGTTTACTTGATAAGTCCTTGGTGAACTCTCAGACCAATCCGCGAAAGCTCCAAAGTAAAGCTTCGTCTAACACTGTTGTGAGTCACTCACAGGACTCTGTTACAATAAAAGCTAATCGTAAGATATCAGTAGTAAATATACAGGATCTATCGTCACGGTCGAAATTTGTAGGCACAATTTCAAAGGAAGCTAAACCCCTTCCTAGTTTAACTATTTGGAATCTAGAGGAGTCGAAAGATAACGACCCTGCTAGAAGACATCCACATGACCTGCAGTTAGTGAAGTCTGTGGTAAGAAATGTGCTACCTGAAGAGGTTTCAGGGGTACATATTACGAAAGTAATACGACTCAAACAAGAATAATCCTGAAGCTGGTTCTCGGGAGTTTCGAAGAAAGAGACATATTATTGAAAAACGCACTAAAAACTAGTGACTCAAATATCCGTATTCGACCAGATTGGCCGCTTCAGGATCGAATCAAGTGGAAGAATGCTCTTACAGAATTGAGAACTTGCAAATTAAATGGCGAAAATAATCTTACCATTAAGGGTTTTCGGGTAGTCAGGTCTTGGAAGCCAATGCTTCCGAGGCCTGTATGGGTAGAACGATTGATTGCCAAAACACCTTAAGTGTGTGCTACACGAACGCTCGTAGTCTTAGAAATAAAACGTCCGAGCTAAGTCTGATGGTGGAAGAATTATGTCCCGATATAATCGTTGTTACAGAAACTTGGTTCACAGTAGATATAGACTGTTCTCCGTTCATTGCAGGCTATATCTTTATTAGAAGTGATAGAGTTTCAAGTCGCAAAGGGGGAGGTATAATATTATACGTGAGGGATCACTTTCGTATACAATCAACCATATCGGAGGCTCATATCAGTGTCACATGTGAGGTTGCATGTTGTAAGATTAAATCTAGAAATGGGTTAGTGACTATAGGGGGAATATACCGTGGTCTGTTTTGTCTTGCTGACGACGTTATCCTAAGACACATCTGTTCTTGGAGTATGGCAGAATGTTGTCTCATCATTGGGGACTTCAACGCATCACATATCAGCTGGATAGAGCTTACAGCTCCAGGTAGTGGTTTTGATAGCGACCTTTTATCTACCGTTATTCAGTGTGCACTTGTACAATGTATCATAAAACCGACACATATTGATTTCAATCATGATCCGTCACTGCTGGACCTCGCCCTCACCCACCACTCTGAGGATGTTTTGATATTCAGCACCTTCCCTCACTAGTGAACAGTGATCACGTTGTACTTCACTTTAAGTTTAGGACACATGGTATACAATTCGTATCTGCTCCACCCTGTCCCAATATTTGGCGAGCCAATATTCCGGAAATCAGAAACTGTGCTATGTCGACTGATTGGTCGGTCGACGCGGATGGATTGATCGAAGATGAATGGAATAAGTTTAAGGCTACATTCGAGTCCGTAACGTCGCCGTTTATCCCATGGTCAGCACGTAAGCTATCAAATTGCCCTCCATGGATTAATAAGGAAACCCGGAAGCTGTTAAAGCGTAGGAAACATTTCTGGGACTTATTCTTGTTGACGGGTCATGAACCATTCAGGCGTGAGTACCAAAAATTCCGTAATATCTGTAAGAAAACCATAGCCAAATCCCGTACCACTTACGAACGACAGTTAGTATATGACAGCCGTACTTGTCCGAAACGATTGTTTTCGTATGTTAAACGGTGGACGAAACGTAGTGATGGTATTCCCCCATTACTGTTACACGGAAATTCAGAATTACTAGCTGAATCAGATCGAGCAAAAGCTGAGACTTTTTCAAACTATTTTAGCGAAGTCTTCTCCACGTTTATTGTAACAAATACTTGTCCCACTCACACCGAGATACCAACCATGGAATCTGTACAGGTGACTGAGGAAACTGTCCTTCCGTTGATAACTAACCTCAAACCTGGTAAGACAACGGGCCCTGACGGGTGACATCCACGGTTGCTGTCATCTCTTGCGGACATTATTTCAAAACCGCTCGCGACACTCTTCAACATGTCCCTTTCACTCGCTCAACTCCCTAGAGATTGGAAGGACTCTATAGTCAGTCCTATATTCAAGGACGGTCAGAGACATATAGTATCTAACTACCGGCCTGTCAGTCTAACTAGTATAGTCGTTAAGTTACTTGAAAAGATAATTCGGGTTAGGTTGCTAAGCCACATAGATTTACACAATCTGTTAGCTCCAGAGCAACACGGATTTCGTAACAAGCGTTCATGCTTGACTAACTTGCTTATTGCAAGGGAGGATTGGACAGCAGCCCTAGATAACGGTCTGTCGGTCGATGTGATATTCATAGATTTTAGCAAAGCATTTGACAAGGTTTCACACGTAGGTCTTATGCAGAAGCTCTCGAGCCTCGGAATAATAGGTACTGTACATGCGTGGATAGGAAATTTCTTATGTGACCGCAGACAGAGAGTGAGGGTTAACGGAACGCTATCCGATTGGAAGCCAGTCAAAAGTGGTGTACCCCAAGGCACCATCTTAGGCCCCCTGCTCTTCCTTCTCTACGTTAATGAGTTACCGCTGTTACTTAGGTCGTCGACATTATTGTTTGCGGATGATGTAAAAATCTGGAGAACAATAAAAAGTGCGGCTGATCATGTGGATCTTCAAGCTGACTTAGACGATTTAGTTAGGTGGGCTCGAGAGTGGGGCTTAGAAATCAATGCTAGGAAGAGTGTACTAATGCACATCGGTCACGGTAATAGTTACCGTTACACTATTGAGGGTAAACCTCTTCCATGCGTTCAAGAGCATAAAGACTTAGGAGTAGTATTAAGTCATGATTTAAAAACAACTACGCATTGCAAAGCAACCGCTGTCAAAGGTTTTCGTGCGTTATGGTCACTTTGCCGAGCGTTCAAATCTTTTGACGAGGAAACGTCTCGAATTTTATATCCCATATATGTTAGACCACACTTAGAGTACTGTATTCAAGCAGCTAGCCCGTGTCTGGTAAAGGATACTAACTCCCTTGAGCGTGTCCAGCGTGTGGGAACGAAATTAGTGAAGGGTTTTCGTGCCTTAAGGTAACCCTCGTGCTATTGATAGAAGAAACCAGAGAAGTAGTGAATATGTCTTTATTTCGATCTTCGCGCAGTCACAGTGGAGCGTGGGATTATCTGTTCAGACAAACAAAGGCTCTCAACATTCAAGATAATAGGGAATATAACGCTTATAAAAAATAAGGAAGTGAATGAATACTTGAACAATACTGTTTCGGCATAAGCTTGGTTGTTTGGGGTCAACTCTTAACCAACCAACCTGAGCTGTTACATTAGTTTCCCCCTAGAATCGACTTCCGTAGGAACGTCGGTTCGATTAACCTATCTATCGAAAACACCTTAGTTCTATTTCTCATCCCAAGGGAAAATTATCAACTCGCTCACTATTTGACTTACAATCAGTGACGACTAACGCTGTCAACGATAGTCCATGGATGTCTCCTCATTTACTAGCTTGTCATCTTATTTTGTAGCATGTGATCTATTCTACAACTATCGCTGACGGTTTACTGCGTGCTTTCAAGAGAAAGAGTGTGAGAATGTGGAATAAGAATATCTGAGGAAGTGCCGCGAGCGGGCTACCCAACACCATGTTGGTGAGGTACGATTTTTCCATGCTCAGACCGGCTATCAGGTGTTTACTCACCTGCCTCTTTAGTCGCCCTCAAGTAAAAAGTAAAGAAGAATCTACTTCAAAGGTAATGGTGAAAACCAATCACACCTGAAGAACTGCTCCACTGCCTGCATAAAAATAATAAGATACAAAATGGAAATACAAAAATATAATTTATAATTGTTCGGTTCCACGTAAGTGATTGGTCTCCAGAAAGGATTGGTATTCTGGAAGAAAATAGACATAGTGTAGCCATCTTATGTACGAAAAGGTATGAACACAAAAAAAAATTTTTATAATGCATATATGTAAAAGTGTAAACTTGCTAGAAGTTGGACTCATTGTCAAACCCGATCAAATGTATGACCTTGGGCCTATGACGACCGCCTTTTATAACCAGGTACGTAACCAAGGGTGCATAGTTGTACTCCACAAAACGGAAAAGAATATACGGTTAAGGAGGAGAAAAAATTGTGTAGATTATGAGGATTAAGTACAATTGTGTCAAATACTCTTTTCTGGTTTGATCTAAGTATGTATGATATATTGAAGCAATATTTCGTCAATTCATCCAAGTAACGAATTTGTCTGCACCTTAGAAATGTGTAAGTCCTATTACTCGTTAGTATTATATATGATTAATCGGTAAAAGGAAAGATTGCAGTCATTCGCCCGTGGTTTGATGTGGTCTAATGGCTAGGCACACGGTCTAGCATCCAGGAGGGCAGAGGTTCGAGTGCGTGTGGGGCCAGTGTTTTCGTTCACCAAAACCCCCTTCAATACGATGTTTGTTGGCCATATGTTGCTCAGATATGAGAGAAAGATAACAGGAGGACGGATTGATATGTCAAAGTGCCATATTGGAATAGTACAAGTTCTTTGTTTTTATTAATAATAATGCTATAGAAAAAAAACTACAAGTGTGGTAGATTTCCATTTTACGTTATAATTAAACCAACGAGAAAAAAAAGGTATATATATATATAAGTTATTGACATAACATGTTTTTTTATAACGCTAGTGTTAAGTTCCAGGATTTTGTATGGACCACTAATAATAATTGGTTTAACGTTAGCATAGCTGTGATATTCATATTAGTTCAATGTTGTGATTACTTAACAGTTCCCTTATAAGTTGTGTTTAAAATTAGGTATGTGGAATCAATGCGGCTAACATAGTAACCTTACAATAACGCACTGTACTATATCTTCACGGTTATTGATTCTTAAATGTCAGAAATTTAAAAAAATTTGAATATTGCCAATAATGATGGGTTATATGATCACACTAAAAAGCATGCTGTAGGAAAACTGGTTAAGTCATTACGTAAGTTTCCTAAACATGAAAAAAAATGATGAGAACTTTAATAAGTATTTGACCATGGTTTAATCCAAAATGTTTTGTCTAGAAAACCACTTAATAATAGTAGTATTAAGCGTATCAAGCTACTGAACACATCTTCGACCGAAAACTTTTAGAATTAGTTCATATGGTATATATGTATAGCCAGTCTACGTGAAAAATGTATATAGATATATAAGAAGTACAGCCAACATAGTTAATTAACCAGAAAAAGAAATTATAAAACTCGCCTGGGTTGCTTTTTGAATTCGTTGTATTTGCCAGTGTTAGTTGTATGAATTTGATTAAAATCCGCAGCCATCGTTTCGGAATACCTAGCTTGTGTCCAGTATTTAAAAAATTTTTAACATAACACTTATATATCAAAGGCAAAAGGTCTGGGGAGTTGTAGGTGAGGCGGAATGAGGAGAAAAGTTATTTTTAAGTAGATGCAGGGTCTGATTAGCTACGTGGTTAGATTTTATCCTGCAGCTGAAACTGTCAACATCCTTGATTGGCTAATCGGATGTGCCCAGCGAACCGTTTTAGTCATTTGTAAAGATTTATCGTTTTTGCATTTCGATTCCGTAATGGATTTGTCAGTTAAACGATCTAACGACACGTATGGTGGTTCATGATCTAGATAAGCCGGCTTTAGCCTATCAATACTTACTGTGTCGATGTTTCCGTGTTTTTCTATCACGAAATATTTAGATTTTCTTGAGACGACTTTGAAAGGACCTTCAAATGGAGGGCTAAGTGGTGCTTTTATTTTGTCACATCTTATCCAGACGTGCGTGCAATTGCTTAGGTCTTTAGGTACATATACGGCACGCGATTGTTCACGAGTATTAATCGGCTTAATTTTAGACATGTGGTCCCGTAGTTGATCTACATAATTTTCTAAATTAAGTTTTTGACTGTTAGTATTAGGGTTAATAAATTCACCTGGTAGTCTCAGAGTTGTTCCGAAAACCAGTTCCGCAGCTGAACACTGTGCGTCAGTTTTGACAGATGTTCGTATTCCCAACATAACTAATGGTAGGAATTCTGTCCACTGATTGGGGTTTGAGTGAGATATAAGGGCGGTTTTTAGCTGACGGTGAAAACGTTCTACCATCCCATTAGCCTGAGGATGATATGCAGTGCAGCGTATCCTATTGGAGCCTAGAAGTTTGGCCAAGTTATTAAATAGTTCGGATTCGAATTGCGCTCCTCTATCCGTCGTTATTGTTATGGGTGTACCAAAAATGGTTACCCAGTTCTGCATGAAAACTTTGGCTACTGTTTCCGCTGTGATGTCCGCTATCGGGATGGCTATAGGGAATCTGGTAAATCGATCTATGCATGTAAAAAGATAATTGAAACCGTTTGAACGTGGTAAAGGACCTACCAAGTCGATATGCACATGGGCAAAACGTGCATCTGGTTGCGAGAAAACACCTATGGGTGAATTTGTGTGACGATTAATCTTTGATTGTTGACATGCTGAACACTCTCTAACCCATTTGTGTACATCCTTCTGTAAATTCGGCCATATATATCTGGCATTGATTAGTTTTGTTGAAGCTTTCGCGCCAGGATGAGACAAAGAATGAAAGTTATTATATATCAACTTTCGCATATTTTTGGGAACGAAAGGTCGCGGCATTGCCTTGGTCGTGTCACAATAAATTAGAATACCATCGATAGGTGATGGGAATTGTTTTAAATTAAGACTTGAATTGTTTGTTTTAAGTAGGTTTTGCAATTCTAGGTCCTGCTCTTGTTCGTGTCTTAACGTCTCGAAGTTTACTGTAGACTGCTGTAGCACGTTCATTTCTAGTCTGGATAAAGCATCTGCCGCCTGATTGTCCTGACCTTTGACATGTCGGATATCGCTTGTGAACTGTGATATATAGTCAAGGTGTCGGACTTCTCGAGGTGAGTATTTGTCGGCTCTCGCTTTTAAAGCATTCGTCAGAGGTTTGTGATCCGTAAAGACTATAAATTCCCTACCTTCTAACATGTGTCGGAAGTGTTTAATGGTCAGGTAGATTGCAAGAAGTTCTCGCCCGAAGGTAGAATACCTTGTTTCGGCTGGAGCGAGTCTTTTCGAGAAGAAAGCAATTGGTTTCCAGGCGTTTTTAACCAGTTGGTTAAGGGTACCGCCTACTGCTTTATCTGAAGCATCCACCATCAAAGCAAGTGGGGAAAGAGAATTCGGATATATCAACGTAGTTGCTTGAGCCAGTTTATCTTTAAGCTGTTTAATAGCTTCGATGGCGTCAGAAGACAGTTTGAATTCTTTTGGTTTTCCTTTAAGTGAATCTGTCAAAGGTTGCATTAATTGTGCACAACCTGGTATGAATCTGCGATAAAAGTTAATTAGGCCTAGAAAACTTCTCAGTTGTGTTAGAGAACTAGGTACGGGGTATTGTTTGATGGTATCCACTTCTTTTTTGATAGGTTTAATCCCTTCTGGGCTTATTGTGTGACCGAGAAATTCTAAAGTTTGAACACCGAAAACACACTTACTTTGATGTATGTTTATTCCATGTTCATCCAGTCTTTTCAACACTGCTTGTACATGCTGTTCGTGTGATTGCAAATCGGGGCTGGCAATTAACAAGTCGTCTATATACCCCTGCGCAAATGGCATATCTCGAAGTAGGTTATCTATGAATCTTTGAAATGTCTGTGCCGCATTTCTCAGGCCGAATGGCATGCGTACAAACTCGAATAAGCCAAAGGGTGTAGTAATAGCTGTCTTGGGAATATCTTCATCAGCCACCGGGATATTGTGATATGCCCTGACTAAATCAATTTTAGTGAATATGTTCATACCCTGTAAACCGTTGGTGAAATCTTGGATATGCGGTATTGGGTACCTATCTGGTACGGTTTGACGGTTTAGGGCTCTGTAATCCCCGCACGGTCGCCAGTCACCTTCATTCTTCTTTGGGACCATATGCAAAGGGGATGCCCATTGACTATCAGAGGGACGGATAATACCCAGTTGTAGCATATAATCAAACTCGGCCCTAGCGATTTTGAGCTTATCTGGTGCTAGTCTCCTGGGTTTTGCAAAAACCGGTGCACCTTCGGTTTTGATAGTGTGACTTACTTTTAGTTTGTCTTTAGAAGGCTGTGGGTTTGGTTTAGTTAAGTTTGGAAATTCCGCGAGTATATCTTGGAATTTCGCTGTTGTTACTGGGGGAGTTTGAATCAAGTTAAGAGAGCTGATGTGACTTTCTTTGCCTTTTGTGTAATACGAAGTTTCTTTTAGTGTTAATCGCCGTTTCTTGGTGTCAACTAGAAATTCGTATCTCTCTAGAAAGTCCATCCCCAGTATTGCCAGATCTAAGTCGGCTACCGTGAAAACCCAAGGGAATTGCCTCCTGAACCCCAAATCTAGGGTTAAAGTTTTCTGCCCAAATGTCGCAATTTTAGTTTTATTTGCAGCTTGAAGTGTAATTGATGATGTTTCTCGACTAATCTCAGTTTTATTTCGAGGGATGATGCTAAGAGCAGCGCCAGTATCCACCAAGAAATTCAAGCCCGAGTTTCTGTCTCTAACATAAAACAAGCGACTGTTTAGGCGCCCCTCCTCAGTCGTCGCGACCTGGGGAGGGGTTACTCGTTTCCCGCTGTCTTAGAATTATGCTTAGGCCAGGCGCATGGTTGCATGCACTTGGTTGAGTTGACACCAAACTTCCAGTGGTACCAACAAAACTGCCCAGATTGTCTGGACATTTGTGACCTGTTTTGTGACTTGGATCGTGGTCGTTGTGGTGACCTGTTCCTGTTTCTATGACCCATTTGCATTCTGGTGACAGCCTCAGTGAGACTCTTAACACTCGCAATGAGTCCTTCTATTACGGGGTCTTTTGCTGATTCTACTTTTTGTGTGTGATTTATTGTGCCTGATCCAGTTGGAGGACCTCTTTCCATTATTCTGTCGGCTATACGCGCTAAGTGAGATAATGAGGTTTCAGGATCTTGTGCATCCAAACAGTGTTGGACGTAGCATGGGAGAGCTTGTATCCATCCTTGTTTTAGGACTGCTTCACCCACTGTGTTATCACCCACTAAGACTTGGAGGTGACGTAAAAACTGTGACGGCGACCGATCACCTAGTGTTTCACCTTGAAAAAGTCTTTGGATTCTTTGACTATCTGATAATGATAAACGGTTCATTATCTCTCGTCTTAAGATGGTGTATGGTTGTGGTGATGGTGGACTTAAAATCAAGTCACGGACTTCTTTGGCGACTGAAGGAGGAAGGATAGAACACAAGTCTCTATAGCGAATTCCTTCAGATTTGATATTGTGTCTCGTGAAATAATGCTCTAGTTGAGCAAACCACAACTCAGGATCACTACGATCAAATTCTGGAAGTCGGGATTTCGTAGTCATAACAGTGTCTATCTCCACTGGTGACAAATCCTCCAGATTATGGGTTTCTATTGAGTCTGACATGAGGTATGTGACAAATATAGCAATAAAGTTAGCACAAAAAGTGGTTACTATGACACGAATAACTTAAGATAATACGGAATAAACTAGTTATATACTCAAATTAGTTTACGGATAATCAGGTCTACTTTTACGATTGAGTAAAAAAAAATGTTAATAACAAAAATGAGGTTAAATTTGTGTTCAAAAGGGCTCACCAATTTCGTGCCTTAAGGTAACCCTCGTGCTATTGATAGAAGAAACCAGAGAAGTAGTGAATATGTCTTTATTTCGATCTTCGCGCAGTCACAGTGGAGCGTGGGATTATCTGTTCAGACAAACAAAGGCTCTCAACATTCAAGATAATAGGGAATATAACGCTTATAAAAAATAAGGAAGTGAATGAATACTTGAACAATACTGTTTCGGCATAAGCTTGGTTGTTTGGGGTCAACTCTTAACCAACCAACCTGAGCTGTTACAGGGTCTTTCTAGACTCCCTTACGATGAGCGTTTAAAAAGCCTAAATCTTTTCCCCTTGTCGTATCGTAGGACACGAGGTGACCTTATACTGGCATTTCGTATCTTTAATTATGATTTGGGTGTTAATATGTCTTATCTTTTTGCTCTCTCCAGGACTAATAATCTCCGCGGTCATAGCAAGAAGGTTCATAAACCAAGATCTAATAAACTTAAAGTGGGGTTCCGTTTTTCTCATCGAGTAGTCAATCATTGGAACGCCTTACCCGAACAAGTGGTATCAGCCTCATCAGTGAATACTTTCAAGGAAAAGCTGGACCTTCACTGGAAAGCAGTGCGTCAGGATTAATACAGGTTCATCAACCTACTATCCTTATTACTGAAGACTGAAGACTGAGACTGACTGGAGCCCATTAAAGCTAATGTGGTCAGCATCCAATGTCGAAGACTTAGAGAGTTATTTATTTTGAAGATTTATTTACCGCTTCAAATCACTCTCCCTAGTGGGGTAGTGATGACCATAAAACGTGGCCAGTCAGAAGTTTAAAGCCAACGAATTTGTCGTTGGTAAGCACTCTTCTAATAGCTTTCTATACTTAGCAGCGTCTGGTCGTATTTCCTTGCTTTAATGGACCATATAATACAATATAGTAATAAGGCAAAAAAGCACATTGAAAATTTCGCCTCATCGTAAACTTCGTCATTCTTATCTCGCCTTTTACAGCCGTCCTGGAAAAGAAAAAAATAAAATGTAAGTGCGTGTCAAAATATACTAGTACTCACGTAAATACACAAAGCGGCCGAAAATAGAAAAATAAACTCATGCACATGCGATAACGTAAAAATGATTTTTAAAGAATTTCTTTGGTGTATTTTAAGAAAAAAATTAAATATACGCGTATCAGCAAAAAAATTGTTTCTTTTTTCAATAAATATACAAATATAAGCATATTAAGCTTTTTACTACATACAACAGAAAGGGTAATCGAGGTGAAACAAAATGTTAACAGGTGTCTTACGCGCAATAATCATTTAAATGTTATGAAAATCTTATTCTTCTTCCAGAGCACTCTGTTTTAATTTTATTTTCATATACTGTCAATGTATCATCGTGCGTATTGGTTGTCGGATGAAGTATAATGGGTGTAGAATTCGTGTCTTTCGACTGTGCTGAAGGAAAATCGACGTGGATAGAATTTCCTTCTAAATACTCTGCTTCGAGGCAATCGATGCTAATGCCATCATTGGTTCCGTTCTTATCGATTATATAGTACTTAGAACTTTGAAGGGTCCTTCGTATGCTCATTCGAGAGGTCGTTGATGTAAGTCTTGACATACAAAGACTTGTGTGCTCAATTGTAAGTCAGATTGAACGAAAACATCAGTTGATTAAGGTCGGGTGGAAACAGGTTCAACTGAACGCATTGCGTTTGTAAGCCTGTTCGTGTAGGAGGTCAGATTCATGTTAATTGGAGAGGATGAAGGATCCACGAATTCTGCTGGAAGTCGAAGTGTCGTTCCATAAACGAGTTGAGTCGCAGGGTATCCAATGTCAGCTTTCACTGCATTGCGAATACCTAGTAAGACGAGTGGGAGAGCATCAGTCCACTGTGAAAAGTTTGCAGCTGATAGTGAAGCCTTTAGTTGTCGGTGAAACGTTGAACCAACCCGTTTGCTTGTGGATGGAAGGCGGTTGTTCGGAAGCGGTCGATTCCTAGTAGTGTGGTCAGACAACGGAAAAGTTCAGGTTCTAGATGGCGTCCGCCGTCTGTAGTGATAGTTGAAGTGCAGCCGAAGTTTGTTATCCATCGTTCGACGAAGGCGCGAGTCACTGTTTCAGCAGTGATGTCCTTGATAGGTACTGCTTCTGGTCATCGAGTCAAACGGTCTACGCAGGTTAAGAGGTAAGAGTATCCATTTGAATTTGGTAAAGGTCCTACCAAATCCAGATGAACATGGTCGAAACGAGCGTCGGGAATTTCGAAAGAGCCTAAGGGACATTTGATGTGTCTGACAACCTTAGATTTTTGGCAGGTTACACAGGAGCGTGCCCATTCCCTCACGTCTTTATTCATACCAGGCCAGCAAAACCGTTCTGCTATAAGCTTGATGGTTGCACGAACACCTGGATGAGAAAGTTTGTGCAATATGTTGAAGACATTGCGTCGATAACGTTTCGCCACGATTGGGCGATCCCTACCTGTAGATGTGTCACATAGTAAGGTTTCTTTACCTGTTCCCATCAGTTTAACGCACAGTTTAGGGGTTGTTGAGGATAACTCGTGCTGAAGATCGCTGTCTTCTTTTTGAAGCTGGGTGAGTTTAAAAAGGTCGATTCCTTGGAAACTGTTCAAGGAAGTTATGCGAGAAAAGGCGTTTGCAACCACATTATCTTCTCCAGAAGTGTGTTGAATGTCTGAAGTAAACTGCGAAATATAGTCCAGTTGTCGATATTCATGTGGTGAGTCTTTGTCTGAAGATGAGCTTAAAGAGAAGATAAGAGGTTTGTGATAGGTGAAAAGAGTGAATTCTCGGCCTTCAATATAGTGTTGAAAATGCCGTGCAGCACAATACATAGCTAGGAGTTCCCTACTGAAAGTGCTGTATCTCGATTCAGTATCTAGCAACCGTCTCGAGAAGAATGCCAAAGGTTGCCAGGAGTGGTTAACCCATTGTTGTAAGACTCCTCCGATTGCTGAGTCGGATGCGTCTATTGCGATACTAATGGGTGCTTCAGTGTCCTGATGAACAAGCTTTGTTGCTTGAGCGATAAGTTCCTCAACTGTTGAGAATGCTTTACGCGCAGTGTCATCCAGCTTGATGGATTTCGCATTTCTACGAAGTTGGTCGGTTAGTGGTTTCATGAGTAACGCGCATTTCGGTATGAATCGTCTATAGAAACTTACAAGGCTGTTAAACTTGCGCAATTGCTTGACGGTGGTCGGTTCTGGGTAATCCAGAATGGCCGCTACTTTGATTCTCAGAGGTCGAATGCCTTGCGAATCAATAGTGTGTCCTAGGAAATCTAATGAGTCATTTCCGATTTGGCATTTCTGAATGTTTACATCAATGCCATGTTTTTGTAGTTGGTCGGAAACAAGATCCAGATGCTTGAGATGGGATTCTCTGTCCAGACTTGCCACTAGGTAGTTATCGACATACGCATATACGAAGTTGAGACCTCGGAAAATGTCGTCTATGAACCTTTGGAATGTTTGTGCAGCGTTTTTTAGACCTAAGGGCATTCACGAAAATTCGTGGAGTCCGAAGGGAGTTATTATAGAGGTGTTTGGAATGTCGTCAGTAGCCATAGGGATTTGGTTATAAGATTTAACCAAGTTGATTTTCGTAAAGATAGTTGTACCTTTCAAGGTAGCTGTAAATCGTGAACATGAGTCAACGAGTAACGATCGGAAATGGTTTTTGCACTCAGTCGCTGATAGTCACCAATCGGGCGCCAGTCGTTGCTGCCCTTTGTAGGGACCATATGCAACGGAGATGCATATGGGCTGTTTGACGGTCTTATGATTCCTAACTCTGTCATGTGTTCGAATTCGTTTTTCTCCAACCTCAGCTTTTCGGGGACCAGTCGGCGTGCTTTCGAGAATACAAGTGATCCTGTAGTCGTGATGTGACGTGTAACATTGCTAATTACACACGGTAATTTTGGTTGCGTTTGGTATATCCCAGAATACTTATTGAGTAGTGGTTGACAGAACGGGTCTATCGTGTGCCTAAGTGTGACGAGAGATAATCTGCAACCAGAAGAAGAAGTTACGCAAACAGATAAATTGGTGTTTCCGTCTACTAGCCTTCGTTTGCGCGTATCGATGAGTAGATTATGATGTTGTAAGAGGTCTATAGCAATGATTGGCATAGAAACATCTGCAACAACGAAGATCCAGTGAATGGGTTTGCGTAAACGCACGCTAAGGTAAACGTACCTTTTACCGTATGTGGCGATAGGATTTCTGTTTGCCGCTTGTAAGTTTAAAAATGATTCGCGAAGCCGGTCGTTAGAACTTTCAGAAAGAACTCTAACTTCTGCGCCAGTACCGACGAGGTAGCGAACTTTTGTTATCACGCCTGTGACGTATAACAGACGGCTATGTGTCGCCGGCTACGGTTGTCGTTAACGTATGCTGGCTTGGAAGTTTCCCGATTTGTTTTTCGTGTCGGTTGGTTTTCGATTCGGAAAATTGCGGGATTTTCTTCAATTTCTAGATTTTCTATACTGGTTATGATACCACCACCAATCGGGGTTATCCTTCTCCCGTGGTTAAGAGACAGATTGCCTACATGAAGTGCTTCTCCGTGGGATGTGTGACCGTTTACGGTCGTTACGAAATTTAAGATAACGTATCAGCGAATAACATAGTTTCATAATGCCATTCTGTGTCTCTTGAGGTTTTTCTTTGACTGAAAAAACCTCGACGTTAGAAGATTTGGTGGTGCAGCCAGCTCATCTAAGGCCTTATTTTGAAACCAGACCAACACAGCTTGCACCCGTTAAGGAAGTTTGGATAAGCAAAGTTGTTTGAATAGGTCATCATCGAAGGTTCTTTGGTCGATAACCTCTCTCATTCTTTGCAACATGTCTGTTGCAGAACCGTGTTGCAGGTCGATGTTATTAAGTAGTTGGTCTAACCTATGTCCATCGGTTAGGTCTCCGCGTTTAAGAATAGAACGTTTCAGTGTTTAGTAAGGTTCAGAAACATCACTAGTAAACATACTAGATGTTACGTACCTGTTGAATTCGCGTGGTAGTGCCTTGACTACTGCGAGGAATTGTGGACCTGTGTCGTTCACGCCGTGCTCTTGGAAGTTGTCCTCTGCGTAGCAGAACCAGGCTTCGATGTTTTCCGGTCAGAAGGGAATCAGATGGAACGAAAGTGGGGACATAATCTTTAACTTAAGTACCTTGAGTGTCTGTTCAGTCATGGTGAAATGTCAAGTGCGAGAACGGACGAGGAAGAAAAAATATATAAATATGTCCAAAAACACGGAAGAAGTGTCACAATATATAAAAAACGAAATAAATCAACGATATACAGAATTCCAGGAAAGGACAGACCCACACTTCACAATTTGGTGTACCAGTTCACGTCGGGCTGCCCAATGAAGATGCCAAAGGTATTTGAAGTTCGACAACACTTTAACCTGTAACACCTACTATGAATCGTACCCACCGACTGAAATCAAAATACGGAAGCGAGGAGGTTCAAAGATATATTTGATACGCTATCAGTATATCGAGGATCGACTGATCTAATCTGGCTAGCGATTGCAGGGGATGTTGAGCACGGCATCACCACTCGTGATCTGGTGTGTATGCATGACCGAGCGCCTTCATTTAGCTGAGCCCATTAAAGCTAATGTGGTCAGCATCCAATGTCGAAGACTTACAGAGTTATTTATTTTGGGGATTTATTTAACGCCACATCAATGTTTGTAGGCCTTCTATACTTACTATACAAATCTGAATCTCAAAACATTTAAAACAAATAGTTTACACCATATGATATATGTCGAAATCGTAATGCATTCGAAGTGAAGCATACATGAGAAAACACCAATAAATTGGTCTCTAAAAATTGAGGCGTTGTGGCATACTTCATCCTCATATTCCTGGCGGTCTTTCAATGGGATGTCTACGGTGAAGGCTGTTAAAACTAAAAAGGGTAAAATCGAGATAGATGTTGAGCGATACCGTTCTGAGGGCTTTTGGAGTAAGGCCTTAGAAGTAATCCTAGCTCATGGATCCGACCGCTCCACGTCTCTTCGTAGGAAAATTTTAAAAAATTAATATATATCTTGCTTGTAATAGATATGTTAAATCAGCTAATACTTTGTGAGAATGAGCTAGAATGGAACGATCAATGTGAATTGCCACCAGAAAATTTGTCCAAGGCTAAGAGGTATGCGGAAGAAGTTATGAAGGGGAATGACGAGCAATATAAATTTGAGGCATCTGTCCTTCTTGGGAAAATATACTATCTACAGGGGAATAGTGAAAAAGCTCTTAAGCTTTTAAGTTCCCTCAATTTGTTATCTGCCAAAATGGACCCTATTACACTGCGTTTCAATTACATCGTTAGTGAGGGTTTGGCTGTATTGGGTATGCTTCTTTTACTCAACTAGTTTTGACTTCGCAGGTTTGTGCAAAGAAGAACAGTCAAAGCTGAAAAGCCTATCTGACATATCAAAAGAGAGAGACAATATCATTAATTTATTCAACTTAGCTTGTCACATGTGCATAAAACATCTTCAGGAATTAGATCGAACTCAACCAGAGCATACCAATTCATCTGTCAGTGTACCACCGATTGTAGAAAAAGTCATACAAAAGATTCCGGAAATTCTGCTTAAAAAGGGGTAAAGAAGTATTTCTGTTTTGCCTTCTAAGTTCTTTGGCATATGATATGTTTGTGTTTACCAAACAAAGCAATTGATGTTTGCCATTTTTAGTACGATATGTTAATAATATTTTGTATCACTTTATTACTGGGTGTAGTCAACCAATTTTTAAGTGCTGTTTTGATTTGCGGCAACCCTCAACAGTCCTGTTTTGTATGAAGTTATGATTAGTTGTAGATTTGTATCTAATTTGGTGATATGTCATAAGAGGTGTCGGAAAATATTCTTGTGGAAATCTATAAAAAACAGAAAAAGGTTCAGACTGATGAGCTAGAAAACATTCAGAATTTCAGTCAAGCATTGTAATTTTATCTTCTGAAATACAAGCATTTAAGGGAGCTAGGCTATTGCCTAAATTTCACGTCCTATATAACAGCCAAATAAGCAAAACATCATAATTAGCGCACTCTTATGGAAGGTGCAAAAATTTTGAGGTAAGGACAATATAGTTTATCCACTCAACAATACAAAAAGCACGTACTTTTAAGCCGTCTATGTATATTTTAAGTTGTTGACATTTTCCTTCTGGTAAATCGGATTCGGCGCCCCACAATGATAGTATTTCTCGACCTTAAGGCGGCATTCGACTCTGTTGATCGTAAGGTTCTATGGCAATGTTTGTCACTGAAAGGAGTACCAAAGAAGTACATTAACCTTATGAGGGCTCTCTACTCGAACACAACTGGTCGAGTGAGAGCTTATGGCGAACTGTCATCAGAATTGATTACCTCAAGTGGTGTTCGTCAGGGCTGTCCACTCTCTCCATTCTTGTTTAACTTTGTCGTCGATGTACTTTTAGAGATAACACTTTCCTCGTCTAGATTTCTAGGGGTTGAACTTCTACCGGGAGGTTCACTTGTTGACTTAGAATATGCTGATGACATAGTTTTATTTAGTGAAGACGCTGACAAAATGCAGTCTTCTGACCACTCTAAGCAACAATGCAAGCATGTTCGGGATGCGATTCTCCCCCTCGAAATGCAAAGTGTTGCTTTAGGACTGGGTTGCATTGACACCCAAACTAATGATAGGGAGTGAAGTAGTTGAGTTTGTCGACCGCTTCACTTATCTTGGAAGTCTCATCAGCCCTTGTGGTCTGGTGTGTGACGAAATCTCAGCACGGATACGGAAGGCTCGACTAGCTTTTACCAACTTGCGTCATTTATGGCGTAGGCGAGATATCCGTCTATCAATCAAAGGACGTATTACTGCCCAGCAGTTAGTTCCGTCCTACTTTATGGCAGTGAAACATGACCGGTAAGAGTAGAGGATATTCGTAGGTTACTAGTATTTGATCATATGTGTCTTCGAAATATTGCTCATATATCCTGGGACCATCGAGTAAGTAATGCAGTTGTTAGGAAACGGGTACTAGGTAAGGATGGCAAATCAATTGATGACGTAGTGAAGCTTCATCAGTTGAGATGGCTGGGACACGTGTTACGTATGCCCAACGACCGACTGCCTCGACGTGCTATGTTCAGTGGTATAGGAGTAGGTTGGAAGAAAGGTAGGGGCGGCCAGACCAAAACATGGCACAAATCCATGAAGTCACTGACAAGTGGACTGAGCCATGTTGGTAGGTGTAGACTACCTGGTTGGGGACCACGAGATGATAGCAACTGATGGTTAGAGACCCTGAATGACATGGCTCAAAATCGTTTGCAATGGCGCAGGTGCATCCACTCTTTATGTTCTCCCAAATTTTGATCTCCTTATTCCTCCTTGTCTCTTTTTTCTCTTCCCAAATTTATTTCACTGGATTACACTCTTTAAATAACATCCCCAAACACTAATCTTCCCGATTACTGCTTATACTCTTATTACCTCTACCACTACAGGATTTGAATCGACAACTGCATCTCTGTGCTAATGTGGTGTGGCAACTCGAACTGATGTACGTACGTACGAAGTTATACGTTGTTACTGACTGACTGACTGAAATCGGATTCGGGAGTGCTATGATGCATCATTTGACGGTGACCATCTATGATGTCACTAATAACTATTGTATCTTAATCCTTGATCTTTCATTTTAAAATGGACAATGGTTCAGTGTATCCGCTTTATGTGTCTACTGTAGCGTATACCATCGTTTATATTGTTTATTCGTTTTACAGTGCTCTTATATCATAAAGACTTTTTTCTTTATTATCATGTTCTACAGATTTTGTTCTCCATTTCCGATAACCTTTTCCTAGCTTTATACTCTGATGTAGTATACTACACCGCAGACTGTTCCTTACAAGCATCACTTCGTCACACTTGTAACGAGGCCACCAAGTGCCCTGGTACGACCTAAAGTGGGGAGAGTCCGCTCTCCCTCTAGAAATGCCCTCACATGGCCACGCGTATATAACCTCTGCCAGGGAAGTCCTACTCACTGCTTTCTCGTGGCGGGGGTGTTGTTTACGGAATTGAGAGGACGAAAAGCGAACGTTCGGCGCTTTAACCGGGTTGGTGGACATGGAGAGTCCACCTAGGGGAGTTGGAAAACCCTGATTCCAAACCAATAGTGCACATGGGCTCCAGTATCCTGAGTGAACAAATGGCGTATGAACCAATCGTTGGTCACCGGCTACCATGGGACTGCATCTCCTCACGTTGCTACACTGCCTTTTGGATCAGACCTTCAGGTTGAAGGCTCCTGGTGTGGCCTCCTAAGAAAACCACCTGCTTCGGTTTGGGCACCCGGGCAGTATCACAACCCTCACACAAATCAAATATGATTTGTGTGGCACATATGTATTTGGTGCCTCCTTGTACCAATATCTATGTGTTAAAATAAAATAAATAATAATTACTTGTAACGAGTAATGTAATTTAGTAATACCGGGTCAGCATTTCGTAATAATGTTTGGATTAAGTATACTATTCAAAGAGCTGTCATGGTATAACTCAGAAAGGAGGTTTGCCAGTTTACTATTTTACATTCAAATAAACAACAATATTTTTAAAATTGATTATTAAGATTTCTCATTAACACCCATCTTTAGCAAATCTAATAACAGTAACAACTGATTCTGCATTGCGAATTCGTAAGTCAAGCACGCACAGAGTATATCTGAAACCCATCCTTAGTGTTTATGACTTACGAATATCGTAAACTTTCCCACCTACGTCCTCAATAAAATCTCCAGCTGGTTATTCATTTATTAGTTGGCGCTGGTTGTATGTACCACTCGGATCTTTCTGTGATGCCTCACTACAGGCATTCAAGCATTGAGTAGTGTGACCTTTTAAAAACAGGAGCAGGACCTCTATTGAAGGGCTTAGATGCTACTTCAGTTTAAATTAGGTCCTCATATAGTACTAATAAATCAAACTAATTATTTTGTCAGTTGTACGCGACGTAAAGCCTGGTACATATGGCCATTATTTCAGATTGCCGTTCCCCATTAGCATCTGGCTTGATATCATGCTTCGTGTTTCGGTACCATATATAATAGAAAAATTGTTCTAAAAAAACTAAGGTAGATATTGTTCTTGTGTGATTTGTAGTGGCAGAGTAATTCTTGGGTCTGTTTTATTATGATCTAGATTCCAGACTCAAAAGATAAAGATGGTTAACATTTGACCGTATAAAATAAAAATATATTTGATATTTGCGATCTCGTTTGACACAACTGTTTTGCCTCTAAATTTTTATTCTCTCCAAGTGACATACCTGGTGCTATTTCGAAGTATCGAACTATTCTTGGGTACTGTGAGTTGCCTGCTACCAGGTCTCTTAGACGAGCTTTATCCTTACGGTTTTCTGAACTGCTGTTACGGAGTGTATGCATAAAGACATATCACAAGTATAATACATCGATGGATCAAGATTCCTCAACAGATAAGGTTTGCTATTGATTTAAACCACTCATTTTTATTTTGATTCAACAAATGTTTCCTTCTGTACTTTCATTGTTTTAGAGAAACAAATTTTCCACTTGATTTATACTAAATATACATACCTTCAGTTTTCAAACACATGCAAGAAAAGGTATGGAATGTTTTTTCGAGGTCCAGGTGTTTAGGACTAATCAACCTAAAATATCAATCATTTTAAATCATTCAAATCTTAGACAGCTGCCGTAGAGGTTCTTTTTTCAAAGTCAGTCAAACAATCTTATTATTGATACTTGGTCTCCATAAATGCTACTAGTACTTAGTGTAGGAAGTTTAGTTACCGCAGCAAATTCATATGTCTATCCAATTCATTACATAACCTAGTTCGAAAATTACGAAGTAATAATTTGCAGTACACGGGCATAAAAGTGGTTATATGCTTACGTATCTATAGCCTCTGACTCCCTTAGAAACCTGTACATAGTCGCTGACAAACAGTTCTCTTATATTGCCACATTCCATCTCGAAAGAGGTAAAGCCATTAAAAAAGACTCACCCTATTTTCCCAATTGTAAACGAAAATCATGGGCAGTAACTATCTGTACCGTAATATCTCTACTTGTCAGTATAACGATTATATCATTCAATACTGATTAGTATGAGTTCTATGACCAAAGTAGATTTATACTTTTCACAATCCCTCCTTCAATTAATAAACGAGAAGTTACGAAATAAACCAGTCCTTGTTTCGTCTGATATATTTACTACATATTCAAATGGTCATTTCAAGATTACAAAACAACACTCGGTAGATTTGTCGTCACAGAAACCATGGTCGCTTTGTTAATCAACGTGCCCGTTGACTAAATTATCTCCCAACTAAGAGTCAGTTGAAAAGTATCCTTTATTTAGTTTGCCTAGATTTTTATGAAATATGAGACTATATTCTGAATAAAAGCAGCATACTTGAACGTAATTTACAAATTTATGTTATATTTTGTCAGTCGCAAAACTTAACAAATGAATTCACTGGTTGATAATGTGGTGTGTGTGGCGGGGGCTAATGGTCAAGGCGTTTATTTTCTACTCACTAAGTCCCAGTCTTGAACACCTCTCTACCCACTTCGGTTTGATCAACCTGGTAGTATCACTAGCCAATCATACATAAAGTATGATTCAAACCCAAAATACCGTATAAATCAGTTAATTTATTCGTTTTTATTTGATGTGATGATTTGCTAAGTTACCGTATATTTCCATGTTATCTACATTTTGAATTTAATATGTTAAACGCAGTTTGGTGATGAAGTATTTTTATCTTAATAGTCTTGTCCTAGGTACATAGTATGAATTATCATACTTTATTCAGCATTATTCCAGTTCAAAGCTTATTTCACCATGTTTTTTATCCACGTTGTAATTCATGATTGAACAGTTCACAGGAAATTACTTGTATTTTGTAGTATTCTACTGTTTTGTTTTCATCATATATTTTCTTTGATATTAGGATGCACAACTAATTCCATACCGATATCCTACAAATAGATACATTCCAGACAATCGAATAGAAGAAGCCATTTTTTCGTTAATGATTTCCGAACACATAGTAAGTTTCACTACAAATGTATATTCATGTTGTAAGCTTTCCTATTTCAATACTGCTTTCAGCAGAGTTATCTTAGTATATTGTCAGGAAATTTTTCTGTAATACCTCTGAAATATTAATTTAAATTGTGGAAGGTTCTTCAGTCGACGGATTTCGATGTCAACGCTATCACTGTAGTCTTGATCACAACGACAATTGAAATATTTACTCTAATGTTACTCTTAGTTTCAATCGATCCTCCAAAGTTTCTTGAGAAAGGAAAAGCATTTCGATTTGATATGATAATTATTGTCGAATTCCGATTTCAAATTCAGATTTACCAGTTAGTGCATGATTCATCCAATTTGTACTAAACAGGGAACTGATAAGTAAATTGTTCTATATTCTGTGGTTTATCTTATCTTTTATTTTACTCTACATTTTTTGGTTGTCTATTTTGCCTATGTCCTGAGATGAGTAAAATTTATTACATAATGTATTTTTATACCAGATTTCCGTCTAAGCTGAAATTTTCTTTATTCAAATCAAAAGTGTTATCATACCTACTACTTTCAACTTAAAAATATTGAAAAGCTATTATTGTCAACTCGTAATAGTTGTGTAACACCACTCATCTTTAACTGAACATCATATAATATTGTAAAAAAAACTAACTATGGAAGTTTTATCATTTATAATTCAAGTGTTCTCAAACTGTCTAGTCGTTAAAGCTGTTCATAGTATTATTGAGGTGTCACAGGGATACTCACTAATGTTATACTCTTATTTTCACCAATTAATTACAATCAGTTTCTAAATATACGACTCTGATATCTTAAAGACAAGATAAACAATCACTTTAGGCTGTTGTTTAATCATGTTTATTTTCGTGTGTATAAATTTGTAGGCTAGTCAAGATGTTATACTTAATCGACCGTCAGAATTATCTGAACCACAAATAGTTCGATCATTTAACAATGCAGCTGCTGTCTACGACTTACTTGCCATACTTCTTACTAAAGTTAAACATTTCAAATTTCTTTCTAAAGTGAGTTATTTTGAACTGTTATGCTTTCTTGGAGAAAAAAAGCTCAATATGTATGTGATGCGCGTAATCATTGAAAATTGAAGTTGCTTGTGCATATTTATTCACTATATAGCTATAATAATTAAATAAAGTTTTGTTGTCATCTGAATTTAAACGATTAGTCACTTTAACTTTTGTTTAGTGATCTACGGAGGCAAATCAACACATCATAATACATGGCTTGATAGCTTGTTTGTTCGTATCTCACTTCGACGAGATTTGACAATAATAAACTGTCAAAATCTGTACATTTGCTCCACTATAACTTTTTTCATCAAATGCGCAACCTTTGGTCGTTGATTTCAACTATCACAAACTCTAACCACGAAATCAATATTGTTTTACTACTTCAGACCAATACTTTGTTAGTCACTTCACGTTTTCTAATGGTCTGTCTGTTAAGTTACCAGACACTACTGCTAATCATCAGTTCCCGATTTCGATCCGAAATCATGACATTCTGTGTTTAATTGTTGCATAAGTGAGGGTTATTCGCTTGTTCTTAACTGGAATCAATCGCAATCCAGATCAATTAAGCTTTAGCTAACTTAATGAATAACTTAAATTCACAAAATCCAACATCATACTGGTATTATAATCCGAGTTAAATGTGGAATAATATCGTGATCAGACAGAAAAGTCTTTATTGATGTTTGAAAGCCCAATATGTAGACTGATCAGCGAGCATTTTTGCATCTATAATTGTCATTTTCATCGTTTCCATGATTAGAATCTTTCTCAAATCCCACGTATCTTTTTATCACGAACAGGATGCTATAAGACAAAATTATGCCTTGTATTCAATTATAATAGTCAATATTTATAAATTTCACTGCCATTCGCACTCCGTATTTTTGAAGTTATTGTATACGCACTAGATAACGAATTAAGATAAACAAACACAACAGTTTTAAAGTAAGTGATTACGATAACTACCATTAGTCAGCGAAAAGGTTATATAAATTAAATGGGTTAGTCCAACTTAGCAATTTAAAGAGTAGCCTAATGGTTAATTACTTAGCTGTCACTCAGTAAGTCACTGATACAAAGCACGCTTCTGTATAGTTTGTAATAAAAGGACATAAGGAGTTTGTTGGTCTAATGAAGGAAATGCACCGATCGATTGATAATATGCAATGATATAGTGAGGCCGAGTGATAGTTTCTCACGAGACCGAATTATTAACATGAGCCCTCAAATGAACTGATATAAAAAGTAAAAACCTCCGGCCAATAGAATAGGTTATTTTGGAAAATAAATATTCTTATATACAAACTGTCAAACACAAAAATAAATATGATTAGTAGTAGTTTAACAACTAAATAATTGGAGGGTATGAAAACCATATATTATTCACTCTTCAACAGAATCCCTAATTACCGAGGCTTAATTCTTTCCCTTCCATATCAACCTTAACCAACCACTGGGTAATAACAAATGTCATAATATCTAGTTCCTTCAGCCTCCTAATCGTATTCTGTTGATCAACTTGTCAGGTGAGATTCAATCAATTAATATGCGGCTAGAAACCCCTAAGTTATTGGTTTATAGCTTTCTGCTAGTTGACTCAAATCATAAAATTTCGAAAAAGGATGTAATTTGTATTTGTGTTAGGGCTGCATCTAACATGATGAAGGGTCTAAAGTAAGTTGCCGAATAACGATTAATCCAAAGTTTCTCAGCCTTCATTGTTGAGTGAATTCTGGTATATTTGTATTGTTTCTAACTGTGACTTTTACTAGTGTACCTTAATCTCCTAACAAAAGGGTTGGAGATAACTAAACATAGTTCCATATAGCTCTCCAACGACCAGCATTGACTATTCAAAATATATTTAGTGAATTGATATCATGCCAACGATTGTAATTTCAACAATAATTACTCCATAAATAATTATGGTCATATTTCACAATTTTCTTTTCATTTTTACATTTATGATTATATGTAGTGCCTTGAAAAAGCACTCAAGTTTTCTTATCATCAATTTCATATCTGGTATCAATTCGCTTTATCACTTATCAGTTCTAAACAAGTATGTTTTTATCTCCTTTATTATCATCTGTGATTAACAGTCATTTATGTGTAATTATTATCGTTTTTATGCATATTAAATTTGTTTTTAAATTTGCTGACGTTATTACATTTTAATAATATAATTTTGAATGCCTTGTATACTTTTCCTGTTATCATATTTTGCTTGGATTGGAAACTGTCTTAATGGACTAAGAAAAAAGTATAGATCAAAGAATATATTGAATAACGTACAGTAGCAATAATTTGACTTAGTAGTTAATGAACCTCAATTTTAGCTGTTGGGTTACTAGTTTGTAACCCATTATACATATTTTGGATACCTCAAACAGCTGACGAGTAATATTTACGCCTACATGTTGAATGTAACTCAATGCCGAGCACTACATATTTATGAAATTGTTTACTAAATTAGTAACAAAACATATTTGAAGAACTTTTATCGTAATTAGAAACTCAGGGAATATCAAACTATGTACTCATAACTAAATTGATCCTGAGATTATCATATTTCATGATAAACACTTTAGAATTCAACTATTTGATTAAGATCTATGCTATCAGAATTCAGTTCTAACTATATTTCACAAGTAGATCGGGTTCAAACCCGTATATTCTGATTGGATCATGTTCCGTCTTCCAACCAGTCATTATCTGACGACCAATTGAAGATTGCAGAAAATTCTTATTTAGATTCTACATAATCCCTAGTGTTTCTTACTATTATATCTTTGTTGTTTGGATTTATTGCAACATGCAGACAGTGGCTTGACATGAACAACATATCTGTCAGCCATCGCTTACGTCCACATTCTATGCTAACTAGCAAAGAATTGTAGGCAACTGGTTGTAACTAAATAAAGAAATGTTGTCAGTTCATGAATCTATGGACAATCGAACTGAGTCGCTCCAGAAATCGTCGACCTTCTGGTTGTAGTCTACGAGGTTATCATAACTTACGTTTAAAAGACTTGACTAACACTATGATTCCCATTCAATAATAGTAGCACAAATCCATTGGTTCTGTCTACTTTATATCTTTAACTTAGTGTTATTCCTTACTTTCGGCGGTCCCTTCCGACCTATATTTTCTATGCTTAGTTTCCAATACAATTGATATGATTATTTCCTCTGTTCTGTTTTTCATTTTGATGAGTTTACCACAATATACTCTTGTGGGTTGGTTTAAACTGGACCGACAATTGTACAACCTTGTGTACTGTTGACTTGAAAAATTTTTTGTTAAAATTCATCAAAAAGTCATATTATTTTTAAAAATGGATAAAAATCATTTTGTATCTGTTATAAATTGTGACCGCCAATTAGGGAGCAGCGAATTATCGATCAGACTAAGGACGCGTAAAACACGTGCGAGCAGCGTAGAGTCCTGATTGGTCCTGCTTTCCGCCTAGCCCAGCCAGTTAAGTCCAGAACACCAATCCGAGCCTCTGCGATACGAATCATTATATTTAAAGCATACTATGTTTATATACCAATCAAGCAGACCACAACGTACCAATAAAATATGAAATAACATTTGTACAAGAATTAGCCAGATGTGACTGTGAATGAGGGAGGTAGTAGTTAATATACTGGGTATAACTCAAGAATGGTAAAACATATAATAATAGTTTATGGGTCAACATAAAGCTTATAATAAGAGGAATATGAATATGCATAGTTTAGTTACTTAATAATTATACAGTAGAAATATACGTTTAGTATTGGTCCATCAATAGATCCCAGAAGTTACCATTCATTATTCTTGTCGGGGCATAACGGTATCCTATTCGTAAATGCCTCAAATTTCGTATCTGTTTGTTTTGGAAATTATAAACACATTATTATCAGGCTAAATAGTTATATATACTAGTCTGCACTTTGAAAATGTATTATTAATAGGTGCTTTTAATGCGTAACCCTCCTAATTATAAAGTAAAGAGGAAGACAAACTAAATATGAAACTTCTCATTTCAACCATATCACTTACATCTCATGTGTATGTTTGTATAAGTGGTCTGAATAGTCTTGATAGCGAGCGTAAAAATTATAACATTTGAGAAGTTAGATTATACAGTAATTCAATAAGACATGTTCACTTTTATATTCAACGTTATCATACTTTCTTGATAGGCTGTGTAACCTAACAAATCCAGTTTACTTTACTCTGTGTATTATGACCATCAGTCAGTAACAACGTAAAACTTCGTACGTACGTACATCAGTTCGAGTTGCCATAAATACACTAGCACAGAGATGCAGTTGTCGATTCAAATCCCGTAGTTGTAGAGGTAGTAGTAGCAGTAATCGGAAAGACTAGGGTTTGAAGATGTTATACAAAGAGTATAATCCAGTAAAATAAATTTGGAAAGAGAAAAAAGAAGGGGACATGAAGAATTCAGAAGATTAGAATTTGGGAGAACACAAAGAGTGTATAGACCTGCGCCATTGCAAACGATTTTGAGCCATATGATTCAAGGTCTCTAACCATCATGACCATACCTACCCCCAGACAATATGAGAAGAAACCCTCATATGACACATCTTTTAAATAACTTTGTTATACCAAAATACTTCATATTTTATAAATAAGTAACAAAACCTTAATTATCTGGTTTCTGTTTTTAGTTCCTTTTTAGTTTTTTTATAACTTGTTCAGCTTTTAGCCAATATGGAAGCAAGCATTTCTAAATAATCTAAGTTCTATGATAAGCATTGAGCTTTATTCTTCTGACTTGTTTATCATTCACTTCTCTATAGTATTATCGTGGTTATTTGGCTCTACGCGAATGTTTACGAATTGATAATTCTAAAATATCCGTTTATCTATTCGCTAGTTCATTATGTTTGGGTCATTTGAATTTAATTGAAGAAGGCATGGAATTAGCTTCACAGGCAGTAGAAGTAATATTTCTATTCCTACCTATTTACAATTATTATTATTATTATTATTATTATTATTATTATTGTTATTATTATTATTATTATTATTATCAGCTTTATTCAATATTATATTTTTGGTACAACATAGAATTCTCAGCGTAAAGTATTTCAATAAGTTTCCGTTTCTTTCTTCTTGGTCGGTCCTGGCGATAAATATTGAGTGATCGCCAGTTAGATGTTAGCAGTTCACTGAATGAACATCTGAATAATGTGCATTCTTTTCGTTGTATATTGTCAGCAACCACGTTGTTTCTTATTGAGTTTTTCGTAACTTTGACAACGAAAGGTTGTACACTTTTCAGAAACGCAGCAGAATAGGTCATGCGATTAATAAACATGATGATATATTAAAACTGTTATATCCGAGTGGAGATTAAGTTACAGGTAACTTCCGAGGACTATTCATGGACTGATATTCTTATTGTATAACTACTCAACAATTACACTATGTATATTTATATCCCTCTTATGACAAGCTTTATTTTGGCCTATAATTTATTATTGTACGATTTACGGTTCTTAAGTTATGTTCAGTTTACTAACTACTGCCTCCCACATTCACAGCCACTTTTTGGGCTTATTTGTGTACAAATATTATTTCCTATTTTATGGTACGTTGCGGTCTGTGTGATTGATATATAAACTAAGTATGCCTGAAATAAACGATCTGCTCTGATTCTGGTCTGATCTGCTCTGATTCGGAAGCTGGTATCTTGTTCTGGACTCAAGTGGAAGGGCTCGGAAGACATAGGACCAGTAAGGACGCTAGACTGCCCGCACCGGTTGAACGTCATTGGTTGGCCTAGTGTAAAGATCCGTATAATTCGTATTCGGATTGGTAGATAAGTCGTGTGATCGAAAAGTCAGACATCCAAGGTCATAACAATTGGCGACGGGGTGGAGAAAAGTTTTGAACCCTCAACTTCAAGGTCATAACAATTGGCGACGGGGATTTTGGCAACAAAGAAATAATAATAATACAAGTGGTGACTCAGATTTTGGAAATAAATTAGCTGTATAATTGCCGGTGATTTTTGGAGCTAATATTATTGGCAAAAAAAAATGTCGATTTCTTTCGAACAGTTGCGGTTAATATTACAGCACCAGCAGAAGATGTTTGCCTTGCAACAAGAGCTATTTATAACAGTTTTGGGCAGACTTTGCATTCAAGCAGAAAATAAGAAATCTATGTATCATGCAGATAATGGTGCAGTAATGGACATTTCAGAAGCATATCCGGTGCAGGATTCAAATCCCTCTATACCAGAAGGAAAACGTAATATTGGTAACGTGTCCAGCTCAGGACAAGAAAATATTGTGCTAAATGCACATGAAGTTGTGACAATACCAGATGATCAGGAGCCAGATCCTGTAGATGATGCCCAGAGTCCAGAATCAAATGAAACACTACTGGTACTGTCTAGCTGCGAAAATAAACGTCACCTCGAACAAAATTGTGGTCCATGTGCTATTAGTCGAGAAAGCTATGGTGACTCGTATTCAGAAAATAACTGGAGCAACACGATGAACCAAATTGTACCAGATGTTACTCAAAATCACCGGAAGACAGAATTTTATATTGAGTCAACTTATCCCATTTCTAATGACAGTGTGCCAGATATTGATTCTCAGAATAATGCATATGATTTTGATGAAACTTCTTATAACAATGAGGGAAATATGTCAGCTGAGTCGAATGATGGCCAAAAATCTAATTTAATTCTGTTAGACGTTGACTTTCTTAATGACTCGTTATCTGCTAACGAGATTCATAATGAATTTGAAAATAATGAACTCAGATCAAAGGTCGTTCATCATCATCTAGTCATTTTTAGTGGATTCTCCAGTCAATACAAGAAACATGGTTTAAATAAAGTCCTACTAGTTGTAATTTGGAGCCATAAGGACCCAACATTATTTCGAGGAGGAGGAGAATGTTGAGGAATTTAAAGTCACATATGATTTTTTTTTTTAAATCAGAATCTAAAGTTGGGTTCTTCAAAAAAAAAAGGGGGAGGTGTTATATCCGAGTGGAGATTAAGTTACAGGTAACTTCCGAGGACTATTCATGGACTGATATTCTTATTGTATAACTACTCAACAATTACACTATGTATATTTATATCCCTCTTATGACAAGCTTTATTTTGGCCTATAATTTATTATTGTACGATTTACGGTTCTTAAGTTATGTTCAGTTTACTAACTACTGCCTCCCACATTCACAGCCACTTTTTGGGCTTATTTGTGTACAAATATTATTTCCTATTTTATGGTACGTTGCGGTCTGTGTGATTGATATATAAACTAAGTATGCCTGAAATAAACGATCTGCTCTGATTCTGGTCTGATCTGCTCTGATTCGGAAGCTGGTATCTTGTTCTGGACTCAAGTGGAAGGGCTCGGAAGACATAGGACCAGTAAGGACGCTAGACTGCCCGCACCGGTTGAACGTCATTGGTTGGCCTAGTGTAAAGATCCGTATAATTCGTATTCGGATTGGTAGATAAGTCGTGTGATCGAAAAGTCAGACATCCAAGGTCATAACAATTGGCGACGGGGTGGAGAAAAGTTTTGAACCCTCAACTTCAAGGTCATAACAATTGGCGACGGGGATTTTGGCAACAAAGAAATAATAATAATACAAGTGGTGACTCAGATTTTGGAAATAAATTAGCTGTATAATTGCCGGTGATTTTTGGAGCTAATATTATTGGCAAAAAAAATGTCGATTTCTTTCGAACAGTTGCGGTTAATATTACAGCACCAGCAGAAGATGTTTGCCTTGCAACAAGAGCTATTTATAACAGTTTTGGGCAGACTTTGCATTCAAGCAGAAAATAAGAAATCTATGTATCATGCAGATAATGGTGCAGTAATGGACATTTCAGAAGCATATCCGGTGCAGGATTCAAATCCCTCTATACCAGAAGGAAAACGTAATATTGGTAACGTGTCCAGCTCAGGACAAGAAAATATTGTGCTAAATGCACATGAAGTTGTGACAATACCAGATGATCAGGAGCCAGATCCTGTAGATGATGCCCAGAGTCCAGAATCAAATGAAACACTACTGGTACTGTCTAGCTGCGAAAATAAACGTCACCTCGAACAAAATTGTGGTCCATGTGCTATTAGTCGAGAAAGCTATGGTGACTCGTATTCAGAAAATAACTGGAGCAACACGATGAACCAAATTGTACCAGATGTTACTCAAAATCACCGGAAGACAGAATTTTATATTGAGTCAACTTATCCCATTTCTAATGACAGTGTGCCAGATATTGATTCTCAGAATAATGCATATGATTTTGATGAAACTTCTTATAACAATGAGGGAAATATGTCAGCTGAGTCGAATGATGGCCAAAAATCTAATTTAATTCTGTTAGACGTTGACTTTCTTAATGACTCGTTATCTGCTAACGAGATTCATAATGAATTTGAAAATAATGAACTCAGATCAAAGGTCGTTCATCATCATCTAGTCATTTTTAGTGGATTCTCCAGTCAATACAAGAAACATGGTTTAAATAAAGTCCTACTAGTTGTAATTTGGAGCCATAAGGACCCAACATTATTTCGAGGAGGAGGAGAATGTTGAGGAATTTAAAGTCACATATGATTTTTTTTTTAAATCAGAATCTAAAGTTGGGTTCTTCAAAAAAAAAAGGGGGAGGTGTTATATCCGAGTGGAGATTAAGTTACAGGTAACTTCCGAGGACTATTCATGGACTGATATTCTTATTGTATAACTACTCAACAATTACACTATGTATATTTATATCCCTCTTATGACAAGCTTTATTTTGGCCTATAATTTATTATTGTACGATTTACGGTTCTTAAGTTATGTTCAGTTTACTAACTACTGCCTCCCACATTCACAGCCACTTTTTGGGCTTATTTGTGTACAAATATTATTTCCTATTTTATGGTACGTTGCGGTCTGTGTGATTGATATATAAACTAAGTATGCCTGAAATAAACGATCTGCTCTGATTCTGGTCTGATCTGCTCTGATTCGGAAGCTGGTATCTTGTTCTGGACTCAAGTGGAAGGGCTCGGAAGACATAGGACCAGTAAGGACGCTAGACTGCCCGCACCGGTTGAACGTCATTGGTTGGCCTAGTGTAAAGATCCGTATAATTCGTATTCGGATTGGTAGATAAGTCGTGTGATCGAAAAGTCAGACATCCAAGGTCATAACAAAAACAAACAAAAATAGATAACTTGTTGAAATATCTAGATGGCAGGAACAGGTAGCCCAGAAGCTCAAGCAGGCCGCCCTTTTCGCTTATGTTCAATACAATGTGTTTTTTATCAATCTATTCACATATAATAATTTCTATTGCTACTGGTTTAAATTAATTAGTTTCAACTGGATGAATAAAATTGTTTTCCGAATGTTTTAAATATTAATTATGCAATTTAATGATTATCTTGAAAAGAGCAAGAACAAAGATTCTAGCAGGATAACATGAATTCATTTTATTTCGTAGGTTCTCGTCAGCTGCTTACAACCTGTGGTATTTAGAAAGATAATAATTACATAATGGGTTGAAATCGCTTATATGAGAGGGTTTATATTGAAGAAATATTCGTAAAGTATGACATAGGTGTAAATGAAATTAATAGACTGAATATTGTAAGTATATACCTAATGTGAAAGAATATTCTACAGCATTAATTGTGGCAACAGTTCAAAAGGGGTTAGGAACAATTGATTACATAATGAATAAACATTGATAGGAACATAGTGAGTAGAGTATTTTATAGGGCAGAAAAGATATGTACCATTGATAAGCTGGAAGAAGAATTGATGAACGTGCAAAAATGCCTACGAGACAATTATTACCCACAAAGTTTATTGACAAATATAAAAAGCGTAAAGAAAATAATACTGAAGTAATTACTGTCAATAAAAAACCAATAACTATAAATCTTAACTTCAAAGGTGATGATGTTGCTAACACAATCAACAGGAGACTTAATACTGCGCTAGCCAGAACCTATCCGTCGGCCAAACTTCAAATTCTGTATAAAACAACATGTTCAATAACTCAATCAAAGGTTAATAAGCATCCTTTTCATGTTACCGCCAATTGTACCTGTCAAAGCAGCTACATTGGCCGAACTGAAAGGAGGGCATATCTCAGATTTTTTGAACATGTTCCAAAAAGCCTCAGAACAAGGGAAAGAAAGACTCTAAGTAGTGCAATCACTAAACACCTTTTTGACACAGGCCATCAGGTTGACACCTTACAATCATTCAAGGTGATTAGTAAGCAGCTAAACTCCAGTCTTCTGAAGTTTGCTGAAGCAGTTGCTATCAGGCGCCAAAAACTTTATCTATATGTTCAAAAGGAGATGATTGTTAATCTTTCCCTGCCTTGGTGACAAATATTCTTCCGCTGCAGCTTAAAATTCTTTATTCTTATCTTTTATATTAATTACCTCATTGATTTTATTTTTTCAACTTTCTTTTAAAAAAATTAATAATCTTCCAACTGAACCCTACTCACTATATTCCTATCAATGTTTATTCATTATGTAATCAATTGTTCCTAACCCCTTTTGAACTGTTGCCACAATTAATGCTGTAGAATATTCTTTCACATTAGGTATATACTTACAATATTCAGTCTATTAATTTCATTTACACCTATGTCATACTTTACGAATATTTCTTCAATATAAACCCTCTCATATAAGCGATTTCAACCCATTATGTAATTATTATCTTTCTAAATACCACAGGTTGTAAGCAGCTGACGAGAACCTACGAAATAAAATGAATTCATGTTATCCTGCTAGAATCTTTGTTCTTGCTCTTTTCAAAATGATAAAGAGAACTATGTTAATGATTATCATTATCAAGATTAATAATTTCAGATAAACTGATCATTGGATAGAATGTTGATAATATAAACATAGTATACTTGTAATGTTTCATTAAGATATCAAAAAACAACTACTATATCACGATGTATTACTATATAGGTACCATTACCAGGGTTTGATTTGATAATTTCGAATAAATTGAGCGTCGGGTAAATTGTTATAAATAAATAATATATTTGTAATATCCCAATGAGTAGAAAAATTAGATTTTCTGACGTTTTGTGACTTAGTGTAAGCCACTTCTTCAGAGAATATATTATTTATTGATATTACTATATAGTTTAATTTTATGTTCTGTAAATTCTAGCAATGGGATTGAGCATCTAATTTCAAAATTTATCAATTACACTCGTCTACATTAACTTGATAGTCTGTGCTTCCAATAATACTGAGATTTGACACTCTAATTCACAAATTCTCATTGTCACTAACATTAAAAGAAAAACTAACCAACTATCTTGACAATCATATATATTGTTTATATTGAATTCTTCCTGTTTAGATACAAATATATTGTGTACATAAATTTTCTTTTAGGTTTCTGCACAGTCTGAAACAGCCTTTATGGCTCGTGCTCATTTACTAGTTGGTTGGGGTTGGTCTATATTAGCCAGGTCATGTTGTGTTGTAGATAAAAAAAGTGAATTGCGTAATCGTGCTGTAAAAGAGTATAGAATGTAAGTGCCCTTTTTATAATCTAAGGTAGTATGATATTTTATAAGTCGAGTTACCTCATATAATCACAATACCACCCTCGTATTCTGATTATGTTAAATGTTTAGAAAATATTTATAGCAATGAATAACTGGTCAGACCTATACAGTGTGAAGGAGACTAGAAATGGCGATTTCATAGTGGAGAAATATGCACATAAGCTTCTTCAAGTTAGAATATTAAAATCGTAGTATTTGATCACTTTTATCAGGTCATTATCAGTCTGGTCACCTCAGTTACACTAAAAATTGTCAGCTTATACAGCTTATATATGCATTAGGTCCCTTTATTCTCTTCCAGTCATATGCAATATATAATCTGGCACGTACGTGCATCTGTTCAAATTGCCACATCACAATAGCACAAGCATGATGAAATTATCAAGCCAAATTTCAGAGTTGTAGAATTAATAACAGTATCAGCTTTAATAAAAAAGATGTAGTGTAAAATGAAAAATGTATGAAGAGTTTTTGTATATGAGGATCTAGGGGAAGACAAAGACCAAATGTACCTCCGGCGTTGTGAATGTTTTTGAGCCATATCACCCAAAGTCTCTGATCATTTGTTACAACAATCACATAAACCTTAACAAGGTAGTCTCTATAACTGTGCTAAAGTTGGGTTCTGGGTTATATTTTCTCACTTACTATTCACAAAGCTTATATTAATGATTTTCAAATTTTGTGCATATTTCATTTTACTACTCAAAGGAGCTTTAAGAGGTATAACTGAATCACTAGAAATCACATGTCTATAGAGTTACTTCAAAAGACATTGCTGTTGATACAAAGCTCTGATGAAACCACTTTATTTGTATATACGTTGTTTACCTGACCTTTAAGTCTGTTCACAACTTATTTATATGATTAAAATGACCCATTGTGTCATTGAATACAAATAAAGTGAATTCAGCGAAGAAAATTTTCTTTTCGACGGAAATATTAATTCTTTCATTGTTTAATTTCCTGTATAATTAACATTAATACAGTAATTTAAAGCAATCAGTCCCTTTTATAAATTTCGATAGAACAATGAGATCGACTCCGTCTTCTCATTTTTCTATCGAAATACAGTAATTAGTGAATTTATCACCTTACTCCAATAGTTAAGTTGAAATTGTTTGTATGTATTAGAGAAGTTCACTGTCGACTCCTCCTATATGGTTATCTTTTGCATATCATCTATTTTATTTTTTTCACTTCATTAAAGTGCTATTCAACTAGATCCCGATGACTATCTAGGATGGTATCATTTAGCTGTTGAATTGGCTACACAACGTCATTTGGACGAAGCCTTGTCAATTTGTCAACAAAGTTTACAATTAATGCCAATACATTCCAATACATTGTATTTATTAGCGTTGTTGCATACAGCTGGAGGGAAACGTTTAGATCAAGCTGCAAAGGCATTGTATGTTGGTTTAAGCGATAGACCAAATGATTTTAATTTATTGTTTTTATTAGCTAAAATTGAAGAAGCTAGAATTAATCCTAAAGCTGGTTTGAAAGTCTATCGTCAATTGTTAAAAGTATGGCGTGATACATTCTCGTTAGGGGCTAATTCAAAGTAATTTTTCAAGTTTCTCATACTATTAATAAACCTTATTACAGTTTTTTTTACATCAGTGTATACCTATATATTGATAGAATGTATGATAGATTTTCTGTTGAACATATATGATCATGAATTTATAAGCTCATTATAACAACCAAGTATGAATACAAGACAGTTATTTGTATGACATGCTAGTTAAATTAGAAGTATCTTTATTAAACTCACAAAAGTGATTCCTACGTAGTATGACAAAATAAAGTCGTGAACTGATTGGTTACAAATATATTGACTGGTTTGCAGTGGTTGTTCAATAGATAGACCACTTGACTTTCAATTTGGCAACCGGATAGTTTCACTAGTTCTCAAATCTAAAACGTGTCTTATCTAAGTACAATAATCTAGGCTTCTTAAACGTATTGAATCACTGAAATTTATTATATGGAAGTACTGTTCCATACAATTCCATTTATTCATAGTAGTACACAATGATAAAATCTAATTAGTTGGATGATATATCAAATATTTATATGATTTCTCACAATTATACCGTCTTCACGACCAATATATATTTGTGATAAATCCTAGGTTTTTGATATTTGTCTGTCGACTGAGATAACTCGTTTGAGAGTTCTCATGGTTGATAGTAGTTTGTTTTATGGGTCAATTACATATGCCTACCTTTTCATAATAGATCACTAGAAGTACTTAGAAACTGCTAAATATTTGTTCAATGATGATGTAGTTTATTCTTCAGACCGTATATGAATTGGGATGTACGTATTCATGAAAACACGTCAAACTAAAACCAGATCAATTATACATATTTTTCAGGTTAATTAATGCTTCAAAGCTTTCAAGTAATATAAATTTTATACATTTTAAATTTTTAAGGGTAATATTCAATCGAATTCGAAAAGCTGCCCTATCAAATAACAACGATATAACTAATTCAAATACTCCTGATGACTTAACACTTTCCAGTGTTTCTTCATTCAGTCCGTCGTTAGAATTAGACGATGACTGTTCAATATTAAATGTATGGGAAGAAAAAACTAACAACAGCAATTACTTACAGTCTGCGCTATCTGATATAGCGATTGGTTGTGCTGGCCAAACTGGTGCATCTATCGTACCGCTTCCAAGACAATCTCGTCCGGGCAATCAAAATCAAACAACTGCTTTGAAAGTACAAATTAAAATTTACCAAGGTCTAGGTAGGTATTATGTGAGTGCGTCTACATTTTCTCCCTGTGCTCACGTTTTTTTATTATTCAGCTCTTTCTAAGTTCTGAACTGTACAGTAAACGAAGTTCTTCATTATTCTGTCTGTTCACTGTTAAAAGTCTGTATTTTGCTTGCCATTTTATTGAAACCTAATAGATCCTTCGGAGGATTATAACCTAATAACTGAGTGACACATGAAGTCTGAAAATCATTGTAAGAAATTTATCTGCAAAATAGGTGTTATTGATATAAAAATAACAAATAGCCGGGACTATAGGTCTAAAACAGTGAGCTGTGGTATTAGCAAAACAAGGCCAACGATAGGATGCTTCTTTTAAACACGTATCTAATAAATAATTCTTAAGACATCGTAAAGTGAATAACAATTTAGTAATTAGAGCTATTCAGCATCAAATATAGAGGTTGTTAAGAATAAATACATTTTCAATGAACAACTTACTACATAGATACAAAACTCAGTTGATGGAAAAGGAATACAATAAGATGGAAATAACTATTAAATGAAGTTACATAAAGTACAGTAAATATACATTATGAACTCCACGTTTAAAAATGATATCAGATACTGAGTAATAGTAAGTAATGTTGAATAATACACCATAAAGAACGGAAAATATAAAAAACTGCAAATCAGTTCATATTAAGCAGGTTGTAAGTGCCTATCAGTTGACTTCATATACCGACAAACCGATGGTGTAGCAATGGAAAGTCCGTTAGGTCCTTCCCTAGCAGATGTTTTCATGGCTAATCTCGAAAGAACCAAGATCAAAGGAGCGAATGATGGAATGATGTATTTTTCGTGGTATGCTGATGATACCTTCATCGTACGTAATAATCAACAAATCGGCTAAAACGTTTCAACGAAGCCCATCCAAATATCCATTTTACTGTGGAACATGAAAATGAAAACAAGTTCCACTTTCTCGATATCGCAATGAAACGAAGGAAGGATGGTACAGTTCAGCGTTCAGTTTATAAGAAAGACACATGGAACGGGGTTTATCTCAATCTCAATAGCTTTTGTCCAATCAGTTACAAAAAGGCACTTGTCAAAACACTGTTTCACAGAACAGAAAGAATATATACTGCCGATACTCTAGAAGAGAAAGTTATGAATGTTATAAAGTGTTTAAAGAATAACGGATACCCACTAAAATTTATTGAGAAATGTGGTAAACGTGAAGATTAAAAAAACCCAAAGAAACTACAGCAAATAAAAAACCTATTCTTATTCAACTTAAATTCAAAGGTGATTATGTCACAGGGTCAATCAATATGAGACTAAAAACTGCATTGATAAGAACCTATCCTGCAGCTAAACTGACTGTCCTATCCGAAACAACATGTTCTTCGATACCTTCAAAGGTCGATAGGTATCCCTTTCATGTTACCACCAACTTTGTATACAAATTTACATGTATCTGACAAAACAGCTACATTAGTAGGACAGAAAGGAGAGCCTACGTCCGATTTAAAGAACATATTCCGAAAAGTTTAAGATCGAATGGGTTAAAAGCATTCAGCAGTGCCATTGCAAGACATCTCCTTGACACAGGACATGAATTGATACACTGAAGTCCTTCGAGGTGATTAACAAACAATCAAACTCCATCCTTTTAAAATTTATCGAAGCAATAGCAATTAAACGTCTAAAACCACATCTCTGTATACAAAAAAAGACAGTAATAAATCTCTCTTTGCCCTGGTAACATTACCCTCCTTTTTTGTTTATTACGTCATTCACTATTTCAAATCTTTCTGAAGTTTAAATTACATCATTGTCGTTTTTCTTTAATTCATAACTGACTGATCTCAATTCATATCTTTCTTTATTGCCATTAATTTATTTCCAGTTGCTTCATTATAAAATCATCCAATGTTTGTTAACTCCATGAGTTCTAATCACTATTTCAGTGTTCTAGAACTTTTCCTCCCAAACTTTATTTATACGAAATAAAATTTTTATGACCTTATTAACTCTTGAAATCTTCGCTACATCATGATACATATATTCATCTTTAATCACCATTGTATGTATAAGTATGTCAGTATCTGTAATAACGTTGATTCTCAAATATTTTAGGTTGTAAGAAGCTGATGAAAAACTAACGAAATAAAATGAATTCATATTATTCTGCACCAATCTTCGTTCTTGCTCTCCTTAGGACTTTGGGATTATTAGTGTAATATCACTTGATTCTGTAACCATTGATTACGATAATCACGCGGACTTCGATCAGGTAGCCCACACTTATTAATATGACTATCGAGTTGTCAGTGTCCTCATGAACTGATGTCACGTTTTGGTTTTACCGCCCCCAACTTTCTTCTAGCCTTCTACGTGAGACATCTTCCGTAGTGGTTGTACATTCAACCAAAAGGTCTCAACCACGTCTATCGACAAAGATTCACTAACACGTCACCCAATCTTCCATTTTTATCAAGTACCCTATCGAATATGTCAAGTTGAATTTTAAACGGCAATGTATATCATCCTACTTATTTTAAAATTTGAAATATTCCCATATTGTGATTTAGAACAACGTATATAAGTGAACAATATTGTTTTCGATTAGATCCTAGTCGAAAACAATATTGTTCACTACTTATTTTAGATTTAGTAAATTTTAATACACTATTAATCTTCAAAATTTATTTCAGCGGAGTCATATTTAGACAATAATCAATTGTTTGAAGCCAAAGAAGCATTAGATGAAGTAATGAAAATTGGTGGTCTTGATAACCAAACATTATATCTTGTATGTCCTATTTTAATGTTTAGTAGTTAATAGTTATAAAGATTTTTCGGTTTTTGTAGCAAAAGCTGACTTTCAACCCTAACATATACTTGCCTTTTTGTGTCGTAGAACTCTCAATTGGCCTCCGAGGATAGAACGTTTTATTAAAACCCCTTGAATTGTTCGACTCAGTTGTGTTGAAAAGTATCGACCGTTTGTATTGATGAAGTACAGTCATCGAATTGCTTTATCTGTTCTCTATAAATTTTTAGAATCATCGTTCTGGATCATAAAAATAGCTATTCTTGTTTAGCTACCCAAGATTATCAAAGCAGTGCTAAACAACTGCTCAGTAGGTCTGGATTTCAACTAATTTATTCACTGCCAAAGTTGTTTACAATCATGAATGAAGTCTTGATTGCCTCATATTCTTAAACCTAGTTCCATGTTTCGCGTGCTAGCTTGCTTAACTTTTATGGAGCAAACCTAAGGATGAAGTGCACATGTTAGTATTGTTTCTTCTATTCTGAAAACCCAACCATAGTAACTGAAGATGCCACAGGTATTGTTGTTGTTTTGAAACGAGACAAGCATAGATTGAACCTGTTGAGTAAGTTTAGACAAGAAAATGTGAATGTAATTATCGAGCGTATCTCAAACAATCACCCAATCAAGCTATATTGCCTTGAGCATTTGTTGTTTGAGGTGTCGGTGTGCCAGCTTAGGAGCTGTTAAGGCAAAGTCGTCATATTTAAGTTCGCTGTTGTACGAAGTTGTACTGCCGACTATCTGAGAATATGCCAGCAATATGTTTCCTAAAGATAATGATGGTACCACTCTTCTAAAATATTGTTGCTCCCCTCGTACCACGGATCTTTGGTTCTGGTGGTAAAGTTTGAAAGCCTACAGTCAGTCCTTGAGGGAAAAAAACCACTTAAGAAAAGGTTATTCATGACCGATCTAAAGGTATTGTTGAGCTTTATGAGTGCATTCCCAACCCAACAGATCTTTAAATATTAACGTATCTAAATTTTTCAATCCTCTATCCTATTATATCCCTGTTATCACTTAATTTATGGTTTCATCTTCTGTTTCATGTACAACCACTTCTAACCTTTTAATCTACATATTGAAGTATTCAGTGTTCCAACCCTTTGTCAAACCAGAAAACAGATTTTACAAGCCACGGTTTTAAAATCGTATGGCATAGATATATTCAATATTTCTAAAACCCGAAAACAGAACTCCATTACTGGATTATAGGTAACCTTAAGCATTTCACTCGGATAGCTTCGCTATCCGAGAGATTTTGCTAAGTTTAAAAGTAGATTTTTTAGGTAGTGATGGTAAATGGGTTTATGTCGATCCCTTTAATAACATAGCTCAAAATCGTTGCCAGTGTTTCCCTCTCATTCATCCTTTTTTTCTAAATTTTCAGCATAGTGTTATCCAAAACCTCTACTTCCAATAGTTTTTTTTAAACCGTGTTTATTCTTCAGTCCATATTGATACCTTCATTTCTTTGTTTTACGTCCTGTTAATTTTTCTTCTAGCTGTGGTAGCTTAAACTGGGACATAACACTATGTTCATGATTGACTGATACTGGGATGTATAAATTACGTTTTGAGCCAAAATACATTTGGATTGTTTACACATGTTTTTCAACATACTACTTTAGTGTACAACTTCTTAGATCTCTACTCCATGAGCCAGGTCTACATTACCACCGACGCCGTCAGTTGATTGACTTTTGTATAGACAGTAACCTCTTAAATATGTTAGGTTTATGATCAGTCACAATTTCTATAGGACTCAAGTCAACATTCAATACCGACTACCAGCTATATTATGTATTGGTATGATTACACTTCTTTATCCAACTAAATTTTACAACTGTGATCATCACACATTTCCCTCATAAGATTTATTATCATCCATATGTATATTTCGACTAATTTATTGATGCAAATTCATTTTCTCATCGAATGAGCTGCCAACGTTAAATTGGCTCACCAACAGTTATATGAAGTTTGGGGCATAGTTTTGGTTTAATAGTATTATTACAGTGCATTTGAAATAGTATCGAAAACGTTTTCGTTGAATCGTAGTTTCTGATTTTCTTGCTGGTAAATACATACGACATAATGGTTTCCAGCATTTTTTAATGACTATTATCATTAGTTAATGGTTATTTGTTCTTCGTTGAATGACTCACAACCATACTGCTTTGGTTTGAATAAATAAACGACTGTTTTAACTCCCTTATATGTACTCCCTTAATTAGGATTCTGCCTCCTCAAATCCATTCATTTAGGAATTGAGGATCTATTCTGTGAAAAACATGACCTTTGAAATACACGATTTCAGCATTTGATTATGTTGTCATAGCAAACTCATCGTTACTTAGAATTATTTAGTTATAGTGTGTATATACTTATGTTAAAAAAAGACTTATTAATCTGTCCTGACTCGAATTATGATTAGTTGTTCAGCCCCAATCCCTATGAACTGGGATGGTAGTATTTCTCGACCTTAAGGCGGCATTCGACTCTGTTGATCGTAAGGTTCCATGGCAGTGTTTGTCACTGAAAGGAGTACCAAAGAAGTACATTAACCTTATACAGGCTATCTACTCGAACACAACTGGTCGAGTGAGAGCTTATGGCGAACTGTCATCAGAATTGATTACCTCAAGTGGTGTTCGTCAGGGCTGCCCACTATCTCCATTCTTGTTCAACTTTGTCGTCGACGCACTTTTAGAGATAACGCTTTCCTCGTTTAGATTCCCAGGGGTTGAACTTCTACCGGGAGGTTCACTTGTTGACTTAGAATATGCTGATGACATAGTTTTATTTAGTGAAGACGCTGACAAAATGCAGTCTTCTGACCACTCTAAGCAACAATGCAAGCATGTTCGGGATGCGATTCTCCCCCTCGAAATGCAAAGTGTTGCTTCAGGACTGGGTTGCATTGACACCCAAACTAATGATAGGGAGTGAAGTAGTTGAGTTTGTCGACCGCTTCACTTATCTTGGAAGTCTCATCAGCCCTTGTGGTCTGGTGTGTGACGAAATCTCAGCACGGATACGGAAGGCTCGACTAGCTTTTACCAACTTGCGTCATTTATGGCGTAGGCGAGATATCCGTCTATCAACCAAAGGACGTATTACTGCCCAACAGTTAGTTCCGTCCTACTTTATGGCAGTGAAACATGGCCGGTAAGAGTAGAGGATATTCGTAGGTTACTAGTATTTGATCATATGTGTCTTCGAAATATTGCTCATATATCCTGGGACCATCGAGTAAGTAATGCAGTTGTTAGGAAACGGGTACTAGGTAAGGATGGCAAATCAATTGATGACGTAGTGAAGCTTCATCAGTTGAGATGGCTGGGACACGTGTTACGTATGCCCAACGACCGACTGCCTCGACGTGCTATGTTCAGTGGTATAGGAGTAGGTTGGAAGAAAGGTAGGGGCGGCCAGACCAAAACATGGCACAAATCCATGAAGTCACTGACAAGTGGACTGAGCCATGTTGGTAGGTGTAGACTACCTGGTTGGGGACCACGAGATGATAGCAACTGATGGTTAGAGACCCTGAATGACATGGCTCAAAATCGTTTGCAATGGCGCAGGTGCATCCACTCTTTATGTTCTCCCAAATTTTGATCTCCTTATTCCTCCTTGTCTCTTTTTTCTCTTCCCAAATTTATTTCACTGGATTACACTCTTTAAATAACATCCCCAAACACTAATCTTCCCGATTACTGCTTATACTCTTATTACCTCTACCACTACAGGATTTGAATCGACAACTGCATCTCTGTGCTAATGTGGTGTGGCAACTCGAACTGATGTACGTACGTACGAAGTTCTACGTTGTTACTGACTGAAACTGGGATATAGATATGATACATTTGTATTGGTTGTTTGAGTTTTCCCATTGACATTTAGGAGCTCAATTGATCAGTCTCTTTTTAGCGTATTTGCTTCCTGTGTGTATTGCTTCAATATTCTCGTTGAGTCCGCACGAAATGTACGTATGCCAAAGTGGTTCTAAACATCAATAAGTAGATTCAAATAACCAATACAAACGAATTAAATTTCACCCCATTGCACAAGTCAGCGCCCACTTCGACTCAGTAGCTAAGTAAATAATGCGGTAAGTTATGAAGCGAATGGTATTGGGTTTGAATCCTGAAAGGAACATCATCTCCGGGATGGAGGTACACCTTGTCGACGAGTCACAAATGGGACGAAACACGTCCTAGGCTCCACTACTAGCTATCACCCATCTCTGCTAATAACAGATATGATTGTGTCCACAAATGAGTTTTGTTTGTGTAATAATATTGCAATTGGAATTTTGATATTTTCTTGTTACTGTTTGTAATTATGCAGCGTGGACGTTTAGCAGAAGAACGAGGACTCGTATGCATAGCCCGATCTTTATATGAAAGCGTTATTGCATTGAAGCCGGACCATTTACAGGCACTGCTTTCTTTAGTAAGTTAAATATTTATTATCATTTGAAAGAGCTTTTTGTTGATATTTGGGACGTCTCTGCTGACATGCTTACATGGTAAGCAAATGTTCCATCGAGGATGTTGGTAGCTTTGGTGAATCGATAGCTTTTAGCGAAGACCGTATTGGCTCTTAAAGCGATAGGTACGGTACCACCGACATCTGAAGCTGTAGCATTTAGTACTTTTCACGCTTACGTAGTTTTTGGACAAACCAATTAGCTTTTCGAGTCTCTGTCTACACATATATTTTACCTTGTTACCTATTCGCTTGTAATCCTGATTTTTTGGCATGGCTGTTCGTGTTTACTACATACTCTCTCGGTCACTTGTTTAATTTTTTCCCTATCTGACTACAAATAATAAGTCTCGCTTCATTAAATTGAGTTGGCACGTTTGATTTCTCCGCTTCTCATTTGTGTTGTTTCTATGGTTCACCCATAGTTAAAGATATCGGTACACCTTGGATTTTTCAAACTCGGGAGCTGTTTTTGATGTTTTATTTACTGAAGTCAAATACCAACGTTTCGGTCTGCAAAATTTAAATCAGTCAACTGATTTCAACATCCTTCATCAACGTTCAAAAGTCAGAATTAGTGTCGTGATGGGCTTCATTGATAAAGAACACATGGTACTTATTCCTTAAAACAGTAGATATGCCATCGAAATGACCGTTGTAGGGTGTTTTTCGTTTTCATTAATAAGTCGATTCAATTTCGCTAAAGATAATCATTACGGTTGTACTCTAGGATACATCTGAATAATTTTATATCTTCGTTTGTTTCACTTTCTGTTGTTTAATCCATTATAATAACGATCATTTATTTATCAGGCTAGTCTTTTACATAAAAATAATCAAACAACCCTGGCTGAACGTGTAGCACGAGATGCAATGAATGTGGACCCAACAAGTTTTCGTGTATGGCGTTTACTTGCTGACATATTAGGTTCGTCAAATACACCGGAACCAGCATCTGATGCTGTTGTTACACGTGCACTATTAACAGCCATTGAACTGGAACAAACTGAACCGATTGAACCATTTTATTGCTTACCACTTGGTGTACGGTGTAATTAAATATAATATCTTTCGATTACTGTTAATCCTTTATATTACTTAGCGCTGTAATTATACACATCTATATTCCTTGTAATTACAGTTGATGATTTATTTATTTATTTATACACTGTCCTATTTGATCAAGATATTTTGGGTTTCCTTCAAATATGTATATAAATAAAATATGATATAAAAGTTGTTTTCATGCTTTCGATACTCACTATGAGTGTTAGGTGCGACTATATTCAATATATATGTTGAGGTCGGTTGGAAATATGGTTTAACTAAAATACAAAATCCTTTTCAGTTTGTTAGTTTGTGATGTGTACAGAATGCATAAACGTTCATTGCTTAACGTCTGGATAGTTGAAGTCTAGTTGCAGACTAGAAATATAGGTAATGGCAGACTATTAGCATGATGGTACTTTGCAGTTTACCACCATGCTATATTGAATACTTTAATCAACTCTCTGATAATAGCATTAACTTCATCTTTAAAAAGCGACAATAACTAGTTTTCTAGACATCCGCATCGAGGAAAATAAAAGGAGACATCATAAAGTGACTGCATACACAATATTCAGCTATCATAAGACCAAAAAACGTTCACTTTAAAAGTAATAATCTCAGATCGCCATGCATTGCTCAATGGAGAAATCTGTTCATTCAACAAATTGTTTATTAAAAAAAAATTAAAAGCCAACTTTTCCAAGTCTTTCGTCAGTTTTTGGGTCTGCTGTCAATTTTTGGACATGTACTATGCTAGCATTTGCTTGGTTCTGTAGTTTTCGTAGCCGATCTATATTTAACAATCTTAACGCAATAGCTGCAGCCTTTACATGAGGATCTTTAACACTAAATCCAAGGCATACATCATCAAGCTTTAGCATGTCGACCTAAACGATGCAAGAAAATCGAATAAATAGAAAGTTTGCATGAATTTTATGTACAAGGATTTAAAATCGAAAAAACGCAACATTTAGATTGTATATTTTTATCTCTTCCAAATGTTATCATTACAAACAATGCCGTTTCTTTAAAAAAATCATCATACAAACTTACTATATTTTCTGAAAGTATTACTTATTTTAGTGCATTTTTTTCAAAAGGACGCTTTTATTTCAAATGATGAAACAATTTTATTGCCAACAAGAACGAAAATAAGTGTGAAAACCAACAAACAGGTCATCCTACCACATATGAAAGACATATCAGAAGTCACAACAAGGTTATTGAGAGCGTTTGGAATATACACAGAACATAAACTAAGCCAATCTTATGGAAACCGAAAGTAGAAAAGTTAACATTTATTTGCTTCAATTGCTGCGAGATTATAACATATGGACGGACCAATCAGAATTTTGGGCGCAAAATTTATTCGTCCATAGGTTAAATAGCCTTTTAGCACTACAGCTTATGCCAGTTCGTGATGAAAACCATAGTTCCTAAACCTAACGTCCAATTGTTAACGCTGATCATAATACTTCACACTAACTTATGACCCTCTTATAACCGTAGCAAGTAGGAGAATATTCTCCAGGTCACTTTGGCGTTGCTTAAATGTCATGCATAAATTATAGTCTTTCTCTAATTGCAACAAGCAATAAATTGAAAATTGAACGATCTTAACATGCATCAACATCACCTAGTTGTTAAACACTAGGATGTATCTTCTTGCATATCAATCTACGTAGACAGTTATGTACGTATGACCGTGAAAATGTCGAAATCTTTGATAGAAGGAATGCCAAGACCACTGAACTTTCGGGAGCTTGGCACTAAGATTCATTAGCAATCAATAAATGTATCGGAATCGATCAAATTTTCACCTAATTCAAAAGTCATGGGCAGTCAGGTCGAAAATGAAGTTACAGGGGATGACAATCAAAATAAATGTGCATATAACAACAGGACGGGTCAATCAATCAGTCACAAGGTGAAACCTGGTGCGTATGTACATCATACCATACTTCATTAGTAAGGACAAATAAAGCCGAAAATCGTACGGATAGTGACAGTATCGATGGTAACAGGAACAAACAATCAGGGTAGACAGAACGGTCAGTTATGTGTAGATGGATATAAATACCTCACTCTTCTCTGTGGTTTTCACCAACGATATTGTCCAGAAGGACAGTTAAAGCAGCACGATCAAACCACCTAGCTCAAGCAAAGGAACAAACAAGTGCAACCATCTGGGCAACAAATCTTTTTCATAATCTTAAACCAGGTTCCCAAACACTGAGTAGATGAACAGCTAACTACTGATAAGCTTGAAAACAATATTCTTATAAACTGAAGTTCATCAAACCTCTCAAAAAGGAGAGAAACTACATAATATTTCAATGCATTTCTTTTCTAACCATATAAAACTATGGCTCATTAGTTAAGAGAATCGACTTTGCTCAACTTTGTTGTGAGCTTGTACTATGCTTTACTTACTTTTAGGTCAAAGAGCAAAGTAGTAAGATACCTAGCGTTCACAAAACATGTTCTCCACAGCCTTGTTTCCCAGTTACTATATATTTACTGAGTTGCAATAATTATCTTGTTATTTAAACAAACACTTATGAGTACAAATATGGTTTCAGTATTAAATGACTCAAACAGACAACCAAGCGATGAAACTATATGTATATATGCATTTTCGTGGTGTAAATTGCAGTTATGAAGGGAGTGTTTACATAGGTATTTGATACAAACTAAAACCAATTTTAATATTGAAATTCCCGTTGGTCTCAGTAGTGGTTCCAAATATAAACATGTAAATACTTCACTGTGGTGTATATTTCTTCCAATTGTCATTTGTTACACTTTTCCTTTTGCCTAAATTGATAGACTAACTTTCCACAATTTAAGGTAGCCTAAGTGAATAAATTGTGAAGTTAGGAATCCTTGAAAACATATAACTCCACACCGCAACCTATTAACGACGTTTAAACGTGGTTAATTTCCATGGTTAATGAAACGTCATATTCAAACAGTGAGATACCGTAAGATAATTTCACGTTATCGGTATTAACTTTATGACCGACGATGCCAAAAAATGTGAGCTTACATTTCTTTAGTGCCATGAGTTTTATTGAAATTACCTCATACATGGTTGTATACCTGAAGCATAAAACTGAAAATTCCCCCAAAATACTCCTAAACATTAAAATCCAAATTGAATTCATCGTCCTATCATTCTAGCTACATAACTGATTAGACCAGACCCTTAATCGATAGAACCTAACTAATAGCACCAACTTTATCACCAGCTGGTATCTAAATACAAAAGATTGACCAATAAGGAAAGCGACAAAAGTTTTATATTTGATTTGGTACAGAAGATAATTTCCCCACTTAATCTCATCAGTTGTATAAACCTTATACATGCAAGTCGAAAGAAACGGACATCACACTTAGCCAAATGCTTCAATATTACAAAGAATAAACTGTCAAATAAATAAACATATATTGTCCCATGGGATTGTATTATAAGTGATTGTAATAAAGTTTGCTGAAAGACGGACCTGTATACAAAAGAATTTTCCCAATTAAGTAACCAATAAGAGAATAAAAGAACACTCTTAAAGCTGATGAGAGTGTGCATAACTTTACTTGAAAACAACTCACTTTAGATGTCCCATAGTTCTTTATAGCATCATTCAATATATTTACTTCAAGTTTTTGTTCGATAACTAAACAGACAGCCTTGGTTATAGGAAACATGAGTAATATACACAATTTACCACACCTTAAATAATATTTTGATATCTGGATGGGCAGGAATCTGCAATAACTTAGCCATCTTTAAAACATTTTCCTTAAACTCATCACTGTTAGCTAAGAGGATTAGAAAAAAGAAACAACACTAAGCCACCATCTATGTTATTAAAAGCGTTCGTGGAAATAGTAGGGTTCTCAGATATACTGCTGTGTTGAGTATTTCTAGCTATAAGTAAAATATAATGACATCATAGTACAAATGATTACATGAGTTGTATTCCAATAGTAGTGCTTTACTAAGAAGCCAATCCAACATAGCCCAAGAATTAGATTCATTAAAAGGGCACTTTACTGCCTGAAGATACTAAAAGAAATGAATTAGGGAAATGAACTGAAGGCACGAACCTTATTTAAATAGCTTGTCCATTCCAAAGATTGTACGTCACGCAACCTAGCTTCAGCAGGAAGAGCTCGAATAAGCCTATCCTCCAGCCATACGATCACATTGCGTACATTCGCCAAATCTTTTGTAATACTAATTAAACAAATGGATTTTATGGCGAAAACCTGAAACATCGAAAACATCGTACACCGGATAGTTGACAGAATGAAGCTTGAAACGCAATCGTTCATTAGCCAGCATTGTAATAATCCGACGAGGGAGAAAAATATGAAAGAATTCGGACGAAGCAATCAAAAGTCTGGTGACCTAAAAAGAGAGAAGGTAAACATGAATCGGTCTAATATATAATCGTAAGCATATAACAAATTGTTGCCTAAATTAACCACCAATTTTCTGTACAAAATAAGACTGATAAGTAACTTACGACGACAGCTGTATTCGGAGACGCTGACCAAAATAGTCTTCCAACCACTTTGATCAACGAAACAAGCATATTTGGGATGTGATTCACTCTCTCGGGATGTAAAATATTGCCTCACGACTGATCTGAATCGATGTCTGGGTTAGTGGTACGCAGCGAAGTGGTTGAGAGCGCCGGTCACTCCACTTATCTTGAAAAGACTTGGTAGATGGACGCCCGGTGAAAGTTTAGACTATTCAAAACTCTTGTTTAACTCTTGTCACTAGTGAAGTATACGAGATATTCGTCTATCAAGCAAAGAACGAGCATATTTTAGAGCAGTTTGGCCTGTTTCAATTTACGGCTGCAAAGTAGTTCTTAGGAATGGAAAACGTTTATACGTTATTAATGTTTGGTTATGGATGGCTTTGAAGCACTGTTTATGAAGTTTGGAGCCACTGAGTAAACGATTCTGATATTAGATACAGAGTGGTAGACAGGAGAAGCACGGTGACTGATCAAGAATCGGATTGTCAACAAATACGGTGAGTGGGACTTGTATTACGTATACTCGGCTACCACGTTGCGAAATGACGGCTAGTATGTGAGTGGGCTACAAAACAGCTAAGGGGCAACCAGAAAACGTGACATTGGTCCATGAAATTAACCAACTGTCATTTCTAATTGAATCTCGAGCTTCAAAATCGTCTTGTGCATTCTATCTATAGAATTCATTCTTCTGGAATAATACTGTCTATGCTCAATCCTTCTGTACAGAATATGTAAATTGCGTAACTTACATATACTTCATTGGCATCTCACTTTGGCGAGACCGTATGTTTTAAGGTCTGTGGTGTTAATGACTGACTGAACCGTGGTGTTCTTAGTATCCAAACTACGAATTCTTGAAAATACCGAATGATTCAGTCATATGCACGACTACTATATATGTAGTAACAACAACAACTATAACCGAAATCCACCCCACTATTCATGGGAGAACAATTATGACACATTTCCTCACCGATTACATCTAAATTCCTGAATATGTAATGTGAATATAAAGAAGTCTAATCCCAATAGGTTACTCACATAGCTTACGTTTACCGACTGCAAGTAAGAACTTCTAAGTTAGTAATACAAATTGCGCGAAATCTAAAACTAAAATGTGAAAATGCCAGAAACAGAAAAACGAAGACGTGAAGTGGCGCACCTTTTAGTTTGTTGCATTCAATATCAAATGAGGTATACTATAGTCAAGCTATGCTAACGACTAGCTTAACAACATCGATGCATGCTGTGGTTATCTTTATGTTGCTGAAATCACAGTGGAACTATGTGTTCTAATACATACTTACAGCTCCCATAGACAGTTAAGTTGTGAATTATACTTTCAAGTTCTCTTGCATTCGCAGAGTCAATGAAACGGTATTAAAATGGTACCAGATTATCTCCCAAAGTACTGTATCTCTAATGTAGAAGGAAGATCACAAAATCCAGAATTTTTGACGCCAGGTCAACACCAACGAAGATGTATTGTGTTGCATAGTTAGTACTATATGATTTTCTTATTGTAAGATTTGTATTAACCGATGACTCCTTTGTACTTGATTGTGCACTTATTAGGAATTACAAATATGAAACGTTTATTTGTGCCCATCTAGTTTTATCTGTCTTAAAGAGTACTACTTCGGGGATTCGTAGTTAGTATATCAACTCGCATACTTCTGAATTCTATGCGCGTGCCACAGGAATATCACATAATCTGGACACTAGCTCTTGTCGAAGTTTTTGTTGCATTGGTACTACTGCTTTACTTGTACAGACTACAATTTAGTTTTCTGTTGCACATATGTCGATTATGTTGTGTATCTGTTCGTTTTACGTCCTGCCAACTGAAATATTTGTGCATTATAGCTGTTTAGAGTAGCGAGAAGAATATCAAATATAAGCATTGAAGATGTCACAGGTATTTGGGGTTTGACATTTCTTTAACCAGTAAAACCTTCTAATATGAATCGTACCCACCAAGTGAAATCAAAAGACAGAAGCGAGGAGGTTCGGAGATATATTTGATGTGCTATCAATATATCGAGGGTCGTCTGATGTAATCTGGCTAGCGATCGCAGTAGTTGTTGAGCACGGAGTTCCCACTCGTGATCTGGTGTGGATGCATAACCAGGCGCCTGCAGTTAGATGAGTCCATTAGAACTAATGTGGTCAGCACGCAATATCGAAGACTTACAGAGCTATTTATTTTGGGGATTTATTTATCGCTACAGTATGTGAGCCGGTGGAATATCACTGAGCTGTAGTGAAATCATCCGGCAGATTGGTCACTGACTGTCGAACCGATCATCGATCTCCGTCAGGGTCAAGGATGACCAATGCGCATCAATTCAATTTACGCCATGGATTTTTCCCTGCGGTGGTGGTCGTACTTACTTCTGTGAAACGATTCTTATTAATATGTCTCCATAATAACGTCCTTTGTGTTATACTGCCTTCGAAGCATCCATGGTACATTGACACGTCAAAGGGGCAATCCACGTTTGGTGCTGACCGCGAATTGTGACTTCGAAGTTAGCTGATTCGTCACACCATTCCCATCTTACTCGATTAGGCCTCCAATCATTCGATATAGATCACCTACGTTATTGATTTACACTGGTGAGTAAGACTTCAAAAAAAAGCAATCTTTCAATATAATCTTTATTATTGCATTCTATACTTATTCTTTTTCATTTCCATCGTCACCTATCGAAAATGTTACAATTGAAGATTTGTCGATTATAAAACATGTTCATTATATATATATATATATATATATATATATATATATATATGTATATATTGACCACTGAATAAAACCAAATAATTAAGGATAAAATACCTAAATACGATTCATTAAGACTCATCGAATGGGTATGAATGAGATAGGAGAAAGTTGTTTGGCATACTTTTGTCACCGAGAACGTGACTTACTTAATAACTGGTGAATCAGGTAATATGCGACTATTCTCATAACATAACGTACTAATGGTTTGGCAGATATCCTTTACTGCAACCAAACATCTCGTACTATGTAATTATGCAGTTACTCGGAAAAATGATAATGAAAGTCTGTCAAACATAATTTTAAAAATACCGACAATAACCAAACTTGCTAAAACCGCTTGATGATGAGCCACCCCATTAAGGCGCAAATATTATTGATAGTTATATGTTGCCATCTGTGACAATTTTGTCGGATGCAAATAAACGTGCGATTCTCACAATATTCTTGTTCATCGCTCCTAGTCCATGTCGTCCCATGATATTGTAGTGACTCACGTTTATCACGAGAACACGACTGGTTTAATAAAAAACAATTATTATTATAACCAACTGTACCAGCGTTTGTTTTAATGTGCTTTTGTTTAACTGTGCTAATGACAGCTATTTTGTGCTTCCATTCTTATCCACACACTTCGATTGTAACTTCGCGCGAATTCGGTTACCTTCTGTAACCAAGGTTGTATCCTAGCACGATCTCGGTATCCTTTCGATGCCACGAGATCGCCAGCAAATAAACATCGACTTGGTCCATTAATTGCCTTCTGGTATTTGGCTTCTCGGAGATTTTATGGGTTTCTTTGGTTACGTCCAACCTTCGCCTTCTGATCTAGTTGGCACGTGTTTCTTGGTAGCGGTGTTCATAGTTAACCTCAACTCGACGCCACGCTACAATATTTTAATATCTGAGGTTGATTCCATTTGAAATTTCTCTATAATTGCTTATGTGCAAACATTAAAAAGTTCCCTGAAATTTCAATTGTTAAGAGCAAAGACACCAATAGGACTTAATTGATATTCAACAATGTTCACTCTTCAATTACATTTGTATATGGTTTCCCTTGATTTTGTTTGTAAGTGTTTGACAGAAAACTTTGATAACACAGAACTTCATGTATGATGATGTATGTTCAAAAGAGGTGTATATGACGCTCAACTGTATATAGACAGATTACTTGTTTATATCTCATTCACATTTCCTCCACAGAACAAGGTCCGTCACCACTTGCAGATGAACTTTCATCAAGAACGGGAACAGGTGAGCGTGTGAAATTAATTTTTGAGAGCTCCAGCTTTAACATTTACACTCTGATTATCCGAGTGAATTACAAATGATTCGATGCACTCCGACATATCTGTCATCGTGATGTTTCCGTCTTACTATGTTTTTTTATCAACATTTGTTCCTGTCAACTATGATGGTTTGGTTGTGTTGCCAGTGACTGAATGGATTTCACAATTTTATGTTCGATTTGACTGTAAATTTCGATGAGACGTAACTCTCATGTTGTGATTATAAGTGGTTTTTATCCCTCGTCTGTTTCGGAGAGTCTCGAATGTAATATATTGCTTGCGACAATGATGTACTTCTCACTGTCAAATTTTCAAGCATTGTTCGGAAAACCATCATTTCCAGATATATCGCCACCACTGTACTCCATTAAACACCATTAGACAGCAAAATGTTAACGCACTTCACATCAAAACTCCTACCATGTTTTGTCCCAGTATACTAAATCGGTCGTGAAGTAGCACTTCTATTTCTGGTCTTGATACAGTGGACTACGTTATGCGGCATGGCAGTTGCTTCACTCATGTCTTCAATTTAGCACTATCAATTTTCTTCAACAGAAGTGATAAAGAGCTGATGATTAAACTGAACTGTTCTTAGTATTCATCGAAATATTTATCAATGTTGCTTTGTTCATTGTTTCTTTTAATAATTGTAAACTTGCACTGTTTCTATAAGCGTGCAAATTTAGTGTCTTCTTGTTTTTTGACTTTTATTCATTTGTAACTGTTTTGAAATATTATTTTAGTTATTTTTGTATCTACATATTACTTGTTATTTTTATATTTGCTTCTATATTCTTATTAAGTTATAATGATTTATTGCTACCGCTCATTTTACATATTTATCTGATCCTTACTTAATTAATTGTGAGGTTTTGATAGATTTGTTCGACGATGTTACCCTACATTCCTAAATGTACATTAATTTATTCATTCCCATAGACATGGATTTAACACTACTTAGTTTTCACAAGAGTGAAAGGCACGACATTACGCTTTAGCTTATTCTGTATGAAATTTGTTTACTCTTCTCTCGTTCGAACGGAAAGCGTGCGTCGATGATAGTTTTGCAACTAATAACACTAACGATAGTGTGGACATGATCTGTGATAATTTTGATTTTTTGTGACAAACACTCAAAATAAGTATCTGGATAATACATCAGTTTCGACAGATTATATAATCATAAAAATGTGTGAGTTTTATATATTTTGTCTAGTGGTTTCATTTGCTCAAACTTGATCTAATTAACATACGTCAACGTCGATCTATTATCGTAGATGCATCTACTGAAGGGCCAGAAGTATATACCATGCCCAATTGTACAATATCGGAGGCACTTCACAAGTTGTCTACCTTGTTTAGCTGCTTCGGAGTTCCAGAGACCTTAGTAATTGATAATGGCTCGCAACTCATCGCAGAATCGTTTGAGAATTTCTGTAGCGCAAGTGGAATAACTCATCTTTGTTCTCCGCCCTTCCATCCTCAATCGAACGGACAAGCAGAACGTTTCGTGGACACCTTTAAACGAGCATTTATAAAAGGAGGAGGCAAAGAGACTAGACAGGTAATCACAAAATTTTTAGCATCCTATAGAACCACTCCAAACCCAAAGGTTCCGGACGGTAAGTCTCCTGCTGAAGTCCTGTTTGGAAAAAGTATAAGGACCGTTTTCAACGCCATATTGCCGTCCAAATTAGTGGATGGGCACAGTCACAATCCAAATATCCGTAGCTTTAATGTTGGCTTCTAAGTTTTCGTTAAATCCAACCTCGCGAAGAACCGATGAGAGCCAGAAAAAATTGTGCGAAAATTGGAGAAAGTTTTGTACGGAGTTCGATGAACTTTTGGAACATGTATACGACATACGAATCAGATCCATAAGGACAACAGAACGATGCAGACTCGAAATAACTCGTCGGATCTCTCGTTAGAGTTAATCTTAGACTCGTCAAGGTTGCATATGCCCAAGGACACTGAAAAGAAGCCTCGAACAAGGAAGACAACAAGAATGAGGCGACGCCGCCGCAACCCAGTTGTCAAATTATCGAGAACTGTAACGAACTCTCCAGAAGCCCTAAATCAGCCAAAGAGTTCTAGCCAATCAGAACATGATGGAGCTTTTTAGAAAATCAACGTGGCATGCTACTACTGGTCAGTAGCATAATATGTCTCTCAGCAGATTGGCCAAAACATCTTTAAATTCCCGTGTTCTCTGTACAAGAATGAACCTTTGGAGTAAAGTGCTTTTCGCTTATTTTGCGCCCCTTCTGTCGTGTTGAGGTTGCTGCGTAGTTCTAGCTTGCGGATTACCAGAATAGCTTAGGAACGGAATGGAGTGTTTAAATTTACAAGACTTTTCAGAACCTTTGGTTTTCACTCCGTTATTTGATAAAGACTAAGTTATTATTATTTTAAACGTATTCCCAGCAGTGCACATTTGGTTGTAAGCGGCAACTAATGCAAATGTTTAACTTACAATCGCCGAAAAAATGTATCTCAACAAATACTGCCAACGTTTGTGTAGTATGTTCATCAATGAAAAATCATAAAATTACATTACATTTTTACATAAATAGTTCCACGTATTTCACTCAAATTTTCTTCATTTTCAGCTTGAACGATATTGTGAAACACAATCAAGGGTTTTCAGAAACGTACCAATGTAAAAGTGGTTTGATAATGAATCCTGTGCGCAAATGTAGTCTTTAAAAGAAAACATTAGCCATGTGTGTGTATGTGCGCAGAAATATTCGTTTGTCTGTTTAATCGGTTCTGTAATTAGAACTATTGTAATGCCTCACTCTAACTTTTTAATTAATAAACATTTTAATACTGTAAGTTGTTGTGACCTCGTCTCCGGCTTTTTATCACGTAAATTATTCGCCAATCAAATGCGGCTTATTCAATCTTAGCACTGTGTCTAGCTTCTTTATTGATCCCTTGTTCGCCTAGCCCGTCCACTTGAGTTCAGAACATCAATATCAGCTTCCACTATGCCAATCATTTATTTCAGACATACTGGGTTTATATATCAACCAAACAGACCGCAACGCACCGTAAGATAGGAAATAACATTCATACACAAATAAGTGGCTGTGAACGTGGGAGACGATAGTTAGTAAACTGAACATAATTTAGGAACACTAAATCATACAGTAATAATATATAGGTCACAATGAAGCTTATAACAAGATAAATATAAATATACATAAACTAATAACAGAATAGCTACACCAAAGGAATATATGGATAATATTAGTCCAGCACTGGGTCTCAGGAAATACTCGTAATTTAATCTTCGCTAGAATATAACATAAGCAACGTCGAATGCTTGATTGTTACAGTCGGTTAAATCGATTCTGACAAGTCAACTGACGGGGAAATTATGATTTTAATCCAGTTGAAAAATTATCCCGAAATATCGCTTCAACAATATCCGTATAAGTGTGCGGATAAAATAAATCGGTTGTATGTCGAAGTCCCGAACGATTGCATTTCTGATATATCTTCGAGGAAACATTCCTGAATCCGTAATGTTGGTGTACTGCGATGTTAGACGTGATTTGTCTAACAATAGTTTCAATGTTACAGTCAAGCCATTTGGACCATGAATGTTGATACATATGTAGAAATACGATCTACTTCGTTATCAGTACTGCTCTAATAATGGACCTAGTCCTAAAATTGTAGACTTGTTATGATGTAACTGTCTAATCTATAAGATCTTACGTGGAACAATATATTTAATATGGATTAAAATAATTTTACATAAGGCCACGTCTGCAAGGCCGGGCCATCCTATCCGTTTTGGAGACAGTCCAGAGCGTGAGCTGGATAGAATGGATGAAAAATGGATATTGGTCCACGTTCAGTCGATCAGTTTAGATTGCAGTGGCTGGCACCCCGTTCAGCCCAAATGAGTTATTCTAGCATTCAGACAGACTTATCTGTTCATTCTTCTTGAATCAAATTCTGACACTTTCAATTATTCGCTTATTAACCTTGACCGTTTTTATATGAGCATGTGTTAATCTCTTACTCTACTCACCAGATGCATGTAACCTATTTTGTCTGACTACAAATATTCAGTCACACCTAGTCCAATTAGGTTGGTTCACACACCCTCTCCGATCTGCCTCGCCACCTTGTTTCTTATTCTGAATCTCTGTATGGATAAACAAATGCTCGAAATAAATTCCTCTAACGCCACCCGTATTCGGCTTCTAATAACAGCCGGCATTTTACTGGCCCGACAAAGTCGTATTTCCATACTAATTTCAGAGAAGAGCGAGAAATTATGCTTAAAATAAATAATAGGAGTAAGATTATATTTGAAGTATTAAATGATTCAAACAGACGACTAAACTATGAAACTATTTACCGTTTGTCCACAATACATATAGATATGTATTTTCGTCTTGTAAATTGCACCCACGGAGCACGTGAGCGTTGCCATAGTTAACTTGATACAGACCAAAACCAATTGCAATATCGAGATTCCTGTTGGTCTCAGTAGTAGTTTTAAATATAAACATGCAAAGATTGCACTGCAGTGTATCTTTCTTTCAATTGTCGTTCGCCACATCCTTTCACTTGCTTAAAGTGACGGACTACCTTTTCACTGCAACCTGTTAATGACATATTAACGTGGCTAGTTTCCACGTTTAATAGATGTTCGTGAATTACATCATCCATGGTAGAGAAGTGAAATCTTTTCGTCATTGCTCTTATGCACTCACTCAAAGAAGTCACAAAGTGAAGACGTCTATCTTTCAGAAACAAATGAAATCGAAGTCATAGACATGCAACTATGGTATCATATCCGCCAATTCGTAGTTAACAGCAGGATATGAAATTGTATATAAATATTAAGTGATTTTACATATTCCTATGACATAATAATACTAATCATAATCTCTCAATAGAACATCAACTTCTTTCACCACAAATAAACCAAAGAAAGGAGTGCAACGTAATACTAAAACAGTAGGATACTAGATTCAGAAGTTCTCATGGCATGTCAACGTTAACTAAGCCTAATATGGTGCTTAATAAGCACCTTGTTCATGTCGTGTGCAGCTGTTATATCACATAGTGCAAACATTACCTCTTATCAAAATGGTTGCTGTATTAGATCTACTCCTTTCAGTTGTTCAGACTAAAACTTAATTTTTTGTTGCATATACTACTATTATGTTGTGTATCTGTTCATGTGACGTACCGCTGACTGATGTGTTTATGTATTATAGCTGATTCAAACAGCGAGGAGAGTATTGGATATAAGTATTTATATTATCTGTTATTATTATTACTGATCTTCCGTTAATCAAACTAAACATTTGTCACCTAAGACAAAAATCATTGTGCGTTTATTGTCTCAGTAGAAAATAGGAAAGTCACTAACCCCGTATTTTATAGTCCGAAACACAAGTCATTCTGATATCAACCAGGGTATTTTTCATCGTCTTATTATCTGAAACACATCTTTCTTGTAGCATACTTGGTTTTCTCCAATTGTATTTAGGGCAGTGTTTTCTTGACCTAGGTGAGTCAGAGTATGTATTTATTGAGCAATGCGAATTCAGTACAAATTACGTGTGTTCAGTAGTTAAATCATTTTGGTTCAACTCTAGTAGATTGTACCTATGAGGCGATTGATACAGTTTAGTTTATGATATTAGTTGTGCATCCACGCTTTTAGCAATCCATCGTAACGTTTTAAATCTGACATTTTCTGACTAAATCCAACTTAGCTTAACGTTCAATTCGTAATCAGATTGATTTTTACTGTAGATACTAATTTCCTTGACCAAATTTTATTCCTACCTTGTCGCACTGAGCTACCTACACGCGACATTGTATATGATTATTGTCCCTTCAATGTAAATATATGCCACCCTGTTGTCTCTATGAGAAAGTAAGGCATTATTAAATGTCAGTTTTCATGATGTCGCGAATGCAATTTACCAAAATTATGAAAAATACTTTGTATGAAAATGAATTATAACTGATCCAACGTTTTTCAATCTCGTTATACACATTCCCTTCCTCCTCTCATCGAAACGTTGTAAAATAACCTTGTTCTGTTAGTCACAAAGTTTACTACATTTAGACGGAACAACTGAAGCACGGTCTGACTTGTTCGAAAGCGAAAACGACTTGTCATTCAATATAAGAAAATAAGGAGTTATACAGCCTGCATCCTAAACGATAAAGGCAAACATAGTCCAGTTTTCTACATACATTTTATGACGAACTTGTTTTAACATTCGTGTTTAAATGTGAATGTGCTGTTTCTACATTTCCTTGTTTTTTTTTCTGAAATGTCGTTCTGTTTTTATACCAACAACTTCTCTATCGTATTCAGATTTACGTTAACCCTAATAAAACCAAAGTTTTATTATTGATCATGCGGTTGTAGATGGCTTAACACAATGATTACGTTATGGAAATAAATTGCTCTGAGAAAAGAAAAACAATGGATTTAGACGAAAGTCAGCGGTTTCAATAAAAGTACTAATAAGAAATAGAATCCCAGGAAATAATATATCGGAAACGTTTTCTAGCTTAATCACACGGGAAATAGTACTTTGGCTAGATTTTATTATTCTTGAATAATGTATGGGAAAACTTAAATTGCCGATCGAATCAGTCACAACACATCATCTAACATTACTCAGTAAAGGAATTTCACATCGAACTATGCAAACATTCATTTCATCTAGCAGTACCACTTAGGTACCTTCATGTAACAGTCATAATTTTCGGATGGTATAACTGGAATAATGTCTTTTCTAAAAGAGTTGATAACAATTTATAGAACAGGAGAGATCATTTATTATACATTACGTATATAAGAATATATCATTCGTAGATAATTTTTGAAAAGAATGTGTAATCATTCTAAGAAGATTTTACAGATTATATATAATGACGGATTATGGAGGGATAATGTGCAATAAAAACCAATGGAAAATATCCGTTAAATGAGACAAATAAATAAATAAACGAACAAATACTCATGTGTTTTATGTATAGAGAAGCACAAAAAATAATCATGGCAGATAACCGGAAGGATATTAACAATGTTATGTTAAAAGTTACTGTTTAACGATTATTTGGATTGTGATGACGAACATGACGAAGTATATCTTTTTTAGTCAATACACCAAGAGGACACCTAGATCGGGGGAGAAACACAGAAACGAACATATTGAAATACAATTCAAAAACGATAGCGTATATACGTATACAGTTTAATGAACGACTAGTCATGTAACTCAGCTTTTCACCATACTTCAACCAACCACTAGGTATACTAACCTCCTGCAAAAGATGAAATCCAAATGCTCTTAAGTGATTTTTTTTTTTTTCATGTTCGAAGGCACCGAACCAGGATAAATTGTTTAACGTCACAGAATGAGCTATGAATCTCAAAATGAACGAATTTTATTTACTGACAATATGTTTTATTTTGTTTATTTGCATTTGCACTGATAATGTAAGAGTGCATGTATGGAAATTCACAATAATCAAAACTTCATTTACATATTACATTCAGACTATTAGTTTCTAAGTAATACTGATTAAATTGAAAATAGTTTTCAATATATAGTAATACCATAATGTGATGGTTAACGAAAGGCAATTTCAATATGATGGACGTGACTGTCAAGATTGGTGAGTGGATCCGAATATGAAACTGGGTGGATTTAGGTTCTCAAACTTCCCAGCAATAAAATGTAGGGTGAGTGAAACAGAAAAACATAGTAAAAATATAAGGCTATGAGTATAAAAACTAGGACGCATGAAGCTGGATAAAACCCTTTGATTTTTCGAGGTATGAAAAGGATGCACTTGTGAGATTACCATGGGTTTTCAGTCGCATCAAACGCTTCCCTATTTGAACGTTCTTAACTTCAAGATTCAGAATAAAAGCATTGCGTGATTGATACTGAGTATTAATCAAGTGATTCGAAGCTTCTAATTAATTTATATGAACACTATGCAGCACAATATTTCGAGGAAGAATTTAGTTTCATCTGCATAACGCAATTTAATTGACCTCAGTCAGTGGATGTTAACTAGCTCACTGACTACTTGCATTAAGTTTGGCGTTCAGCATTATTTATTATTTATTACTGATTATCTAACTGCAGTCCCGACCGTAGCTGCTACCTTGACGTCATGGTCAAGCATGCCTGTCGTGATGACCCAACCGAGGCATATTGGCTGGGACATATGTTTCTGTAGGTTCTACCATGCCATGCAGCTCGATTGGAGAACGGTAAGACTGAAAGCAGCAACTCAAGGTCTGAGGGTGAAGTCGTACTGCTGAATGTAGAGCGGTGTGACAGTAGTAAGGTGTTTCCCTCAGGCAACCAGCATCTGCGGCGATGCTGCCTTCTCACAAGGAAGGAAGGGGTTAGAAAAGGTCAACCATAAAAATGTCACACCTCACCTTACCTCACCGATTTCCGTCTCCGGTGGTAAGGTATTTCGAAGAACGGAGCTAACACGTTAAAACATCCTACAAAAAAGCCGAGGGTGTCCGACCCCAAGTACTTGTCCCTTGGACTCTGTAGTCTCACTTTCAAGTCGTTAAGACCAACACTAACCCAACCTTCTTTTTCATGTTTCTCAAGGAATAACCTCCCACGGAGTAGGGCAGCCAGTAAGTGACATAAGCCCTCATACCCGTAGCAGCGCATGAGACCAAGTTGGTCACAATCAAATCCTCCATACACTTCCTAATAACTCTCTTATCTTCACGACTAAACCTTCTCACGTTCTTTTATCACCTCGCGCCGCTAATGCAAACGATTCGAGTACGCGTAGCGTTATTCCCGGTCTCCTAAAACCACGCTCTAAACTATATGTAGGAGCTTTTAACGTCCGAACACTGTGCCAAATAAGACAACAGGCTTCCTTAACTAGTAATTTAGAATCTCGCGCCATCGATGTATGCTGCGTCTCCGAAACGCGCATACAGAGTCCAGGTAGCGTCATTCATATGACCTCATCATATCAAAACAAAAAACCATCTCGATTCATGCCTCGTGTGTCTGGAAGCCTTGATGCTGCTTTCCGTGACTTCGTTGGTGCAGGTATAGCATTGAGTCCGACGGTAGAACTAGCTCTCTTAGACTGGATCGCAGTTGACAGTCTATTTTGCGCTATCCAATTAAACGGAACGGTAAGGACTCGGAAAGATAGGGACACTTGTCGTCTGCCTACTCTTTAAGCATAAGGAAAAACATCTTCCGAGATGACGACCTCCGAATTCGTCCCAACGTTAGACCCAACTAGATCACATCGCTATCAGCCACCGATAGAGGGGCTCGATGGAAGACTGTCGCTCGTTTCGGAGCACATGCTTAGATTCAGATAATGTTCTATTGCGAGCGCGCATTTGTCTGCGTCTTACTGGACGTAGGTAAAAACGCTGCAAGTAAATCTCTTGGGGTCCTACTTAATGATAGACAAGCTAAGAATATATTTCAGGAACAACTAGAAAAACAGTTAAGCAGCCATGTAATTGATGCCCACCACGAGGCAGAGTTCAATGATATCCGAAAACCTGTGCAAACATTAGTGATATCTGCTAGTAAGGTAAACCATAAGGTTACGGAGAAACACTGGATCTCAGCAGCACCTACCTCACTGATAGATGCTCGAAAACACATTCCATCTGGCTCTGAATATGATGAAGAGCAGAGTAAGCTTAAGCGCAGGCTGATAAGAAGCCTACGCAATGATCGCGAACAGTGGTGGGTATCTAAAGCAAGAGAGATGGAAAAGGCAGTGACAGTAGACAGAAGCAGACAACTGTTCAGACTTGTCAAGGAAACCGCTATTAGGAATCCAACTGTTAGAGAAATTATCTCGGAAACAGATGGACATATTATTCATTCTCAATTCAGGTGATTGGATCGGTGAGCAGAACACTTTAGAGATCAGTTCAACTGACCTTCATTCACACTTCAGTTTTCAAAGATCTCCAGTCGAACTAAAAAGAGAAGTTGATGTGAGTCCTTAAACTCTTCACAAAGCTGAAAAAGCTATAGGAAATCTGAAGCGTGGAAGAGCAGCAGGTTCTGACAGATTTACGCCTGAGATTTTTAAGGATGGCGGTCCAGTTTTAGAGGAGAGACTGACTGAAGTCATAGGAAGAATCAGGGAACTGGACGTAGTCCCGTCTGACTGGACAAAAGTCCTCTTGTGGCAATCACAGAGGAATCAGTTTGACTAATATAGTGTCTAAAATATTAGCTTCAATAATACTTCGACGCCTAACCAAAGCTCGTGAAGAGCAGACTAGAGAAAATCAGGCTGGTTTTCGACCTGGACGTGGTTGTATAGACCACATATTCACACTAAGTCAGGTTCTAGAACACAGACACACATTCAGACGCCCCACAATGGTAGTATTTCTCGACCTTAAAGCAGCATTCAACTCTGTTGATCGTAAGGTTCTATGGCAGTGTTTGTCACTGAAAGGAGTACCAAAGAAGTACATTAACCTTGTAAAGGCTCTCTATTCGAACACAACTGGCCGAGTGAGAGCTTATGGCGAAATGTCATCAGAATTGATTACCTCAAGTGGTGTTTGTCAGGGCTGTTCACTCTCTCCATTCTTGTTTAACTTTTAGAGATAACAACTTCCTCATCCAAATTTCCAGTTCAACTTTTACCGGGAGATTCACTTGTTGACTTGGAATATGCCGATGACATAGTTCTATTTGGTGAAGACGCTGACAAAAAACAGAGTCTTCTGACCACCGTACACAACAATGCAAGCATGTTCGGGATGCAATTCTCCCCCCTCGAAATGCAAAATATTGCTTCAGGATTGGGTTGCATCGGCACTTGAACCAATGATAGGGAGTGAAGCAGTTGAGCGTGTCAACCTCTTCACTTATCTTAGGAGTCTCATCAGCCCTAGTGGTTTGGTATGTAACGAAATTTCAGCATGTATACAGAAGCCTTAACTAGCTTTTGCCAACTTGCGCCATTTATGCCGGTGAGAGTAGAGGATATTCGTAGCTTACTAGTATTCGATCATAGGTGTCTTCGAAGCATTGCTCGTATTTCCTGGGACCACTGAGTAAGTAATTCAGTTGTTAGGAAACGGGTACTAGGTAAGGATGGCAAATCAATTGATGAAGTAGTGAAGCGTCATCAGTTGAGATGGCTGGGACATTTGTGACGTATATCCAACCACCGACTGCCCCGACGAGCGATATTTTCTGGTGTAGGAGTAGGTTGGAAGAGAGCTAGGGCCAGTCAGACCAAAACATAGCACAAATCCATGAAGTCACTGACAAGTGGACTCAGCCATGTTGGTAGGTGTAAAATACTTGATTGCGATCCGCGAGACGATAGCAACCGATGGTTAGAGACCTTGAATGTCATGACTCAAAGTCGTTTGGAATGGCGCAGGTGCATCCACTCCTTTTGTTCTCCCAAATTCTAATCTTCTGAATTCTTCATGTCCCTTTCTTTTTTCTCTTTCCAAATTTATTTCACTGGATTGTACCTCTACCACTAGGAGATTTGAATCGACCACTGGATCTCTGTGCTAATGTGGTATGGCAACTCGAACTGATGTATGTAAATACGAAGTCCTACGTTGTTACTGACTGACTGACTGTTCATCAGGATTTGCTACTTCCATTTTTATTTAACCCGGTAAAAGATAATCGATTGGAGATAACAATCTTATTGTCTGACTCATCAGAAGTCGATCGCCCACCAGGAAATTCTCTTGTTGACTTGAAATACGCAGGTGACATAGTTTGTTTACTAAAGACACTGACAAAATGCAGTCTTCTGAACATCGAAGGATATCATCAGTTCGTCGTTGTTGATTTGGATGTCCTTAATTTGGTCCAGGAATTGTGTAGAGGATTTGATTGAGTGGTTGGCTGAATCTACTAAATGTCTCAGTATTCTTGAAATTTCTTTTGACAAATTGTACGTTGGTGTTCCGGGGAGTGCTACAATTGGGCGTAGTGGGATGTTTGGTTTGTGTATTTTGGGTCTGCCGTAGAATCGAGGAAGTACTGGTCCGTTGGATTTCATTCTCCATTGTTCTTGTTTTGTTATTTCTCCTGCTTTGACTAGCTTGTTTAAGGTCTTTGAGATTTGCTTGTCTAATTTTTTGACGGGATTTGTATCCATCAGTTTGTATGTGCTCTTGTCTTCCAGTAGTTCTTCGGCTATTTTGACGTATTCTTCTTTGTCCATGATTACTGTGGTGCGTCCTTTGTCCGCTGGTATTATGACAATATCTTTTCTATTTTTGAGTTCTTTTAAGGCCTTTTGTTCTTGTGGAGTCAGTTGGTTGTTTTCCTTCGCCTGTTGAGTTAGCGGTACTATAGTTTGCCTTATTTCTTGTTGTGTTTCTTCACTGATTCCCGAAGTTTTGAGTGATGACTCCAGTGCTGCGAAAAATTACAGCTTTGAGGCGTCGCTTGTATTGTAGTTTAATCCTTTTTGGAGGTGTTCTTCCGTATTTGTTAGTGGTTGTTTTGACAAATTGATCATGCAGTTGTTTGTGTTTTCTTCCATGGGTAGTTTTGAGATCTTGATCAGTTTTTTCTTTAAGGCGTTTCTTCTTTGTTCTCTGTGTCGTTTGCATGATATCTCGATGGCTGTTGTCAAGATTTCCAAGTGTTCTGACGTAAGTGTCCTTTGTAGCTTCATCTTTTGGTCCTCTATGACGTGTTGGTATTTGCGGATTCTGTAGTGTGCATCCGTTATCATTAGGTGTACCATTTTTCTTCCACTTTGCTTAGCTATTTTCCATCCTAATGGGCAGTTGATTGGAGGTCTATATCTTACACTTGTTGGTAGAACATGCTGGCGAATACACTCATGGAGAAAATATAGTTGTTCTCGAGTGGAAGCCTGTCTTTTGGCGAAATTCTCCCATTTGCGAACAACGAGAAGCGTATTACGCTCATATGAGCGTAATAGTCTTCTGAACACCTCAAGCGTTAATCCAAGCATGTTTGGGATATATTTCTCTCCATCAAAATGTGAAATGTTAGTTAAGAAAATGGTTGATGTCAACCCCAGAACAAATGATATAGCGTGAAGCAGTTGAGTGTTTCGATCACTTCACTTATCTTAGAAGTCTCATCAGTCTCTGACGAAATCCCTACATAGTTTCAAAAGGCTTGATAGACTTCTGCCAACTTGCGTCACTTATAGCGTAGGCAAGATATTAATCTACCAACTGAAGGACGAGTTTACTGCTCAGTATTTTGTTCCGTTCACCTTTATGGCTATCAAACGTGGCCTTTAAAAGTAGAGGATATCCGTAGATCACTTCTATTCAATAATATTTGCCTTTAAACCACTGCTCGTACTCTTTGAGACCTTTGAGCTTCATCAGTTGAACTAAGTTATAACTATCGCCAATAATTATAAATACACATATTTTTCTGTATGTTTTTAATTCTCACCCTACAAACACTTCATCTGTTTTCTAATTTTGGACTATGAGGGCTCTATACGTTCGAGGGCTGTTAGTTGTATATCGTGTGCTGAGTTAATCAAGTAGAAGGGGTAACAGAGACTAAATGCCAAAACTTATGAAAGCAGATCATTACGTTTTGCTGATCAGCTTTGCTTCAACTTAACTATATCCTAGGTAACTATAATAAATGTTACTGTCATATGAAATTCGCTCTCGCGTCGTGAATTTTACCGACACGAAATGCAACAAGCTAAGTAGACATAAATAGTAGAAACGATAATAAAGATAATTAGACAGTTTTTTACAAGTCTATCACTACTACTGAATGAAGTATTTGACAATTACTAAAAATTTGATTACACTTAGTAAACAAAACAAAAACGTTTACTAACCCATTACGTGTAACAATGATTTGTCGGAGGCCCAACTTTTTAAAGAAATCCAAAACTGTTTCCATCGGTGTATGATCCGATACCGTTGTAGGAGACTAAATGGTAAAAGGACACAGAAATCGCCAATAACAGTGAGTTAGGACACAATTAAACGGTTTGAAATTAGAATAAGTTACAAATGATACACACTGCCTGGACCAAAACACCAAAAGTAAAAAACAAAGATAAATTGTACAAAGAGTTTACTGTAGACAATTATTCACAATTGAAGCATGTGTGTATTTTTACAGGTAGTGATATATACAACCGTGATCGTTTTTGGTTAAATGAGTAAAATGTCGACTTTTCATAGCCGGTCCAGGCTGGTAATCGATTTATTAGCTTATCACATAGTTTCCTAAACCCTGTCTGTTTAGCTTGATGCATTGTGAAAGACATTAAAAAAAGGAGAAATATGGTGGTAGGATCTTGTATTGCAAAACAACAGTCAGAATTGATCATGGAGATACTTAACAGGAAAAACTGAATTACCAACTGTTCATCTGCACTTTTTAAAACATATACAGTCAATAAACAAATATGAATAATTTTGATACAGGGGAACGCGAGTTCATAAATATATACGATAATTTAGACCAGTAAATAATAAAATGACTACTGGAACACGTTTCTTTTAAAATAAAAACGAAAAAACACTATAACTAAATAGGACGTTAAGGTCACCATGAAACGGTTTTACTGTTATTTGGAAAACTGATAAACCAATAAACATATCGTAAACTATGGAGTTAATAATAGCAATAACAATAACAATAATTTATTACGGGATATTAGATTACAAAACGTACCAAATCAACAATATTTTGTAAGTTGACAGGTGTCAATTCCTGATTATCATCTGCATATACTTCCTGAAATGTGGCAAAATGAACTGGCGAATCATCGACAATATTTGAATCATATTTTCTTTCACGATCTATTCATTATATAGATAATAAACAGGTAAAACCAATATTTATCTATGGTAAACAGAACCATTGAGATGAGCATATAATAAAAACTATTTCTCAATCAAGTTCCATGACAGAAATGAGTAAACAAAAATACAGACAAGTAGAACAACGTAAAAACTATCCACCCACCTAGCCATCCCGAAAAGTAAGCAATCGGTGTTTTAAAATTGGTTTGCAAGTAAAATTAGTCAATGGGATAATAGATGATAATGACTATTCACAACTAGATTTTAATCATTATACACTGTTTTACTGACTGAGCTACACAAGACACTTTAAACAAACTGATGTTTTCGAGATAGGTATCTACTACAATTAATAGAATTATTCAATGAAGAATTATTTAAGTAATGACGTTGATTGGCTGGAGGTAGAAGGAAGGAAACATGAGATCTAGTTTCTAAGTCAGTTTAGCACTCGTTAGCAAAGTGCCGCTGCAAACATGAGGGGGATAATGTATCTCTTGAGGTGTATGTTATGTTACCGCCACTAAACTCTTGTAGCACTACGATATTTACAAACGAAATGGGAGTCGAAACCGCATCCTTACGAATACATTCATTCAGTTAACACCAAAAATTAGTATTTGAATGACTTAATTCTGACTGAATTGTTGCTGAAAGTTTCACGACTAAGCCATCCAGCTCAAAGAACGAAAGACCATCAAAATCATCCATCCGAGTTACAAGTATTCATTAACTCATATTGTAAGTTGTAACTATCAACAGTCATCAGTTATATAAATATCTGACGAAAGATTCAAAAGATAAGTATTTATTAAATACAAAACGTTATTTGAGGTTAATGTGGACCAACATTTAATTAATTCTGTAATCAACATTCACTTCTGACAAAAATGGTTTACACAATAAATCAATTACATCAATCAATCTACAAACATTTAGGTAATCGAAAATATTTTTAATTAAAATTGGTTTAGAAAAATCTCACATAGGAATTCTACTTGTACTTACTGAACATAATAACGTTTACCTATCAACGTATATAAGTAGATATCAACAAGTCACAAGTAAAATACTTTATAATTCAATGATAGTTTTCTAATAGCTTACCCAAAGCCCAACGTAACTCTCTTCTTGAAACCCATCCAACTAGGTATGGGGAATCTTGTGAAACAACAACAGGAAATCCTTTAACATCACATATACTAACCAATTGGTCTAGATCACCAACTGTCATATCATATTGTGTAACAACATATAGAGGGGAATTAGAATCTCTGAAAAAACAGATGGAAACATTATAGACAATAACGAGAAAGGAAAAGGGAATAAGACAAGTCAATTAATTGACGTTATCAATAACGAAATCGTATTGAAAATGCATGCATATAGACGTGTTGCTATTTCCTGAATACAACAAAAAAGTCTAATTTCAAAAACAAAATTTACGAGCAAATCAGGCGACATGATGACACAGAACGTCATCTTGTCAAACTGATTACATATCCAATGGAAATAACATTAAGATTAGCAAAGTGGCTTATCGATAAGAGGAAATCTACAATAAAACAACCTCTTCTATGTTAGAACTCTATTGTACCTACTTCAGTTTGAACAATCATTGAAATATCACTAGTTCTCAAGAAATATGTTTACTTTGAGACCATGCGCACAAACGTGTACTTAATTACTAAGTTGCACAGTATGTTTGTTACTTACTTAGGCCTGTTAACCCTCGTGTAGGAGGTTAGGCCGCTCACCAGGATTCGCCACCCAACACTCTCCTGGACAATCCTTTTCAGCGCTTTACAGTTGCTACCCATCATTTACATGTCAGCTTACGTCGTATGAATTCCAGATGATGTTGACGATTTTCTCATGTACTCCATAGTGTCGAAGAAGTTTCCATAATATTTTCCTATCCACACTGTCAAATGCTTTTTATAGTCAAGGAAGTGTGATGTCTCTGTAGGTGAGTTCTTACACTTGCTCAAATTTCTTTTTCTTGGTATCTCGATGAGGTATCTTTCTTTCCAATCTGTCAGTACCTGTTTTTCTCCCATATATTCCTAAATAAAATGAGGAGTATGTTTTCAGTTACCTATGTGTCTAACTTAAGTGCTTCAGTTGGTGTATTATCAGGTCCTAATGCTTTCACACTGTAAGGATTAGAGCCAGTGTCTGAGAGATATCTTGAATTGGTTGAGTTTGTGAGTATCTTGAAGAAAGACTGCATTCAACTATTGTAATGCTGTTTCACCGGCTGCCCACTGTTTCTTTAGTTTCAGTTTCATGTTGGCAATCACCAGGTGGTGGTGATCTGAGGCTGTGTCAGCTCCTCTCATCACCTGGTTGTCACGTCTTTCACTGACCCTCTGGATTTTTCACTAATAAAAATATGATCGGTGTGGTTCTGTATAGTGTGATCCGAAGAGACCTAAGTAGCTTCGTGTATGCGTTTGTGGGGAAATATACTCCCAAACATAAACGATTTGTTGAATGCACATAGATTTACAAATCTGTCACCATCCCCATCCTTTTCTCCCAGTCAATCCATGTTGTCCCATGATATCTTCGTACTCGATGTTGTCTATTCCGACCTTGGCGTTTAGGTCTCCCATCAGGATGGTGACACCCTTTATTGGGAACTTCGATATATTTGATTGCAGCCTCTCATAGAACTGATCTTTATTGTCACCGTTGCTATCATTGGTGGGTGCATAACACTGGATAACATTCATTGTGATCTCTTCCTTCTTTGTTTTGAATGATGCTCTGACGATTCTGAGTCCACGAGATTCCCATCCTATCAGTGCTTCACAGACTTCTTTGTACAGCATCAGAGTAACACCCTGAGTGTGTGTGGAGTATTTTCCTCTTCGTGACCTGAATACAACAGCAACATTCCCGTATCTAGTCTTTTCTGTCCAGCTTGGATCCAATGGCTTTCACTGTTTCCGAGCAGCGCCAAGTTGTATCTCATCATTTTCGTAGCTGTTTAACTGGTTCTCCTGGTCTTTCAGTGTCCGGACATTCCGTGTATTTATATTAATTGTTGCTCTGGTTGTTAGAAGTGGCATCGACCTCATGACTTGCGAAAAATCTGGGCTTTCATCACGAGGCGTCATAATTCTTCCAGATGAAGATCCTTGAACTCTCATGTCAGAGTTTAGATCATTTGGATGATCTTACTCTGGTGGACGTTTTATAGCAAGTTTATTTTTGTTGGATGGGCTTGCCGACTCCATGTACGACCCTTGTCCTTTGTGTGGGACTGTCGGTAACCCTATAATAGCTACAAGCGGAGTCTTACGAAATTCGAGTGACTTATTATTATATTACTACAATGAAATAAATTCAATACGTTTTGACATTAGGAAATCAGCTAGTCATCACAAGTTATTTTTAATAGAGTTATTGGTTGACGGGATTTGAATGACGTTGCTCCGAATATACCATGTAAGCGTCACCTACAGTTGATTACATGTAACATTGGATCAATGAAGGCACCGAAAAAACAACTTATGCATACTTTATTTTCATAGTCGCTTATGAAAACGATAGTTCTTTTGCTTAGGACAAAATTTGGAACCTGAATAAATCACTTTGAACAAGTAGCTGCTATTACTGATCAAAATCAAAGCTGTAAAGCAATGAATAGATTTTTCAAACTAGTTTTAACCTGTACAAAAAATAACTGTCAATAAGTTTAATGAAAATTGTGATACTTGGCTTATTCGTTTTTGATATTATGAACCAGTTCCAGTTACACCTCAACTGGGAACCAAGGAGGTACTGCACAGCTATTTCGTTCTAGTATGGGACTCTTCATCTGTGCGTACCCATGACTCCATCAAAATGGATTGAACCTAAGACCTCCGCTCTTACGTGAGAACGCTTAATCTTGAAACTAATGAACTGATATCCAATCGCGTTTGTCAAACTTCAACCAAATATTCATTGTTTATTATTTTTCCAGAAAGGATGATGTGATAATTAAGAGTATTTGAATTATAGCACAAACTAAGAATACCAGAAATAACGCGATTGGATTAGGCAATACTAGATAGACACAAACCAATGTACTGTATTTTGAATTCAACCAGTAAAAAGGAATCATTATTTCATACAAATATCACAGATGAATATTAACGAAACTCAACAAATAATTCAATTAATTTATAACAATAAATATTGTAATAAGGCTGTTATTGATACCACAGAATGGAGATAACTGACAAACGAAAAAGAACGATAAATGTTAACGATTAAAATCAATTGATCTAGACATGTTATGCTATCAACTTAAATTATTATATCTTTATGGTTGTAATTGATCCATCTCAATATAGCACATTAGTTGGACGGTCTAAGATAACAATCTTTCCATTAGTTTGACAAAATTCACGTAATCTACATCTCAGTGACTTTATGAACTGATGTCACATTTTAGTTTGACCACCATTAGCTTCCATCCAACCTACTATAAGGCAAGTTGGTGTTGAGTATAGTTATGTATAACTTGTACACATTTGAACTAGGTCTTAAGTTGTTTATGTCTGTTTCATGTTTATAAACTGAACAACACAAATTAGTTCCAAATGTTTTAGCCAGGGTGATGAATGAAATTCCTTACGAAGTCAAATAGAAAAAAAGGAGATAAAAACAGAAGACTGACAAAGACATTGTACAATTAAAGGTATTCTAACACGTACACATAATTATACATTGAATAATAATAATAATAATCTACTTCAGTTAGTCTAAATTCAATAAAATATGCATACACTAGTCATGACTAGTAAATCTCATTAACATAAAAAAAATCCTGAATGAACAACAACAAAATACAACTATCAATCAATCTTATCAAATAATAACATGATTTATAGACACGTTTACAATAAAGTATTTTCCAATATTTTCAATACATTTATAAAATATAGACGATTATAATCATTCAAAATGATTAGTAAATTCGGCGAAATTATAATTTATGAACGGAGCAATCAGATATAAGATAACAGATATGGGATTTTGGCGTGAAGTTCAGTCATCCATTTGGTTAAATAGCGTTTTGGCATTTTAGCTGATGTCGGTTCGTGATAAAAACCCCAAGTCTTATTCCTAACCCTAACCATTACCTATAAATCCTAATGATAACTCGCCATACTGGTTTATAATCGTCAATTACTTTTGGTTAGTAGGTGAACATTCTCAAGGTCAATTTAGCGTCGATCAATGGTCGTCCATAAATTATGGTCTCACCGTAAATTCAACAAATGAATAAATTATGATGGCCGATTTAATCAGTTATTCTTATTGAACCTAATAAATCTTTAAATCAAGAGTATTGACTGTTTTATCGAGAACAAACAAAGTTACAAGGAAGATACCTAAGTTAATTATTTCCATTAGTTGATGAGAGAATTATTCGACACTAAACATTCAGTATTAATCTATACCGTTACATCAATCCAATTCAATAAAAATTTCACCTGATAAATGAATTGAATAATTAATTAAACAAAAGATTACTTACATACGTCCTTAATTGTAACTCTATTATTAATAAAATCATCTTTACAGTAAGTGAATATTCAATTGCATTCAGAATCCTAATTATTTATTAAACGTCACTCATCTATCTAAGTAAAAATTCGTTTAAACCATAGTTTGTGTGTACGGGCTAGTGATACTATCCAGATACGCCTCCCTTCCCTGGAACTGTAGTACATACAGCGGAACTCGAAACTAACACTTAGTAATTCAAAGTCGAACACCCACTCTTCACACTACTCCATGACATCTAGCCACAATCAAAATATTATCATCAAGTTATGAGTTACAAATAAAGAAATAAAGAACAATAAAAATTCTTTGAAAAGTAAAATTGTATACTCACCTGCGTGGATGCATTACATCAGCTGCTACTAATGTATTATCTAATTCATCATACGATCCAAGATATGGATAATCATTTAATCGTATATGCTCTTCGTAAATACTACCATTTGTTAATCGATCACCAGTCCATTTACTAACCATAGCTGCAATCATTAATGGAATTATATAATTTAAACTAAAAATGGTATTTGTTTTTTTGATAAAAAATGAAAAAGGAAAACGTACATAATTATTGTTAATCACAAGATACACAATAGACAATAATGAAATAATGAATAAAACGTTGTAACAATAAGAATGATGATGAAGCGAAAACCAGTTTCTTCCTGTTGGACACGTCATTAAAATATTTGTTCAAACTTCCAACATCACTCTCATAATGACAATAATCAATAATCTCAAACACAGTAGGTAGAGAAAAAAATATATCAGTATACTTTCTTTTTAAGAACAAGTACAACAGTGACAGCCCCACAAAGTATTGAAACAAACAATCTAGGAGTAAGTTTAAAATTCACCATCTCGAATTATGAAAATCTGTTATATGATAAGGTAAACGAACAAAAAGAAGTCAATATGAAAACTATAGTGATGTAAGATAAAACAATTTAAACCGTTATGCAATAAACACAGGTTGCTTATTGTTTATAAACTGCCTACTCAAATAATTCGCATGTATATGTAATGAAACGAAACAATGCCTTGGATGACATATAACAAGATAATATACTGTATATAGTTTGCAAATTTCTTCTAACCAACTAATTGGAAGTAAACTGAAATGAGAAACTAATTAACTGAATACTAATGCACTTGTTCATCATCAACTATGAACAATATTAAACTTCCTGAACACTTGTAGATTTCTATGATACAATATTTTCAATCACAGAATAAGTATGTTGTAGGCAAATAGATTTCCATCTATATGTCTAAACTTATGCTTCATTCTAAATAAGAATAAGGAGATATAAATAAATTTAATGACTCTGAAAAAAAAATTCTGCAGCATGATATTCTGCTTTCATGATCAGATAGTAACTGAGATAATTAATTTGTACAAAACTTAAAAAAAAAAAAAAGAATGAAAATGAAAAAATGAGACATGTTATCTCTACCCTATGGGTAAGTTAATCAAATAATTGATACAGATTATTCAATGAAAAAATAGAAGAATCCGATTACATTGATTGATGTAATATGCTTCGAAATTATTTGGTTAAGAGTAGTCAACAGGAATGCTTGAATCTAGGTTTCACATAAGTAGATATGCATCAGCTACCCGTATCTACATTCATGAAGGAAGTGATGCTTTATGTGAAATCGTTTGTTTGTTATCTTGAATGAATGTGAATTTTAAAATACCACAACGACAAATACATTAGAACGCAGGGTATCTTTGATTAAGTGTCATCTTATATAATTTAATATTAGCAGAGAGAACATCTAAAAGGAAGGATGTTTACGGATCTTGCTTAATTTGAAGTGTGTTGTCAACACAAGTTAACATCAGTAAAAAACTGATTCGTTTTAGTTTAAAACACTCATAATTCATCAAGGGACTAAACCCATGTGACATGATACTGGATTTTAGCAGCATATTATAATTTGGTATGATGTTGATTACTGTTGTTAGTGGTGCGGCTATTTCCTATAACTGTGGAATAGCTGCTGCTTACTACGACGAACAAGACTGTTATGCCATCGCAAGGAGACTGTAGGTGGAAATTTTTTTATTCAATAACTGCTAATTAAAACAACATCAAAAAGATAACAATGAAATATATAACGTTTTAAATATTCAGTCAATTGGTAACTTTGAATGTCTTGAACGAGCAGTAGTCGACATTGGGTGAGAATAATTCGATGTATTTATATAATTTACAAAACCAATAAATTAACTGTCTTAGCTAAGAGATACAACTCATCACTGAATCATGTATTTGCTTTCTTCTTAACACGGAACAATTTTGGTTTCCTTATGTTTTATTGATATTGAAGTAAGTTTTCCGTTCGACTGATATAAAAGAGCTACATGCTTTTGATATTATTCGATATTTGCCTTTTGTGTATTACCTGTTATTCTCTACTATTCCTCGTTTTGTAGTTTTGAGGAGAGTGTTGAAAGCAGTTGGTAAAGATAGATATTTAAAACCTTTTAAACTTCTGAAAGTGTTGTCTTATCGCATATAAACCACCAACTCCATTCACGTCTTTCTCCTTGTGTATTTTCTGGTGTAACTCCGACTGGAGCACCCTCTGAGGCTCCTGCCGAGCCCAGGCCCGGATAAAGGAGGAGGCTTGGACATGGGGTTAGCGACCCCATCCTGTAGAAAACTAACTCGCTAAAAAAACGCTAACCAGAAAAAATTATTTAAACATTTTAAACTCTGCCCTGGGAGACAGAAGGTCTTCATTTAGAAGAGTTATGACGCCTCATGATGAAAGCTGAATTCCTTCGGAAGTTACGAGGCCGATGCCTCTTTTGGCAACCAGAGCAACCATTTATTTAGGTACATGGAATGCTCGTACAATGTGGGAGACCGGGAGAGCGTTCCGAATTGCTGCAGAAATGAGGAGTTACAACCTAGAGGTGCTTGGGATCAGTGAAATACATTGGACGCAAGTTGGACAACAACGACTAACTTTAGGAGAGCTTCTGTTATACTCCGGCCATGATGAAGAAAATGCCCCACATACACAAGGAGTTGCATTGATGCTGTTCAAACGAGCACAAAACGCACTTATAGGATGGGAATCTCATGGACCAAGGATCATCAAAGCCTCGTTCAAAACAAAAAAAGAGGGCATTTCAATGAACGTCATCCAATGCTATGCGCCTACCAACGACTACAATGAAGACGCTAAAGATCAATTCTACGATAGGCTGCAGTCAATCATCGAGAATTGCCCAACAAAGGACCTGACCATTCTGATGGGAGATTTAAATGCCAAGGTTGGAATGGACAACACCGAATATGAAGACATCATGGGACGACAAGGACTGGGAGAAATGAACGAAAATGGTGAGATTTGCAAACCTATATGCCTTCAATAAACTGGTCATGGGCGGCACTATATTCCCACATATACGCATACACAAAACTATATAGACTTCACTGCATCACATATCTGACCATATCTGAATCAACAAGAAGTTCAGTAGGAGGATGTGAGAACCAAGAGAGAAGCTGATATAGCATCAGATCATCAATTGCTGGTCACCAAGATGAAACTGAGACTTAAAAAGCACTGGACAATGTGGCGGACAATATCACAAAAGTTCAATATGGCCTTTCTTCAGGATACTGATAAACTCAATGAATTCAAGATAGCTCCCAACAACAGGTTCCAAGCCTTACAGGATCTACTGAAAGAAGAAGAAACTACTATGGAGGACAACTGGAAAAGAAGCATTAACTTCAACGTGTCAGGAGGTTCTGGGCCTCAAGAAGCATCATCATAAGGAATGGATCTCTATAGAAACACTGGACAGGATCAAAGAAAGGAAGAACAAGAAGACAGTAATTAACAACAGCCGAACAAGAGCAGAGAAAGTCAAGGCACAAGCTGAGTACATAGAAGCAAACAAGCAAGTGAAGGAGAGCATTAGAGCCGACAAGCAGAAATACGTGAAAGAACTAGCAACGACGGCGGAAAAAGCTGCAAGAGAAGGAGACATGAAACAACTGTATGACACATTAAAGAAACTCGCTGGGAATTGACGTAAACGAGAACGATCAGTGAAAAGTAAGGAAGGCAATATTGAAGAACAACGAAACAGGTGGGTAGAACACTTCAAAGAAATCTTGAATCGACTAGCCCCACTGAACCCACCCAACATCGAAGAAACACACACAGACCTCCCAGTCGATATTAACACACCAACAATTGAAGAGATCAGCATGGCCATCATCAAATCAAGAGCGGAAAAGCAGAAGTATCAGACAACATTTCAGCAGAGGCACTGAAAGCGGACGTAGCATTAACTGCAATATTACTCCACATTATCTTCAGCAAGATTTGGGATGAAGAACAAGTACCAACAGATTGTGAAGAAAAACTTTCGGTCAAGATACCAAAGAAAGGCGATCTCAGCAAGTGTGATAACTACAGGGGCATCACTCTTCTCTCAATACCAGAAAAAGTCTTCAACAGGGTATTATTAAACAGAATGAAGGTCTCCGAAAACGCCCAACTTCCAGATCAACAGGCTGGATTCCGTAAAGATAGATCGTGTACAGATCAAATCGCAACTCTACGGATCATTGAGGAACAATCAATTGATTGGAATTCATCACTATACATCAACTACTTCATTGACTACGAAAAAGCATCTGATAGTGTGGACAGGACAAAACTATGGAAGCTTTTTAGACACTACGGCGTGCCTCAGAAGATAGTCAATATCATACAGAATACTTATGATGGATTAAACTGCAAAATCGTGCATAGAGGACAATTGACAGACTCGTTCGAGGTAAAGACCGGTGTCAGGCAAGGTTGCCTACTCTCACTCTTTCTCTTTTTCCTGGTGATCGACTGGATCATGAAGACGTCAACATCTGGGGGAAGTATGGGATACAGTGGACAGCTGGACAATCTAGACTTACCAGATGACCTGACTCTTCTATCGCAAACGCAACAACAAATGCAGGAGAAGATGACCAGTGTGGCAGCAGCCTCAACAGCAGTAGGTCTCAATATACACAAAGAGAAGAGCAGGATTCTCCGATACAACACAACATGCACCAATCCAATCACACTTCATGCAAAAAGATTCGGAAGATGTAAAAACCTTTACATATCTCGGCAACATCATTGATGAATACGGTGGGTCTGATGCAGATGTGAAGGCACGGATCGGCAAAGCAAGATCAGCATATTTACAACTGAAAAACATCTGGAAATCAAAGCCGTTGTCAACCGACATCAAGGTCAAGATTTTCAATACAAATGTCAAGACAGTTCTACTGTATGGGGCGGAAATCTGGAGAACTATGAAAGCCATCATCCAGAAGATACAAGTGTTTGGTAACAGTTGTCTACGCAAAATACTTCGGATCCGTTGGCCAGACACTATCAGCAACAACTTATTGTGGGAGAGAACAAATCAGATTTCAGTAGTGGAAGAAATCAGAAAGAAGCGCTGGAAGTGGATGGGACACACATTGAGGAAAGCACCCAACTGCGTCACAACGCAAGTCCTCACTTGGAATCCTCAAGGCTAAAGAACAGATTACTCCGAGAAATGGAGACAGACATGAGAAGAACAAATAACAATTGGATAGAACTAGAAGGGAAGGCCCAGGACAGAGTGAATTGGAGAATGCTGGTTGGTGGCCTATGTTCCTTCATGAGAAGTAACAGGAGTAAGTAAGATACTCTTATCATCTTGAAAACATTTCATTGAATTCCAGATAGTTTTTCTCTCTCTCTCTCTCTATATATATATATATATATATATATATATATATATATATATATATATATATATATATATATATCGATGGTTCTTTATTCTTAAAAGAACTTATTAAAGTATTTTGTACTAAGAATTCCATACTGCACTAATCATATAATACTGAATAAAACCATTGACAACAATAATAGTGTCGCAAATCGACTAAAGTCGGACACATAGATCACTGGATTCTGATATGGTTGTCTAGAAGTAACATGTTGGTCGCAAAAACCTGCAAGTCACAAGTTCCATTCTTCCAGTGAGATTATAAGAGGACACTATCACTGAGGAGAATTAATGAAGAATAAAAAGCTTCTATCCAACACCTAATGGTTTTCGCTCATTCACCAACTGATATCAACTTCTGATGATAACAACTTTTGAACTAAAGATTGACTTAGTATAATTTATAGTGAAGAAAAAGCCATGTTTACACATCAAAAGTGACATCAATTTGTGTTTTATGTGAAGTACAATTGACTAGATACTGTTAAACTTCCTATTGAAATCCTTGCTCTTAGTCTAAATAAAATGGGTTAATACAATGAAAATCATGAACACCATAGAGAACAAACTTATCAGATAGCATTGTTGATGAATCCAAAATCAGTGGAATACGTTTTCAATTAAAATTAGTACCAGAATAAATCAGACCTTAAAAAAATACGGAAATCTCTACAAAACTAACTAATTTCTCATAATTAATTACCAAACCCTACGAATAGAATAACAATAAAGAACATTACATGGAATGACACAATAGTCCAATTAAATTTCTATAACTTTTATGCGATTGTGTCAAGAAGAAAACAATTGATTAATTATATATCTTATTTGAAACAGTTAAGTTATGGATTTTTTTAATCGTATGCATAGAATGAACTATTGATTGAGTAATACCAACACCAGTGCCAGTTCAATACTCATGACATACATGTCAGTATAATTGTATATATCGTTTTAACCAGTCATGAATTATTGGATCAATCTTACTATCCTTATTTGCAGTCACTAATATCAGTCTTTATTTCATTAAAGTAAGTAAGCAAGTAACAGATATCAGCATTTCGACAAATAATAACAATAAAACTAACAAAATAGTAACAGTAAATTTACCCGCCAGTTAACTCAAGCATAACTACAACTAATGATATAGTCATTCTAGTCACACCACCAAGAGTAGCCGCTGCTCCAACCATAGCATAAAGTCCCGGATTAATACACGGTTGAGATGATTTACACATTTTAACAATAAATGGATGTGATGCATACGCTACAACAAGTTGTTCAGTAGCTATACCCAACATACGACCCATTATTGCACCAGCCTGAATTATATTAAAAGAGAAAAATTAAATTGAAATTAAACAATTTAAAGAAAAAAAGAAAACAATAAGCCACGATTCACCTCATTACACAAACTAAACTTGAAATAAAGTTTAAGGTTTACAAGCATTATAAGCAAAGATGGATAATGGCTAGCAGTGGAACCCAGGACATACGCACAGTATGCATATATGCCAATAAGAGACTGATCAATTTCAGTCCTAAAACATCAATGGGAAGATTCAAGTAAAATAATACCAAGTGAATTAAAGTTTAAGGTTTATTCATAGGACGGTGGTTGTATGGAAATCAATTACTAATTCATCTAGGAACTTGCTGGATCCGTAATTGAGACAATTCTAAGATCATTAACTTAGATTTAGCAAGTAAAAAGCAATGCATTTTTACTAGTAACTGCCAGAAAAATGGCCAAAACAAGGAAAACGTACTGCTAACGATGGAATAAATAAACCAGTCGGTACTTTGATACCAAATGTGAAAACAGTTAGAATAAGTTTTAAAATCAATGCGATTGCCAACAATACCATTGCTGTAGACAATGATGGTCCGGCAGGATAATTCTGATATACTTTAGTCATTGGATTGCTTGTATTATAGTGATAATCACTGAAGAAAAGAGGGAGAAAAAACAAAACAAAAGATGGAGATTGTAAGCAGAATCTCGATTACATCATGATATAAAAATTGATTATTTATTCTAAAGCAAATGAAAAATAAGTACATGAGAAATTGACATGATAGATAAATAATAATCTGGATTATTCACTTGGTACATGTTTTGTGTACTTAGTTTGGAGACATCGGATGAGGCCAGTTGTAATAGGTGTACGTTTATTGGCCCAAGTTGCCACACTAATTTCAAAATGAAATAAGTTAGCAAAGATTTGTAAAAGTGCTTAAACACTATTGGCATAATGGATAGTAAGAAATATGAAACACGGTTTATGGTTGAAAATGAAATGGAAAAATAAAAGGTACGGAATAACATTGAAACTGAAGACCTATAATAAAATAATGATGAATGCATTTGCGACATAGGGACTGATTTTGAAAAAAAGTCAAATAAGATCTCCAACAATTGTGCGACCCCTAACCAGGTGTTCTGTAGCCAGCAACACTGCTCAAAACAACAACCACTGTCACCATGGATCGGTGGCACGCCGTTACCTCGCCACTCTCAGCTATTCTTGAAACTAGTTCCACCCAAGCCAGAATAATTGAGAGAGATGTACAGTACATTTGCCGCCTGAGTGACATGTGCATAAATCCTTTGCGCCACAGGCGGCGCAGGTTGTTAAAAAAGAGTTGATAACATTTCCAAGATAACTGAATTGATTAGAGCTTCTGGTTGCTCCATCCTCTTAAATTATAATGCACATCAACGCAGGCTAGTCCTAAAACTTTTTTTCATTTAAATGATGAGTCGTACTGTAGGGAACAAGAACACCATTGGGGACAATCGAATGTACTTAACACAAAATTAGAGGACTTGTTAATATAATCTAACAATCATAAAGTAAATGCTTAATTTGCAAAATTTCCACCAACTGTCTCAAAATGACTCGAACTCCATTGTTCTTGCATTTCCATACAAATTGAATCCTGTTTCCATTCCTTACTGTTCGATCCTCTTGTCTCTCTGATGCCAGACCTTCTGTTCACGACTAACATCATATACTACTTATGTCAATATAAGTAGCACACACTACAATACTACTAGAGCATCTCAAATTGTTTCAGGAGAAACGGAGTTTAGACCTACATTTTACTGAAAGAAATCAAAAGAGAAATGTTACAAAGGTATTCAAACCTCAGGATGGTAGAGAACCAGTATTGTTATTCAAAATCTCAATTATCACATTTTTAAAACCACTTAGTATTGTGAATTTAGCAGAGATGTAATAGACCATACAACGGTATACTTCTAGTTACTATTTACAAAGAAAATTAAATCATCCTAACGTTGGTGACCGGTGTATTTCTTGCAATTTAAACTATGAGTTATCATGTAACCACGAAGAACAACAACTATTGTTTGATAAAAAGTATTTATTCTACGTGTTGTAAGCCATGTGATATTTTATATATATATATATATATATATATATATATATATATATATATATATATATATATATATATATATATATATATATATATATGTCAGTTTATAAAATTGTACGAGAAAATCAATGATTAATCTCTTATCAGTAAACAGAATTGCTTTTTAAACACGTTTCCACCAGTAAACCATAATTGTAAAATATCTTATTGATAAAAACTAGCTAATGTACATGGGTGTGAAAAATGATGAGAATATACAAAATGAAAGAAATTCAATGTATTCTATGCGAAGTTTGTTTGTTCTTTATTTGAGAAAAGATTGTCAAGATAATTCATTGTATGAGAAAGAAGACTGAAAACGTCCAAAACTTTACGTGCAAGCTATGTATTACAATCGCGTTTAAATAAATCGTAGAAAGAATTTTTCGATTACGATCAACCGCTACGAATCTTACTATCTTTAGTTCTGTAAAGTTGACAAAGTAAAACGGTTCGTTTGCTCAGAGAAATAAATTTGAAGTAAAAGTCCTTAGGTGTGTTTTGTTTTTTGCTAAGTAGAAGTTTAAACGTTCCTAATGAATAAAATATGAGAAAACAAAAAACCAGAGGCTGCAAATATTTACTTCAATACCCAATTAAGATATATATGCAGGGACATCCAGATGATGAGTTCCGAACAGGATGAAACGCGCGTCCTGGATTACATTTCTAATTACGTCCGATCTATTCTATATCAAGACATAAAATTATTATCCACAGTTATTTTCCAGATATCTTGAAGGTTTAACCGAAACATTATACAAACCTTGGTCTTGAATTCAATATTGGGAGAATTCGTGAGCAGCTACTGAATTCAAGAAGTCTCCAGAATAACAAGGTGAAACAAAACAGTAAACACCGTTTATTAAAACTAACAAAAAACCTGAACATTCTGATTTTTACATCGGTAACAAATTATGCATTACCACTACTTTCACCATTACCCGAAAGTTGAATGAAATTAAACCTCTAATTTGTGTGTAGTGAATTATTAATGAATAACCTTCGCTAACTACTACTATCAGTCATATGGAGCAGCTGGTTAAACAAAATTAATTGAAGCAATCTGAGTTGATTTGTTTGAGATGATGAAAAGGATTTGTGACCCAGGTTGATGATTTTGGTGAGCTCAAAAGTTTAATTGTGAACTGTCTATTGTCCTACTGGACAACATAATCAGAACTAACTTCAGATATATGTTCAGCCTGGTGTTATCCAGAAGGACGATAGACGTTTCACAGTTAAACAATACATCTCATAGGATGAAATTCAATTGACGTAAAAAAAACTAGAGAATTAATTATATGTAACCAATACGTATCATGTCAATAAGCATAAATATAATTTGTCTTCTTACCACAGAGAGAAATCAGATCCTGGAGAACAGCGACTAACTAAAAGTTTAATCAGTTCACTGGTATTCATACGAAGATAAGTATGTGGAAATGAAAGAACAGCAGTAATTAGCGTAACAATAAGTACCTCACGAACAGGATATTTACCTAACCAGGTGGTTTTACGCAAACGACAGATATACAAATTCGCTCGATTGAATACTGTACCAAAAATACCCTGTAATATATAAATTATTATTATTATATAAATAAAGAATTTTTAAAAATTCAGAAACAAAAATAACTAAATAATGTCTTCTAGAAAGGTTGGAAAAATACTGATTAGTCTCAAAATGAGACTGCCGAAATCTCAAAGATACGTTGACCTAAACGAATGATAACAGTATAATATGGTAATGAATGAAATGTATTGAAACTAACTCTAACCATGTTTTTGAGAGAATCATAACCGAGAAGGTTGAAAATAATAAGTCACGAGTTCTACAAGTCAATATAATGAAATAATGCACAAAACTGTAGATTTTAATGAATTGATGCAACTCTGAACCTTTTACAAGTATACTACCTACTCAATAGTATCGCGTTTTCGACGTTTTAAGATATTTGTACAGAGCTTATGTTTTCCAAACTCCGCCTGTAGCTCTTCTTGAGTTACTGCCGGTCCCAAGCCCTGGTAAAGCAGGAGGGTTGGGCATGGGGGTTAGCGTCCCCATCCTGTAGAAAACTAACTCGCTAAAAAAACGCTTACCAGAAAAGATAATTCAAACCATTTTAACTCTGCCCTGGGAGTTAGAAGGTCTTCATTTAGAAGAATTATGACGCTTCATAGTGAAAGCCGAGTTCCTTCGGAAGCCACGAGGCAGATGCCCCTTCTAACAACCAGAGCAAAAATGTTTGTAGGTACATGGAACGTCCGAACAATGTGGGAGACCGGGAAGACCAGTAAAATAGCAACGGATATGAGGAAATACAACTTGGCAGTACTGGGAATCAGCGAAACCCATTGTACCAACCTGGACAACAAAGGCTAGATACTCCAATCACGAAGAGGAAAATGGTTCACACACTCAGGGAATCGCTCTAATGTTGTCCAAAGTAGCACGAAATGCACTTGTAGGATAGGAATCTCACGGATCCAGAATCATCAAAGCACAAAACAAAGAAGGAGGGGACCACAATGAATATTATCCAATGTTATGCACCCACCAATGATAGCAACGACGACATTAAAGATCGATTCTATGAGAGGCTGCAGACAATCATAGAGAAGTGTCCAAGAAAGGATCCCACCATTCTGATGGGAGATCTAAACGACAAAGTCGGAATAGACAACACCGGATATGAAGATATCATGGGACGACATGGACTGGGAGAGAGAAACGAAAATGGGCAAAGATTTGCAAATCTGTATGCATTCAACAAATTGGTCATATGCGGCACAATATTTCCACACAAACGTATACACAAAGCTACATGAATCTCACCGTACTACACCACAGAGAACCAGATAGATCATAATTGCATCAATAAAAAATTCCGAAGGACAATGGAAGATATGAGAACCAGAATAGGAGCTGACATAGATTCAGATCATCACCTGGTAATGGCTATTATTATTATTATTATTATTATTATTATTATTATTATTATTATTATTATTATTATTAGCTTTATTCAATATTATATTTTTGGTACAATATAGGATTCTCAGCGCAAAGTATTTCAACAAGTTTCCGTTTCTTTCTTCTTGGTCGGTCCTGGCGATAAATATTGAGTGATCGCCAGTTAGATGTTAGCAGTTCACTGAATGAACATCTGAATAATGTGCATTCTTTTCGTTGTATATTGCCAGCAACCATATTGTCTCTTATTGAGTTTTTTGTAACTTTGATAACGAAAGGTTGTACACTTTTCAGAAACGCAGCAGAATAGGTCATGCGATTAATAAACATGATGATATATTAAAACAAACAAAAATAGATAACTTGTTGAAATATCTAGATGGCAAGAACAGGTAACCCAAATGCTCAAGGCTAAGATGAAACTGAAGCTAAAGGAACAGTGGACAGCTGGAAGAACAGAATTATAAAGGTTCAACACAGCTTCCTTCAAGATACTAATAAACTCATTGAATTCAAAATAACTCACAACAAAAGGTTCCAAGCCTTACAGGATCTACTGAAAGAAGAAACTACCATGGAGGGAAACTGGAAAAGTATCAAAGAAGCATTAATCTCAGCTTGTCAGGAGGTTCTGGGCCATAAGCAGCATCATCATAAGGGATGGATCTCTACGGAAACCTTGGACAAGATTCAAGAAGGGAAGAACAAGAAGACAGAAATTAACAACAGCCAAAAAAAGGTGAAGAAGGTTAAGGCACAAGTTGAGTACACTGAAGCAAATAAGCAAGGGAAGAAGAGCACTAAAGCCGACAAGCAGAAATACGTGGAAGAACTAGCAACGACGGTGAAAAAAGTTCCAAGAAAAGGAAATATGAAACAGCTTTACGATACAATGAAGAAACGAGCAGGGAAATATAGTAAACCAGAGAGACCGGTCAAAGACAAAGAAGGCAGGCCAATCACTCAAATTCAATTCCTTGTTCGTGAGAAAGCATTTGACAGTGTGGATAAGAAAACAGTATGCAAACTTCTTCAACAGTATGATGAACATGAGAAAATCGTCAACATCATCCGGAATTCATACGACGGACTACACTCTAAAGTCGTGCATGTTCGACAGCTGACAGATACATTCTAAGTGAAAACAGGAGTAAGATAAACACCCTTACTCTTACTTTTTCTCTTTCTTACGGTGGTCGATTGGATTATGGACACCTCAACATCTCAAGTGAAGCACAGAATACAATGGACGGATCGCAATCATTAGAAGATTTGGACTTCGCAGATAATCTAGCCCACCACCTATCCCATACACACGAACAAATGTAGATGTAGACAACCAATGCAGCAGCAGCCACTGCATCAGTAGGTCTCAAGATACTCAAGTAAAAAAGCAACATCCTCAAATACAACACGCACAGCAACAACAAAATCACACATGATGGAGAAACTCTAGAACAGGTGGGAACTTTCACGTATCTGGACAGAATTATCGATGGGCGGAGCGGATCGGATGCAGACGTAAAGGTGTGGATTGGCAAAGCAAGGGCCGCATTCCTACAATTAAAGAACATATGGAACTCAAAACAACTCTCAACCAATATCAAAGTCAGAATACTCAACACGAACGTCAAGACAGTTCTACTGTACGGAGCTGAAACGTGAAGAACTACTACAACCATCATCAAAAAGGCACAAGTATTTATAAACAATTGTCTACATAAGATACTCAATGTCCGTTGGTCGGATACCATCAGCAACAACCTACAGTGAGAGAGAACAAGCCAGTTTCCAGCTGAGGAGGAAATTAGGAAATGACGATGGAAATGGATAGGACACACATTAGGCAAATCATCAAACTGAATCACGAGGCAAGGACTAACTTGGAATTCTGAACCGAAACTGAAAACAAAAAGACCAAAGAACACACTATGCGGGGAATTTGAAGCAGACATGAAAAGGATGGATAACAACTAGAAAGGATTGCTCAGGACAGAGTTGCACGGAAAATGCTAATGAACAGTCTATGCTCCTTTACGAGGGGTAACAGTTGTGAGTACGTTTCCCACACATAACCGTGTCTTATACAAACAGGAAGTATTATAAAACTTAGATTTAAAAATAGCATAATTATAACTCGAAAGATATTCGGTGTGAAGGTAAGATTTGAAAAATAAATGGGCCATAACACAAGATTAAAACTATCATTTCCATAAGGTTAGCATATTGTCAACTTCGAACAGCTGTCCATTGAGCTAAGCTTACAATGAAGAAATTCTATGGTCCTTCTTCACGAGGGGTAGCAGGTGTAAGTACGTTTCCCACACATAACCGTATCGTATATAAACACGAAGTAATTAGGACAATGAGAATGATCTCCAGCTCTGTGTAGACCATAATGTATTAGTGAAAATATCATCTGACACGAAGACTGATGATAAAACAGTTTTTAATCGATCTATTTAAATCTAGCTACAATTAACGGAGATTACAATCCGAATACCTATTGGTGGTGAGGAGATATAAAGAGCATCCGTCTTGTTTATATAGCTTTACGGTAGTTTACGTCATTTTACAACTGTAAGTGCCACTTTTGAGTAGTGGTTGGGTTCTCGTGTCATAATAGTAAAATCCAGCTACATAGATTGTACCACTTGTTCCTTTAAGTAATACTACGAGAAGCAGGTTGGTTGATTAACAGTAGTAATAAAAGCACCAAACCCACGGTCCGAATGTAGAATGATACTACTGACAGTATCAAGTTGTGTCTACTCCAGACAACTAGCACCTAAAGTAATGCTATCCCCGTTCATAAAAAACGAGAATTAGAAAAGGTCTATTCCATTTTAACCCATGAATTTTCTGCCTCTCATGGTAAGGCCTTTCGAGGTACGGAGCTTACACACCAAAACTTTCTCACAAAAGGACCATGTATCGTCGACTTAGTATTCATTTTGTTCCTTTCTTCTAAATGGCAAGAAACAACGAATTAAACTACCTATAATCATGTGTAAAAATCAAAATGGAAATTAATTAATATGTGTAGCCATAGACTGAAATTACAGACAACTTACTCCAAGTAAACCGAGTAAAGCGAATGGAATTAATTCCATCACATGCCATTGTGCTTGATAATCGACATAGAACATAATCATATTATCACTACCATATGGATTTAAAATACGCAAAACATTAGCTGATACCATAGCACAGAAAAACGATCGGAACATTGTTTTCATTGGAAAATAATAACTAGCTTCTTCTAGTGAAAAAAGAACACCACCAATTGGCGCACCAAATGCAACGGCAACTCCAGCAGCTGCTGAAGCTGAAAGGATCTAGTATTTCGGAGGGAAAAAAGAAGCAGAGCCAGAAAGTAAAAATAACAACAATAAGTGGAAATCAGTAAAATGAAGTTTGGTTTTAAGGAACTTGTTTAGTTTAAAAAATGATGATAACTAATAATAATATTCACTACGAAGTGATATTCATTGGGAGAATACTGAGAACTAAACAATTAAGATCGAAAGACAATCAGCAACATGTATTTTTTGTAGATGCAGACTACCTGAATACGGTCGGTGCAGTAAACGTGACCAGATTTTGAAGGCATTGAATGAGATGGCTCATAATCGAGCACAGTGGTCCGGATGAATTCACTCCTTATCCTCCTTGAGATCTTAAGTTCCAGTATTTCTTGATAAATATCTTTTATTTCTGTCTATCATATTAATTCGATCCCTTCACTATACATTTGGCTAATTTTATCCCGTTGTGCTAATGTGATATGGTTAATTCGGGTCAGGGAACATTTGTGGCCGATTCTACGTTGACTATGACTGATTGACTTTTTTCGCAGTCTACACTAAAAGATCAAAGTTGAGACTAAAAAAACCTTTGGTAAGAAATTTATAGCGGTTCAAACTATCTTCAAAACAAAATTTTTTTTTAAAAATTCAAACAGTTTTCACTAGATCAATCGATCAATCAATTTTCACTTTGATGTGACGCTTAGAGTAAATTAAATTCAGTCAATCAGTCAGTCAGCTACAACGTAGGACCAGGTACATATATGCATCGGTCCAAGTTGCCATACCTCATTAGCACAGCAAGACGAAAACCGGATTCATAGAAGCAGTTAATTCAATGGTGGTATTATGTAAAAATACTGCATATAAAGATATAATACAGGAAGAAAGAATTAGTTCATAGGAAGAAAGATATGAAGCGATCTTATAGTTTAAGGGAAGACAAAGAGTGTATAAACCTAAACCATTGTGATCTAGTCTGAGCTATGTCACCCATGATCTCTAACTATTTGTTTAGATAATCATGCTGACCCCAACCAAGTAGTCTGCACCTACCAACATGGCTCAGACTAGAAGTTAGTGACTTCAAGCACTGATGCCACGTTTTGGTTTGGCCAACCCTAACTTTCTTCCAACCATCCCCAACACTAGTCAGCATTGCACATCGTCGTAATCGGTGTTCAGGCATACGCAACACGTAGCCCAACCATCTCAGTCCATGAACATTCACAACCTCATCAACTGATTTACCATCATTCCCTAATACCCTAAGTCTAACCTCACTATTACTTACCCAGTGATCCCAGCAATATTTCTTAGACATCTGTGGCCAAATACTAGTAACTTACGAGGATCTTCTACCCTTAATGACCACGTTTCGCAGCCGTAAAGTAGAACAGAATGAACTGCCGCGCAGTATACTCGTCTTTTTATTGATAGACGGATATCTCGCCTTCGTCATAGGTGACGTAAGTTGGCAAAAACCAAACGAGCCTTCTGAATCCGTGACAAGATTTCCTCAGACACCAATCCATTTGTGCTGACCAGACTTCCAAGATAAGTGAAGTTGTCGACGCGTTTGACTACTTAACTCCGTATCCTTAGTTCAGGTGTTGACGCAGGTCAGCCCTGGAGGAACAGATATCTCTGAAGAGCATCTCGCGTATATCAACCAATAGATTTTATCTTATTAGCCTATAATTAATTCGATAGTGGCTTAGCAAACCCAAGAAAAAGATTTTGGTTAAAATTTCTTTGTGGTAGGCGATTTACTGATGATGCCTTCTTCGCTCTTTCAAAACATAATATCAACAAAATCATTTTGAAAAAGTGAGTTATTAGAATTTTGTCGTAGAAACGAAACTATTTGTCCAATGATACATGACAAGAATGGTCGCTAATAACAACTATGATCTTAGTATTTAAACAAAAACTTAGAGTAGATTAAACTGAGACGGCCTATGATATTGTTGTCAAGTATATTACATCCCGTTAGTTTGAAAATTGGACTTATGACACCTCTGTTGATTTCAGAGCGTACAATCAATTACATACAGACATAAGCTAATAAACGTCATCAGATCGAAGAACTAATGGTTGTTCACCTAAGCGAAGAGGGCAGCTACGTTGTATGATATAGTATTGTGGTTGTTTTTTTTTTGAAAACGTATCCAAGTTTTTTTTTTGTCATTACACTCTACATTGTGTTTTGTGAGATATTATTGACTTTTTGAACTGAATTAATGCCAGAAATCATACAAAGATTGGTTGTAATAACTGATTAGATAGTCCCGAGTTATCTAATCATTGTTAATAAGTGTAAATTGCTTTATCATAATGATAACCGTAAAAATGGTTTTGCTTATTCATATTAGCGTATGACCTTTTTCTGATTTTTGATTAATTATTAAAAAATTGAGTTTGTTTATTTCCAAGTGCACACCATCCTTAGAACCAAAATTGGGGAGTTGTGATGTAGCAACAAAAGCAAGTCCTATACAGCTTTCTTTCATACCATAACACCATGTCATACACTAACCACCTCTCCGTTTTCCCAACCAGTCCCAGCGTCGGAAAATAATGCACGATGTGAAATTTTTCGGGACGACATTAGGAAGACATCTCCAAGCCACTAAAGTAGAGGTGAGTTTAAGTGATAGTCAGTTAGCGGTGAGTGCTGAAAATCTTAAATCCTAGATTAATAGCTTATATCGATTGCTGACAACTGTCTTACATAGACCACAACAAGTTCGTAAAATATTATTTCACAACAGCTATTATCTTAGAAAACTTGCCTCCCGTTTTTTAGCTTCATTTTGACCATATTTGGGAAAGAAATGTGCGAATATATTTCCAACACAGGCAGCCATATGAACCATGGGTCCTTCTTTACCAAGATTTAAACCAGCACTTACTCCAAGTATCATACCAATCGATTTTATCAGAAGAGTCCATTTCCCTAAGTAACCACGTATAATGAATCCACCTAGAATAGTCTTGATTTCAGGAATACCGCTACCTAAAATCAAATATGGAAAAAACAGATGTTAAAAAAGCAGATTTTCTCAATATAAAGAACAACACATTAACTAAATGATTGGTCTAGATAATCTAGGACATACATATAGTGAAGGTTGGAAACCCAAATCAATGACCGTACATCATTAGTGACGCAACTCAGTCTCTGTATACAGCACAAATACATTCAAATATCGTTTATCAACATCTTTAAATTATGTTTCTTGTAACTTTGAAGAATATTTCAGATAACATTACAGATTGAAGATACATATCACAGTACTATTTGAAGACGTAGGTTTTTTAATCATTTTAATACCACAAAGAGCATACGTTCCTCAAGTATTCAATTTTACAACGAAACGAACAAAAACGATCTGTAATCTGGGAGATCAGTACCAAATACGCTTCATTTTCACTATTCAGAATGACATCCAGCGGAACATTTAACGTTTTCCAGAAAAATGTGTTTACCCCATTATGTAAGCTTTTAAAACATGAATATTCGGTCTAACTGAATTTATCATCATTAGATGAAAAGTCCTCCTGTCCTTCATTATATATATATAACTACCATGAAATATTTCATTGGGTGCGACCAGAATATGTGGAAAAACTAGACAGTAACATAAGTTAGATCATTATAAATTCACTTGTAAAACAATCTGTTTTTATCTATCCAAATAAAAATCTTCATGCCAGCGTCGACGAATAATGCACGACGAGGAATTCTCTGGGACGACATTCGTAGGACATGTCCAAGCCACCGGAGTCGACGTTACACGAACATCTAGACTACGTCTATCTGCTCACCATCCAGGGTGAGTACAGGATTAGAATCCTGCCAGTCTTGTAGAAGTACTTTGCACTTCGAAGGTGCGAAGCACATACCATACCTACGGACACTGATTACCAACTGATTAAGTGCGGATTGCATGCCTTGGGCATTATCGCACAGTAAGACAATATCGTCCGCATACTCAAGGTCGAGAAGTCTTTCTCCAGGCAACAGATCCACACCACCATTACTTACATTCATCAGAGCAGTTTCCAGAATGTCATCGATGGCAAAGTTGAAGAGGAATGGTGAGATTGGGCAACCCTGCCTAGCCCCACTGCTCGAATGGAACAATGGAGAGAGGTGGTTGTATGTCCTCACTCTGCTTGAGGTGTTTTTATATAGGGCTTTTAGGATGTTATTGAACTTCTCAGGCACACCCTTCTTCAATAGACAATCCCAGAGAACAGTCCTGTCCAACAAATCGAAGGCAGTCAAGAAATACTACGACTGTTGGCCTTTGATAAGTATGGCGGTGTTCTAACATTTGGCGAAGGGTGAGGATATGGTCAATACATCCTCGACCAGAACGAAACCCAGCCTGCTCCTCTCGAGTCAATCTTTCTCGGGTTTTGAACAACCTACGAAGTATGACGGAAGACAATAGCTTGGACGCAATCGGAAGTAAACTTATCCCCCGATCGCTGTTACAGGAACGACGTGAACCCTTTTTAAAGATAGGGACAACTATCGACTCATTCCATGACGTTGGTACACTCTCTAGTTCCCAAACCTTTGTAAACAACGTCGTCAATTCCTTAGTCAAAAAGTCACCACCATCTTTAAAAAAGGCCGGAGGTAAGTCATCTGGGCCATGTGATTTGTAACGCTTCAAGAGTTGGAGTTCCTTGCGGACTTCCGCCTCGTTTGGTGGATCAGTCGTCACCGGCCATGGAGGGTAGGACAGTCTGACCGATGTTGCCGGAGCAGCAGGCCAGTTGAACTGCCCTTCAAAAATTCTGCCCATCGTCCAAGACGTCGATGGATGTTAGTGATTGGCATCCCATCATCCTCGCAGATTGTTTCACTCACACCAGACTTCTTGCTGCCAGTGGCTCGGATGAGTTGGAAGCGCTTCCGGTAGTTACCAGATGCAGTTGCTGCTTCCAGCTCATTAGCACGCTTCGACCACCAGGCTTCTCGGTCCTTACGCAAGCTTTGCTCAATTTCAGTACGTAACATCCTTCGTTTGTGGTCAAACTCACGGTCACCCGAAGTAGACCGACGGGCTTCAATGAGTTGTAAGGAACCTGCAGAAACCCAGTGCTTATATGCGGGACGTTTCGCGAACCCACAACTGACTGTACCCACCATTTTTATGGCGTCATGCAATTGCAACCAATGCTCATCTATACTTTTCGGTGGAGTGGTAACTAGCCTAGAAACTAGCTCGGTTCGATACTTACTTGCAACAGAAGTTGCAACCAGCTTGCTAATATCAATCCGTTGATGGCGGTCACTTCGTTGTCCACTGAAAAGTAAGGCAAGATTGGCGCAGACCAAGGCATGGTCAGAGTCCAGATAGGTACTCCAAAAGGAGCGGCAGTCTTGTACACAACTACACCAGCGATAGCTGATCGCGATGTGATCAATCTGAGTCCACGCTTGAGATGCAGAGGTAGGACGCCAGGTGGCACATCGGCGATGAATGTGCCGAAAGTTAGTGCTAGCCAGAAACAGGTTGTGGTCTGTGCAAAGTTGCAGTAGACGGTCCCCGTTATCTGACCTGCGACCAACGAGTCCCCATCGGCCACCTAAACGACTCTCTTCTGTGCCTAGACCCCCGACCTGAGCATTCAAGTCTCCGGCTAGTACTACAATATCTGTCGAACGCACTTTCTGGAGAAGAACAGATAACTGGTGGTAAAACTCATCCTTGATTGCATCAGGGCTGCAATCTGTCGGGGCATAGGCGGAGATGACGAAAAGACATAGTTTCTCACGCCGATTTCTTCTCACTTTGATGGAACTTTCTAATCTAACAACACATAACCGACTGTTAATGGGGATCCAATCGACTAGTGCTGCCTCAGCTCTAGCGCTTAGTGCGACACCAACGCCAGCAAGACTAGACGAAGATGCCACAGGGTCCCCGGATAAGCGCACGTAAAACAAGCTTTTCGAAGCGACAGATGGAGAGCGAATTAGTAGTACTTCACCAGAGTCTTGAATACGGGTCTCGGATAGACAGCAGACATCAATATTAAGACTTTTCAAAGACATAGCCAGCCCTATCTGTTTTCCGACCTGCATAAGTGTGCGAACGCTGAAGGCAGCCAGTTTGAATGGTGCACGTGGTTTCAGAAAAACTGCTTCAGTACTCATATTCGGTGGTAACATACCATTTTCAACCGGCCAGTGACTCGAGAACGTTTAGATAGAGTCGAATTTCCACCAAAGACTAGCTACTGTATAAGTCGAAAAAACAAGTATAGACGGAGTAGGAATAAAAGAGGGTGAATAATGATGTAGTAAATAATAATAATAATAATAATAATAATAATAATAATAATAATAATAATATTAATGTGAATCGTTTGACTGTTAGTAGAAGCAAGAATAGTATTTTCCGTGAATATCGATATTTCATTATATTTGTTTTATTCACAAATAGAATAGATCATTACCTCGTAGAAGAACGACAAAGGAAAATCGCGGAAATCCAAACGACGGTCTGTTGTGTGTATTTTTAAAATATTGAGACTGATTACAGAATAATTTAACGCTATTAATTAAATGTAACGTAAATTTCAAGCGTGAAAACTCAGTTGACACAGGCAGCTTCCCACAGAGGCCATTTCCCACACTCTACATAAACAATCACAAACTATTAAAAGCGACTTGAATAGATGCACACCATAAAAATTATGAGATTTATATCGAAGAAAAAGCATGCTTACAAGTAGGCAACAGTAACAGTTTTTAATCAAATAATAGTATTTAACATAACTAGGTAATCTAGTCTTTTAGAAAAGACCGCATCTACAAATGATTCTACTGAGGCCAGTGATCTGGGGAAACCGGGACAGGATTTGTGAAAAAGATCATCATGAAAACAAAGAAAATCAAAGGTATTATAATTTTACTTAAAAAAACGAAATCTTACAACTCTCTCAAAGGAAGATGTTAAGAAAGCAAACAAGAGTAAAACTATTGATTGCTGATAGCCGTTCAGTGCAATATTCAATTATATTCTGACTATTTCAGTTATTAGTTATTTCAGTATTATTTCAGGTTTAACACTTAACTAATATGAAATTCGCTAAACGTTATTATAATTTAGTAAATATATATACTTTTCAGAACAAACCAGGTTGTCTTCTTACTAGTTGAGTGTTGCGTCAATAATAGTGAGGGTAAAGTGTTGAAGAGTCATTCCGTTGAGTTCAGTTAGGCCAGTTATGCTTTTATTGGAGTAAATCTTGTATGCTATTATGATGATATTTTCAAATTATATAGCAAAGAGCAGGTTATAACAGGCAGTTTATATTTTTGTGTGAAATAACTTTATGTGAAAGATGTATTATGTTTAAGAAAAAACTTCTTAGCTTGTCCTTTGATAGATCGATATGTAGTGTTAGTATGACAACTGCTATACTATTCAATTGTTGAGAGTTATAATCTATCAACAGTACACATGGAAGACATATTTCAACTGCTTTTACGTTTAATCCTGATGTTCCATATATATCTCTAATAATAAAAGCATCTATTTTTTTTACTCAACTCTGAAACCTTATAGATTGAGTTAACGATGTAAACAAAATTGCATTGAACTAATACCTATAAAAATACAAACACGAACATCATGATGAATCTGTCACTACTACGAAAATTAGTAAAATCACACACGACTTTTAAGTAGTAAATATATTTTCTGAAGAAATTTAGTTTATTTGCTTATTTTATAAAAATAGTTAAGCGACTAATGAAATTCTTAAAAATCAACTCCAAAATTACTCTTTAATATGACAAAAAAACAACAACAACGCAATCGATGTAAACAATGAAAAAGAGGATGTATAAGATTTATTACCACGATATAAAGTAGCTTAAATAATTCGAAAAAATAACTATTGCTCTCATTTGAAAATTCTAGAATTAACATGTACACATTGAATAATTGTTTAAATTAGTAAATGACTGACTAATTTTACGACACTATTTTGATGTATACGGTGAGACTAAGGCGTGATTAGTGAATAAGACCAGACAAATATATTGAGCCATACTAAATATAGGAAGAAATCCAGTATTATTATGCAGCATTGAACTTGTACTCTATTTTAGTTCCACTTACTGACAACTTTGAACTGTATGTTAAAAAAACTTTAGTTCTGATGTAATCTGGTTCTTGATCGTCAGTAGGATGATTGAGTCATCTGTATCATGTGATCAGATAACATGATCTAGCGCCCAGTCTAGTGATCTATTAATCTAATATCCAGTGTATAATCCCTTCACATTAGAGCGATGCTGTTACCGTTTTATGAATAAAGGGAAATTGCTACTTGCTACTTATTGCAATTGAACAAAGACTCATAATCACCAACGAAAACAAGGAAAGTAAGACTTAAAATGAAAGATTTATTATACACTTAAACCACTAAATCATAACTGACCAAAACGACATGAAAAATTACAATAACAAGTATGTTATCTTTAACTATTCGGTCAATAGTTAAATTTGGATATAACAAGCTAGCAATCATTGACATTAACTGCTTTAATTAATAAATATAATTCAGTATGGGGATTTGTGGAGATTGTAGTATTTTCATAGTTGGACTCACGAGTCGATGTAAGCTAGATCACTACTAAAAACCTGGAAGAACTGGAAGGCCGTATGAGAATCCACAGCGGTGCGCATCCACGACCCCGCACGCGGGACTCGAACACAGAAACTTCGGTTTCGCACATGAACATTTAACCTCCAGATTACTGAGCCGACATTCAACGGTGTTAATATCAAACTTTAATCGATCCATGATCTTGCGCAACTCTTCACCCATTGTCCAATGCTTTCAGGTTTTCAACGATGTTCTAACTTAAATCAACTTGTGAATTCAACTATGAAAATATAACTCAATTAGTGAGTTACATTTTTATTCTGTCCAAACACAATGCTAGAAGTCTGGTCAATTCATTTCTCAATTTCCTTTATGATATGTATGTGTTCAAAGTATATAGAATGTAATAGATTTATAACGTTCATCACATGGATCAAATAAGTTATTAGGGAGGAAGACAAACGAACCAAAGAAGAAGTGTTACTTAATGTAGAATTTGCTTGTATAGTAATCAATACGTTTAGAAAATATTCAGAGTAGATTTCTTGCATCCTGAATGAGGTCAATCTAAACAACAGAGATTCAAATGATTATCATTCGATGCTGACTACATTTAATCAAGTCAATGAATCAATACATGTTAGTTACTAATTACTGTTTTTATTAATCACCCGAACAAAATTAGGTCTAAATACGAACAGAATATGGTACAACACACTGTACAGTTTTAGAACATCGAAATGTACAGTACCAAAGTGATCGTAAAGTAGTATCTATACATATATAAGACATTAACTAGTCTAATGATATCAGTCACTCGAGTTCCGAACACATTAAAAAGTATCAGTACAACATTGAACATCTTAGTCATTTAAAAACGATACAAGTAAGAAAATTATTTAAAAAACCAAAATCAAACGCAGCGAATGATCCCAAGAAATTTGAAAAAAGATTTACAAACCATTTGCTTTCATCCAGTCTTATGATATTATCAATGTACTATGAATGTACATTTTAAGAGTAAGTTATCTTTCGAAATGTAGCAGTCAAACTTTAAAGAGACAATTAATGCAATTAAACTGCTCAGCACAGAGAATACACCATGTCTTAAAAGTGTCCAACTGAGCTACAAATTATCTCCACTGTTTTTAAGGATTTACACATTTTGAAATCACTAGAGTAGGTAATCCTACTTACTAACTGGTATTTAAACTAAATTGAGCTTAATAAAAATGACCTTCAAAACATTCTAGCTATCTTCTTAGGTGGTTCGTTAGTAGAATGTCATGATGAGGCAGTTGATCTGTCTACTAACTCCTGAACTGAAAAACTGAATCAGACGGCTGCGGGAATTTTAATGATATAATTTGCTGGTTGACCGACTAAAAGAGATTAATAAGGATTCTTTTGAAAGGGACTTCTGACTGCCATCGAAACTACAATTACACAGGAAGCCAAATGGTTTAAGTTCAGTTTGGTGCACTGGTGAAATATAGTTTTATGTAATGGATTAGTCGACTGATAAGGGGCTTAAAAGGAAGCTCAAAAAGTGCACATATAAGGTAGGTTTGGCTGAATAACTTGACTAGTAAAGAGTACAAAAACCGATAGTTTTCAAACCTATGACAAACTGATAGTCCTCTGAAACTACTTATGTTAACACTTCAAAGATTTAAACACAGTTCAATGTATTGAAAATTAGGAAACTAGGTAAAAGCACCAGCTCTTAGCAGTGATATTCTTGAATTAAATAATCAACTTTCGATTTCTTTCCATTCTCGGTAATTTTTTAGAACTGTTGTTAAATAAACACCTAGTATTAACATTGACGCGGATAATATAATTGATAATCAACAAGTACTCAAAAGTTATCATTCAGAAAAGTAAGATTAAAACTACACACTTACTAGTTCAGTTTCATAATGACATAGTGGACAACATTCTGATTCCTAAAGAGATAGGTAATGAGTTCAAATCTCAGTCTGAACATAAACACTTAGATGCACATGCACATCAAGAACGCGCGTCCTGAATCCCACTACTACTCTAAAAACAACTGTTACTGAATTTAATTAGTTACTAAGTAAAATTTTATGGAATAGTCTCACATTAGCCCTCAAATCTAATGTGATACTACTTAGCTACCTAAATCGAAACAGATAGACCAGGATGTACACTGACAATTTCTAAGCCAATATTACTGTTTAGTGACCATAATATAATGGAATTTTTAAAAAACGACCTTTTGTAAACTACATTTTAAGCACAGGCAGTTAAATGTAAACAATGTCTTACCACAAGCGTAAGGAGCGAACATACGAACAAGAAATACACAAACTAGAGCAAATAATACAGCATAAATAATGTAGAATATGTAACCAACAAAGTAAGCATCTGGATATTCACCAGTTGGATCTTTGTTCATAAAAAGACGAGACCATGAATACCACTAAAATTGAAAGGAGTGAAGAAAGAGAACAAAAACAATTACAAAGACTCCACATTGGATAATATTAGTGTGTCCGAATCTTTTTTCAAACTGAACCTATTGCTTCACTTCTATGAACCAACTACCATTATAAGTCTTTCTAATTGAACGCTAGATTTGTTCCTTAACTCTTCCAGTAATCCCCAGGCTAGATCTACACAGTGACTTGAACACGACGGAAAAGGCGCGAAGTACGTAAGAAACACTTGACTCCGAAAATCTGTTCATATACAAAAAACCTAGGGTTTTTATAGTATTTTAGATGTCCTTGGGTTTCACGAAAATTCTGGAACGTTATCAAACATAGTAGCAGTATAAGTAATCACACAATCAGAAACTCGACATGTGACTTTACACTTTCTTCATGTTTCTGGCAGAACTTCTGGTGGACGCTGATTGGGTAAGATGCTTCTCGGTGTTTTCAGAGCCTTTCTTGACTTTTTTTCAAGGAGTTTTATGGATCTCCCCAACATATTAGTATACTGTTTTTTAACTAAATTTGTAAATAAAATTGCATAATCTCAGGGGTGTAAACAACAGAAATGAAATTCAGTATTTCAGTTAGCTAATAATAATTACTAATTTAACAAGTACAAATTTATGTACTTGTCTATGGGCTATTGATACAATCTGGCTGATCTAATGATCTGATGTTTTGAAGAAAATCAACAACCAAAAACTTGTAACTAGCACTTTACTGAAGAAAAAAGAAATATAACGAACATACTTACTTGATCACAGACATCATCCGCTTGACTTGATGACCAACAACACTGTTCACGGTTAAACCAAAATGCATCTAGACAAACACCTTCTTTCAAATCAGACATCCAAGTACAACCAATATCAATGATGCAAGCAATGAAACCTGTTAACAAACCGACACATAATACACAAAACCATCCAGAAGCAGAATCCCAACAGGCTTTAATTGAACCACAGCATGTTTTCTAGAAATTGTAAAATTGACAATGAAAACACATAGAGAGGAAGCATAGAACCAGTTTAAATAATAAGGAATTAAATTTGCTTACCCTAATAAAAGGAAGGAAGACGACATGGTCATAAAAAGAAATGTTTTCTACGCAGAAACATTAAAAGTATTTCATAAGTGGCAAACATTCATGACATTAACAATGCTTAGAAAAGACAAAATACTTACAAATAACCGAAATGTAACTTATTCACTAGAAGAAGGCTTATGAATACAGCTCCAAACTTCACTATTTGATTGAGAGCTGGTGATATTACTCAAAATGAAATAGGTAAAATAGGTTTCCAATTATCTATATACTGGTGGCAAACCATAACGATATCACTTAAGAATACGTTTAAAGACTTTATATATTATGGATGACTGGGTTCTAAATTGATCATGTAAAAAATAGTTGAAAAACAACAACACGAAGGAAATATTGAAAATGTAATAAGTTTTGAATAACGCAGTTTGACAAGTCAGTTATTGAATTCACAATTATATGCAACAATAAACTCTGACTTGGTGATTAAAGGGTTTCATTTTCGACCATTCACTGATTTACTCAAACACCACTTAACATATAGCACTCCAGCTACCACTGGATAGTATCACTGATCTTCTTACGAATCGAATGGTTTGGAGCCGAATACCAAGTACTGGATACAAGAAATATAGGATTGAAATCAATTAGCAAGATGAATGACATGAAAAACTGTGCAATAATGTGAATTTTTGTTAACTTATTGCATTTACGAAATAAAATTTATCAAAACTGAAAGCTGGAAAATAATTAAAATAAGATGTATTTCGAATATATACTAAAAATGATATAAGTGACAAGATAGCTGACAATGAAACGAATAAATTTGTGTATAGTGTATGATATCAGACAAATTAGATGCATAAATATTCTTTTGTTTAAATTTCAGCATCTAATAAGAGATAATAACTATAATGGTTTAGATTTAATAGAATAACATATCGTATGATGAAATAGATATTTCGTCTACTGAACTTAACAAAGTCAAACACATGCACTCCAAATGTAACGTGAAATTTTCTCTTTATCTGTCAACATTCGAAAATTGCTAAAACTCTTCTAGAACAAACAATTTTCAAATCTTTTAAAATAATGTATACCAAATAAACAAAATGGTAGATTATAGGATTTGAATAGAATAAAACGTTACCGATTTATTCACTGTGATAGATAATGATTTAGGATAAAATAAAGTATTCCTATTACAAACCTACATAATCAGAAATAATGATTGATAGGTTCAGTTTGTCATAACGTGAAATAATAGTGAAAAGAAACGATAGAGATAAATTTACGAAACAGACAAACCGACCGACTCGGAGGAAAAGTATGACATAGTGAGTCTGTGAGAATTCACAAAATATCTCAAACAGATTATACATTCCTTCAACTATATTTTTTATCTTTTTGCGAATCTCATTCAGAAGGTTTACACCAAGTTATACTAATCTAAACAATCTCTAGTAATTTACAATTCGACCCTACTTATTCGTTTTTGAATTTGCTAGAATAAGGAATCGCGAATTATGTTGTATTGGTAGTTCTACACCATGGACTGACTTTGTTTAGACAGCCAACAAAAGCATTAGTAATGTGGACACTAATAGGGAACAGGTAAAAAAATGACTGTTTGAATAAATAGACATTTTTTTAAAAACCATAGTTTCCTTGACCAATTTTATCTTGGAAATTCTATAAATCTGGAAATACACTGTCAACGGTTTGGAGATACTTAAAAACATAATCAAGTGTATAGAACCCAATATTGACCAAATGACTTAAAGATTTTGAGGCAATCTGCTCAAAGAACACAAGACGTCAGATAACGGAGTATTAACTCATGAGTCACATTCTATATCACTGCTCTACAGATCATACAAAAAACAATGTTTATCATTTGATAGAGAATCAAGAATTTTTGTAAACAAGTTAATGAAGATCTAGAAGCATATTGCCTAAGTAAATCGGGAATCAACAAACATATCGAGGTGGATGCAATCCATCAACCTATAGAAAAGAAAGCCAATAAAAATGTTCAGAGGCAAACAGAACAAGAAACCCAACGAAAAATGAATACAATAAAACTTATGAAGGCAGTCAATTACAGGTAAGTTCACTAGAACAAACCAATTTTACGCTTATACACGATTAAGGTCACTTTTTCTATATGAAGCAAACACTGATATTCTCCAGAATTTCAATTGAGGTTCCGCAATGAAACCATCTATCTCAGAGAAGCTGACAAAATCAAAAGCATCCACTTAAGTTACAAATGCTCCCCGTCATTTTAAGACTAAAATAAATTATACATTGGTAAGATTGACGATGAAAACACGAAAAAATATCGGAAGTAAAGAAAGATATAAAGGAAAACTCAAACTAACTCTATTCAAATGAAGTTCTCGATGACGACATCGATCACGCGAAACATCTTTGACCCAGTCGATAGTTTCGAAATCTTCATAATGTTCAACTTTCGATATTGCTCCAGTAGAATGACTGTTGATTGAATTAATATTTTGATATGATAAGAATTCACCATTTCGACCTCAATAATGAATAACAACAACAGAAAATACTTGAATAAATTGCAATAATTTATTTCATTATCATGATCATGGATAAAAAGAGTCAATCGACAGTTTTGATTAAATACAAACAAATTGAGTTCAACAAATAGAAAAACTAAGACGAGGACACTATACCAACCAAGCGATCTTGAGCTTGACATCTACATTTAAAGTGATGAGAACTAAACATAAGAACGAGAAAATTAAGAATGATGAATGACCAGACACAGTATTGTACAGTTTGAAATCCTCCGTTCACACAAACATGATAGGAACTTCGTAAAACTCACTCAGTGGCACACAAAATTGAAACGCTTGTCTAGAAAACCGAAGACATAATAACAAGAAAACAACCATTCATTACAACTACACTGACTAGACCTTTTAATATAAGCGGTCAGCACAAACCCAGAAAGTTGTTAGAAATACAAGTCAGATTTTACTGAGATAAGAAACCTGGCTCGGAAAACCAAAGAAAACCTGGAAGCACTGGACAACTGTTTTGTCATGGCACAGGACTCTTCGTCACTGTGTATCATTCAACCCACCATCACGAAAAAGTCTCATACTACGAAGAAACAATTACCTAATGCTCCAAAATTTTCAATCTTTATACAACTTAGTTCCATTCGTCATTTTAATAACAAAAACAAAGCAGTTTATTTAATCTACTAAAAAAATCACTGTGCCTATACTGCACAAATTATACGGATGATACAACAAGACAGACAATAACTAAGAATCATTGTAATGAATATGTTCACAGCTTCATTAAACCACAACTGCAACTCGGCCAATCCATCATTTAAAATAAAACTTTGTTGAGCCAGTTGGATAATAATTCATAATCACAAATCATCATTATCACACTTAACAATCCAAACAATAATGATAAATAAAGAATGAATATATGTCTAGAGAGACTCGACTAACATTATTTTTAATGAACAGAATCCAGTAGTAGTTATCATTTATTTCAACACATAAACATTGGTACAAGGGGGAACCAAATATATATGCGCCACACAACAACAATGAAGCCGGTTTGTGTGAGGGCTGAGATACTGTTCGGGCACCCAAACCGGTGCAGATGGTTTTCTTAGGGGGCCACACACAGAGCTTTTGACCTAAAGGTCTAATCCACAAGGCATTGGAGCAGCATTAGAAGATACAGTCCCATGATGGCCGGTCACCAACAATAGGTTCATATCCCATTTTTTCCTTCAGGAGCCCATGTGCACTATTGTTTTGAAATCGGAGTTTTCCAACTCCCCTAGATGGACCGTCCGTATCCACCAACCCGGTTAAAGAGCCGGACATTCGCTTCTCGTCCTCTCGATTTCGTAAACAACAGTAATGCTACAAAAAGGTAGTGAGTAGGATATCCTTGGTAGTGGCTGTATACGCGTGGCCGTGTGAGAGCATTTCAAGAGGAACAGATGACTCTTCCTAACCTCGGCTGTACCAGGACATTTAGGGGCGAACAGTATCCAAATCATTATGATATAGAAAACACGATGAACATTTACAATCTCCGGTGAATTTATGGAGGAATGTTTAGGAATAAGGCTCATTTCGATTTTTTGAGGCTGTGACACAATGCAAGTGTAACATAAAATAAAAATATCTCTGAAGGAGTCAAGGACGTACGCTATTGAGTTATACATAACAATGAAATAAATGTCCTGTGATTCCTGGGTCTCAATAACTGTTTAGCAGATATAAGCTGGTTATTTTTAACAAAATAACACTACAAAACCACATAATATTTATTAATTGTAATTCATAGCGTGCTTTACACTTTTTTTCAGACCAGAGACTAGATGGCATCAAATAAATGGGAAAGAATTGTATAGCGTAGCTGACTCCCATTATGAACAGTACAAATCAGTGAAGGGTAATGACTCCCTGGTATTTTAAACTACACATATTTTTGGTCAAAATATCAGTGTCACCTCTAAACTATTTTGCATACTGTTATGTAGTATTAAATGCAGTGATGGCTCACTGATAAGGATTTTCCAAATTTGAACAACCCTCAACCAACTTTGGATTCACCCGACCGTTGTTGCTACCTTGACGTGGTGGTCGAGCTTGCCTATCGTGATGAAACAACCGAGCTATACTGGCTGGAACAACCGTTCCTCAAGGTCCTACCATGTCAGACAGGTCGGTTGATGAGCGGTAAGACTAAAAGCAACAAACACAAGGTCCGAAGGCGAAGTCGTACTGCTGACTGTACAGAGGTGTGAAGGCAGTAAGGTGTTTCCTTCAGACAACCAGTATGACGGTGATGCTGCCTTCCCACAAGGAGGGTTGGGGTTAGAAAAGGTCGACCCTAAAAATGCACACTTCGCCTTATCCCACGGATATCCGTCTCCGGCGGTAAGGTCTCAACAAGTACGGAGCTAACACAAAAATTACCCATAAAACGGCCATGTGTGACCGACCTCAAGCAGTTGTCCCTTGGACACCGCGGTCACGCTCCCAGGTCACTAAGACCACCTCTAATCCAATTTCCTTTTCAGGTACCTCCAAAATGACCCTTCCACAGTGTGGGTAACCGGGAAATGATAACCGCCCTCATACCTCTAACAGCACTCAGGACCACTGTATTCATAATCAACCTCCGTCTTCACTTCCTATTATTCCTCCTACATCGACTTTCAACCCTAAACTTCCTCCTTCGGCTTCCTCCTCAAGTGTCACCATAGCCAACGATTCTAGTGCTCAAAACTCTGTCCCAGGTCTACTGAAACCTCGCTCCAAACTACACATTGGAGCTTTCAACGTACGCACTCTATGTCAAATCGGTCAGCAGGGTTCCTTGTCTAAAACCCTAGAATCTCGTACCATTGATGTATGCTGTGTCTCTGAAACACGCATACAGGATCCCAGTGTGGTCATTCACTTGACCTCACCTCGGCAACACGGAGAGCCAACGAGATACACCCTACGTGTATCTGGTGACGCGATGGCCAGCTCTCGTGGACTGGCAGGAGTAGGCATAGCACTAAGCATGAGGGCGGAACAAGCACTGTTAGAGTGGATCCCCGTTAACAGTCGTTTATGTGCTGTTCGGCTAAACGGCTCCGTAAGAACTCGGAAGGATAGGGACACATGTCGTTGCCTTTTTTGACGTTTCTGCCTACGCTCCCACCGACTGCAGCTCAGATGAAATGGAAAATGAATTATACAGAAAGCTCTCTGAACTTCTTCAGGAAGCTAAACGTTCAGACATAGTACTCGCAGCAGGTGACTTTAATGCCCAGATAGGTAGTTTAAACCAAACAGAAAGGCATTTAGGTGGGTATTTTAGTATTCCGGCACAACGAACAGATAATGGTGACCGTCTGCTGCAACTGTGCTCAGACAATCGTTTATTTTTAGCAAACACAAATTTTAAGCATAAGGAGAGACATCGTCTAACATGGCGACCCCCTACACCAAACCAACAACGGACTCAAATAGACCATATTGCCATCAGTCATCGTTGGAGAGGGTCGGTAGAAGATTGTCGCTCATTCTGGAGTCTGTCATTAAAAGGCGTACCTCAGAAGTACATAAACCTTGTAAAGGCTCTTTACTCGAACACTACTAGTCGAGTCAGAGCTTACGGCGAACTGTCATCTGCTTTTGCAACCTCATGTGGTGTCCGTCACAACTGTCCACTTTCTCCATTTTTGTTTAACTTCATCATAGATCTACTGATGGAAATAACATTCTCGTCTACTGAATTCTCGGGTATTGATCTCCTTCCAGGAGGTCCACTTATCGACTTAGAATACGCAGATGATATAGTCCTGTTTGGTGAAGACGCTGATAAAATGTAGAGTCTTTTGGTAGCACTAAGCAACAATGCCAGAATGTTTGGAATGCGCTTCTCTCCCTCGAAATGCACGTTGTTGCTTCAGGACTGGTCTGCGTCAACACCTGAACTAAGGATAGGGAGTGAAGTAGTCGAACGCGTTGACAACTTCACTTATCTTGGAAGTCTGATCAGCCCTAATGGGTTGGTGTCTGACGAAATCTCAGCACGGATTCGAAAAGCTCGTTTGGCTTTTGCCAACTTACGCCACCTATGGCGAAGGCGAGATATCCGTCTATCAATAAAAGGTCGAGTATACTGCGCGCCAGTCCGTTCTGTTTTAATTTACGGCTGCGAAACATGGTCATTGAGAGTAGAAGACACTCGTTAACTACTAGTATTTGATCACAGATGCCTTAGAAATATTGCTGGCGTCTGCTGGGATCACCGGGTAAGTAATAGTGAGGTTAGACGCAGGGTATTAGGTAATGATGGTAAATCTGTTGATGAGGTTATGAATCTTCATCGACTGAGATGGTTGGGTCACGTGTTACGTATGCCTGAACACCGATTACCATGTCGTGCAATGCTAACGGGTGTTGGGGATGGTTGGAAGAAAATTAGGGGTGGCCAAACCAAAACGTGGCATCAGTGCTTGAAGACACTAACCTCTAGCCTGAGCCATGTTGGTAGATGCAGACTACTTGGTTGGGGCCCGCGTGACTATCGTAACCAATGGTTGGAGACTCATGGCGACATGGCTCAGAATCGATCACAATGGCGTAGGTGTATACACTCTCTGTCTTCTCTTAAACTAAGAGATTAGAATCGCTTCATATCTTTCTTTCTACGAACTAATTCTTTCTTCCTGTACTATATCCTTATTGCAATCTTTCTTTTATATATTAACACCTCTGAATTAACTACTTTTATGAATCCGGTGTCCATCTTGTTGTGTTAATGAGGTATGGCAACTTGGATCGATGCATAAATGTGCCTGGTCCTACGTTGTAGCTGACTGACTGACTGAACTTTGGATTCAACAACTGTGTAATGTCATTGACCTTCACACTTGCAGTATCTCTTGAAGTCAAGTAAACAAATCCATACTTGTTAAATGAATTAAAAATGTCAACTTCATTTATACTAAATGAAAGCATTTGAGAAATTGTGTGATTTAAATTTAATAATTATCGTTCAAAGCTTAGCTGACGATATGTAAATTTGTGTTTTCATTAAAGTAAACACAACAATAATTTTATAAAAACAATTATAATCCATGAAAGAACTAATGATTATTATTACATTAATCACCTTTTGTTATATTTGGAAATCGAGAATGGAAAGGCAACCCACAATTGTCACCAACATCAAACTTAACATTTGAATTTGCCGTGAACATTTCATCATTCAATATACCATCTTTTTCATCAATTAATTTCGACTTATTACCATGATCGTTTTCAGTTAATGTCGAGGAAGTTAGTCCAGTAACATTACTATTACTACGTTGATTAGTACTGTTAGTAATTTGTTGACAATGTTGTGATGAATTATTCAATGTAGTAGTAGGGTCTGCAAATGGATTCAGCGCGTCTGATGATGAAAACATGTTTAGTGGATAGAACGAGCGTGTACTTCCTAAAAATCAAAAAAGGAAAAAAATACACGCATACACGCATTTACATGTAGAAAACTTCAGGCATTCAATCAATTAGGGAACAAATATGGATTACTTTTTTATAAAAGTCGGATAGGTACTATAATTTGGGTCTCGGATATGCACTTTATCTTAGCCATGACTCATCAATCGGATGTACTGGCATACCAGTTTTGAACTTCACATCGAGACTCAGACCCTATACTTTTCAAAAGTTGACACATTTTTCACTGAACATTTTTTGTCATTTACTTGTTAAGATGGGTAAGGTTTACTTTTTTCGAAATGTATGTTGTGGATACCACTTTATCCACAAATTAACTTGATGGAAAATTACAATATTCAGGTAATCCGTTCGGAAATCACATATCCCAATAGTAACTAAGCTTATCACATCAACACCTAAATATTAACGATGCAAAACCTCAAACGCTTGCATGAATTTATTTCAACATATTTGTTCTAGTTAAATTATTTCGACTATTAATTTTTAATTAGTCATTTACAATTTAAATTTCTTTAGTCAACTGAAGCTAGAACACCATGGAAAACCTGGAAGCAATGGACGGCCGTTTCGTCCTACTGTGGAAGTCCTCAGCAGCGCGCATCCACGACCCCGCCGCGCGAGATTCGAACCCAGGACATATCGGTCTCGTGCGCGAACGCCTAACCTCTAAACCACTGAGCCGACATCCAACAGTGTTAATATCAATGTTGAAAACTACTATAATATCCACAAAACCCCTTCTGATACTAGTCATTTACTTTTGATTTCTCCACGGTAATTTTATGTCACTTCTATATAATCTCATAAATAGAACCACATATTTGCGTTAAAAATAGTAACTGTTTATCTAAATATGGCACTAGTTTCTCTTGTTTTTCTTTAAAATATACCATGAGATGTACAATGTTCAATTATGTTAATATTTATTTATTTATTTCAAGATCTCTACAAACACGTTTTTATTCATCACAAGTAAAATAAAAATTATTAAGTTGATTATTCCGGAAAATCTTCTTACCACTATAATTGTTAGTATTATTATTGTTATCGTTTGAGAAAGGAAATTTAAGGCATTATTAAATTAACAAAACTATCTAACTGATAATTCAATACGAAGTGTCTTGGATTACAGCGTTGTTGATATTTTATATGAATTTTGATTAGTTTTGGTTCGGACATGAGCAACCTGTGTGAATTGCTTCGACATAGCCAATGTGATACAATTTAATATAGAACGGATAGAATGCGTCTAGCAATAGAATCTAGGACGAGCTCATGCTCAATCCGGGACGCAAACCCAATACCATTTACTGGACTCAGTAGCCAAGCACATAACACAATAGCATTTGATGCTTATACATTCAGATGACGAGTCCCAAATGGGACGAAATGCACGTCCTGCATTCCACTGTAAGGCGCATTTATTTCGTTCTATATTATTTAATCGATAAATCTGTGTAAACCATTAAGAATTAAATTTAAACATTTGTTTATTCAATTATGTAAACGGTGATCAATTGGATTATGGACACCTCAACATCTCAAGTGAAGCACAGAATACAATGGACGGATCGGAATCATTAGAAGAGTTGGACTTCGCAGATAAACTAGCCCACCACCTATCCCAGACACACGAACAAATGCAGATGAAGACAACCAATGCAGCAGCAGCCACTGCATCAGTAGGTCTCAAGATACTCAAATGAAAGAGCAACATCGTCAAATACAACACGCGCAGCAACAACAAAATCACACATGATGGAGAAACTCTAGCATCTTACAGATAAATACAACCAGTGTAGCAGCAGTTTCTGCATCAGTAGGCCTCCACATACACAAGGGGGAAACCAAGGTCCTCAAATACAACACGGAGAACAGCAATCCAATCACTCTTGATGGTGAAACTCTGGAAGATGTAGAATCCTTCACATACCTGATAAGCATCATCGATGAACAAGGAGGTTCGGATGCAGACGTAAAGGCGAGGACTAGCAAAGTAAGGACAGTATTCATACAGTTGAAGAACATATGGAACTCAAAACAACTCTCAACCAATATCAAAGTCAGAATACTCAACACGAACGTCAAGACAGTTCTACTGTACGGAGCTGAAACGTGAAGAACTACTACAACCATCATCAAAAAGGCACAAGTATTTATAAACAATTGTCTACATAAGATACTCAATGTCCGTTGGTCGGATACCATCAGCAACAACCTACAGTGAGAGAGAACAAGCCAGTTTCCAGCTGAGGAGGAAATTAGGAAATGACGATGGAAATGGATAGGACACACATTAGGCAAATCATCAAACTGAATCACGAGGCAAGGACTAACTTGGAATTCTGAACCGAAACTGAAAACAAAAAGACCAAAGAACACACTATGCGGGGAATTTGAAGCAGACATGAAAAGGATGGATAACAACTAGAAAGGATTGCTCAGGACAGAGTTGCACGGAAAATGCTAATGAACAGTCTATGCTCCTTTACGAGGGGTAACAGTTGTGAGTACGTTTCCCACACATAACCGTGTCTTATACAAACAGGAAGTATTATAAAACTTAGATTTAAAAATAGCATAATTATAACTCGAAAGATATTCGGTGTGAAGGTAAGATCTGAAAAATAAATGGGCCATAACACAAGATTAAAACTATCATTTCCATAAGGTTAGCATATTGCTAACTTCGAACAGCTGTCCATTGACCTAAGCTTACAATGAAAAAAGTCGACAGTATGAACAGCTTGAACACCTTTTCCAGTACTTGAAACCAGTTGATTTTGATTGGAAACCACCCTCAAGCACCAATAATAAATACCAACCGATGATGAAGTAACCATCTGTTAGTCCGCGATTTTATTTGTTTGTTTATTGATTTAGTTTAGGCATTTAGATTTATTCAATTCTTTAAAAATTATTATCATCAATATCATCATCGCCACACATAGACAATAAGTAGCGAACTACTTTAACGATAAACAAATAGATTTCATTCATGAAATTTAGTCAGTAGTGCAACCTATTAGAATGTGAAATATACTTTTTCGCAGTATGCACCATCGTGAATAAGACTTATTTTGCCGAATGAATACCTAGTTGTTTACAGTACAGAAAAACAAAATTTAAGAGTAGTAGTTAATGAAGTACAACAGATGTGTTGAGAACAATTACATTATTAAGATGCAAGGTTAGGATATAACCAAACTGTATTTTCTTACTGTTCACCATGAAGATGATTTAAACACAAGCTAAAGGTGAGTTTTTTTCATATCAGTTGTCAAACTGAATATATATTCATTTTGAATTATAACGCTATATTAATTAAAGTGATTGGTTGAGAACTTACGTTGAACAGCCGATTAGAATAAAATTCAGATAGAATTGACTGAACATTCAGAGTGAATTAATCTAATCAACTGAAATCAACCGCCATCAATTAGTCCTGAATTGGAATCGATTGAAATGCAACTTTATATACGTAAACATAATTAACGTTATTAAATATTTCATAGTATATGTATTGGTCAATGTTACGATTTCTATGGTTAGATTAAGAAAGTAGCGCAATTTTGTGCGATAAATCTTTGAATTTCCCAAATAAACCAAGAGACTAATTAAAATACGTTTATTTTTTGGTAAGAAACAGGTTATTATTATCAAATCTAATTTCATAAGCTTCACGTTATGCACTACAACAAGAAGTGTTGTGTTACTCATTGTGCTTGTTAGTGAATTCAACTTCAGCAAGCAACTCTTTCAATATTCCATAAACGTTAAGTGAGTATTCCATTTTAAAAAAAGTTGTGAGAAGAAATATTTCTTTTAAATAAGTACTCCATCATAACTCAATACTAATATATATATTCTACTAGCTGGTCCAGGTTAGAAGAATATCATTGGACGTTGAACTATTGATTCTAATGCTCAGCTCAAGCGTATACCGTAATACCTGAAGGCCCTGAGTTTGATCTCTAAAGAAGTCAAGGGTTCGCACTGTTTAGAAGTTATATACTGGAAAAAAATGGTTGTCCAATAATTTGTAGTCTTCAAGGGTACTCTAACTAAGACCAATCTGTGAATAATTAAACCTATAAACCATTAAAATTTCCAAAATATTTAAGTAATATAATCAAAATCACTTGAATCAAAAGAACAACAACAAATTAATGGAATGTAATGAAGGACAGTTAGTGCTAAAAATTGCATTTTATGTTACAGATTTTATTTTAATCAAAAAAGGAGAATAAGAGGAAATGAGTTTGTCAAACGATTATATGCCATTTACTCAATATAATAATTTTATGAAACCAAATTTAAGGATTCAAAATGGAATACGGTCTAACATTTATTGTAAGACTTATGACTGTATCATATGAGTAAATAAAAATGTCCAAACATTCAACGGATAATTTATATATATATATATATATATATATATATATATATATATATATATATATATATATAAATTGGGTTAAACAATAAAATATTGAACGTTAGTTTATTTTTCAACTAAGTTGTTATGATTTATCACTTGAAATGTTGGTAAAAAGTGAGAAGTGTTTAGTAATTCAAACCTATTTTGTAAAAGTAAACGTTAAGACGAAATGTACTGAAAACCAGTATCTTGAGAGAAATGATCTTAAACAAAACATTGTATATTAAACAGATGCAGTTAACCAATAGCTTGCCAATATGTATTTCAGTTTGAAGCACGGTACACTTCAAAGTAACTGAATATACGAAACTACTCAATCAGTTGAACCCGAATGCCCTGTTATGGCCGAGAGTGGGGAGAGTCAGCTCTCCCTCCCGAAATGCTCTCACATAGACACGTGCATACAACCACTGCCAGGGACGTTCTACTGACTGCCTTCTCGCAGCGGGGCTGTTTTTCACAAAATCGAGAGGACGCAAAGCGAAACTCCGGTGCTTTAATCGGATCAGTGGACACAGAGGGTCCTCCTAGGGGAGTTGGAAAACCCTGATTCCAAACCAATGGTGCACATGTGCTCCACTATCCTGAGGGAAAAATGGCGTATGAACCAATCGTTGGTCACCGGCTACTATTTGACTGCATCTCCTTACGTTGCTTCACAGTCTTGTGGATCAGACCTTTAGGTCGAAGGCTCCGAGTGTGGCCCCTCAAGAAAACCACCTGCTTCGATTTGGGCACCCAGGCAGTATCACAGCCCTCACACAAATCGAATGATTTATGTGGCGCATACCTATTCGATGCCTCCTTGATGTGTTTAAATAAACAAATAAATAAAACTCCGTCAGTCAGTCAGTTGATCGAATGCAAGGTAGAGTCTGGGACCTGTGCATGTCGCTTAAAACTACCCGACCTCAGTGCAGTATAATATAATTGTCAGGCCAAATCACAGAGTAATTGAGATAGTGACAGTATTAGTGGTCACAGGAATGATTGTGAATAAAAGGTTAGAAATAAAAACAAAATTATGAGGAATTTAAAAACGTAAGATTTAATCAGAAAGAAAGAGGAAATGCACCCACTCTATTGCAAACATTTTCGACCCATTTCACCCAACGTCTATACTCATTGGTTACGACAATCATGCAGACCCCAACCAGGTAGTCTGCACCTACCAACATGATTCAATCCAATATTCAGTATCTTCATAGACTGATACCATGTTTTGGTTTGGCTGTTCTTATCTTTGTTATAACTTACTCCTACATCAGTCAGCATGACGCGTCGAAGTATTTGGTGTATAGATGTATGTTATTCATGTTCTAACGATCTCATTCGGTCTGGGCACCTGGGCAGTACCACAGTCCACACAAAAACCAAATGACTTGTGTGGCGCATAGGTATTCGATGCCCCTTTGTACCAATATTTATGTGTTCCAATAAATAAATAAATAAATTCGATAAAGATGCACTATGTCAACCAATCTGCCATATATGCCTAGTGCTCTGCATCTAACCTCATAATTGCTAGCCCAATAGTCCCAAAATATAAAAACTGTCATCGTTCCAGTTTCCTGGATTGGGGATTGTCATATTCTAAAGAAGAATAAGAGAATGGTAACCGGTAGAAATTATCTATGGACCATTATTACATACATTCCTTTTGGATAACTATATTATGTGTATTCATATTCTCTTTCTCTCTCTCCTATATATATATATATATATATATTCCTTTTGTCATAAGCTTTTATTTGATCTATTGGCTACTAATGTACGATTTTCTATTCTTAGGGTTACTCCCAACTTATTAGCTACAGTCTCGCACACTCACAGACACTTTTGGCTTGATCTTGCATAATTGTTTTTTTTTTATTTTATGGTATGATTCGGTTTGATTTGATTGTATATAAACCAAATATGTCTGAAGTATATGATTCATACAATGGAAGCTGAGATTGCGTTCCAGACTCGAACAGACTGGGCTAGGCAAAAAGAACTAATAAGAACTCAGAGTTGACTATAAGCTACTCGCACCGGTTAACGCACCATTGGTTTGGCACAGTTCCAAGGTCGTATAAGTCGGTGTTCTAATTGGCGATCTTATCACGTGATATATTAGCAAGTCTGTATGACATAACAAGGATGAATCACTGTCTCATCTTTTTCAAAAAGTCACACTAACTACCGAATTTCCAATACCTGGTTCTTTGATAAATTTAAAAAGTTGTCTACTAGTGCCTATCACCGCCGACTTTCCCAATTTTTTGACTTTGAATGCCAACCATTGCTCACAACGATTAGGTGAACTTTTTATAAGTTCGAGTTTAAGATTCTTTTGATGCACATTGACAACTACTACAACTGTATATAGATTAAGAATTAATGTGTTAGGTTTTAAGAAATTCCACACAAGCAAAATCGGCAGCTGACACTGTTCATGGAAGTCTTCCAATGTTGTCGGGTTTTGAGGACTTAACCTCAACAATCTATCACTCATAAATTTATAAATAACTACAAACTGTATAAGGCTTTTTGAAAGGATTTAACAATGACTAATTTCAGCTATCGAACAATATTTAACCAGGAACAACAACCAATAATGACGATAAGAATGATAATGAGGACTCTTTTAAGCAGACATTTTCAGTACAAGCAATTGAAACGGAAAACATGACAAGAAACATTAACTAAATATGACTGAGAAGAAACCAGTGAACTGAGTTAGTAACAGAGAGAAAATCCAGTAGATTGCAACTTACAGATAGAAACGGTGAATAAGCTCAAATTTGCCTACAAGATTTGTTTTAAACTATAAATTGTTGAAGGGACTCAATCAGAAATTAATCAATCCTGATAGAAGTCAGTGTTATATGCTAAAATAGGCAAACTAGGGTTATTTCAACATAAAAAGAGCAAAGCGGAAAAGTGATAGTGAGTAAAAGGAAAATAAGACTAAAATAATAAACTATGTTAGAAGATGGCTGGCAATTGAAATTTGATGTTATATTAATTAGTTCTCCCCAGGTAAGTAAACGTGATTAAAACGTGCTTGTACATAAAAATCAGTTATTTAGAGAATATCCAGAGATTTTTTGCAAAACGGAAACTCAAACTGGCAGATTTTGTATAATATACATACAGCATTAAAAAGATATAAGCGAAAGGTTTAGATTAAGTTAGGACACAGCAACAAAGAGTATCAAGTTGAGCGAGATAACAGTAATAATAACGATAGAACACTAGAGAAATCGGCTGCTTACCATAACGGTCGTCTTGAGATTTATGAATTGGATGATAACGCATTGTTTAAATTAATAACTATTATATAATATGTAACATAAAATAAGGTAGAATATCCAAGTGTTGGTTTTTAACACATGTAAAATAAGAAGTGTAAAATATGCCACCTTGATTGGTGTTGACAACAGAAACATATAAATATTAACTGATTGGTATAATTCAGTTAACAATCACATATTCATGTACTTGGCTTTAAATCAAGTAAATTATGTGTGAGGACTAGTGATACTGCCCGTCTTTTTAAACCAAAATACGCGGAATTGAACTCGAACTTGTGGCCTAGAAGTTAAAAGTTGAACGCACTAACCCTACGCAAATATTTGGCTTTTTGTTTATTTTCTTTCTGAAACTAAACTTAGACAAGTGAAAGGAAGTTTCACTGTCAAAATTAACAGATAACAGGGTTTGAGTATAGTTGGGTAGTGGATAACGGTGGAATCCATAGAGTGCAATTTATGCTAGATGGGTGACTTGTCAGCTGAATGTGCTTATAATATCAACAACGGGAAGACGCACATATTTATGAATAAGATAAAAAGATAAAGTGTTACATTAACAATGTCTAATGTAACTTTAAAAAAGAATCCATGCATCTTGATCACATCAAGAGTTTAAAACAAGGTCAGTCGTGATAATAAAGAAATATTATAAAGCCAATAATATATGGTCCGTGACCATCTCTTAACAGAGATACGCAAAGTGATGGATTGTGAATAACAATAAACAATAGCAGATAACTTGTGGATTTTAGTTCCAACACAAATTACCCACCAAATTTAGAAGAGTTTAAACAATAATAAGTGACAATCAGAATTTAAAATAACGGAAATTGTCAGATTTAAATACTTACTTTTTTAGGACGATTCACGTAAATGATATAAGATACGTTTATTAAAGACTAAATAAAATTATTATTGTCGTATAAACACCTAAAATCAGTTTCCCTGTCCCAACTTCTAAACAACAATGGGTAAAACTTATAGATTATGAAAGGAAAACATAAGTTACTCATTTAACTGAACTGATGAAAAAAGACTAATTGCGACCAACGAAAGTCTATTTCAAAGTTCAATTAAATACTGTTCAATATAGTAATGAAAAACAGTGCATGAGAATAATATTATTTTTCAAACAAAAATGAACGCACCTTAGTTTTAAATCCTCAATTTCAACGGTGACCAAATGATGCTAATCGTTACAGCACCATTAAATGATAGGAAAGATACTATTCGCCTTTATCTAAAAGTGTTCATTGAGAAAAAAAATGCAACCCATGTTGTAAGTTTTCAAAGAAAACAAATTAATCAAAAAGATGATATCGATTTTATATCAAAAGTCGAAATCACAGAACATTATTCAATCAGTGGTCATATTTATTAAAATGATTTAAAGGTATTTAATAAAAAAAAACAGAAGACAGTAGGACATCAAGCTAAACGTCACGTTTAAGGGCTAACAAAATTACTATGTTTACTTAATTGAAATGAATTGAAAGTATAAAAGTTGAAGTACGCTGTGAGACCACCTTTTTCAGATAATATTTTACAAACAAATCCAGTTAATTTGTAAATATCAAAAATGCATAGTAGTTTATGTAGATTTACTTCTTGATCAAAAAAATACCTTCAGTCCTTCAAAAATAAAGGTTAACGAATGATATAAATGGGGATTGAATTATACATAAACAACAAGTTATGAATCTAGATAATTTAAAAGAAACACTATTTGGAAGTTCAGCATAATAAGGTATTTTACAAAAAATCCAGGAACAATTCTACATCTAACAAAGAGTCTGAACTCAGGAACACTCATGACAGCTCATTGTGCAAAGCTGGCATGTCCCACAAAAATTAAAAAGATTTTAGCATGAAGCACAAAATATCACCCAGCAGTAGGTACATAATGCAATTTTTGAAGATCCTATAGAAAAAGGAGAGTTTTACATTTCTATTATGATCAACTGTAAGTAATGTCGCCCATACCATAAATAAATTTATTTATTTATTTATTTATTTGGACACATGAATATTGGTACAAGAGATCGCCAATATATATGCGCCACACAGAACAATGAAAATTCGAAGAGGAATACGAAGAAAGAAAAAAAAAGCTAAGGAGCACAAAAAAAAGAGAGAACAATAACGAGGAGATTGGTGTAAGGTAATGTGGTAGTAATCAGGGAACGCAAAGGTACAATCGGAAGAAATCTTTCAGGTAAGGGAGACACAACCACTTTTTATGAAGAAAGTAAAAGAAGGTTACAGCAGGATCGCCACTGGCTTCTATTCTGAGTCATATCTGATAACGTCTCTAGCCACTGTGTTGCACCATCTCTCAGACCCCAACCAGGGAGTCGTGAAGGACCGACAGAAGCCAGTCCTTTGCAGCTTTCTTTCATGCCACGACACCATGTCATGCACTGACCACCTCTCCGCTTCTTACAACCAGTCCCAGAGTCGGCAAATAATGCACGACGTGGAATTCTCTGGGACGACATTCGGAGAACATGTCCAAGCCACCGAAGTCGGTGTTTCAAGATGGTAACACCAATTGAATCATCATCTCTGTGCCCGAACACACGATGCCGAACCTCTGCATTACTGACATGGTGTTGCCACTGAATGTCAGCAATCCTTCGGAGACAGCGATGATCGAACACAGAGAGTCGTCTAACGTCCTCAACTCGGAGAGGCCAGGTTTCACAAGCATAGAGCAGAACTGCTCTCACCGACGCGTTGTAGATCCGACCTTTTACAGCCAGACTAACATCACGAAGGCGCCAAAGGTGGCCCAGATTGGCATAAGCCGCTCTGGCTTTCACTATACGTGCGTTGATCTCATCATTCACACCCCCACCAGCACTTATGCAGCTACCCAGATACACGAACTTCTCGACTACGTCTATCTGCTCACCATCCAGGGTGAGTACAGGATTAGAATCCTGCCAGTCTTGTAGAAGTACTTTGCACTTCGAAGGTGCAAAGCACATACCATACCTACGGACACAAACGATAAACTCTATGTCTATGGCAACACAAACGATAAATAAAAGTGGAACCTATATATGGGTGACAAAAGGCATGAAATACATCAGTTATTAAACATTTCCAACCCTAATGAGTAATGTGAAGTACTTTCCTTTTAAAAGTTTTCCACTAGAGATTTATGTAAGCATTTCATATTGCTAAGTGATAGTATGGCGGCGGCTTAGTGGTCATAGTGTCTGAATTTTAGTCACTAATTCGCAAGTCCGAACGCCTCTCCACCTAATTTAGTTTCGGCGACCAGGTATTATCCCTAGCCCTCATACTTAAAGTGTGACTCGAAGCCAAGTACACTTATCTATACCTGGTAAATGAGTTAAAAACAATCGCTTGCTAGCGCAATTTTGGCATCAAGTTCTCAAGTAAACAAACCATAGGACTTAATATTTCTTAACATGTATTCAAAAAATATAATCAGTTTATCAAATTTGGCTAACTGACTAAAACAACACAGAACGGTGGTAAGTAGTACTGCATTGAAACAAGTGGAGTAACAAAATAAATAAGAAAAACCGAAGCATATAATTGAAAAAGACAGAAGTCATGACACAAGTTTCAGAAGTTTGAGAAGAATAGTAGACTTGACAAGTTTTAAAAACTAATAATTCTCATTAACATGCCATCAATGACTCCAACTTTGTATATGACACTATTTAGAACATAGGTTCAGACTAACAAGCAAAAACAACTAATGAGCACTATATTTTGATACAAAACAGTGTTATTACCAACATACACACTGTTACAATCAACGCATTATGTAGTAAATAGAGTGGGTCGGATTAAAAAGGTCGAAGAGGTAGCATAATAAATCGTAAGCTTATTATTATTATTATTATTATTATTATTATTATTATTATTATTATTATTAAGACAGTTCCAACAGGTCTGAACATATCCACCTCATTAAATAATTAACTCATTACTTTTTTCATCGCTTATTGGCTCATCACTCCGAATGATAAAGCTAAATTGATAAATGGATGATACAATCTAACAAATTCCATTGTTTGGTTAATTATCGCAATGATTTTTTTTTAAATCATGCTGTAAGTCATTTCTTTTAAAAAAAAGTGATAAATAACCCCAACCAATAGTAACATTACATAACATTAAGAAACATACAACATTCAGTCAAACAGAAATAGTAAAAAGTAACAAATATATGTTGAAATAGTTTTTTTAGTTTCTTCTTCATTAACAGCGCGTATAATAAAAGGCATTTATCATAAATTACAAATTGTAAAAATTATTATTCACAGTGTAAAAAAAAGAATACGTCATGTTACGTATAATATATACATATACAATAAAGATGACAAAATTACTTATTATTAAACCTATAATTTACAACTAACTGCAATAGATTTGCTGACTTCTTTTTTTTTGTTTTACGTACAGATGGAAACAATAAAGAGTAAAACAAACAAATAAAAAATCAATTATACGATGGTGGTGTTTTTTCCACATAATCTACTGTAGTACTGTGGTTGTTGTACATATATCATAGTGTTATCTATCGATGAAGGACATGGAAATAAAATCAACACAGTGGTAAATATGAATTTAAAAAAGAAAAGAAAAAAAAACAAAAAGGGAAAATAATTTTTTTTTTGAAAGATAGAAATAAAGGTAACTTAATTCATTTTAGTAAATCATTCTGCTGTAACGATATTGCAGTGGCATCGGTTCGACCTATAAATGAAAAAAGCAAAAGATGTATTAAGAGAAAAATAACCATATGAAACAATAAAGATGGATTACAAGAATTATGAGAATTCTATAGGCTGTGTTCGTCAGAAATCGACCTCAGTTGGAGTATCATTGAAAACTAGGGAGCATTGAAATAGCCATTTCGTCCTAGCAAGGGACTTCTTAGCAGTGAGCATCCGGAACTCCCCTTTTATCTCATCCTTCGTAAACACACATACAACCAAAACTAGGAACTTTAAGTTTTGGAACATGCACGAGATTCAATGATAAAAAGTTTTAACTTTAATTAATGGTTTGGTGCAATTATTAAGATAGCTTTAATGAACATTAACACTTACATCATTCCAATAAACAACACGAACAAATTTCAATACATGATCGCGACCAAGAAAAGTACCATCTTCATTATTTTGTATAAAAATATCAATCTATATATATTTAATAAAAATAGAACAAGGAAAGAAAGAAACAGTGAAGACTGTAACAAAAACAATGTTAAACTAGAGGAATAAACATGCGAATAAAATGATTAAATTTAGTGTATACCGAGAATGGGAAAGACCATATTACGATTTTATTTATTTGAACACATATATATTGGTACAGGAGTGCGCCAAATATATATGCGCCACACAAAACAATAAGAATTTAAGAAGAAAAAGAAAAAAGTGGGGAACGTAAAAAAAACATTAAAAAAACAATAACGAAGAGATTGGTGTAAGGTAGTGTAATAATAACAGTAATAGTAGGGGAACAGAAGGGTACAATCAGAAGAAATCTTTCAGTTAAGGAAGATACAACCACTGCTTATGAAGAAAGTAAAAGAGGGTTACAGCAGGATCGCCACTGGCTTCTATTCTGAGCCATATCTGATAACGTATCTAGCCACTGTGTTGTACCATCTCTCGGACCCCAACCAGGGAGTCGTGAAGGACCGATACAAGCCAGCCCTTTGCAGCTTTCTTTCATACCACGACACCATGTAATGCACTGACCACCTCTCCGCTTTCTCCAACCAGTCCCAGAGTCAGCAAATAATGCACAAATAATGCATATTACGATACGTGGAATGTTTAGGTTATATGCTTATTATACTGTCTACCAATTAACTGTGACCTTTAAAAAAAATAATAACGGTACTAATGAATTAGTGCAAACCGGTGGAATGCTCCCTTATAGTTTAAACATCTAATGTTTGGACACTAGAAATACTATGATTAATCCTTTAACAATTTGTATTGCAGATTATAGCATGGAATTTCAGTAGACGAACACATTTGACAAAAAGCAATGAGATGAAACCAAAACTCTTTAGGTTTTTATGTAGCACTACATGGAATCATGACAGTGTTTCTCAATGATAGAGAAATATAAATTGAAGAGACAATTGCCATTTTATCCTCAAACTAATTATGACCAACCGAGATTGCATTCATGTATTGTGTTCGTTTCTTGGTTTCCATAAATTATCCATTTAAACACTATCTACATTTTATTTCTGTCAATTTGACTTAAGGTATTTTTACGTATTGTCCGTGAACCATCATTTTGTTGTTGCATAGTTCCTGGGTAATTACTATTTTATATTAACAACAATTTCTGTACGAACTCCTATTTCAATTCCGGGACCTTCTTTTTGACTGTTTTTAAGCACACACCTCTTCAAAGTGTACTGTAAAACTTTTCATTTGGTTATCACAATTTATTAAAATTCACTGCGTAGTAGGTCAGTTTAGCTTATCAAGAAAACATGTATGCTCAGAAATTATGGAGATTTGAAGCTCAAATGGATGGTTTTGTTGTTGTTGTACTCTCTGAGTTGAACGAAGACAGCTTCGCAATTAAATCGTTTGAGTGATTTTGATTTTCCAGGTTTGTTCTATTAAACATCATGACTATATTGAATATTTTCATATATTTAACAATAAATCCCCTTAAAGAGTAGTTGTTTTTACCTAGACTACTACACCAACAGTTTGCATCACAAATCTGACGAAACACCCAGTGCTTCCAGGTTTTCAATGGTGATCCAACATTGATCCATTCAGGATCTCAATCAAAACTCAACAATCTCCACAACCCTATACCCATAATTATCATGTGCTCACTAGTGACTAGCGTCAAGATGGATTTCCTGAAGTTCTATTGAAAAGTCGTGACAACTTGAATTCCACTGTCTGTTCAGAAGGAAGTTAATCACTGAAGACAATGAAACACAGTCACACAATATCGTGGATTGGTTGAAGTTAGACATTAACACCGTTGGATGCCGACTCAGTAATCTAGGGGTTAAGAGTTCGTGCGCCAGACCGGAGGTCCTAGGTATGAATCCAACGTGCGGGATCGTAGATGCGCACTGCTGAGGAGACCCATACTATAACGAAACGGCAATCCAGTGCTTTCAGGTTTCTAATGGTGGTCTAACATTGATCTATTCATGATCTCAACCAAAGCTGATACAATAACAATCACTTATATCCTACCAAATGACCCAACAAGAATATTCTTAATTGAGATCATGGACCAATTAATGTTAGACCACAATTGAAAACCTAGAAGCGCTGGACGGCCGCCTTGTCCTAGTATGGGACTCCTCAGACGTGCGCATCCACGATCCCAAACGTGGGAATCCAACCTAGGACCTTCGGTCTCGCACGCGAACGCCTAATCCCTAGATAACTCAGCAATCTCCATAACCCTATACTGATGATAACGTATTTGCCAAGAAATAAAAAATCCATTTAAGCTTAGCTTCCGAAATCGACATTGTATGGAACAATAGTCTAGATAAAGTTTTGATTTTATTAGTTTTTCGTATGTAGGTATTCACGAAATAAAACACTATTTCGAACTGCGTTGATATTAAGCTATCATGACACAGCTCATCACTATGAACCGCCGTTTTTTAAAAATTGCACATTGATCCCGAACGTAGGTATAATCTTGATGTGATGGTCGGGCTTCTTTATCACGACGACTCAACTGAGACTTATTGGCTAACACTTGTTTCTTCAAATATTAACATGGCAGGAATGCCAGTTGGAGAGAAGCAACTTAAGGTTGAAGGGCGAGGTTGTGCTGCTGACACTACTGGAGTATGGTGGCAGTAAGTTGTTTTCCTCAAACACCATCTCAAGCGATCCTGTCTCACAATGTAAGGAGGAATATAAAAGTTGGCCATAAAAAAGCACACTTCACCTTACCCCCAAGGATTTCCGTCGACGGCAGTTAGGCCTCAAAAGGACAAAACTAACTAATCTACAACTCCCTACACAAAGGCCTTGTAACCGGCCACAAATAATTGTCTCTTGGGCAGTGCAATCATACTACCAGGACCTCAAGATCACTCATAACCCAGTTTCCTTTTCATGAACCTCAAAAAAATATTCTTCGAAGACATGAGAAACCCGGAATCGACAACCCATCACATACCTCTAACTGACTGATACATCTATTTATCGAATTTGAAATTTCTTCAATAGAATAAAAACTAATCATTTTTTCAGATTGTGTACAATGAAATGCAAATAAATGAAAAAATACAGCCTAATAACTAAAAGAATACGTCTTCGTTAGAATGTTCAATTCAAATATTGAAACATCAAAATTTTAATGAGGGAGAAAAAAATCACTTGACCTACTTCATGAAACTTAGATATATCATGAAGAACTTGTTGGGCAACATATTTTCGTAAGTGTGTCACTGTAGCCCTCGATGAAAGTCGTAAATATTTCTCAGTTAATGGTTCCAGATTATCAGATCCCGGTTCAAGTTGTATATTGACTTGTTCATCTTTACGATGATAATCCGAATCAAAATTGGAAGTTAATCCGTCAGAATCAGATGGGACTGCACCTGTGATATTCTCTTTACTGACTAATACATGAGTTTCTTTGCCTAAGTCTGTTGAATTTTCATCGAAATAATAACAAACAAATTCGGAAACATCAAATATCGTTGGTACAAAAATTGATCTACTCAAAAATATCCAACGAGCAATGACTGGAATAGTGTAATTAACAAGCTTGATATAACCTACAGAATTCTCAAAATTAGTTTAGGACTCATACACTATTTATCAGCAGTTATCAGACTGTAAACATTTAGATCAATTTAAGTTACTCTGTAATGTTAATGTTATCCTTAGTAACCTAAGTGCCTAGACTTGAATTGTTATACAACTTCAAACCAACCATATCTATAATTATTCAATCCATTTACATACTAAACTTTTATATGTCATGTGTGGTTTACATCCTTGCAATTTACAAGAGTCAAACATAAGTGTACGAGTACAGATATTCTGTGAGCTACCCTATACATAATCTATCAAGTCCTTTACTTGAATTATGATGAAATCAGTGGATTTATTAGATATTATAATTACAAGTTGATTCCTAAAGTAGAAACACCAAAAAGCTTCTAGCCGAAACTAGTGCTACAAAAACGAATATAAAATCTATTTCCATGAAAGTACAACTGTCATACTGCACGAAAATATGTAAACACAACTAGTATGTTAATGCAGTATTCGGCTTTTTTGATCACATATACTGATTTGAGCTATGTAAACGTAGTGGGTCAAACCAGTCTGGTACACTGACTTATATCGATTCTATCAGCTAAAACTATTAAACCCTCTGGTTCTAGAGTGTGGTACGTCATACCGAAAGCAGTAAAACTAGGAATAGTGATTAACATAGGATGGGAAATTAATTTTTCATATGGTATAGATCCAATTAATACTGTTAAGTATTCTGAGTGTGGCTTGTGGTGTTAGTTCCCAGACTAATATTTTCACTATAAGAAACTGTTCCTTAAATTACACACCCAATCGAATCCACCTTAATACCAGTGTCAATAATGAAGTAACTAAGAATACGAAGAACAATGGAAAGACAAATGAAAGCTACACGTAAGTAACATTGTATGAACGTCCGCTGAGACCTGATAACATTTGCACCCAAACAATTAACGATTCTGAGGAAACACTACATTGAGTAAGAATGGACTACATGACTAGGAAGGTGGAAATGGTTATCATAGACTATATAGTAAATCATCAACTAAAATTTCCCGTTTTCCTCAGTCGAATAAATCAGCCAGTGACTTAACGGGTATATCATGACACATTTAATTTATTCATAAATTACTGTACTAATATTACCTTCTGAGGGAGGTGGAGTTTTTCCAAGAGACCTATAGAAGACCTCACGACGTTGTCTCTCTTCTACAAAAAGTTTTGTTAAATAAGGCGAACAGCACACTTACTTTGTTTTAAATCTGGTACAATTTTATAAACAATATCTTGAAGAGTACGATCAAAACTATTATCATATGAAAATAGAAAACATAAAACCATTAAGTGAAACAAACCTCATATAATTTAATGGGTGACTTTGATGGATGAGAATCCCGCAAACAGGACATTCGCGTTTTTCTTCTGAATACTTAACTATACAAGATTTACAGACTAAAAAATTTAATGTATATTACAAGGCAAGAAATATCTCACTTACATGGGTGAAGACATTCAGTTATCGAAACAGCATCAATTAAATAACCTTTACATAATTTACATGTTATAAATTCATTTAGATCGGATAACTGAATAGCAGGTAGTTCATCCATCTACTCATACATGTATGTATACTATGTAGTAAACAGTGATAAGACATAGGCTCATTTCGGCTTAGACACTGAAAAATAACCACAAAGGAAATAGATGAATATCAAGTTATGAAACGTAAACATAGGTGCTTGACAATGGAATAAATCGCAAGATAAAACTGATTACCATTCATCCAATGAAAATGAACACATAATTAAATCTGATTCAGAATTACTAGCAAGTTAAAAGAAAGTAAATTTTCTATCTTTTTAAATGGAAAACCTTGATGACTAGCAACCAAAATACTAAAAAATGAATGTTTACATGCACGCATTTGAAGTTCTTACCTGATATGATATAGAGCACAAGCCAGAAAAACGTTTCGGAAATAGGTGAGACTTGATAACCATATTCATATTTAATTCACCGAACTATTCACATATTTACCCATTATAGTTTAAGAATATGACTTGACTTGAGAAACCTCTAAAAGCTACACTGAATCAGTGACTGATATGCGGCCTAACAATTTATTACAGTACTAAGTCATAAGTAATATAGGACCTCGTATGTCACACCTCATATTACACTGCGAATTTCAGTCAGCGGCGGTGAAACTATTTGAAGCACGGAGACAATACATAAAAATTCATAGGAAGGTTGTATGTAACAGGCTTCAAGTTGTTGCTCGGATTCTGTGGTCACGTGCCCAAGTTGCTAAGACCACCACTAATCTTCAAGGAGAAAACATCCTTCCATAGTGCGGGCAACTGGGAAGCGACAGTCGCTTTCAAACCTGACAGTACTAGAGATCTTATTATTCCCAATCGAATCACTCTTTAACTTAATATTCCTTCTTAACGTCCATCGATCCTTCTTGTATGAATTTAACTCCATGTACTACTAGTGACAAGTATTTTAGCCCATGAAATATTAATCTTAATTACTTAAAACTACACTCTAGATTACATGTTGGGGCTTTGAATGTTAGGATTTTATGATAAATAAACTAACAGGCTACCTTAACTAGAATCCCAGAATCCTATCCCATCAATGTATGCTATCTCGGAAACAAGTACACAGAATCCGAGTGTGGCCACTCACTTGACCTCATCTACTCAATGCAGAGAACCAGAGCGATTTAATCTCCGCGTACCATGGATCACACCTGTTTTGGCCTAGCTGATTTATGCATGACGCTCGAGTAGACAGTTTGGACCAAAGTGAAAGACAAGTGGGTTTTCCAATGTCCCAGCTCGACGAAAAGACAACGGTGACCATCTGTTGCAACCATCTTCAGACAACTGTTTATCCTTAGCAAGGACCAACTTTAAGCGTAAAGGGAGATATCATATGAGAAGGCGTCCGAATTTCAGCCACAAAGTCCCAGGACCGAACCCTGCTTCACATTTATTTATTTATCTGAACACAAATATTGGTACAAAGGGGGAACCGAGTACATATGAGCCACGCAAATCATTCGATTTGTGTGGTGAGGCTGGGATACTGCCCGGGTGCCCAAATCGAAGCAGGTGGTTTTCTTGAGGGGCCACACTCGGAGCCTTCGACCTAAAGGTCTGATCCACAAGACTGTGAAGCAACGTAAGGAGATGCAGTCAAATAGTAGCCGGTGACCAACGATTGGTTCATACGCCATTTTTCCCTCAGGATAATGGAGCACATGTGCACCATTGGTTTGGAATCAGGGTTTTCCAACTCCCCTAGGAGGACCCTCTGTGTCCACTGATCCGATTAAAGCACCGGAGTTTCGCTTTGCGTCCTCTCGATTTTGTGAAAAACAGCCCCGCTGCGAGAAGGCAGTCAGTAGAACGTCCCTGGCAGTGGTTGTATGCACGTGTCTATGTGAGAGCATTTCGAGAGGGAGAGCTGACTCTCCCCACTCTCGGCCATACCAGAGCATTTGGGGGCCCTGGTGTACAGAACGGAATAAAAGCCACAGGAGCATGTTTTTCTATTGGACGGCATCTCAAAGCATACTACCGCAATATTTTATCTTGCTGCATTTCCTGTCTCACTATTTAATAAAATTCCACTAAATACTAACCATTAGTCTCCCCTCATGTTAAGTATATCACTACCCTAAGAATGAAAATGAAAAGAGCAACCAAAACCTATTTTACAACAGAATAATACCCCGAGCAGCTAATCTAAATTCATCGAACCCGCAATTTGTGTACTATAGGGAAATATGAAATATATGGCAACGCTCTCATACAACTTATAACCTTATTCATCACAGCGAATCAATGACGTACTTTAAAATAAACCACATATGGGATGACAATAAAGACAGTGCACACGTGAACCTTCCCATCATAAATCGAAATTCTGAAACAATCCACTTCTCAGGAATAAAGTTATGGGGGCTTTTGTTACTTCTTTAAAAAAGTGACTTGAAATCCGCTTCAGAACTAATACAACTGAGGGAGATTATGTCGTCTGACATAAGTCAGTTTTTTTTATTATGAACTGAAGTGATGCTCTTCCTGGTATCTTGAGGACTAACCCAAGTATTAACCTCTCTGTAGATAACCACCATCTCCCACAACCTAAACTCAGACCCGCGAGAACCAGCAGATCTCCGATTCTGCTCAGTAAATTTTAAAGGATTTTCGTAATGAACTATTTTGAAGGCTGAGTTCCAGTTTAATAATGCTAACTGATCATAAACATCGGATTTATGGACATCACTATTTCGAGCTTCTATCAAGAAGTCTGCAATTGCTGCGAGAAAAATTTGAGGTTTTCACCAAAATGTCATTCCGCACTATAGAATAGTTAGTGTTTAACAATTACTATCAAGGTTAATGACTAGTGGATCACTAAGACTCCTTAAGTGAGGAAATCATGGGTACACATTTACGTTTTAAGTCGAAAACTCCCCGGTGTATTAAATCTAACGGTCCCCAAGCAACACAAAAGGGGAAATAAAGCGGACGAAAGCGTAAATAAAGGGGAAATGTCGCTTTTTCGCCTTTACGTCGGTTATTTAGAGGAAATGTCGCTTTTTCCCCCCTTACGTCGTGTATTTGGGGGAAATTTGTCGACAATTATACGTAACGTACAGTATTTGAATGAACTGCATCCAGAACTTAAGTTTTCATGAACTTCGACAAAGCGGGTAAAAGGGGGAAATCCGCATTATTTCCCCCGAACGGGCGAAAAAGGCGACTTTCTGGCGCGTTTCCCCCTTTCGCTACCAAAGCATTTACCCTTTTATTTCCCCTTTGTTCGCCTTTATTTCCCCTTTTTTGATTGTTTGTGTCCATAAGTTCCTAAAGCCTTTGCCAATACAATACGGTCGATTTGCATGCTTCCACGAAGAAAAATGCCACATACCGATCTCCCTATTTTGGGGAAACATTTTGTTAGTTTTGAGTAAATTTTGGGGGAAGACCTGAAAATTTCCCCAGGTCCGAAGAAAATTCCCAAAATATTTGGAGAAACTTCGGGTTTTCCCCAATATTTCCCCAGAACCTTATAACATTGGGATTTTTCCCCAAATTTTCCCAAGACTTTGGGGAAAACCCCAAAATTCCCCAAACGTTCCTCAAAATATGGAGATTAAGAAATCTCAACGTTCTTGACTCTTTGAAAGGATCGACCTGCCATCTCTTCTGGACTAGAACTGGCTAAAACTAGGCATGAGACAACCGTATTGATTTAAAAACTAATATTGTAATATATTTGCGTAAGATATCAGGCATGTAAACAAAACGCAAGCCACTGTGAGTGATTATCACTTAAAGTAGTCAAAACATCCAATTGCACTGACCACATTGCAAAAAATGGACGGATATAAACATGTCATACACATAAAACAAGCAACTTTGCACAAAATTTAAGAGTTTATGGAGGAATTCAGTCACAGATAGTCAAATAGAAACTTACGTCTACTTTCGAGTATCGCGGCTCATCCTATAACCTTCAACATCAAACCTCGTACTAGCAAGATTATTCTTGAAATATGCTCCTGAAATAGTAATGTCGAATATATATCCAATGTTTTTATGACCAGTTAGTATGAATTCACTGAAACTCAGCCTTCAAAATAGTTCATTACGAAAATCCTTTGAAATTTACTGAGCAGAATCGGAGATCTGCTGGTTCTCGCGGGTCTGAGTTTAGGTTGTGGGAGATGGTGGTTATCTACAGAGAGGTTAATACTTGGGTTAGTCCTCAAGATACCAGAAAGAGCATCACTTCAGTTCATAATAAAAAACTGGCTGATGTAAAAGACAGAATTATCTCATTTTTTCAGTTAGATTTATGCCAGATTTCATGTCAACTTCAGGGGTTAGAATATCCGTCTTTTGTAATAAGGATGGTGAGTTGGTAAACCTGCGTTGATCCTGAAAGATTACCTTCCAATGAAAGTTCAGCTTCTCCTTGAATGTATTCACTAATGTGGCTTATACAACTTGTTCGGGTAGGGCGTCCCAGTTATTGACTTACTTACTTGCGCCCGTTATTCCCAATGGAGCATAGGCCGCCAACCAGCATTCTCCAACCCACTCTGTCCTGGACCTTCCCTTCTAGTTCTATCCAATTGTTATTTGTTCTTCTCATGTCTGTCTCCATTTCTCGGAGTAATGTGTTCTTTAGCTTTGAGTATTCCAAGTGAGGACTTGCGTTGTGACGCAGTTGGGTGCTTTCCTCAATGTGTGTCCCATCCACTTCCAGCGCTTCTTTCTGATTTCTTCCACCACTGAAATCTGATTTGTTCTCTCCCACAATAAGTTGTTGCTGATAGTGTCTGGCCAACGGATCCGAAGTATTTTGCGTAGACAACTGTTACCAAACACTTGTATCTTCTGGATGATGGCTTTCATAGTTCTCCAGATTTCCGCCCCATACAGTAGAACTGTCTTGACATTTGTATTGAAAATCTTGACCTTGATGTCGGTTGACAACGGCTTTGGTTTCCAGATGTTTTTCAGTTGTAAATATGCTGATCTTGCTTTGCCGAACCGTGCCTTCACATATGCATCAGACCCACCGTATTCATCAATGATGTTGCCGAGATATGTAAAGGTTTTTACATCTTCCAAATCTTCTGCGTGAAATGTGATTGGATTGGTGCATGTTGTGTTGTATCGGAGAATCCTGCTCTTCTCTTTGTGTATATTGAGACCTACTGCTGTTGAGGCTGCTGCCACACTGGTCATCTTCTCCTGCATTTGTTGTTGCGTTTGGGATAGAAGGGCCAGATCATCTGTGAAGTCTAGATCGTCCAGCTGCATCCTAGATGTCTAATGTATCCCATGCTTCCCCACCCAGATGTTGACATCTTTATGATCCAGTCGATCACCAGGAGAAAGATTGAGAGTGAGCATTCGATCTGCATTATGAAGTGCTTGACACATATGACAGTGATTACCACCCAGTAATCAATCAATTGTGAGTAAGCAACCTTGCCTGACACCGGTATTTACCTTAAACGAGTCTGTCAGCTGGTCACTTCATAAAACTAATACATAAACATGTGGTGTCTCGGACTTCTGATGACTCATTCAGGAGGAGATCAAACAGACGCACAAGCTCACCAGAAAAGGAGTTGAAGATGCCATAGGTATTTGGAGTTTGACAACGCTTTAACCAGTAACACCTTCTAATATGAATCGTACCCACCAAGTGAAATCAAAAGACGGAAGCGAGGAGGTTCGAAGATATATTTGGTATGTTATCAATATATCGAGGATCGTCTAATCTGGCTAGCGATTGCAGGGGTTGTTGCGCACGGCGTTCCCACTCGTGATCTGGTGCGGATGCATGATCGAGCGCCTTCAGCTAGGTGAGTCTGTAAGAGCTTAGGTTGGTTGGTTAAGAGTTGACCTCAAACAACCAAGCATATGCCAAAACAGTATTGTTCAAGTATTCATTCACTTCCTTGTTTTGTATAAGCATTATATTCCCTATTATCTTATATTGAATGTTGAGAGCCTTTGTTTGTCTGAACAGATAATCCTACGCTCCACTGTGACTGCGCTAAGATCGAAATAAAGACCTATTCACTACTTGTCTGGTTTCTTCTATCAATAGCACGAGGGTTACTTATAGACACGAAATTGGTGAGCCCTTTTGAACACAAATTTAACCTCATTTTTGTTATTAATATTATATTTTTTGTACTCAATCGTAAAAGTAGACCTGATTATCCGTAAACTAAGTTGGATATATAAATGGTTTTTTCTTTTTTTTAATTACCTTAAGTTATTCGTGTTATAGAAACCATTTTTTCGTGCTAACTTTATTGCTATATTTGTCACATACCTCATGTCAGACTCAATAGAAACCCATAATCTGGATGATTTGTCACCAGTGGAGATAGACACTGTTATGACTACGAAATCCCGACTTCCAGAATTTGATCGTAGTGATCCTGAGTTGTGGTTTGCTCAACTAGAGCATTATTTCACGAGACACAATATCAAATTTGAAGGGATTCGCTATAGAGATTTGTGTTCTATCCTTCCTCCTTCAGTCGCCAAAGAAGTCCGTGACTTGATTTTAAGTCCACCATCACCACAACCATACACCATCTTAAGACGAGAGATAATGAACCGTTTATCATTATCAGATAGTCAAAGAATTCAAAGACTTTTTCAAGGTGAAACACTAAGTGATCGGTCGCCGTCACAGTTTTTACGTCACCTCCAAGTCTTAGTGGGTGATAACACAGTGAGTGAAGCAGTCCTAAAACAAGGATGGATACAAGCTCTCCCATGCTACGTCCAACACTGTTTGGATGCACAAGATCCTGAAACCTCATTATCTCACTTAGCGCGTATAGCCGACAGAATAATGGAAAGAGGTCCTCCAACTGGATCAGGCACAATAAATCACACACAAAAAGTAGAATCAGCAAAAGACCCCGTAATAGGAGGACTCATTGCGAGTGTTAAGAGTCTCACTGAGGCTGTCACCAGAATGCAAATGGGTCATAGAAACAGGAGCAGGTCACCACAACGACCACGATCCAAGTCACAAAACAGGTCACAAATGTCCAGACAATCTGGGCAGTTTTGTTGGTACCACTGGAAGTTTGGTGTCAACTCAACCAAGTGCATGCAACCATGCGCCTGGCCTAAGCATAATCCTAAGGCAGCGGGAAACGAGTAACCCCTCCCCAGGTCGCGACGACTGAGGAGGGGCGCCTAAACAGTCGCTTGTTTTATGTTAGAGACAGAAACTCGGGCTTGAATTTCTTGGTGGATACTGGCGCTGCTCTTAGCATCATCCCTCGAAATAAAACTGAGATTAGTCGAGAAACATCATCAATTACACTTCAAGCTGCAAATAAAACTAAAATTGCGACATTTGGGCAGAAAACTTTAACCCTAGATTTGGGGTTCAGGAGGCAATTCCCTTGGGTTTTCACGGTAGCCGACTTAGATCTGGCAATACTGGGGATGGACTTTCTAGAGAGATACGAATTTCTAGTTGACACCAAGAAACGGCGATTAACACTAAAAGAAACTTCGTATTACACAAAAGGCAAAGAAAGTCACATCAGCTCTCTTAACTTGATTCAAACTCCCCCAGTAACAACAGCGAAATTCCAAGATATACTCGCGGAATTTCCAAACTTAACTAAACCAAACCCACAGCCTTCTAAAGACAAACTAAAAGTAAGTCACACTATCAAAACCGAAGGTGCACCGGTTTTTGCAAAACCCAGGAGACTAGCACCAGATAAGCTCAAAATCGCTAGGGCCGAGTTTGATTATATGCTACAACTGGGTATTATCCGTCCCTCTGATAGTCAATGGGCATCCCCTTTGCATATGGTCCCAAAGAAGAATGAAGGTGACTGGCGACCGTGCGGGGATTACAGAGCCCTAAACCGTCAAACCGTACCAGATAGGTACCCAATACCGCATATCCAAGATTTCACCAACGGTTTACAGGGTATGAACATATTCACTAAAATTGATTTGGTCAGGGCATATCACAATATCCCGGTGGCTGATGAAGATATTCCCAATACAGCTATTACTACACCCTTTGGCTTATTCGAGTTTGTACGCATGCCATTCGGCCTGAGAAATGCGGCACAGACATTTCAAAGATTCATAGATAACCTACTTCGAGATATGCCATTTGCGCAGGGGTATATAGACGACTTGTTAATTGCCAGTCCCGATTTGCAATCACACGAACAGCATGTACAAGCAGTGTTGAAAAGACTGGATGAACATGGAATAAACATACATCAAAGTAAGTGTGTTTTCGGTGTTCAAACTTTAGAATTTCTCGGTCACACAATAAGCCCAGAAGGGATTAAACCTATCAAAAAAGAAGTGGATACCATCAAACAATACCCCATACCTAGTTCTCTAACACAACTGAGAAGTTTTCTAGGTCTAATTAACTTTTATCGCAGATTCATACCAGGTTGTGCACAATTAATGCAACCTTTGACAGATCCACTTAAAGGAAAACCAAAAGAATTCAAACTGTCTTCTGACGCCATCGAAGCTATTAAACAGCTTAAAGATAAACTGGCTCAAGCAACTACGTTGATATATCCGAATTCTCTTTCCCCACTTGCTTTGATGGTGGATGCTTCAGATAAAGCAGTAGGCGGTACCCTTAACCAACTGGTTAAAAACGCCTGGAAACCAATTGCTTTCTTCTCGAAAAGACTCGCTCCAGCCGAAACAAGGTATTCTACCTTCGGGCGAGAACTTCTTGCAATCTACCTGACCATTAAACACTTCCGAAACATGTTAGAAGGTAGGGAATTTATAGTCTTTACGGATCACAAACCACTGACGAATGCATTAAAAGCGAGAGCCGATAAATACTCACCTCGAGAAGTCCGACACCTTGACTATATATCACAGTTCACAAGCGATATCCGACATGTCAAAGGTCAGGACAATCAGGCGGCAGATGCTTTATCCAGACTAGAAATGAACGTGCTACAGCAGTCTACAGTAAACTTCGAAACGTTGAGACACAAACAAGAGCAGGACCTAGAATTACAAAACCTACTTAAAACAAACAATTCAAGTCTTAATTTAAAACAATTCCCATCACCTATCGATGGTATTCTAATTTATTGTGACACGACCAAGGCAATGCCGCGACCTTTCGTTCCCAAAAATATGCGAAAGTTGATATATAATAACTTTCATTCTTTGTCTCATCCTGGCGCGAAAGCTTCAACAAAACTAATCAATGCCAGATATATATGGCCGAATTTACAGAAGGATGTACACAAATGGGTTAGAGAGTGTTCAGCATGTCAACAATCAAAGATTAATCGTCACACAAATTCACCCATAGGTGTTTTCTCGCAACCAGATGCACGTTTTGCCCATGTGCATATCGACTTGGTAGGTCCTTTACCACGTTCAAACGGTTTTAATTATCTGTTTACATGCATAGATCGATTTACCAGATTCCCTATAGCCATCCCGATAGCGGACATCACAGCGGAAACAGTAGCCAAAGTTTTCATGCAGAACTGCGTAACCATTTTTGGTACACCCATAATAATAACGACGGATAGAGGAGCGCAATTCGAATCCGAACTATTTAATAACTTGGCTAAACTTCTAGGCTCCAATAGGATACGCTGCACTGCATATCATCCTCAGGCTAATGGGATGGTAGAACGTTTTCACCGTCAGCTAAAAACCGCCCTTATATCTCACTCAAACCCCAATCAGTGGACAGAATTCCTACCATTAGTTATGTTGGGAATACGAACATCTGTCAAAACTGACGCACAGTGTTCAGCTGCGGAACTGGTTTTCGGAACAACTCTGAGACTACCAGGTGAATTTATTAACCCTAATACTAACAGTCAAAAACTTAATTTAGAAAATTATGTAGATCAACTACGGGACCACATGTCTAAAATTAAGCCGATTAATACTCGTGAACAATCGCGTGCCGTATATGTACCTAAAGACCTAAGCAATTGCACGCACGTCTGGATAAGATGTGACAAAATAAAAGCACCACTCAGTCCTCCATTTGAAGGTCCTTTCAAAGTCATCTCAAGAAAATCTAAATATTTCGTGATAGAAAAACATGGAAACATCGACACAGTAAGTATTGATAGGCTAAAGCCGGCTTATCTAGATCATGAACCACCATATGTGTTGTTAGATCGTTTAACTGACAAATCCATTACGGAATCGAAATGTAAAGATAATAAATCTTTACAAATGACTAAAACGGTTCGCTGGGCACATCCAATTAGTCAGTCAAGGATGTTGACAGTTTCGGCTGCAGGATAAAATCTAACCACGTAGCTAATCACACCCTGCATCTACTTAAAAATATTTTTTTTTCCTCATTCCGTCTCACCGACAACTCCCCAGACCTTTTGCCTTTGATATATACGTGTTATGTTAAATATTTTTTTTAAATACTGGACACATAAGCTAGGTATTCCGCAACGATGGCTGAGGATTTTAATCAAACTCATACAACTAACACTGGCAAATACAACGAATTCAAAAAGCAACCCAGGCGAGTTTTATAATTTCTTTTTCTGGTTAATTAACTATGTTGGCTGTACTTCTTATATATCTGTATACATTTTTCACGTAGACTGGCTATACATATATACCATATGAACTACTTCTAAAAGTTTTCGGTTGAGGATATGTTTAGTAGCTTGATACGATTAATACTACCATTAATAAGTAGTTTTCTAGACAAAACATTTTGGATTAAACCATGGTCAAATACTTATTAAAGTTCTCATCATTTTTTTTCATGTTTAGGAAACTTACGTAATGACCTAACCAGTTTCCCTGCAGCATGCTTTTTAGTGTGATCATATAACCCATCTTTATTGGCAATATTCAGATTTTTTTAAATTTCTGACATTTAAGAATCAATAACCGTGAAGATATAGTACAGTGAGTTACTGTAAGGTTACTATGTCAGCCCCATTGATTCCATATACCTAATTTTAAACAACTTATAAGGGAACTGTTTAGTAATCATAACATTGAACTGACAATATGAATATCACGACTATGCTAACGTTAAACCAATTATTATTAGTGACCCATACAAAGTCCTGGAACTTAATATTAGCGTTGTAAACAAGACATTTTATGTCAATAACTGATATATATATATATATATACATATATATATATTCTTTGGTTTAAATATAACGTAAAATGGAAATTTACTAAACTTGTAGTTTTTTTTCTATAGTAATAATATTCATGTAAACAAAGAACTTATACTTTTCCAATATGGCACCTTGATATATCAATCTGTCCTCTTGTCATTTTTTCTCTCATATGTGCGCGGCTTACGGGCAACAAACATCGTATTGAAGGTGGGTCTGGTGAACAAAAACGCAGGCTCCACACGCACTCGAACCTCTGCCCTCCTGAATGCTAGACCGCGTGCTTAGCCGTTAAGCCACATCAGACCACGGGGAGGTGACTTCAATATTTCCTTACACCAATTAATCACTTATAATACTAATGAGTAATAGGACTTACACACTTCTGAGGTGCAAACCGATTCGTTACTTGGATGAACTGACGAAATATTGCTTCAATATATCATGCATACCTAAATCAAACCAGAAAAGGGTATTTGACACAACTGTACTTGATCCGCATACTCTACACAATTTTTTTTGCTTCTTAACCGTGTATTCTTTTCCGTTTTGTGGAGTACTCTGATGCACCCTTGGTTACGCTGTGACACGTGTAATCAGCAGTCACTGGAAGACGGGAAGACCTAAAGCCACAACACACACAATGTTAACTGAACACTCTACACCACAGAGAGAACGCGGAATGGAGGCCAATAGACGTTTATATTTAAAAATCAAAATCCGCGGGTCCTGTACAGAAAGAGAGCTAGTTTACAAAACGGTCTTATGAGTCATCCTGTAAGTTCAGTGCGTGTAGGGCTTGCTCTTCTTCTTCTAAAGCGTTTATTCTTGCTTGCCCTGCAATAGAAGGAAAACAAAATCTATTAACAACATCATACATGATGATTTTAATCCCGTTACATCGCCCTCTCTCCTAATGAGGCACTGTCCTCAGTGCCTGATCTTGGGCATGGGTATGCTGTCCCTCCTTCAGATGGTACTTCGTAAAATCTAGTGGCCGGCGGTGGATCAGCGAGTTGAGCATCGAAGGGAAATGTCGTCCGATCGGGTTTTATCTGGTTGTAGTGCATCGTTATCACATCGTCTTTAGGTCGTTGTATGTTACGCAATACAAACGTGGTGGGCGATCGGATGAGGACAATTTCAAAGGGGCCTTGCCAGGGTTGATGGAATTTACTGCAACCCCCTAGCGACGTCATTGGGCGGCGTAACCAGACGCGATCTCCAACCGTATACCTAGGTCCTTGTGCTTGACGATCATATATATCTTTTTGGTGTCCACTAGCCTTGCCTAAGTTAATGTTGACCAGACGGTAGGCATCACCTAGTCGGTTGCGAAGAGTACGTATGTACGGAACATGCTCTTGTTCTTCGTAGGGCAGCAGGGGTGACTGTATCTCTACTGGTAGGCGTAGTTCGTGCCCGAACAGCAAAATAGCAGGCGAGAATCCCGTGGACCCATGTACCGACGTACGATATGCTAAAAGGCATTGGGGAGCACCTCATCCCATAACTCAGGTGACGATCTGCTGACAAACGACTGCAAGATGGCTTTAATAGTTCTGTTTGTTCTTTCTACGAGGCCGTTACCCTCTGGGTGATAGGCAGTGGTGTGTGTCTTCTTGATTCCTAATAGCCGGCACATCTCAGTAATGAGGTGGCTTTCAAAGGATGGACCTTGGTCGGAGTGGAGTGAGACAGGGGCACCATAACGGGAGACCCAGTGATCGATGAAAGCTCGGGCAACAGTAAGGGCGTCTTGCTGTGGAAGGGGTACAGCTTCGCACCATTTAGTGAAATAATCCACCATAACCAGTATGTAGCGGTTCCCGTTTTTGTCGTAGTTAGTGGTTCCATGATGTCTATACCAACTCGCTGGTGTGGTCCTGTCGTCACCATCGGCGTCATTGGTGCACGGGGTGTCTGCTGAGGCGATTTAAAACGGCAGCACGTGTTACAATTCTTGCAAAACTGAGCTACATCTTCGTGTATGGAAGGCCACCAAAAGCGTTGACGGACAGCGTGTTCAGTTCTCCGTTCTCCCGCATGACCAAGTTCGCGGTGTACCTGTTCCACAATACTCTCAACTTTCACTCGCGGTACTATCAGTAGGGGTTGTTTTGATTCATTCATTAGGAATAATGTGTCACCATATAGCTTGAAGTTACCCCATTTGGTGCAGATACGACGAGTTGTTACGGATCGATCTTTAAGCTCCCTCATGGATGGCTTACTATTTCCGTGTAGCTGTCTTTGATAAACAATCTGTAAGTCTGGATCTGCTGCTTGTAGGGAGGACCAGTCTGTCTCTGGAGCTGTACTAAGAATTGCGTTAATAATATCTGTGGTCTGGGGTATTCGGGAGAGGGCATCCGCGTTTGCATGTCGATTTCCCGGTCGATACTCGCATGTGAAATCGAACTCTTGTAGTCTCTCCTGCCAGCGTGCCACTTGCCCTTCTGGTTCGCGGAAAGAGCGGAGCCACTGCAGTGCACGGTGATCCGTGCGCACACGAAAGGGTTTGCCCAGCAGATAATGGCGAAAATGTTGTAAGAATTTTACTAGTGCTAACATCTCCCGACGTGTTGTAGAATATCGTACTTCACTCTTATCTAGTCGTCGACTAGCATACGCAATGACCCTTTCGTGTCCATCTCGAGCTACTTGTGATAAAACTGCTCCAATAGCCGAGGAACTAGCATCCGTATCAAGTATTAATTCGCCTCCGTCTGCTGAAGTATCTGGGAAGGCTAATATAGGTGGAGAAGTTAACCGAGCCTTCAAAGCATCGAACGCCTGTTGACACTCGCTGGTCCATAAAAATTTTCGTCCTTTGTGGGTTAATCGGTGTAAGGGTGCTGCTAATGATGCGAAATCACGTACGAAGCGTCTATAGTAAGAAGCTAGTCCAAGGAAGCTACGAACGTCTTCAGGTGATTTTGGTTGCGGCCAATTAACAATCACACGTGTCTTTTCTTTATCTGTTGCCACTCCATCTTCTGTAATGCGGTGCCCTAAGAAAAGCACTTCTTTTTGCAATAGTCGACATTTAGATGGTTTCACTTTTAGGTTATGCTGCCTAATACGTTGTAGGACTGCCTTCAAATTGGCATTATGTTGTTCTGGCGTGCTGCCATACACAATAATATCGTCAAGGTAGATTAAGCACTGGTGCGGTACGAGACCTTGCAGAACTGTCTGCATCAATCGTTTGAAGGTAGCTGGGGCATTAGTTAGCCCGAAAGGCATTACTTGAAATTCATATAAGCCATTAGGCACTACAAATGCAGTTTTTTTCTATCTTGGGGTCGGACTTCCACTTGCCAATACCCTGATGCTAAGTCTAGCGTTGAGAACCAGCGAGCACCTTTCATGGCATCTAAGGTAGCGTCTATCCGTGGAAGTGGAAAGGAATCACGCTTAGTTATAGCATTAAGGCGTCGGTAATCTACACACAGTCGTAGGGAGGAATCCTTCTTTTTTACTAAGACAATTGGCGATGCCCAGGGTGACGAAGATGGTACAATAATTTTTTTTCTAACATATCTTTTATCATTGATTCTAAATGAGGCTGATAATGCACCGGGACTCTGCGAGGTGGTTGGCGTAATGGCATGTGGTCACCTGTGACAATGGAATGTTGCACAATGGGTGTCCGATTTCCAGAGATATTCTCCGAGAAAACAGTGCTAAATCGTTGGAGTACGTCAATGGTAGCTCGACGGTCCTTTTCACTTATTAATTGGTTATCTTGTACCTGACGTACAATCTCTGCAGTTCCCACGTGGGCTACGGACTTAGTTGGTATTTCATGGTGTTGTATTTGCACGACAACTCCACCAATATTCGCTTCTGACTTATTCATGTGTATAGAGACCTGGTATTTTAACATGAAGTCGACCCCGAGAATCATGTCCCAAGTCAGTGTGAGGCAAACCCAGAATTCATGTTGAAAAGGCTTCTTGTCAATCGTCAGCTCTAACCCTATCTTAGAACACGCTTTCAAGGGTTCCCCGCTCGCGGTAATTAAGGTAGAAGAGCATTGTTTACGCTGAGTGCTGGGGTTAAGTTTCTGCAAGAGGTCTTCCTTGATCAAGGATACTGAAGCTCCTGTATCTAATAGTATATTAATCTCAGTACTTTGCACTCTACCCTTAATAGTAACAGGGCACAAATGTTTAACACAGCAAGACGATATATGCAAACGACACTGCTTACCTCTGTTTTTCACGCGGTTATGCCCGCATTTCTTGGCATTTTTGCCGAAACGTCTGCAATAGAAGCATTCTGTTTGCTGGCCTCGATAGTTGTCCCTTGACGACCGTCCGTTCCATGTGGAAGTCGGCCGCCCTCGTCTACTATTCCTGTCAGGGAACTCTCTAATAGCCGCGGCGCTTTGAAAGCTATCTTGTAGATTAGGTTCGGTGGCTTCATCGATAGTCATCACGGTTGGTCGATAGGTCGCCAATGGAACTGACAGTCTTTCAGCAGTCAACAACCGAAGTGCCGTTCGTTTCAAGTCGGCTGTGTCAGCCGGTGGTACTCGAAGTAGATGTTCTCGCAGTGCACCTGGCAGCAGTCCTTCAATAAAACGGGAGCGTGTAATTTCTTCTCGCCCCAAGATGTCCAGGCTAGGGAATGCCTGGGTTGCTAGCTGCTGTAATGAGTGAAGATAGTCGATGGGGCTTTCCTGAGGTTTCTGGTGGCGAGACAAAAACTGGATTGTCATCTGCTGCGTGTCTACGGGCAGGGAAAAGCAGTCGTCTAGAATTCTCCAGTTTTGTGAGAGCGTGTTACTGGCCGCAAAACCGTTCGCTATAGCCCTGCGTACTGCTTCATCGCTCAGATAGGAAACAAGGTAGTTGAAATGCTCGGTCAATGGAACTCTCTGAAGGTACGCTGTGACTTTAAATTTCCAAACGGAGCAATCTGATGATGTTTCGAGCAGTAGTGGCTGGTGTGGGGTTGAACTGGGAGTAGCCCTGATTGGGATCAGAGGGGTTCGTCTAGGTTCTCATCGCGTTTTTCCATCTCACCTCCGACACCAGTTGTAACACGTGTAATCAGCAGTCACTGGAAGACGGGAAGACCTAAAGCCACAACACACACAATGTTAACTGAACACTCTACACCACAGAGAGAACGCGGAATGGAGGCCAATAGACGTTTATATTTAAAAATCAAAATCCGCGGGTCCTGTACAGAAAGAGAGCTAGTTTACAAAACGGTCTTATGAGTCATCCTGTAAGTTCAGTGCGTGTAGGGCTTGCTCTTCTTCTTCTAAAGCGTTTATTCTTGCTTGCCCTGCAATAGAAGGAAAACAAAATCTATTAACAACATCATACATGATGATTTTAATCCCGTTACAACGCACCTAGTTGTAAAACGCGGTCATCACAGGCTCAAGGTCACGCGTTTGATCGATTTTGTTAAAGAGTCCAACTTCTAGCAAGTTCATCCTTTTACATATATGCATTACAAAAGAGTATTTTTTTCATGGTTTTTCGTGCACAAGATATCTACACTATGTCTATTCCCTTCCAGAATACCAATCCGTTCTGGAGACCAAGCACTTACATGGAACCGAACAATTATCAATCACATTTATGTATTTCCATTTTGTATCTTATTATTTTATGCAGGCAGTGGAGCAGTTCTTCAGGTTTGCTTGATTTTCACCATTACCTTTGAAGTAGATTCTTCTTTACGTTTTACTTGAGGGCGACTCAAGAGGCAGGTGAGTAAACACCTGATAGCCGGTCTGAGCACGGAAAAATCGTACCTCACCAACATGGTGTTGGGTAGCCCGCTCGCGGCACTTCCTCAGATATTCTTATTCCACATTCTCACACTTTCTCTTGAAAGCACGCAGCAAACCGTCGGCGATAGTTGTAGAAGAAATCACGTGCTACAAAATAAGATGACAAGCTAGTAAAGAAGAGACATCCATGGACTATCGTTGACAGCGTCAGTCGTCACTGATTGTAAGTCAAACAGTGAGCGAGTTGATAATTTTCCCTTGGGACGAGAAATAGAACTAAGGTGTTTTCGATAGTTAGGTTAATCGAACCGACGTTCCTACGGAAGTCGATTCTAGGGGGAAGCTAATGTAACAGCTTAGGTTGGTTGGTTAAGAGTTGACCTCAAACAACCAAGCATATGCCAAAACAGTATTGTTCAAGTATTCATTCACTTCCTTGTTTTGTATAAGCGTTATATTCCCTATTATCTTATATTGAATGTTGAGAGCCTTTGTTTGTCTGAACAGATAATCCCACGCTCCACTGTGACTGCGCTAAGATCGAAATAAAGACCTATTCACTACTTGTCTGGTTTCTTCTATCAATAGCACGAGGGTTACCTATAGACACGAAAAGTCCATCAAAACTAATGTGGTCAGCATCCAATGTCGAAGACTTACAGAGCTATTTATTTTGGGGATTTATTTACCGCTACAGATCACTTCCTCTCCCCATAGTAGGGTAGTGATGACCCTAAGACGTGGCCAGCCAGAAGTTTAAACCCAACGAGTTTGCCGTTGGTAAACACTCTTCCGTTAGCTTGCTAGGTTTAGCAGCGCCTGGTCGTCCTTTCTTGTGATAAGTGACCATGAAGTAGTAGTAAAAAAAGTACAATGAAAATTTCTGTTGTGGATGCCGAGTAACAGACCAATAATTATCATGTTAAGTACAATGGTGTCCTTGGACTTTAAATGGACATTTCCTATTGGTCGATATCTGTTCACTTGTTGAATATTGTACAAAATGTTGTTTTCTATTTTTATGGTACGATGTGGTATGCTTGATTGGTATATAAACAAAGTATGTTTGAAATATAATGATTCATATCTCAGAGGCTGTGACTTGTGTTCTGGACTCAACTGACTGGGCTAGACAGGGAAGTGGGACCAATCGAGACTCTAGGCCGTCCGTACGTGTTTACCTGTCACTGTGATCGATCAATAAAACGCTGCTTATCAAAACCTGTAGTCACACACGTTGCAACAATTTCGTTTACTCGTAAACCTCATCGTTCTTTTTATCGTCTTTTCCAGACGCCCTGGAAAACGTGTGTAAGGGCATGTCGAGATAAGCTCGTACGCGCGTAAAGACACAAAGCGGGAGAAAATAGGAAAATAAACTCATCTACATGTGATAGCGTAAAAGCGATTTTTACAAAATGTTATTTTGTGAAAAGTTTGCAGCTGATAGTGAAGCCTTTAATTGTCGGTGAAAGCGTTCTACCAACCCGTTTGCTCGTGGATGGTAGGCGGTTGTTCAGAAGCGAGTGATTCCTAAAAGTGTGGTCAGATAACGGAAAAGTTCAGGTTCTAGATGGCGTCTACCGTCTGTTGTGATAGTTGAAGGGTAGCCGACGTTCGCTACCCATTGTTCGACGAAGGCGCGGGTCACTGTTCCAGCAATGATGTCCTTGATAGGTACTGCTTCTGGTCATCGAGTGAAACGGTCTACGCAGGTTAAAAGATAAGAGTATCCATTTTATTCTTGTAAAGGTCCTACCAAATCCAGGTGAACATGTTCGAAACGAGCGTCGGGAGTTTCGAAAGAGCCCAAGGAACATTTGTTGTGTCTGATAACCTTAGATTTTCGGCAGCTTACAGAGGAGCGTGCCCATTCCCTCACGTCTTTATTCATACCAGGCCAGCAAGACTGTCCTGCTATAAGCTTGATGGTTGCACGAACATCTGGATGAGAAAGTTTGTGCAACGTATTGAGGATGTTGCTTCGATAATGTTTCGGGCAACGATTGGACGATTCCTACCTGTAAACGTGTCACATAGTAAGGTTTCCTTACCTGTTCCCTTCTGTTTAACGCACAGTTTAAGTGTTGTTGAGGATAACTCGTGCTGAAGATCAGTTTCTTCTTTTTGAAGCTGGGTGAGTTTAAAAAGGTCGATTCCTTGGAAACTGTTCAAGGAAGTTATGCGGGACAACGAGTCTGCAACTACGTTGTTTGCTCCAGAAATGTGTTGAATGTCTGAAGTAAACTGCGAAATGTAGTCCAGTTGTCGAGATTCATGTGGTGAGTACGTGGAATTATGGTCTACTATGATATTAGTACTGCTCTAATAATAAACCTAATCCTAAAATTGTAGATTTGTCATGATATAACTCCCTAATCTATAAGATCTTACGTGGTAGTCACATCATCGTCTACACCAACTCACCGCATCGTAACAACTACCAATGCATGATGAAGAACAAGCTTAGGCTAGAGAAAGAACAATATATTTAATATGAATAAAAAATATAAGGTAATATTCAGCAGGGACCACGCGTGCATGGCCGAGCCATGCCATGCGATCAACTCTAATTCATTTAATTCATTGTTCGCGCCTTCTCCATCGTTAGGTATTTCTCCGCGTTAAATATTAAATATCTATTTTCTGAGTAGTCTCGTGTTCAGCATTGTGGATTGTGTGGTTATTGTCCAATGCCACTACAAGTACTTATCTGAAGATGAACTTAAAGAGCAGATAAGAGGTTTGTGATAGGTGAAAAGAGTGAATTCTCGGCCTTCAATATAGTGTTGAAAATGCCGTACAGCACAATACATAGCTAGGAGTTCCCTACCGAAAGTGCTGTGCCCCGATTCAGTGTCTAGCAACCGTCTCGAGAAGAATGCCAAAGGTTGCCAGGAGTGGTTAACCCATTGTTGTAAGACTCCTCCGATTGCTGAGTCGGATGCGTCTATTGCGATACTAATGGAAGCTTCAGTGTCCTGATGAACAAGCATTGTTGCTTGAGCGATAAGTTCCTCAACTGTTGAGAATGCTTTACGCGCAGTGTCATCCAGCTTGATGGATTTCGCATTTCTACGAAGTTGGTCGGTTAGTGGTTTCATGAGTAACGCGCATTTCGGTATGAATCGTCTATAGAAACTTACAAGGCTGTTAAACTTGCGCAATTGCTTGACGGTGGTCGGTTCTGGGTAATCCAGAATGGCCGCCACTTTGGTTCTAAGGGGTCGAATGCCTTGCGAATCAATAGTGTGTCCTAGGAAGTCTGATGAGTCATTTCCGATTTGGCATTTCTGAATGTTTGCAGTAATGCCATGTTTTTGTAGTCGGTCGGAAACAAGATACAGATGCTTGAGATGGGATTCTCTGTCCGTACTTGCCATTAGGATGTCATCAACATACACATGCCAGAAGTTGAGACCTCGAAAAACGTCGTCTATAAACCTTTGGAATGTTTGTGCAGCGTTTCTTATACCGAAAGATATTCGCGAAAATTCGTAGAGTCCGGAGGGAGTTATAATGGCTGTTTTCGGAATATCGCCAGTAGCCATAGGTATTTGGTTATACGCTTTAAACAAGTCGATTCTCGTAAAGATAGTTGTACCTTTCAAGGTAGCTGTCAAATCGTGAATGTGAGGCTTTCGTGCCTCTAGATAACCCTCGTGCTATTGACAGAAGAAACCAGACAAGTAGTGAATAGGTCTTTATTTAGATCTTCGCGCAGTTACGGTGGAGCGTGAGATTATTTGTTCGGACAAACAAAGCCTCTCAACATTCTGTATAACATAATAGGAAATATAACACCTACACAAAATAAAGAATTGAATGGATACTTGAACAATACTGTTTTGACATATGCTTAGTTGTTTGAGGTCAGCTCTTAACCAACTAATCTAAGCAGTTACAAGGAATGGGGTAACGATCGGGAATGGTTTTCGCACTCAGTCGCTGATAGTCACCAATTGGACGCCAGTCGTTGCTGCCCTTTGTAGGGACCATGTGCAACGGAGATGCCCATGGGCTGTTTGACGGCCTTATGATTCCTAACTCTGTCATGTGGTCGAATTCGTTTTTCGCCAACCTCAGCTTTTGGGGGCCATTCAACGTGCTTTCGAGAATATAAGTGATCCTGTAGTCGTGATGTGATGTGTAACATTGCTAATTACACACGGTAATTTCGGTTGCGTTCGGTATATCCCAGGATACTTATTGAGTAGTGGTTGACAGAACGGGTCTATCGTGTGCCTAAGTGTGACGAGAGATAATCTGCAACCAGAAGAAGAAGTTACGCAAACAAATAAATTGGTGTATCCGTGTACTAGCCTTCGTTTGCGCGTATCGATGAGTAGATTATGATGTTGTAAGAGGTCTATAGCAATGATTAGCATAGAAGCATCTGCAACAACGAAGATCCAGTGAATGGGTTTGTGTAAACGCACGCTAAGGTAAACGCACCTTTTACCGTATGTGGCGATAGGATTTCCGTTTGCCACTCGTAAGTTTAAAAATGATTCGCGAGGCCGGTCGCTAGAACTTTCAGGAAGAACTCTAACTTCTGCGCCAGTACCGACGAGGTAGAGAACTTTCGTTATCACGTCTGTGACGTATAACAGACGGCTATGTGTCGCCGGCTACGGTTGCCGTTAACGTGTGCTGGCTTGGAAGTTTTCCGATTTGTTTTTTCGTGTCGGTCGGCTTTGAGTTGGGAAAATTTCAGGATTTTCTGCAATTTCTGGAAGACTTTCCATACTGATTATGATACTAGCACCAGTCGGGTTATCCGACTCTCGTGGTCTAGAAACAGATCGCTTACGTGAAGTGCTTCTCCGTGGGATGTGTGACCGTTAACGGTCGTTACGAAATTTAAGATAACGTATCAGCGAATGACATAGTTTCATAATGCCATTCTGTGTCTCTTGAGGTTTTTATTTGACTGAAAAACCTCGACGTTAGAAGATTTGGTGGTGCAGCCAGCTCATCTAAGGCCTTATTTTGAAACCAGACCAACACAGCTTGCACCTGTTAAGGAAGTTTGGATAAGCAAAGTTGTTTGAATAGGTCATCATCGAAGGTTCTTTGGTCGATAACCTCTCTCATTCTTTGCAACATGTCTGTTGCAGAACCATGTTGCACGTCTATGTTACTAGGGAGTCGGTCTAACCTTTGTCGACCGGTTAGGTCTCCGCGTTTAAGAATAGATCGTTTCAGTGTTTCGTAAGGTTCAGAAACATCACCAGTAAACATACTAGGTGTTACGCATCTGTTGAATTCTTGCGGTAGTGCCTTGACTACTGCAAGGAATTGTGGACCTGTGTCGTTCACGCCGTGCTCGTGGAAGTTGGCTTCTGTGTAGCAGAACCAGGCTTCGATGTTTTCCGGCCAGAAGAGCATCAGTTGAGACGAAAGTGGGGACATAGTCTTTAACTTAAGTACCTTGAGTGCCTGTTCAGTCATGGTGAAATATCAAGTGCGAGAATGAACTCGTGAAAATAAAATATATATCCGAAAACACGGAAAAAAAGTATCACAATGTATGAAAAATTAAAATAAAGCAACAGTATATGAAACTCTAAAAAGGAACAGACTCACAGTATACGATTTGGCATATCAGATCACGTAAGGCTCATCAATGAAAATGCCACAAGTATTCGGAGTTTGACAACGCTTTAACCAGTAACACCTTCTAATATGAATCGTACCCACCAAGTGAAATCAAAAGACGGAAGCGAGGAGGTTCGAAGATATATTTGGTATGTTATCAATATATCGAGGATCGTCTAATCTGGCTAGCGATTGCAGGGGTTGTTGAGCACGGCGTTCCCACTCGTGATCTGGTGCGGATGTATGATCGAGCGCCTTCAGCTAGGTGAGTCCATCAAAACTAATGTGGTCAGCATCCAATGTCGAAGACTTACAGAGCTATTTATTTTGGGGATTTATTAACCGTTACAGAGTGATACCGCCAGTCTTCCTTCTATCTTCAACTCAGGAACCTAAAACCGAACTTAAATCCTCAAGTTCATAGGTTCTATTATCTTTACTTCCTATCCCAATTGCAACGGTTTTGCAATTTAATTTGTCTTTGCAGTTCTTACATTAAAGAATGATCACCTAAAAATATTAACCAAGAGTACAGAAATGAGGTCAAATATCTGAACATCACTTAGGAAAGCGCGTCATCCAAGTGGTAAAAATTGGCGGTTTCAGGTCAGTGAATTATTAGCGTAAGGCTAACGCATCAGTAGTCAGCTATCTTGTTTTAAATCCATTAAAATAAGGATAAGTGCTTCAGATTAAAGTTCATTTAACTCATACTAGATCAAATATAAATTACTTGTGTTTTTGTAATTGCTAATGTCAAGTGTAGGTGATTGAAACTCATGCTTTTGTTCGTTATGAGAATTTTGTTTTGATATTCTGCTATCCACAGACCTGATGTCTGTCAAAGAATTCCATACAGTGACGAGTCTTAAAATTTCGTAGCTTAGTTTCGAGCTGTATGTGAATTTCAACCTCTGGCAATAAGTATAATAGTTTATTTGACTTGAGCCCATCCTTAGTCTCCTGTGTTAATTCCTCTCATTTTCTGGTCGTTCTTATTACTTTATTTCCGTCAATTGAGCGTCCGTGATCGTGGATACTAGATAAGGTCGTACTGTCAAATAAAATACGGTTGTGTAATCCAGGAAACACCTAGCTTTCTGACATTAACTCCCCAACGAATTTTTTTAGTCTAGTTTAAAGCTCACAACCTCACAGTGTTACTCAAATGGTGGCAGTGGCTTTTCTTAAAATGTTACAGGGAAACAAAAATAAAGTATGACCGTGAAGACTATCTCCCATACCGTTATTCATCGAATATTTCGGGGAATGAAATATACATTCATTTGTGAAGGGAAAGACTTTACACTTGTCGTTTCTTAAAGCTTGACTTCACTCGCAGATCTTAAGAATGAGTCGGGCTTATTTCAGGCTAGGTAATTATTCTCTTTCTTCAAGTCTGAAACGAAACCATATTATTCTTACCTGATTTTACTCGTTCGCTTTAAAAAATAATTCTCATGCACAGTACTTCACTACCGTCTGCACCATTACTTCCTATTAATTTATTTTACCTTGCTAATATAGACTTCCGATTTTGATAGGATTAGTGATAACTTGGGTCGCTTTGTGCATATACTATGTTTTGCCTTTACGTTTATGTGTGCTGTAGAGTAACCAGTGTAAGAAATAGCTTTTACAACTAATGAGATTAGATTTTCAAACTAAACTCCACCGCATATGCTGTTCCATTTAAGAGTCCTGTCAAGTCCAACCATATCTTTTATTGTGGTATTAGTTTGATTTTTTCATATTTCAATTGTCATTTAGCGTATAACAAGAAATCTAACGAAAATGTAAACGCTCACAGCACGCCGATTCGCTTATTTGAACCTGTGTCTCCAATCGTCGAATAAGTTGAATCATGAACGAAGTGTTTGTGAAGTCACGGCCCTTTGAGTTGATAGTTGGTTCTGTACTTTTTCACTCAAACAACCGCCTCTTAAATGGTTAGATCATGGAGGGTACCGACTGTCGTAATAGGGTTAGCCGGATTAGGTTCCCATTCGAAAAAACCAAAATTGGTTTTTGCTCCATGGCCAAGTGTTAGATGATTACATTCATGCAGCTGTCTGAATATTACGTTTTAAAATTTGGTTTACATGAGCAGAATTACTTGACGAGATTGTCAGTAATTTTTGTGGTTACTAACAAATGACTGGTGATTCCAGGGGATTGTGTATAGCAACATATACGCTTCCGTAAATTAAAGTCGGTATATTATTTAACGACATCATAAAACTCAGTCACCGTAATTAAATTCAAAAGTAAAGACCTGCATACTTCAGCCACTGCTTTTTTAATTTCTTTGTGTTAGGTTAAACTGTGGACGATCACGCATGTAAATCACTTATTGTATGTTAACTATTTTGAGTTAATTTATTTGTATGAATTGAAAGTAGTATTTATGACTAAATATGATTGTTTACGGTTAAATCAAGCTTTAATGCTAAGATCGTGGGGACAAGGACAGTAATTCACTTTTTTATTCAGGCACTATATAAATCTCTATTTCAATTATAGCTGCGGCGCATTTTTAATCTTACTTTGCCAATGGCTGTTTGCTTTTTATTAGATTATTAGATTCAGCTGTCGGTAATTTATCAGCTACATTACTCAGTAGCGTTCACGAGGTAAAGGAAGTCCTCGCTCATTACTGACGTACTGTGTAGTTTTCGCCATATGTTCAGGAAAAAGATCTTTCCAAAGTATGTCTCGCACATCTGCCCGACAGCAGCGTATGCGTGAGCAGACACTGAATGAAGAATGCATTGTACATGAAGAATTGGGACCCAGAACATCAAGTGAATGTCGATCAAAAGGATCCAAACTAATCATAAGTAGTCCAACAACAACATCGCACCCATGTCTTAATCTTCTTCTTTCCGGTTCTCAAGCTTCGACGCAGCAAATTGATGATAATGTTAAGTTAACTAGTCAATACAACCGAGGATTTGGAGCTGGTGCTCTCTTGGCTTCTTTAAATGCAGCTAATCAGCAGCATCAGACGGAAGCTTATCCAGTAAGCCACTAATGAGATATCATTTCACTGTGGTATTATTCCCTATTTTCCATTTTGATTAAATCATTTTGGTTTTCATTCTTTCTTAAAAGTTTGAACTGGCATAACGTTTCGATTTCGTGTCTTTTTATTTAACTCACGTAGTAAGAAGAGCTCTAATCAAGATAAAGTTGATGCTCATGTAACTGAAGATTTTATAAACTGGCGTAGGAGTCCTCGTATACCTTGTCAACTTGATCTTAAATGACATGTTTTAAGGCTCTTATCGTTTATCAATACATCAGAACAAAAAGCGAGGACAGATATTTCACGTACATAAAGTTTATTACGATAGTACCATAAAAAACTATTTTGTGGAGATTAAGAATGAAAAAGAAAGTAAGACAGGACAGTCTGAATTCTAACTGCCCACAATTCTTTCTAATAATTTACCAACCTTATATTAATTATCTGATCAAAATACTTAGCAAATATTCTTTACATTTATCGCTGGTTGATTTCATATTTATTGGTTGAAAGCAAAGATAACATTGGGATATTATAATTTGAACCAATTGAGTTTAAATAAACCAGGATTGTTTGTATTCGTTATTGTTTATTTACTGATTAGCTAAATAATAAAATCTCTGTATCAACATTGACAAAGAAGACAAAAATAAAACAGTATGAATTCTTTGGCAAATTATTCCCATTACTTGATAAGCTAGATGGTAAGGAGAAGAGAGGAAGTTTTTCTCTGCAAAGTTGTGAAATCGTTTTAAGAAAAGTCAACATGCTAAAATCAACTTACTGAATAGTTATTTTAGACAACTCTAATATTATCAGCTGATTAACAAGCGGTAAATGTTATATATGTAATATAGAGGGTCCACCTAGGGGAGTTGGAAAACTCCGATTTCAAACCAATAGTGCACATGGACTCCTGAGGGAAAAATGGGGTATGAACCTATTGTTGGTGACCGGCCATCATGGGACTGTATCTTCTAATGTTGCTCCAATGCCTTGTGGATTAGACCTTTAGGTCAAAAGCTCTGTGTGTGGCCCCCTAAGAAAACCATCTGCACCGGTTTGGGTGCCCGAACAGTATCTCAGCCCTCACACAAACCGGCTTCATTGTTGTTGTGTGGCGCATATATATTTGGTTCCCCCTTGTACCAATGTTTATGTGTTGAAATAAATGATAACTACTACTGGATTCTGTTCATTAAAAATAATGTTAGTCGAGTCTCTCTAGACATATATTCATTCTTTATTTATCATTATTGTTTGGATTGTTAAGTGTGATAATGATGATTTGTGATTATGAATTATTATCCAACTGGCTCAACAAAGTTTTATTTTAAATGATGGATTGGCCGAGTTGCAGTTGTGGTTTAATGAAGCTGTGAACATATTCATTACAATGATTCTTAGTTATTGTCTGTCTTGTTGTATCATCCGTATAATTTGTGCAGTATAGGCACAGTGATTTTTTTAGTAGATTAAATAAACTGCTTTGTTTTTGTTATTAAAATGACGAATGGAACTAAGTTGTATAAAGATTGAAAATTTTGGAGCATTAGGTAATTGTTTCTTCGTAGTATGAGACTTTTTCGTGATGGTGGGTTGAATGATACACAGTGACGAAGAGTCCTGTGCCATGACAAAACAGTCGTTCAGTGCTTCTCACACAAATCTAGTAACAAAGTGTGGTGCACATATATTTGGTGTCTCCTTATACCAAAGTTTATATGTTTAAGTAAATAAATAAGTAAAAATGATATGGTAATTTTTTTTCTCTTTCTCTAGTTTTTAAAAGTTTGTACGAGTTACGTAAATTTGTTGACAGAATCATATGTGACCCACAGCAGGAATTTGCTGAAGTACCGTTTTCGTCATCAACTTAGTTGTTATAATAATCTTAGGTTAATAGTAGTATGGATCAAAGTTCTTCTGTGGAGTACATGTATCCGATTTTCTGGCTGGTTTCTTTGTGTGACATATCTAACAGAAACCACATTTCATTATAAGTGTGGATAGTTGTATGTAAAGTTACGTTCTAGCAATGCTATTAATCTCATATACATTAGACTCGGTTTATTGTCTACTTGAGTGTTAAAGATTAGCGTAATTAAGCACGAGTTTATTTTATATTCTATGAATGTAAATATCCGATTATCTAAACGATGGTAAGTGAAATGTTTTTTAAATCAATATCTTAGTAAATCAACTGTTTAAGCTGTCGAGTTGTATCTCTTCTTGGATTAATAAGACTATATTGAGTAGTAACTCTCATGAATATTATGGACTTGAATCAAATGATATGTTATTATAGTCACATACTGTCGTAAGAACGAATTTACATGTTATTTGTTCTTTTCATCTCTTGCTTACAAACAGACTACAGTTTTTAATAACTTTTAGATCAAAAAAGCGATCTGGAATCCTTGAGTGCATCAAATAATGCATGATTAATTTTTAAGAATTTAAACTACACACAGTCAATCAATTTACTTAAATTACTGAATCAAGTTAAAGTTACTAAAGCTTTAATTACTAATTTAGCCAATCCAATTAGGTTTTAAGCCATTTCTTTTGAGTTATATGGTTATATCTTTTCTTCGAAACTTTAATCTAGGCGTGGTATCCCAAGGTCCGAGGGTGAAGACGTACTGCTGACTGTACAGAAGTGTGACGGCAGTAAGGTGTTTCCTTCAGACAACCGGCATAACAGCGATGCTGCCTTCCCACAAAGGAAGGGTGGGATATAAAAGGCTGACCCTAAAAATACACACTGTCTTATCCCACGGATATATGTGTATCCAGCGGTAAGGTCTCAACAAGTACGGAGCTAACACAAAGAGGTCGTGACTGGCCTCAAGCAGTTGTCCCCTGGGTTCTGCGGTCACACTCTCACGTCATTAAGACCAACTCTAACCCTATTTCTTTTTCAGGTACCTGTAGAAGAACCTTTCCACGGTGTGGCAACCGGGAAGTGATAACCACCCTCATACCCCTAACAGCACTCAAGACCACTGTATTCATAATAAATTTCCCCATTATTCCTCCTGTCTGGATCACCAACTCTATACTTCCTCAAGTGTTGCCATTGCCGACGATTCTAGTGCACGAAATACTGTCCCAGTTCTACTGAAACCTCTCTCCAAACTATACATTGAGGCCTTCGACTTCCTTCCCCTTTGTAAAGTCGGCCAGCACGTCTACTTGGCTAACACCCTAGAATTTCGTACCGTTGATAATTGCTGTCTCCGAAGCACGCATACAGGATCGTAGTGCGGCCATTCACTTGTCCTCGCCAAGCCATGACGGGGAGCTGACGAAATACACGTTCCGTTTATCTGGCGACCCGACGGCGAATTCTCGTGGACTGGCAAGTGTGGGCATAGCACTAAGTATGAAGGCAGAACAAGCACTTTTAGAATAGATTCCTGTTAACAGTTGTCTATGTGCTGTCCGACCAAACGGCTCCATAAGAACTCGGAAGGATAGGAACACACGTAGTCGCTTTTTCATCGCTTCTACCTACGCTCCCACTGACTGCAGCTCAGATGCAGTGAATGACGGATTTTACAGAGTGCTTTCTAAACTTTCTCAAAAAGCTAAATACTCAGACATGGTACTTGTATCAGGTAACTTTAATGCCCAAGTGGGCAGCTTAAACCAAATAGAAAGACGTGTAGGTGGGTATTTTGGTATTCTGTCTCAGCGAACAGATAATGGTGATCGTCTGTTGCAACCGCGCCCAGACAATCGTTTATTGTTAAAAAGCACGAATTTTAAACATAAAGAGGAACATCGTCCAACATGGCGACCCCTTGCACCAAACCAATGATGGACTCTATTGCCATCAGTCATCGTTGGAGAGGCTCAGTAGAAGACTGCGGCTCGTTCCGGAATAAATGTTTAGACTCTGATCATGCTCTAATACGAGCACATATTCACTTTCACCTCACTGGACACAGAAAAGCCACACTAAAAAGACCCATTAGAGTTAAATTGAGTAACGAGAAAACCATAAGTAGGTTCCAGGAACAGCTGAGGTCACACTTAGGTAGTTCTGAAAATGAGGCTGACCTGGATGTTGCTTGGAAAGATATACGAACAACTGTGGAAATAGCAGTGATATCTGTTAGTGATTTAAGCCAAAGGGTTACGAAAAACCAATGAATTTCTTCTAAGTCTATTGCACTAATGGATTCTCGTAAACTCATCCCATCAGGCTCTGAATAAGATGAGCGAAAACGAATCAGATCTAGGTTAAGCAAAAGTCTAAGGAACGACCGTGAGCAGTGGTGGGCAACGAAATCAAAAGAGATGGAAAAGTCGGCGGCTGTAGGTAACACAAGACAGCTCTACAGACTAATAAAAGAAACGAATTAATAAGTCCCCTCACTCTAGCTGAATTTCAAAAGGCTATAGTTAATCTGAAACGAGGAAGAGCAGCTGGTCCAGGTGGATTAACTCCAGATGTTTTTAGGGATGGTGGTATAGTTTTACAAATTAGGTTGACTAATATTTTAGCTAAAATCTGAGAACTGAATGTAGCCCCATGTGACTGGTCGCAATCACTGATTGTCCCAATATTATCGGAAGGGGTCAAAATCATCATGTGACAATCATAGAGGGATTAGTTTAACTAATATAGCATCTAAAATACTAGCCTCAATAATTATCAGACGCCTAACAAAGACTCGTGAACTGGCTTCAGACCCGGTCATGGCTGCATCGACCACATATTCACCATTCGTCAGGTTCTAGAACATAGGCATGTTTATCGGTGTCCAACAATAGTGGTCTTTCTTGACCTAAAAACAGCATTTGACTGTGTAGACCGAGAGGTTCTGTGGCAGTGTCTGTTGTTAAAAGGCGTACCTTGGAAGTTCATAAACCTTGTGAAAGCCGTTTACTCGAACACTACCAGTTGAGTCAGATCTTATGGCGAACTGTCATCTGCTTTTGCAACCTCATGTGGTGTCCGTCACAACTGTCCACTTTCTCCATTTTTGTTTAACTTCATCATAGACCTACTGATGGAAATAACGCTCTCGTCTACTGAATTCTGTGGTATTGATCTCCTTCCAGGAGGTCCACTTATCGACCTAGAATACGCAGATGACATAGTCCTGTTTGGTGAAGACGCTGATAAAATGTAGAGTCTTTTGGTAGCATTGAGCAACAATGCCAGAATGTTTGGGATGTGCTTCTCTCCCTCGAGATGCAAGTTGTTGCTTCAAGACTGGCCTGCGTCAACACCTGAACTAAGGATAGGGAGTGAAGTAGTCGAACGCGTTGACAAATTCATTTATCTTGGAAGTCTGATCAGCCCTAATGGGTTGGTGTCTGAGGAAGTCTTATCGCGGGTTTAGAAGGCTCGTTTGGCTTCTGCTAACTTACGTCACCTATGGCGAAGGCGAGATATCCGTCTATCAATTAAGGGACGAGTATATTGCGCGACAGTTCGTTCTGTTCTACTTTACGGCTGCGAAACGTGGTCATTAAGAGTAGAAGATACTCGTAAGTTACTAGTATTTGGCCACAGATGTCTAAGAAATATTGCTGGCGTCTGCTGGGATCACCGGGTAAGTAATCGTGAGGTTAGACTTAGGGTATTAGGGAATGATGGTAAATCAGTTAATGAGGTTGTGAATGTTCATGGACTGAGATGGTTGGGCCACGTGTTACGTATGCCTGAACGCCGATTTCGACGATGTGCAATGCTGACTAGTGTTGGGGATGGTTGGAAGAAAGTTAGGGTTGGCCAAACCAAAACGTGGCATCAGTGCTTGAAGTCACTAACTTCTAGTCTGAGCCATGTTGGTAGGTGCAGACTACTTGGTTGAGGTCCGCATGACTATCGTATCCAATGGTTGGAGTCTGTGGGTGACAGCTCAGAATCGATCACAATGGTGTAGGTGTATACACTCTTTGTATTCTTTTAAACAGTGAAATTGAAATTGCTTTATAAGGTTCTTTCTACGAACTAATTCTTTCTCCCTGTACCATTGAATTAACTGCTTCTATGAATTCGGTGTTCATCTTGTGATGATGAGGTATGGCAACTTGGACCGATGCATATATGTGCCTGGTTCCTACGTTGTAGCTAATTGACTGATATCCCTAACAAATATTATGCGTTATATTCAACACACCATTGACTAATATAGTCAAACTTACATACTCCAAATATTTGATAGTTTTTGTTTCTGTACGTTATTTTATTGCGACAAACACATAGGTTTGAATGTTCCGACGGTTACTGATAATTTAAGTTATTGATTACAAGTGACTTTTGATCTGAAACAGTAAATGAAAAACCCTGTATCTTAATTTATTTCTTGTTGTTTATAATATCATACTGTCTAGAAACCAAACCTTTATCATGTATTTTTACCATCAGAAACATATTAATTAAAATTACCTGACATGACTATACTTCCGATGAATTAAATAAATTACTGATTCGATCGCGACCAGTTTGAGTATTGTATTTCGGTTATTTCTGAAAAGTGTGATATGACAAGTGTTTAACTGGTTAATGATTCAATTTTGTAGTTCATGAGTTTTAAATCTTAAGTATTGCAAAAGCACGAAAACCCTAGTGATTTATAAATCTGGTATATTTAAACTGGTGTACCCGAGCATGTTTCTGGATTAATGCTTAACATTTCTTTTCAGACTAAACTTTTTCAACCAATTGGAGATTCACAACAAATGATATCGCAACTACCTGAAAGAAACTACCAGCAGAGGAACTTGAATTTCAGTAATTGTGGTTCATCACTTATAGCTGCAAACTCTGATTCTACTCAAAACTTTAAAGATAGCAGTCGAAGTTCGTACGTTATGTCTACGTCTAACAGAGGACCTAATCAATCATTACCTATGCATTTCACACCTCGTAATTTACCACACGGTCAAGCAAAGCAAATACAGTCCAAACACGGCAGTTTTGACGATGGGACATCTCCAAATACACAAGTCAAATCTAATTCAGAACTAAGTATACTTGAAATGGAATCTATTGAGTCACCAACCCCTTCTGATATGAATTCTGTACGTTATATATTTGTGACTATCTTGCCACATTGATGTAATGATACACTAAATTATGTTACTTTACGTAGTTATTGTCTGTTCTCCTTGGTAATTTTATTTTATGCTTAGTGGTAGTAAAGAAAATACCTAACGCAACAATCCAACATACATACTATCTCAAATTATTTTCTAAATTAGTATCGTGAAATACCATATACATACAATTCTTTGCTTAAGATTGTTATGCATGTATATCATACGAAACTTGGTCTCAGATTTATTCTTAGGATAGATCATCACACTATACATGTTAGAGGAATGCATTATTCTGTTTTCTTATAAAGTTATAAGTCGATGCTGAGCTCCACAAGTAATGATTACTTTTTTTTCCACTCTGTCTCTAACATCTCACTTTAAAGATCTATATCATTCTTATTGGACTGGTTTGTAGTTAGACAAACAAATGTTGTTTTGTTTTCATAAGTTTCCTTTTAAGCCGTTAATGTTTGTAGCATAGATTATAGCAGCTCTCCTACAATCTATTTCGATTATGGTTAATTTTTGTTAAGCCCTTTAATTAACATAACAGACAATGTTATTCGAGCAGTAACAACCCGTCTATTTCTTTATTCTATTATGATCACTATCTCCCCGGCTCAATCGTGTACTCTTCATCACGTGACAGCCTACTTACATCTCTCTCTCTCTCTCGCCTAAATGTTGGTAGCTTAAATATCACCCGATGAATCATTCTCTTCCCCAATATATGTATGTACTCGAATCGTATTAGTAGCCTTTACCTTGGTGTGGCCTTATCCGATTTGACTATAAATTCGCCTCTGTATTTGCTTGTGCACACATATTCGCCTCTCTGCTTCAAAGTCGCTTGGTGTGCTTGTAACTTGGTTATCTGTAGTATCTGCTAATAAGCTGTAGTCGCCGCTTCTTATTACCTTCTGACACCAAACACTGTTGAGATTTATGTGGTAACGGTTATCAAGGTGATTGATAAACGAAGCTAAGCCACTACAGAAATATTGACCCCGACATGTGTACACGACGCGATTTTCGACGGTAAAGTTTAATTCCGAAAAATTCAACGCACTTTGTCGCAATTCGGATCATTATCTGGATTATAATTATATTTGTGGATCCCTTATATCATTATTTTAATTACACGTACGTAAACTCATAAACATTATTAGACATAACGATAATACTCATGATAAATACTGACATTTCACAAACATTTTATATACTGGTGAATTTTAGTAAGTCTGTTCTATGTTATAAATTGTACCATTTGTTATTATCATTGTTGTTATTGGTTCACTTTTCTTTTTGACGTTTATATTACTCTATTCGTGTACTATTTATTTTTTAAAAACATATCTTCCGAAAATACTGTCACGTTTACCGCAAACGTCGTCCGTGAAGGCCCTTAATCTTTATTTTTCCTCCTTTTAAAGTCAATGGCCCACAACTGTGGTTCATTAAACTTAGAAATTATTTTCTGACTAACCGCATTAACCTACAAATAGATGAATTCGGCCTTGCAACCACCCTCCTCCAAGACTAAGTGGCCGATAGCGTACAATAGGCGTTGGCTAGACCGGACCGGATGTTGGCCGTGAATATAGCGCGGGGTGCTTCTTATCTCTGGGACGTCGTCATGGCAGATGTGTCAGTGCCCATAGTAAGCATTGATTTCCTGTGGAATTTTGATGTGCTAGTCGACTCAAGACGGCACCGACTGACAAACACCAACCAGACCATTACGATAAGATGGATTCCTTCTCCACGAATTTGATGAAAGCTTAAAGCCGTGGTGACCCATATAAATCTTTGTAAACGGTTTGTAGAAATCACGGAAGTAACGTACAATAATGGTGACCTAAAACACTGTGCGGCACCACATCGTAACGACTGAACCACCAACTAACACAAGGCCAGAACGGTTAGACCCAAAAAAACAAAGATAACAAATCAGGAGTTTGACAAATTGATGAAGCTAAGTGCCGTAAGTCCATCGTGCAACCCGTGGCCTTCTCCATTGCACACGGCCATAAAAAAACGGAGAGATCAGGCCATGCTGAGATTATCGGACACTTAATAAACAAATAGTAGCTGACAGGTATCCCTTACCACACATCCATAATCTTACCGACGGTATGGAGAGCACCACTATCTCGAAAATTGGCCTAGTTAGAACGTATTACCATATTCCAATAGCGCCAGAAAACATGCCGAAAACGATGGTAGCAACCCCCTTCAGGTCATTCGAATTTCTGCGTATGTCTTTCGAAATGACCAACGCAGCGCAAACCTTCAGTAGATTTATTGACCATGTTATCAGAGGCTTACCAGAATTATATGCATATATTGACGACTTACTAATAGCCAGCTCGACGATGGGCGAGCACTTACAGCATCCAAGACCTTTATTCAAGAGACTACGCGAACATAGTATCTCTATTAACGTTGAAAAAAATGTGGATTTGGGAAGAGATCCTTGCGGTTTCTTGGTCACATGATAACTCCCCAAGGCACCACATCAGTTCCCTCGGAAGTCCATGCTGTCCGAGACTATACGCTTCCCGACTCACGGAAAAGCTACGACGATTCCTTGGACTATCATTATAGACGATTCATCCCAAATTGTGTGGCAATACTACAACCGTCGACGGACACTATGTGGAAATGCACAAACGTTCCATCTGTCAGCAGACGCAATACAGGCATTTAAGAACGCTAAGACAGCATTAGGCAGGAAAACGATGCTAGTCAGAAGGAAGAGTGACGCACCATTGGGCATTATGGTGGACTCATCGAATGTAGCGGTAGGAGCAGTTTTTGCAACAGTTAGTAAGGGGCACATAGGAGCCACTTTCGTTCTTCCCAAAAAGACTGAACCCAACGCAAACGAGGTATAGCATATTCGGAAGAGAATTACTTTCAGTTTTCTTGGCTGTAAAGCATTTTAGTCACACGATGGAAGGTACGAAATTTGTAGTGTACGCGGACCATAAACCACTTACGAAAGCAATGAGCTCCAAGCAGGATAATAATTCGCCGAGAGAAATCCGACAATTAGTTTACGTCTAATATTCTATACATTAAAGGTAACGATAACGAAGTATCAGACGCGCTATCAAGAACGATGATAAACGCATTTAGTCCAATCAGAATTGATTATAATGGTCTGGCGAATTTGCAAAAAACAGACGGTGAATTAAACAAGCTGGGATTCGATGCCACAACATCACTAGTATTCGAAGATGTGCAGGTCGGTGGCGTTAAAAAACACGCGACTTGTCGACAGACCGATCGCGACCGTTCATTCCGAAACCAGTTTGACAAAATATATTTGATAGTATCCTTAATATATCCCATCCAGGAATAAAAGCCACGATGAAACTAACCGGTGAATGTTTTGTATGGACGAACAGGAATCGGGACGTGCGTAACTGAACACAATCTTGCATGAAGTGTCAGGAAGTCAAGACACACCATCATACTAGTTCTGCAGTGCGTCTTTTTTCTCACCCAGATAATAGGTTCGAACACGTGCACATCGACATCGTGAGATCACTGCCGATTTCAATTGTTTGCAGCTATATTTTCACATGCATTGATAGATATACACGATGGCCAGTGGTAGACAAAGCCCTAGTCGAAAATTGGGTTCCTTACTACGGCGTGCCAGCAATCATCACATCTGATAGGGGAGCACAGTTCGGAAGTCGCATGTTCCAACGACTTACAGAACTCCTAGGAATTAAACATATTCACACTACATCCTATCATCCGATGTTTAATGGTATGATTGGATGCCTACACAGGTAGTTAAACGCATCTCTAACGACCGTCATTGTTAACAACGATTGGGAAAGTAAGCTATCCCTTGTCGTGTTAGGTCTAAGAACAACAACTAAACACGATACTTGATGCTGTCCAGCTGGGTTGGCGTATGGAACTACTTTACTTTTACCCGGAGAGATTCTCACGTCAGGTAAGAATATTTTGACGGATGTAACCACAGAAGTAACTAATGAAGCATATGAGTGGTTTAAAAATAACGTTCTCCAGATCAGAACAACGCCGAGTGTATTTATTTATTTGAACACAAATATTGGTACAGAGGGGCACCATACAATAACAATGAGAATGACAAGAGATAGAGAATGTTTAGTGCGTATAAGAAAAAAGAGAACAATAACGAACAGAAATTAGTGTGATAGTGAAGTAATAATGATGGGGAGAGACAGTTCAGTTATAAAAGGTACAACCACGAAGAATTCTTTCAGTTAAGGAAGTTACAACAAAGAAGGTTACAGCAGGATCGCCACTGGCTTCTATTCTGAGCCATATTTGATAACGTCTCTAGCCACTGTGTTGCACCATCTCTCGAACCCCAGCCAGGGAGTCGAGAAGGACCAACAGAAGCCAGACTTTTGCAGCTTTCTTTCATACCACGACTCCATGTCATACACTAACCACCTCTCCGCCTTTTCCAACCAGCCCCACAGTCAACAAATAACGCACGACGAGGAATTCTCTGGGACGACATTCGTAGAACGTGTCCAAGCCACCGAAGTCGATGTTTCAAGAGAGTGACACCAATTGGATTATTGTCTCTGTGCCCGAACACACGATGCCGAACCTCTGCATTACTAAGATGGTGTTGCCACTGGATCTCAGCAATCCTTCGGAGACAACGATGATCAAACACAGAGAGTCGTCTAACATCCTCAACTCGTATAGGCCAGGTTTCACAAGCATAGAGCAGAACTGCTCTCACCGACGCGTTGTAGATACGACCTCTTATAGCCAGACTAACATCTCGACTATATCTACCTGCTCACCATCCAGGGTGAGTACAGGATTAGAATCCTGCCAGTCTTTTAGAATTACTTTGCACTTCGAAGGTGCAAAGCACATACTATATCTACGGACACTGATTACCAACTGATTGAGTGCGGATTGTGTGGCTTGGGTATCATCGCACAGTGAGACAATATCATCTGCATACTCAAGGTCGAGAAGTCTTTCTCCAGGCAACAGATCCACACCACTATTACTTACATCCATCAGAGCTGTTTCTAGAATGTCATCGATGGCAAAGTTGAAGAGGAATGGTGAGATTGGGCAACCCTGTCTAACCCCACTGCTTCAATGAAACAGTGGAGAGAGGTGGTTGTATGTCCTCACTCTACCTGAGGTGTTTGTATTAAGGGATTTTAGGATGTTATTAAACTTTTCAGGCACACCCTTTGGAGGTTAAGCCATTACATGATCATATTATAATAGTAGGTAAACTATTTAGCAACTATTGCAGTGGACGCTACTCACGGAGATGTTTGTTAGTGTTTAGCGGGACGTGGCGTCGGAGTTGTGCAACAATTGTTGGATAGGGTGAAAAAGTTTTAGTGCATCGAAAGCACAGTGTTGGCAGAACACCTAGAGGCTAGTCAAGAAGACAGCTGAGATTGCATAACACACCGAAACATGTAGATGGACTATTGAAGGCCATGTATATGTATTATTTAAATACTCTGTAACTTCTCTTAATAAATATGCATTCTTCCTGCCTGTTGTCGTGTTTTACACGATTTTATCATGTTTCAAGTTGTGTTAATAGTATGCGTCCATAACCGTATCCAGGATGAAACGCCAAAACCTTCGGATATCTGCAAGTTACTTTAGCCACTTCATTGAAATTTGTTAGTCAATTTTCCTGAATCCTATATACCTCTTTAAATAGCATATTGGCTATATGTTATCTCCAATTAACATTTAAACTTCTTAAATCCATTCTATGGTGAATTATTAATGGGGATTTATATGCAAGTTATTTTCGTAATTCACCGAAAAGTTGTTAAATAAGGCTTTCTTTAGTTAGTAAATTTATTTCTTCTCTAATTCACAGTAAGAGTGATTGCTTGGTTCATCTGAAAATAAATATTTCAAAGGGGTCAGCCCACATTTCTCTGTTAAATTAGTCAGTGTGTTTTAAATTTGCATACAAATAAATATGTTATAATCCACTTCAAATTGGTTACTTGCTTCAGGGTAAATTTCCTAAGATTGAGAATATAGAATTTTAGATTTCAATAAACTGAATATATTTTAAAATAATGTTAGATTGATTACTTTTGAGTCCCAGCGTGCGTAATACGTACTAGTTTCAAGTTGTTGACATATACTTTCAACCTGACGAATATCATATTTAAATTAATCTATTCCTTATAAAAAACCAATTCACATTGTTTGGTGAATATTCTGCTCAAGTGAACAATGTTAAGGGTTAGACATACGTACTAGCTAAGTATAAATGTTAAAATAAATTTAAGTCAAGAAATCCCTAATTAGAATGTTTTCTCTCGTAGTTGTTTGCTACTTTAAGCTAGTTATGCGCCAAAATATATAGTAACTGAATGAAATTCGTTAAATCCTTTTTTGTATTTGAAAACCGAATATTTTCTGTTGATTAGTTGATAACCAACCAGTAGGATGACCCTGTATACAGTGTTCTCATATCATATCACAACAAAAGTGTAATTGAACCCTCTACAGGAAGAAAGCCTTGGGTTTTTAATGTAGTAATCTACATTCATTACTGTGAATATAAGTACAATTACTGTGTTGTTTAAAGTACAACGTCGACTGGATCCTATCTATCCTGTTGGTTATTTTTAAAAGTATACCTTTGCGTGCCATTGTTTTGTGAGTATAAAAACATTTCCTAAAGATACGTTGTAAATCCTTCTGTATACAAAGCCAAAATCATCCATCTTTTATGTATGTAGAAAATGCTGACACTTTTCATCTCTTTGTTATTTTAGCCAGTTGAATCTTGTTTTGCAAATATAATGGAAGATCAAGGAAGTGATAGCTTTGATTTGAATAATATTACACCGTCCATCAATCTTTCATCATCCGTAAGTTCGATTGACACATATTTGTTGTTGTCCGTGTGAGTTTTGTAACATTTATCATAATAACTGATATTTTTTAGTACTGCTTTTCTCTCTCATGACAGTATTCTTCTTCGTCTTATCTCTAGTATTATTTCGGAATTTATAATTAATAATTTACCTCATCATTAAACACATGTGAATTTTTCCGTGTAGGATGTTTTAGTCAACAACAAGCCTATTCAATTTAGTAATAATTAGAGATTTTTATGAGATCATTTATGAAATACAGGTGAAGTGTATTTGGCTCCTGTTCTTTGAATTGCGTTAACACTAAGCTCCCATGATCTATTCATAATTAATTAACCCTAGTTTCCCAATGATTATGACAGTTTTTACGGATCGGTTGCGTTCGCCTTTTAATTTTTTAATCAATCCATTGTGTTGTAAATTACCCCTGAGGGGTTATTTACTATTCCGAACGTTGATCCGAATAGTGTGATTTATTTGCGCTATACATTTTGAACAATCTGGTCACACATATACTTGTCAGGATATTTTATATGAAAATTAATAAAGGTCCAATTACGAATGTACCGTTAAGATTGTGGATTTGCTTTTTGATCATATCTACTAATTTTCCCCTTTTTCCCATTGGGTCATGGTTGTTGAAAGAATTACTTTTATTATGTACTTCAAATGTTCAGTTCACGTTTGAAGGCTAATATTTTCGACAAGTTGATGGTGTTGCTATGAGGCCTCTTTTAGCTGTTGAATTTATGTCATATGTTGAAATTATGATGAGTAGGCTCTTTAGCGAGGCAACTTAGTATAGAGTATGGATGATATACTAGTTATATGTGATAAGGATTTTGAGGATTCCCATTTATTAGATGAACCCAATGGAGTTCAAAACGATATCGTAATGACCTGTGAAGCTAAAAACAATGACCAGTCGCCCTTTTTAGACATACTTTTGAGTCGAAGAGAGGATGGTACTATGAGACGGTCAGTGTATAGGAAACCGACATGGACGGGGCAATATTTAAATTTCCATAGTTTCTGTCATTGCAATACAACCGAGGGTTGATTGAGTGTCTCTTTAATAGGATTCAAAGAATTTGCACTACTGATACGGTCGAAGAAGGTGAGAAGTTGCTGACTGATACATTAAATAGCAAATGGTTATCCACTAATGTTTATTAATAGGTGCAAAAGTCAGTTAACGTCAAGACCTCTCGTTTATGCGGTTCGAAAGAAAAATGTTTGTATCTGTCTACCATATAGAGGTGAATTCAATAGTATGGTTTTAGGACAGTTATTGAAAGCAGCCATTGAGAAAACCTATTATGCTGCTAATTTGATTGTGATTGAAAAGTCTAAGCCCATGATTTCAAATAGACCTAGACAATACATAAATGATTACGTTACATCCCACTGTATTTACCAATTTACATGTTTGTGTGGACACACATGCATATGGCTAGTAATTGAACAATGCAGTCATTAAACATGTGCCTAGATGGCTTCATAACCAATTAGTGTCAATTTATCCGATCAACGTGGGAGGTAGAAAACCATGTTCATCGATAACGAAACATAAGATTGAAACAGGGCACAAAATTGACATTAATACAGCTTTTAAAACGTTGTATAGAAATTGTCAAGGCCGAATTCTCAGGTTTATTAAAGCCTTGGCTATTCGTAAATTTAAACCCCCCTCATGTGTACAAAACACAATTTGTCGTAACCTTGATTTTACCCTGGTAATCCTTAAGTCATTTTATGGCCTAGGATAATGCGACAATTTCTTATTCTTTCTGTACGATGTAAAAATACTTCCCCCCTTTTTTCTACTATTTTACTCGAACTTTTATATAATTGACCTTTATTATTTTTCATATAAAATGTCCTGACAAGTATATATGTGACCAGATTGTTCGAAATTTATGGTGCAAATACATCACATTTTTCAGATCAACTCCGTCTTCTCATTGCTCTATCGAAATCTATAAAAGGGACTAATTGCTTTATGTTCCGAACGTGTCAATTATCTTTAATTCATCCACTAAGCATAATATTAGATGGGACATAGTGACAAGGTTTGCGTAATTAATTGCTGATGCTTGTTACTCCTTTTGAAGTATACGCCATCGACCCGAGATCTTCAAGCAAATCTGTTCTGAGCTTCTCTTCCCAGCTGTCTTCAAGCGGTATTCATGGTCTTAATGTCTGATTCCCATTCCCAGCACCATGTATTCTTTGGTCTGTTTCTATTCCTTTTGCCCTGAGGATTCTAAGTTAAAGCTTGCTTTATGATGTAGTGTGATATTTTCCGTAACGTGCGTCCTATCCACCCTCAGCTTCTCTTAATGTTCTCAAGTAGCAAATGATTTTTTCTCTCCCAGACTATGCTATTGCTGATGTTCACTGACCAGTGAATCTGGAATATCTTGCATAGGAAGTCATCTACAAATACCCATACCTTTTTGATGGTTCTGGCAGTTTTCAGCTTCATACAATAGCATTTGACAGCATGGATGTAAGAACTTTATGAAACCTTCGACACTATGGTGTAATTTAGAAATTTGTCAACATCATCCGGAACTCGTACGACGGACTACACCACAAAGTGGTTTGTGAAGGACTGCTGACAGATGTATCTCAAGTGAGGACCGGAGTCAGACAAGGCTAATTACCCTCCTCCTTTCTCTTTCTTTTAGTGGTTGACTGGATTGTGGAGACCTCCACACCTGAGGGGAAGCACGGAACATAATCAACAGCTTGGATGCGACTAGACGATTTAGACCTCGCAGATGACCTAGCCCTTCTATCCTATACATACGAACAAATGTAGGTGCATTAATAGACCTCAACATACACAAGGAAGGAGCAAGATCATCAAATATAACACAGAGAACACCAACCCAATCACACTTGATAGAGAAGCTTTTGAAAATGTAGAATCATCGATGAACACGGTGGATCTGATACAGACGTAAAGGCAAGGATTGGCAAATCCAAGGCCGGGTTCCTACAGTTGAAGTACATATGGAACTCAAAACAACTCTCAACCAATATCAAAGTCAGAATTCTCAATACGAACGTCAAAACAGTTCTACTGTACGGAGCTGAAACGTAAAGAACTACTACAACCATCATCAAAAAGGCACAAGTATTTATAAACAATTGTCTACATAAGATACTCAGTGTCCGTTGGTCGGATACCATCAGCAGCAACCTACAGTGAGAGAGAACAAGCCAGTTTCCAGCTGAGGAGGAAATTAGGAAATGACGATGGAAGTGGATAGGACACACATTAGACAAATCATCAAACTGAATCACGAGGTAAGGACTAACTTGGAATTCTGAACCGAAACTGAAAACAAAAAGACCAAAGAACACACTATGCGGGGAATTCGAAGCAGACATGAAAATGATGGATAACAACTGGAAAGGATTGCCCAGCACAGAGTTGCATGGAGACTGCTAGTGGATGGTCTATCCTTCTCCATGAGGGTTAACCGGCGTAAGTATGTAAGTACAATAGGACTCTTTTAAGGTTAGCGCTGAAAGTTCTGACTGGTTTTCGGTGTAAGTTCTTTTGAATTCCAGTTGTATAACTGTTACCTTTGTTTTGACATCTTTATATACTGCCGTGTATGCGATAGCACATTTAGGTCATCCAACTGTGTCCAAGGCGTCGACTATATTCGTATTCTTCGTAATCCAATCAACCATCACAAGAACAAGTAAAGGCGAGTCTAGGCTGCCTTGTCTGGCACTAGTTTTAACTTAGAATGGATTACTGAGTATTTATGTGACACCGTCATATCAAAAAGATGTTTTGTCACTGTCTTCGGTGATATTAAGTCTTCTAGGTTTGAAAAACAAAAGTAATTTGAATTATAGGTATCTGTTCATTTAATGTACGTTATACGTGTTCTAATTACAGTTTAAACATAGTCTCTGAACCGTCACTACGGTCTACTAAGCTTTAATTCTTGTGTCTATATAAAATTAAATCCTACAACCACATTTAGTATACTCTTATCATTTAGCTTATTATGTAGTGATAGGTATACATTTTCTTTTGTTATATGATAAACTATATAAACGATTTTACATGATTATCTGAACAATTGGACTCTCATCTTATCTTCTACATTCTGTGTACATACAATATCATTAATAGTAAAAAAGTCTATAAATTATTCACGGTTAATAAGTATCCTGCTCCCCATCACTAAAGTGTAAACTTATTAGTTCCTAGACCAAGAATCTAAACAAGCTACTTTTTTCAGAAACTGTTACTAATTGTTCCATGGATGCAAGTAAAGTACTCTAATTTGAAGAGATATAATCAAATCGAAAGAACGTAGTTTATTTATGTTTACTTAAATGACGTAATTGTCTGGTAAAATCTTATGGCCTCGTTAATTTTGCAGTAATTTGTCCTATTTGTTATACATGCATATGACTGAATAGACAATACAGATTATATTATTCGGTACAATTTAATATCGGTTTAAATTGTATCTCATTTTAAGTTGAAAAAAGACAACAATAATAATATCAACAACTTTTTTATGCAGAGCTGAATAACGGCCAACAGAAAGAAATAAAATAAAAGTTTACAAAAAGCAAGTAAGAAAATAAACAAATAAGAATTATGATTAAGGCAATCTTAGTTTTCCTTGTACCAGTTAAAATCTATTTCCATCACATGAATTTACTAAAGATTTATGTTGTGTTGATCTATCGTTTACTCGGATTTTTCTTCGCAAAAATGATGTAAACCGGTAAATCATATATCTAATTATGTATCATAGAGCTGGAAATCAATATCATAAACACAAAGGTGTATCCCCTGATTTATTCTCGTTTGTTTCCATCGACTGTTTCCGATATACAATCACAGATCATTTAAGTATTTGAATTCAGGCTGTTTTATAACTTCTTCGTTTCATTTACATTTTTTATAGAATTGGTCTGGTTTCATTAATGCAATGGTCAAATGTTTTGTCTCATTCTTGCTTTTCTTTGATACCTTTAGTTAATTAATTATTTTTTGATCAACAACTCATAGTCATTAGTGCCTTGGTCGAATATTTTTCACTTTTTATTCGCTTTTATGTCTTGAATCCCATTATTGTTTCAAACTCTCTGTTCAGTGGATTAATTCTCAAATCTCACTGTTTATGACTAATCGTTTCTACTATTACTTATAGTGTTACTACTTCTACTATCCTATCATTTGTTTCAATAATTTCTTCGCACTATGGCACAAGTCCATGACGTCACTGACAAGTAGACTGAGCCATGTTGGTAGGTGTAGACTACCTGGTTGGGGACCGCGAGATGATAGCAACCGGTGGTTAGAGACCTTGAATGACATGGCTCAAAATCGTTCGCAATGGCGCAGGTGCATCCACTCTTTGTGTTTTCCCAAATTCTGATCTCCTGAATCCTCCTTGTCTCTATTTTTCTCTTCCCAAATTTATTTCATTGAATTATACTCTTTAAATAACATCTTTAAACCCTAATCTTTCCGATTACTGCTTATACTCTTATTACCTCTACCACTACGGGATTTGAATCGACCATTGCATCTCTGTGCTAATGTGGTATGGCAACTCGAACTGATGTACGTACGTACGAAGTTCTACGTTGTTACTGACTGACTGACTATGTTGATTTGGTGTGACAACTTGAAGCAGGTTCTATGTTGCTTATATTTGACCAACTGAATCATTGTTGAAAGAACTTTGGAAATAGTTCATGAATAATAATCACATTGATTAAAGCACTATTCTGTGTTTTATCTGAAAACTACTCAAGTTTACTTTTTTGTTAGTTATTAATTAATGATTAATTTTTATATAATTTTAATTGTAACATTTTAAACTGAATAAGACTTATTCAACTAAATTACCAATAGTTGCAAGATAGAATAAAGCCAACTAATAAAAAATGTAGCTTAGTCTCATTACGAAATAAATTTCATGGTTCATCAAACTAAACTATTAGCTGTCTTTGGGCTATTTTTCACTAACTATATATCTTTTTCGTGATTAAAAAGAATTCTTTATATTTTCCCTTGGAAACTTCATGGAGTATAGTCTTTCTTTCCTCTTTTTTTCTCTCTCCTACATATATATGGTACATTTGTATGTCTATGTTTAATGCTTCATTTTGTCAGACACAAAATTGTTCTGGATGAAATTGTCTTATGATTGATGGTGTTAATTTGTACATAATTGCTTTTTTATTTTATGGCATAACGTGGTCTGATGTGATTGTATATAAACTGAAGAAGTCTGAAATATATCATTCGTATAGTCGAGGCAGATATTGGCGTGCTGGACTTAACAGGCAGGACTAGACGACAGGGACCAATAAGGACTTTAAGCTGCTTGTACCGGTCCACACGTCATTGGTTTGGCACAGTGTTAAAATTGTATGAGTCGTGTTCTGATTGGTGACCTTATCATGTGATAATCAGCCGGGTAAAATTCACAACAATATTTCTGCACAAATAACGTTTAGATGCATACCTTTTTATCTTTCCTTGTAAATCAACGCCAGTGGTGATACGTATATGTATATATAATTATCCTCGTGAAAGCTGGAAGGTTTCTTGGAAGTATAGGAATGTAGTCACCATACGCATCTATTTGTTAATCTTATTGAAAATACTTATCAAATTAGTATAACTTATTTGTAGTCTGCAGAAAATTACTCTTGACAGAATGTTTGTATGTTGTCGATAGATGATAGTGAATAGATACAAAATTAACTTTGATGTGTGTATCGTTTTGTTATCTTATTGCTTACTTATTCGATTAATTTTAGTTGGGCGCTGTAGTAAATTTTAGTTCAGTTTGAAGAAAGTCCTCATTGTTATCGCCAAGAACATGGACTGCTGATCGTACCGCATCATGAATCAAGGGAAGTTGGGATTATGATCCTTATTAGATTCCAAATCAGTTGCTTAAGAATGAGGCAGTCACCGGGAATCTAGAAGTCCCTGGGTCCAATCCCCGGAGTATCCATGTTTGTATACTACGAAGTCCTAAAATGGGACAAAACAACTATTCTTGATGCTCCTTGGCTTTTAATGGTTCTCTAGTTGAAGTGAGTTAGCGACGGACTAAATTAAAAAAGGACCGTAAACATTAAATGACTATACTGTAACACGATTATTTTAGTACATCCATCGTCCAACCTTATATATGCTTATTTCCCATGAAGGTAATATTTCCGTATGATTTGTTTATTACCCTTAGTAGTTAATCCTCTAGCCTTAATCTGTGTACCATAATAATAGTCGGAATTGACATACATAATAAAGATATTAAAGAATCATGATTTGATTATGTTTTAAATCATTTAAATCATTTTAAACTAATATTTCAACTAACTATAACGTTTGCTTTAAAACACAAGTCTGTCACTATCAAGGTGTGTTATACGTACATTCTATTCAACAACCTCAAACTCAAATGAAATAAATATTGATATTTTATGTCTTGTATTTGTTATCGCGATTTCAGTGATTATAATAAACTTCTGAACTAATTAAGGACGAATAAACTGATATTTACCGACGGATCTAATGCCCATTTTTTTATCTAACAGATTGCAGCAAACATAATTGTTCGTTAACTGACTGAGTACATGATTATGTACTAGGGAAATAATAATTATTCTTCCTGTACGTTAATATTCAGTAAAGGTTCTACGAAGCATCGATTACTTGTTAATCGTTAAGTCAGTCAGCCACAACGTAGGACCAGGCACATATATACATCGGTCCAAGTTGCCATACTGCATTAGCACAGCAAGATAAACACCGGATTCATAGAAGTAGTTAATTCAATGGTGGTAATATATAACTTGAGAATTAAAAGTGAATGAAAATCACACAATAATTATTAATCTATCATGATAGTTGTGCTCTACTCCTTCCTGTTGATATAAACACAGAATAATATTGTTCTCAAAACCATACGGTTGAAGTTATTTTTATCGAGATCTTCCAAAAAGAAGAAACACCTACCATATGTATAGCGGAAATGGCTGCGTAAGTGCTACTTGCTGTTAACGTCAGCTGGTTTCACTGACTGTGATGGACAGTGAACAACTCTTGCAATCATTGTATCTAGCTGCGTGTATATATATACAGTATTATGTAAATAAAAAAAAACATTGTTTAATATAATAAGTTTAATGTGCTTCAATTAACTGGACGAATTAATGCTTATAATCATAGCTCTTTTCTGATTAGTCAAGTGTTAGCTGTGATCAAAATTTGGTTTTTATTAGTAGGTATCTTTTTAATTATATACTTATCAGATAAATGGTGTGCGGTTGAACTTATTCTTAATAAAAAACTGCACGTTTTTCTGTCTCCGTTTAGGTATTCTTAAACGTGCATTGTAATGAATTATTTGTATTAGTGATAGATATGGATTTATTTTACAAAAATGATGTATGTTTGACTTATTATTTATTGCAAAGTAACATTGAGTTGGGTCATAAAAGCAAGAAAAAAAATACTTTGTATTTGTAATGTATATTTGTTTAACCTAACCGTATATTTAAATGTAGAATTGAACTATTTCATTGTTCTAAATTTTTCTACAAAAGAAGCGTTTTCTCCGTCTAGTCGCGCAAAAAAAACAGTAATCATACAACGCTTTTCTTTGAAGCTTCTAGAATATAATAAGAGTTAATTTTGTGTGTGTGTGCAATTGGGTGTACGTTTGTCGACAGTGGTAAACAATGCAATATTTCAACAAAAGCATACAAGTATACTTGAAAAAATCATTTATCAATTTTTCTTTTATGCAGCTGAAATTGTTGCTTTTTAATTAAAAGCCAAATCTAAATTGTTTGATTTTATTGGACTTCAATGTTATATTATTGTTGATTGAACGTTTAGAATGACAGTTTTGTCAGTTATATTAATGCGGTAGAGAACTGTTGTTGGCTTATCCCGATGATTTAATCTGTCTTTTTATGTATATGTGGTTTTCGCTATTGGGTGCTTCCCATAGTTGGTGACGAAATCTTCATATTTTCTCTTTGTTAACTGCTTGTTTTACAAAGGTTGGTGTGTCTGATTCCACCATTGATTTTCCACATCAAACACCGGATTCTTCCGAACGTTTACAACGTACTACATCAACATCGTCAGCAACAGCAAAAACAATGCTAAAAACAGGGAATAAGCTGGATCCCTTGGTACAAGCCAGTCCTGTAGATATGAATCCTTTTTTTATGAAAGAAAGTACTAAAGTCAATCGAGATGACACTGGTATGACAGCATCGTCATCATGTCCAGCTACTGTACCAGATGATTTATGTACAACAGATAATAATACTAGTCCATTACAGTCAGGATCTAGAGCTGCTCAATCGGTGTTAAGTGAGAGCGGTAGTAGTCCATTGGGTGGTTTAAATAGTACACCGGAAGCTACTAGTCTTCCGGTAAGTCATGGTCCTCTAAGTATTGGGAATATATCTTCACCAACTAGTGGTCGAAATATAGATGATCAGCGGGTAGCTTGGATGAGAGATCGATCGAAAAAAGATAGTCATAATCGAAGTAAGTAATACTTGTTTTTGTTTCCATTTTCTCATTGGTTGTTGCTTTTTCCGATATGAAAATGTGATTTATCGAGTTTATGATTTTTTCGGTAAAGTAATCGATCATTCGTTTAAACCATCACACTGGAATAATCAGAATGAATGTCTAAGTAGTTTTATCATCGACTTATATTCCACAGAAATAATCTCACATGAAATTATTTTATTTTTCAAGAACGTCATTTTCGTAACACCTCGTTTATATAGATTTCTTAGACTATAAGCAGTTAAATTTCTTTTAATAGGTATTATATCTAACCTACTTTTTTTCCCACAGTTAAAAAGATGTATTATTTGTTAACTGTATGATGTAAATACGCGGTTAGTAAATTCTTAATTTTTGCAAGATCTATATCAAGTTCCACCAATGCTTTTGTCAACTGATTGTCTTCTATACACATTGAAGTGAACAGTCGCTGCATAAGCGTAATACATACTGTAATAATCACAGGTAATACAATTGAGATTCAAATATCTTTTCTGTTTGTACAACAATTTCTGCTTAGTGGTAGCGCCTTATTCAAGTACCTGTCAACTTTGTAGTTTCCCCATCTTCCAACTTTTCGTTGAATCTTTATATTTACAACGAAATTCTTTTTAGAAAATTAAGTCATCTTAAAATTGCTCTTCGATAGGATCTCTTGATAAAGTTAGTTTTATACACCTCCAGTAGCGTTCATGGTTAGTTTAAATATATGTGTAATTGTAACTTGAAAGGATACGCTTTGAATGTTTTAAATTCAGCCTAAAAGACTATATATATTTTCTCTCTCTCTCTCTCTCTTAGTTGAACGTAAGCGACGAGATTATATTAACTGCCAAATTGCTGAACTTGGAAGTTTATTACCTGAAGATATGTTCAGAGATGGGTATGGGATTTCAGCGTTTTTTTTTTTTTTTTTTTTACAAAACTTCCACTCATACTTATTTCTTTTATTATTTCGGATTATTTATTACTATTATTATACTTCGTTACACAAATTTGTTAGATTTACCAACGTTTTAAGTTGTGCGAAATCCTATTCTAACCTATTTTCATTATTTTACAACCAAACTACTGGTATTTCACTCTTAATATTGATAAAATTGGAACTGAAAACAGAACACATTAAACGACCTATAAAATCTTTAAAAACAAAATCGAGATAGATACTGTAAACAGAGTACACCAACTAGAAAACTAACTAGACGTAATTATTGGAGTGAAGTAAGAAAATAATTTTAACATAGTGTATCGCACATATGGTTGGTAACGTGATACAATAAATGCCCTGGTATGGCCGAGAGTGGGGTGGGTTCGCCCTCCCTCTTGAAATACTCTCACAGGGCCGCGGGTATACAGCCTCTGCCAGGGAAGTCCTACTCACTGCCTTCTCGTGGCGGGGGTGTTGTTTACGAAAATGAGAGGACGAAAAGCGAATGTCCGGCGCTTTAACCGGATTCCAAATCAATGGTGCACATGGGCACCAGTATCCTGCGGGAACAAATGGCGTATGAACCAATCGTTGGTCACCGGCTACCATGGGACTGCATCTCCTTACGATGCTCCACTGCCTTGTGGGTTAGACCTTTAGGTCAAAGGCTCGGGGTGTGGCCCCCTAAGATAACCACCTGCTTCGGTCTGGGCACCCGGGCAGTATCGCAGCCCACACGCAATTAATGAACTGAACTGTCTATTAACTGTCTAAAAAATAAATAAAGATTATGATATATGAAATAGTGGGGAAACTTTAAATGAGCTGTGTATGAACCCTAGATACTCTATCAGGCCTCACACACAAAATTTTAGGAAAACGTATATTGAGATTCTGTTAAGGGGTCATTCACTTTTAACAAAATTAACACTTATACAATTATTAGCGCTATGAATGTCACCTTATCCTCAGTAAGATAAATCCATCAAATTGTTGTAATCCCAAATCATTTTGCTTGTTATAATGCCTATAAATATGTATTCATTAGTTTAAATCTTCATTTCTAATCATTAAAGTTCATACATAGCAACTCTAGTCCATAAATTTAGTTAGGCCTCGAAATGGGCATTTTACGCTAAAAGGTTTTCCGATTATGAAGAATATCCTCTGTCAACAACGAATAAAATTCCACCAGTGTTCTATGTTTGAAGCGTCTATTTGACCCAGTGTCAGCCTGAGGATCCACTACTTCCATATGAATCTTGTGTCTAGCTATCTTAACATCAAAAGAAAATTACCCAGTCGGTAAATTAAACTCCTGTTTGAACACTTTAGGGCCTTCGAAATGTTTTGAACACTTAAGCGTAGAAAATACATTCCTAAATAGATTTCAATGAGGTCTCAAATTAAGCGTAGTTAAGTTTCTTATATTATCTAGGCAATCAGTTGAGTTTGATTTCAAATACTATTCTTACTTCTGCATACAATTCAGGTGCAGAAATATCCTTATCCTGCTCTTTCTTATTGATTCATCTAGTATTTCAAGAATATCAACGATAAGTGCAAAATCTGAGAGGTACTCATTTGTTTTAAAATTATTTAAGAACTCATGTCGTATTTTTATTTTAAAGAATATTAAGATTTATTCCGCCAGATTCCGAACTCACTTCAGTTTTTCCACATTTTTAAATGATCTCAAATCGTAGTTTAGCTACCGTACTGCTCAAACTAATAGTCAATGGCTATAGGCGAATATCATTTGGCCAAATTAAACTGTCCCTCTGTTTTTATCTAGACGAGATTGCAAAAAGTGATTCACCCTAGGTAATCCAAAGTGATCCATAAATACATCAACCCTAAACTATTAAGTCACAAATTGCAATGTAATTCAATGTGAATATCATCCTCGATCTTCGCATAGTATGTATATACACCTCATTACATATAATAGTAGGTTGATAAGATGTCGCACTTCCTATTATACAAACAGTCGTCAATATTTCCTAGAAGTTTGTCGTTCAAACCAATGTGCAGATTTAAACGTTAAAACTAACTAAATATTCTTTGTTTGATAAGAATCAAACTTTTACCGTTTAGTAGCTTCAAAATAGTCATTCCATATCCCTCCTAATAAATTCCTTTGAATGTTTTTTGGCCATGAACAGTTATCTACAGTTGATTGATGTCTGAGTAGTAATGACTAGTGTCATTTATGGGTGTCCTGCCCTTTATTGCTAATCTAATTCTATTGACCAAGTTGTCACTTATCTGAGTGGACTAAGTTGAAATTTTATGAGGTGATTGTGTGTGTTATCGGGTGGTCATCTCTTACAGAAAATCACTAAAATGCAGGAGTATCATATAATCTTTATACTTGTCATATATATGAATTGGCATCATCTGTTTACGCATATATGCCTGTATGTGCTTGTTTTTCGTTTAAAGTGATGGTAAAAAGAACAAAGGAAATATATTGAAGAATTCAGTGGAATTTATTTGTCTATTACGTTCGGAATTGGCACAAATACCGGAAGTTCGACGAGAAACTAGTTTAGCTGCAAAAGTTATCGGACAATTGGTCAAACGTATTCAGGTAAGCATTAAAGTAGTTTGTTTAGTTAACATTTTCACTTTCTTCATTAAACAGTTATTTTCCAATAATAAGAAAATAAGGTATTTTTATTGCGTCAATCACTTTGCGTTGGTATGTTTCAAAATGTTTTTGTTTATAAAGAAAAGATGGAATGTGGCTAACAGCGGAATCTAGGACTCCCGTTTCGTCTTATTTGGGACTCGTCGGTTGGATATGCCTGCACCACAGTTGATGTGGGCTCTTAATGTGTAAAACAAGTCTCTGATTAATTTAGGTGGTGTTATGTGGTGTAATGAGAAGACGAAATTAGAACTGTGTTGTATCAAGACAATCCATATCGAACAATAATGTAATCACATGTTAACCTATAAAGATATTAATCTGTAAGATAAACATATCAAAATAAATAAATGGTAACAATTGTAAAACAAATAAACAATGAAAAGCTTTATTAACACCAACTCTTGGCATTGAAAACTTCAAATCAATATTACAAGGGTATATTTAATGTAAGTACAAATTGTATTTCTGAATACAACAGGGGAATTTGAATGAATTCAATCGCTTGTTTGTAATCTCTGTTTAGTGCTAAAAAAGGACGGCTGCTTATCGTCTATTTTTTAAAGCTTTTTTTTTTACAACGACATGTTCTTTGACACAATCAAAGGTCGACAGGTATCCCTTTCATGTTACCACCATCTGTGTATACAAATTTACATGTATCTGCCAAAGCAGTTACATTGGTAGAACAGAAAGGAGAGCCTACGTCCAATTCAAAGAACATATTCCGAACAGTTTGAGATCAAACGGACTAAAAGCATTTAGCAGCGCTGTCGCAAGACATCTCCTTGACACAGGATACGAAGTCGATATACTGAAGTCCTTCAAGGTGATCAACAAACAATCAAATTCAAACCTTTTGAAATTCGCGGAAGCAATAGCAATCAAACGTTTAAAACCAGATCTTTGTATACAAAAAGAAACAGTAATAAGTCTTTCTTTGCCCTGGTAACATTCACCCCACCCCCTTTTATTTTATTTATTTTTATTGCGTCATTTCAACTCTTTCTGAATTTTATAATTACATCACTCATAACTGACCAATTTCAATTCCTATCTCTCTTTATTAACATTAATCTATTTTCAGTTACTTCATTACATAATCGTCTAATGTGTTTTAATTCCATGATTTCTAATCACTATTTCAATTTTCTGGAACCTTCCCTCCCAAACTCTATATATTCGAAACAAAATTTTATGACCTCATTAACTCTAACGAAATTTTTACCACATTATGTTACATATATTCATCATTCATCGCCCTCTGTTGTATAAGTATGTCAATATCTATAATAACGTTGAATTTCAAATATTTTAGGTTGTAAGCAGCTGATGAGAACCTAACGAAATAAAATGAATTCATATTATTCTGCATCAATCTTTATTCTTACTCTCTTTAAAATAAGATATTATTGTCTTATTCATGTGATACACACACAAAATTAGTGTATTAACTACACTGAAGTTATTGTATCATTTTAACATATCGGTTTACGCATTCAATTTATTTATTGTTTTGACGTTATACGTTGGAACTTTACTGCAATCTCATTTAGTTTGACTAGTTTGATAGAAACTCCGGTTTTCATGTGATAAGTGAAACTCAAAAAATAAACACAATAATGTATATTTTTGGATGTGAATGTAAACTAGTTAGAAAACTAGCGTACGAATGACAGTATTATTGAATGAGATATTTCCTAGATTTATATTATTGAAGGATCTGAATGGCTTCAAATACGTGAGTGTAAGTGGGGTTTATGGGCGTACTGTTTTAAGTTCTACACATTCGAAATTTATGGACTATTCAATGAGGATAATCAATTAACTAGTATTCACAAGGCGCTTCTGTGTTACATTGAGGGATTTTGAGAGTTGGTGTAAGATCAAATGTGTATCTATGTATTTGTGCATGTGGAAACTTTTCTGTATGCAATCCACGTGAAAATAACCGTTTGTTTCATCCTTAACGTCGCACAGTACATATGCAGGAGTCGAAACTGTTTGCTGCTGGCAAATTATTCTAAAACTTGTCACTGGTTATTTTTTTAATAACTCATTTAGTGCATATTGTTATGATAATTTCATTTATATAGCTTGTAATCTCATACTACTCTTTGTTCATCCTAGTCATTTGGCTAAATGTTAGACGTCAGATCTTTTGATTTACGCTTGCTGGAGGGAAGTAATTGAATTATTTTATATGGTAGAGGCGACCTGCTTAAATATCTGGGCTAATTGTTCCTGCTATCTGGATATTTCGACGAGTTATCTTTTTACTCGTTTGTTTTAACACGTCATTATGCCTATTAATCTCATGACTATTCAGGTGCGTTTGTGAAAAGTTTACGACATTTCGCTGTACAAGTTACGAAAGAGCCCAATCAAAGACATCGTGGTTGCTGAATATATGTATCGAATAGAATATACATTATTCAGATGTCGTGTCCTGAACTGCTAACATCTAAATGGTGACCACTCAATATTTATCACAAGGATTGACCAAGAAATAAAAATAAAGAAACCTATTGAAATAATTTGTGCTGAGAATTCTATATTACACCTAAAATATAATACTGAATAGAGCCACTAATAAAATATCCAGTTTTTTCCGAAACTGAACGTGATTAAAAACGATCGTAATCGCGATAAATTGTATTCATAGAGAACCTAAATGCAATCTGATATACCACAACAATAAGCTATACAATCACTGGATCACAACATTAGTTAACGAAAATGTTGTTTTGCGTTTTTTTTCCTCACTCTGCAACACGTCGATCGCCAGTAACCACCAACAAAATTATAATCTACCAACAAACTGAATTTTAATGCGAACGAACTGAAATCACGTAACCAGTACACCATCTTTCATTACATAAGGTGTTATTAACAAATTAACTTAATTGAAATTTTCTAATAACAACATTAGTACTAGCTCAACTGCGAACCGTTAAATTACTGATATTTGATTAGCAAATTGAAATCCCAATACTACTCATCATTTTTAGCTGATAGAATTATATTAATCTTAATACCTTATCTGATTGTCTGCTTCTTTGTCTAATGTAATTCGAGTTATCAGCATGAGTAACTAGCGATAGATTGATACTATGAACATTTACATGCACAATTCATAACCAATTCATTAATTTCACATACCCTCATATTTTTATGGTATATATACATATATATAATTGGTTTTTTCACGAATTATCATTTACTTGCGATAATGTTAAATATTGTTACATAGTGTTGTAAACTATATTGATTATTAACTTTTAGGCTGTTTACATTCTATCCTATTTACGCATTATTCTTTGTTTGCTGTCTCTTCTGATATCTTTGTCTTCTCGTAGTTTCGTTTTTCGAATATTCTTCTTTGTTTTTCGTTTGTTGATCATTTATTTTGTTATTATTATTATTATTACCATTGTTAACGTCAAATAATGATTAAATAAACTAACTCATTTATCAGCTACTTGAGTATGAGATACACTCTAGTTTTAATAGAGGGTTAATAATACTACCCGGTTGCTCAAACCGATATAGCTGGGGAAAGGTTCTAACTTGGAACTTGGTGATTGAAAGTAGAAGTTGGTTTTCATTCATACTATGATGGTTGTTGAGCTCAGTGTATATACTGAAGAAATATTTATAAATTATTATTATTGTTTTCTTATCCGACGTATTTGAGTTTAAAGCAAACTATACACAGTAAACGTTATTTTATTCACTGGACAATGAAAAAATGACGTGTAACTCTATCCATTGGTTTTTTATGTTGTGAATTAAATAATGTCCTACATTTGGAGTTTTTCGTGGAATGTATGGATTTTAATTGTTAACGAAGACCGAGGGGAATGAGTTAATTAAAATTTACAATGACAGAATTTGAATGGGCTATACCAGTGGGTGGTTGTAATCATGTCAGAGTTTAGATGAGCTAAGTATTTTTGAATTGACCTTTCGTTGCTCATAACCTTTTTTTTTCTGTCTACATTCCTGACTTACTCATGCAATAAGTGCAAATTTTCATATTCAAATGTAACCCGCAATTTTGTTGTGTGACTGCACTTAAACCGGAGTGGATTGGGTGAAATTTAAACATGCAACTTGCTAATTAAAAGGCAAATACGTTAACCACTAAGCCACCGATACTGAATGTTTAACTTTTGGTTTTAACCACTATGGGTAAGCAACACATGATCCCTCATTGTTTCATGTAACGTTTTTATATTTAATTATTAAGTATTATCATCAGAAGTTATATATAATAAAGCACTTACAGTTCTTTTTATTCACCTACAAACCTCTAATTATCTTGTATTGAAAAAATCACTTTCTCACCTTCAAGGAATTAGAATCAGTTACAAATGTAGCATCTATGCAAACTTCACATGCAAATCGAAATAATCCGGATTATCAAAATCTGTATCAAGAATGGAGTATATTGCATGAAAACAATTTACTAAATTCAGTGCCGATTTGTACAACTAACTCACCAATCACAAGATCCTCGTTTCCACAGTCCACAACAGCTGGCGGTTCATCACCCGGCCTATCTTCTGTTGGTACAGATGAAATGATTAATAGTGATACAAAAGTTGTTTTCGCAAGTAAGATGTTATTGTCATTTATTATCCTAACAATGTTGGAATTTCACCTTGTATCATTTCCTTAACAAATATTGTGAATTCTGCTCGTGTATCAGGCTGCATAAAAAATTTAAGTTTACTTATGTTTATAATTACGTAACTGGTTTTAGATAAATATTTGATTCGTTTATATAATTTAATTAGTTAAATCTTGAATGATGTATATTATTTCACTGGGATGCAGTAATTCGAAATAATTTTTTCAGTTTACTGAGATCCCGAATATGCTTCACGTATGTCATGGTGTAGTGAATAAGAACACAAGTCGGGACAACCAAATGTATTTGAATACAAATTACAGAACGTCTTAATAAAATCTGAGAATCATACAGTAATTACTTTATTTGCAAAATGTTAATCAATTGTCTCGGACTTGATTGTTCTTTCGTTTCCACACCAATCATTCTTTGTTCTCGTTCTTTCTCCTTCGATCTTCCCAACCTTCTCCTTTCAGACATCTCACTTTTGATTCGTGGTACTACTTATATCTGTCGACATCAGTAGCCCACACCGCAATAGTATTTGGGACAATTCTAGACCAATATTTATAGGAAAAAATAATTCAAGAAAAAGAGGTTAACAGTACAGTAAGGTATCTTATGAAGAGAAGAGATGTTCCTTGTGAGAGTGATTTGTTTTTCTACGTGAATGACCTCAGCCGTGGTGAACAATTAAAAGCAGTTCAATAATGGATCATACAAACTTCCCCATGTTTCATTGAAATCGATACAAGGATGCGCCCTGAAAGTTGATATAATACTATAGCGTAATACTACCATTGAGATGTATATTAACTGACTAAATGTAATAAACCAGGAAGTGTTCGTACTAAGAAAGGGGAACGAATAAAAATTAACTAGCAGTTCGTTTTAAAATGATTTGCTTTGGTATTGAATACATTTGGTGACTAAAAATGTTGAGATATTAAACTAAGTTACGATGGACCAATTATACTGAGAATACAATTGCTTATTATGAATTAGAACAACATTTATAAACGAACAATATTGCTTTCGACCAGATCCTCATCAGACTTCACTCTAATATGCAGTAATATTTATATGCATATATGAAATTATTAAACCAATCAAGACAGTTCATGACTCAGTGTTAACAGTGGATTAGACTGCATAAATAAACATAATAAGTTAAGAGTACAGATTGGTAGTGTGATGACAAATGTACTAGTTGTGATAATAGTAATAAAGGCTTGTATCCATGTTTCATAGTGGGAATTAGGTCCTTTCTATAACAAATTATTTGATTAGAGTTTAATTAGAACGACAAACCACATTCTAACTCGTTTTCTTATATCTCGTCGGCACGGAATTAAATGGTGTGAAATGTATTAGCAGCACTGACATTTCAGTACTGAATGGTTAGATTTTCAGAAGACGAGATTAATTACAAGTTTTTGATTTTTACGGATTACATTAATAAATCACCCTTTTAATGCTCTATCTTTTGTCTTCTCTTGGTTTACTGTTTTTACTCAATGGAATTATTTATCACTTTATATTGCCCTTTCAGGTGCGCCAGTAAACGGAGTAGGCTTTAAAACAAACATATCTTGGCGTTGAAAACAAACGTGTTTAGTCACATCCATTTGTGTTTTCTAAAGCTCGTTTAAATAATCTTCGCTAAATATGGTCTAGTGTTTTCACTCACTCATTCCTTATATTTAAATACCGTAGAGAAGGATAAGGAACTGTATTAGCATTCTTGGAATGCTTCTGGATAGTAGACTTGACTTCTGATAGGCATTCAAATATCTTATATAATTTGTTCGTTTCCATATAATCTTCTTTTAACGTATCATGGTTTGGTTGTGGTGACATACTAAACCATGCAATCTGCATTTTGAAAAGAGATGTAATTATAGATCATATTTGGTGCATATTTGATATATAAAATGAGATCAATTACCTCAATCAATATGGATTTTGAGGTTTCGCCAACTGCTCACGTAAACTCGATCATTGAATGTAAAGCTCTTCAGTGAAGTGTTGGTCGCAGACTTACTGTTACTCCTCGTGGAGGAGCATGGACTGCCCACCAGCACTCTCCATCCAACCCTATCCTGGACAATCCTTTTCAGCTGTTATGCATCCTTTTCATATCTGTTTTTATTTCCCGACGTAATGTGTTGTTTGGCCTTCCTCTTTTCCACTTCCCTTCAGGATTCCAAGTTAGGGCTTGCCTCGTGATGCAGTTTGACGATTTTCATAATGTATGTCCTATCAATTTCCATCGCCGTTTCCTAATTTCCTCTTCAGCTGGAAGCTGGTTTGTTCTCTCCCACTGTAGGTTGTTGCTGATGGTATCCGGCCAGTGTTGGTTGAAAGTATCACAAAAAGTAGCAGAATATTACTTTTATCTAATAAAATAGCACACTTCTATTCAAAATATCAAGTAGAAAGCTGCATGTTATTGGAAGTTATTTTTATGAAATAATTGATTATGTAGCATGTATTTTGTAAGGTATTTGTTCGATTGTAAAATTAATATGCATTTATTACCCTTGATTCTTGTGAGTTTCATGTAAAATTCTTCCAATAAATATATAGTTTTAGATTCTGGCCTATAACTATCAAATAACCTACATTTTTACATCATCTGTATACTGCGAATTTATCAAAATAACTATGGGTTTACGGGATTTTGTTTAATAATACAATTATGATAATGTAGGATAGAGGTTTTAACAGTAGAAATTCTATGATAGACATCACCATTTGCTGTGCTAACTTAGGTAACTTCTTTTCACAAACCACCAACCCAGTCTCTATTCAATCAGAAAAGCCTTCAAATTAATGCACAATATATCTTCTGTCCGACTAGGAAAGTACTAATTAACTTGTCGTTTCACTTAAAACACTATTCAATTTTCAATCTATACACTGAGATTTTTGCACACAAGTTAAAGGAGAAAAGTAATACAAATTCGTATGACTGTTTTCACAAAACTTATAATTGTATTCGTTGTTTAATACTGTTTAATCGACTTGAGTAACAATCCAAGCTATATTGGGGATACGTCATAGAGGCCCAAAGGATGGGGATACGTTTCTTTCTCTCTAAATACAAAATGTTTCCTCAGAAACGGTCTGCATCAATCCCTAAACCAATGATTAAGAATAAAATATTTGAGGATGTCGACCATTTCACTTATCTTGGAAGTCTGATTGTTATGTTCGCTACGTGATTAACGCAGAATACGACACTCGAATGTATAGAACCCCCACAGTCGTAAATCAGAAGACCGGAGGAGTGCTTGTTGGGTAAGAATCAAAATGTACAGAAAATCATCGGTATTTATAGGTATTAGCGTTTGTTGTATCAACATTATAATTCAACCAATCCACAAATGGGCATTCTGTGCTACTGTCCAATAGTAGTATGTCACGTTGATATTCTAGAAAGCTCCATCACATTCTGATTGGATGAAAACTCTTCGACTCCTTGAAAGCCTCTGGAGGCTGTGTCGAAGTTCTCAGAAGCCGTCCTAACTCTGATCAGTCCTGATGGGTTGTTATCTGACGAAATCGTGGTTGCTCTTACCAATCTACATCACATTAGCAGTAGGCAAGGTGGTTATCTACCAGTCTAAGAATTGCACAGAAGTTCATTTTGTTAAACCCGCTAGTATTTGATTGCAGATGCCTTCGAGACATTGCGTATTGTATGAACTACTGACTGAGTAATTTGTGGTTCGACGGCTAATGTTGTTTACTACCACTGATACTGATACAACTAATTTGTCTTTTATTATGATAGCCTTGTTGATAACAGTATGGAAACTTGATCCTATCCATATATGCTTCAGGTTTTACACTGCTTGTAACTGACTGATTGAGTAATGATAATTATAATAGTAGTAATAACAGTAATAATAATAATAATAATTATTATTATTATTATTACTGTTATTACTACTATTATAGAAGTACTTAGTAGTAAACTAATGTGTAGAGAACCGGCCGTTGGTGATAAATATGCTTAAAACTCGTCACACCTCATTCATTCATTTTTTTCCTTTGTTCATTTGTCAATATGATGATTGCTGTACAACATTTTCAACGTGTTATGTTAGTCTGAATGACACCAATCACTTTTACTTTACTTTTAATCTATTGATCATATTTTTACTATCACACTGCTTTTTTCACCTCGTACTAATCTTCCTCAATAAAGTTATCAATCGACGTACTTTAACTATTGGATCTGAAGAAATAAAATGATAACACAACAAACCAATAAGTGTCCTATTTCTAGGTTGATTTCTGTCTAGTTGGCAAGTGAACTAGAAATTCTTTTTCAAAAAATAACTATATTCATCTTACCGTGTAGTTGTGTTGACTGTCATTATTTGTTTTCTTCATACTGTTCTTTTTCTCTCTTAAAGGTTTTACTTTGATATCGCTTACTTGTTATATGATGTATTTATTAAACAATACACTACATGTTTTATCCATAGTATACGAATCTAACTCAGTGGTCGTCGTCGTCGTAGTAGTAGTCCACTGTAGTACTTGGTTTTTTACCTATGTACGCATAAATATTTATTGTGGATTGTTGTTTCCGTTTAATGAGTTTATTTTGAAAGAAATTCCTGTCGACAATTATGTCATTATAATATCAATATTAATAACGACAATAATATTGGCGGTTCAACAAAAAAGTTTCTTTTTAAACACTTCTATTTGCTAAAGCTGTACAATTTTATTTATACAATCATTTTACACATTATGATTTGTAATAAAATAGAAAATTGTTTTCGATTAATCCCTGGTTCACTTTTTAATGACACAACAAAGTTCCATGGTGACCTAGTTTCAATTGACTCATAAATTCAACTATTAAATTACCATAATATCCACAAAACCCCTCTCTGAATAAAATCATACGTTTACTAGTGACTGTCTCCAAGAAGTATTTCCTAGAGTTCTAGTGAGAAGCAGTGACCAGTGGAGTTCAACCGGGTTTGTTGTGAGATAGTAACTCACTGAAGACAATGTTAGATGTGTCGTTCAATTTTGTGGATTAGTTGAAGTTAGACATTAATAGCGTTGGATGCCGGCTCAGTGGTCTAGAGGTTAAGCGCTCATGCACGAGACTGATAGGTCATAGGTTGAAATCTTGCGAGACGGGATCGTGGATGCGCGCTGCTGAGAAGTTTCATACTAGGACAGAACGGTCGACCAATGCTTCCAGGTTTTCCATGGTGGTCTAGATCCAATTGACTCATGAATTCAGCTATTAAATTTATTTTTATCAACTAACTACATAAATAAGATTGTACAATTTTATTTAATGAAATATTTGAAAGGTGATTTTCTTGACTAAACCTTATTTATTTTGCCTAATGATGTCACGGGTTGCTTTCCTAATTCTTTAATTATGATAACAATCACGTAATCGTCAGTCTACTTCTAACGGATTAAGTTTAGTTGTAACTTCGTCAAATACTTTTAATTTTATATTGTAATAGCTGTTAATAATACAGTAGGCAATGTGTTTAAACCCTCTACATCAATTCATGTCCGGTTATATTAATAGGATGAAATGAATACCCAACTCGTTTGTTTTACTACTTTTATGTGTATTTTGTATGTATATGCCTTTAAGTTTTGCTCATTTGTTTTTCATTTAGATCGCTCTATCGTATAGTAATGGGTCTCTCCTCTCTCAATATATATATGCTAGTCACTCTAGAGTTCGACTTTTCTCACAAACTTATATTGTCATACGTCAAAAAAAGAGACGAGTGAACTATTTTGTTTATTATCTTTAGTATATTTTATAAATTAATAATGTACCTTGTTTGTTTATGTATCTATCCGTGAATTAAAATAAGATCAGCGATGTGTTTATTGATTTTTCTTACATTGAAATCACTTAGCAATTGTTTACTTGGAAATTATCTTTATATTCTCTTGACTATCTTGAATGTTCATCATTTTAATAGAATGTTGTAGTAGGGTATTAGCTAAAGTAAAAGGCTTATATGTTTAGTGAAACGTAAATCTCCTACTTTGACGTATTGATCTTATATTAGGTCAGTTTTCTGTGTTATTCAACGTGTAAACTTTCGTCAGTTTTTATTAAATGTTAATGTTTCAACTAAAATCAGTGACTGGCTTGATTAAACATAGACTTGGACGTGTTGCAACCAACTTTTTTTTCATGTACGTACCTACTTGTCCCATGAAAGAAAAATTTCCATACATTTCAAAGAACATTGACATAGTGATGGCAATTAATTCCTTCATCTTAGTCATTCACTTAAATTGCATACTCTGTCTTTAGCCACATGTCCAAAATCGGATATCTTGGTCTATTAGTTGAATTTATTTTTGTTCCCTTAAGACTACTGGAATTGATTATCAAATGAACAGAAATATTTATTGTTATCTTGTTGCGATATATTAGGAACATACGCTTAAGTTAGAGTTTCAAGTTTATCATCTACTCTTATATCAACTTGGTGTTTGTTTGTGACCACAAAATCTGGTAGTAAGTCTAATCAAATCGTTTATTATTTGAGGGATGATCGCTTAATATTTGGTTACCGATACTGAAACCTAGTTCTGATCTGCGGCTTTATTATTGAGTGTACAAACGTGTACATTTTCTAGTTTTAAAGACTCTCATTTCTAACTTATTTAAAAATAATTTGAGAAGAAAATACTTAACTAGTATAAAAAGAGTAGGAAGTCACCTTGACCAGTTGGATTGTATATTGTCTCGTGATCCTTGATAGTTAATACTTCAATATAGCATAATTCGTACAAACTGTTATGGTAGAATCACAAATAAACGGTTTAGCTTTTATCGTCTCACTGATAAATGATCTACTGACTATTAAGTTTATGTTGACACCAGCTTCAATGAAAATATCGAAATAAGGATACTTTCCTACTCTTAATTTTATACATGATTTCCAATTCTTAATACAACAAGTAAATCAATGTTATTAATAGTCTATTGTTTTTAAACATGATTAAACTAGTTTGAATAATTATGATTCTATATTGTACTATATTCTACTCACAATTTGAGGTACAGTTAAGGTCTATATCTGTGAGCTAATAATATAAATCAACTTAAAACAATGTAGTGATGCGGAAAAATCTTTATGTGTATATCATCGCACTTTTTAAATACTCACTGATAACAACTAGTCTTGTATTTGGACGACTCTGTTTATGAATATTCTAACGTCGAAATCTGAAATTAAATTCGAATTTATAAACCAATAGTAAATGTCTACTCTTGAGGCCAAAATCATAAATAGATCCGTTCTTAATCTATAGCTTGAAAATTGATTCTCTCCAGTTAAGTTTTGACTTAGTTGTTACTCTCCCTCTTCTTGTAATTAGAAACTTTCCAGCTTCTAAATACTAAATGACATCTTTTATTTCTTAAATAATAATAATAATTTTATATGTTATACTTCTTTCTCGTTTAGATTCTATGACTTCACCGATTGTTGGATCTGCTCCAGTACGTAGTAATCCACTAAGCAGTTTTCCGAGAATAAATTCGCCTGTTTCTAGCACGAATTTCTCCACCCGACCTACTGGGGGCGGTGGGACTGTCATAGACTCACCTTTAAGATTAATACGTGCAAGGTGTACATCGTTGACAGTGTCTACAACAGGGGTTAATAGTTCATCTAGTGATGTAAATATGCCTTGTGTACGACTTCATGCCCCTGAATATCAACAACAGCAGACTAATAAAATGAGAAATCAACGTATTTTTCAACCAAATCAATCTCCTCAACCACGTATTTTCCAACCCGGTAGTCAGTCACAGTTATGTTGTTCACAGTTCCAATCTAAACCTATATCACAATCTCAGCATCCTTCATCTTCGTTATCTCCTCAGCATCATTTAACTGTTCAGCATCGATTACAGCTATCTAGTCGTTCAGGAATAACTTTTGGATCGATTCCAAATCAGCAATACATTAATTCACACAATATTAGTGCAAGTTTACCGGTGAATGTTAATCCGTTACTTTGTGGTATACAAGATTCTGACAATAATGATTTGAACGATGATAAGGTAAACTGAATCCACGATTATATTGTTTATTATTACCATATGTGTTGTTTGCCTTTGTTGTTGCCAAACACTCGCAGAATTAACGGGGAAAGAAGACCCTGTTGATCTTGACTCTAGTCCGACTTTGTGAAGAGACATGATGGATGTAGTATAGGTGAGAGCTGGGTCCTTCGGAGCCTAGCGCAAATGAAATACCACTGCTATCATTTTTTTCTTTACTTATTCAGTGGAACGGGAACGAAATTATGTGTTTAGTTCTGAACACATTCCAGGGTGCGTGGTCTATCGCTGAGTACTTCGGTATCTTGGTCATGTCATGACGAGTTGTGTTGCAAATCACAATCATCAAACGTAAAAAGAAAATACATAGATACATTTACACTCATGTCCGTTTATAATGATCTTGAATTATGTAGATAAAGGAATTTCAGATTCGTATCACACTTATCTACTTCGACTTAAGCAACAGAGATATCATACATGGAGTATGAATCGAATCTCAGTACATCAAAACCGTACCTTGTAAATTAGTCTTGCTAACTTTAAACATATTAATGCTATATTATTTCATACAAGGATGATATCCTATCCCGGATAACTTCACACAATCTCCTTGTGGTAGTCTTCATTGTCTTGTAGTACATGAAGTGAACTTTCTAACTAATTGCTAATTGAAATATTTTATGAGACAACATTATTTTTATGTTTAAATGACATTGTATAATTTATACAAAATAGATTTCATTGTATGACAAATTTAAACTTGCGAGTAAACACTAACTTTACAATGACTGAAGTCAACCTTTGTGAGTACGTCGTGAATTTATACGTTTGTTTTTCTCCTGTGGAATTGTTTATTACGGAAAAATACCAAATGTAGGATTTTTAATAACGGAATCGATTCTAACGATTTTCACAATTCTCCTTCCCTTATGGAAGCATTCCACAGAACAATAATGTTGAGATTCTTCGTTGGTGTATTTTAACACTTCACTATTAGCTTATCAATCAAAATTTGACTTATAATTATGTGTATTGGTTTAAGAAATATACAAATTTTCTCAAGTGGTTCCATAAGTGAAGCATCTACTTGAAATATCACGACCATTTGAGTCAGGCACAGTGTCCAGGAATCCATGAAACTCATCTATCAAATTCATCTTCCTTAATATGTGGCATTTCAAAATACAATATACTCTCAAGTTATCAGTATTTGACTATAAACGCTTTGAAAGCATAGCTGGTGTATTTTGGTATCATTGAGTCAGCAATGTTGAGGTTAGATACAGTGAATCTCCATCAACTGTAGTAGATGGGGTATGTATTACGTATCTCTAACCACCATCTACATTGACACGTATTGTTGCCTGATGTAGGGTTAGATAGGTGTAATATTCCTATATGATCATCAGTATACATCGGTTGTCACTGATATAATCTGGTTCATTCGAAAACTTATGGTATTTCATAAGAATCTTACTGTAGAGTTTCTTTGGAACCGAAACACATTGCATACTTCCAGTCATTTCGCTACAGATTCGAACAAGGCTCCACCTAAGTCTGTTTAGGCAATCCGGTAATCTCACCATGTGGTGTATACTGCTTATATCAACAGACATAAATAGTATGTAAAACCAATCGGAAGTCAGAAACTTGACAACAGAAGGTTAAGATCTAGTTTAAGAGAATAGGAGGGAAAATAGAAAAGAATTGTAAACTGGAAGAATCATACATAATGTGAAGGAAAAATCATCGAAATTTACAAATGAAGTATTCAGTGTATGGTTCTCATATTTTGCCAAGAGTTTCTGTAATTTTGATTATCCTTACTTGAGTTCTCTATCATTACAACCAAGTCTCACACTCGAGTACTTAAATCAATACTTTCAAAATGAGTTATATTCAGAACTAATTTCAAGTAGTCAACTAATGAATAAATATACCTACTCAAAAACCAAACTAAATCCCCATAGAATAGTTTTTTTTTAAAAAAAGAAATCAATATAATTGTCTGAAAATGTCTGTCTGAAGCCTACACTTGGTTCAAATACATCTATGATAATAACAAACTTAAAATATGTTTGATTGCTTTGATAAATACATTTCTTTTTTAAACATAGTTGCCTAGTTTATATTTAAACAACAACAAAAAAGTATGAATTAAGCTCAGATCATATAGGTCATTTATTAACAAATACATAATACAGTTCACATACACAGAATCTAAGTTGTAATCTGATCATCATCAATATTTTATATCTCAATCTGATCCCATCAGATCTTAATCGTAAAGTGAATTCAATTCATCAAATTATCTGAATATTACTATGATTATTTTTTAACTGTTTTTATATGTATATTTATTTGCGTCAATCATAAGCCAAATAGTAAGTTGAATTCATGTGAATAATGATATTTGTTTTCTACATTGAGAGGCTTATCATGGTAGTTTATGTGAACTGATTAATTAATAAACAGAATACACCCATTATGACATTAAATAAGAAAGAAAGATTAGTTCAGCGAAGAGTTCTCTTTTCGGCGAATTCATTTTCAAAGCTGTACAATCGTAAATATAGATACTTATTTTTACAGGATGATATAATACTGATAATAAACTTCTGTTATACATGGTGACAGTGAGGTTAAATAAACAAAGGTAAAAAAAAATTTTTTTTTAAACAAGAAAAGTTGAATAATCGTTTGATAATTAATGGCTGAAGTATTCATTGGGTAAGGATGGTTCAGCATGATAAAATAAAATGTTGAAACAGAGATGAAATGTGATCGGAATGATCGTGGAAATAAAATATATGTTACCACAGTTATCGACAAATGCACAAAAAACTTAATATCAGACCTCACTAAAAGTTTAAAAACCACAGAAACACAGCACAACTTTCCTAACAATCCTGAGAGATATGTGTTTAATCATTCTTCAATATCCCTGACAAATGTACAATTAGAAGCCTTATCTTTGGGGATAAAATTCTGTGACATAAATGAAAGAGTTAACAAAATCAACACACATGTTCAATTCGAAAACTTAATCAAACAAACAAATGGTTTTAATCCAATCTCTGATCAAGAATTCCAACGTTTCAAATCTACTCTTCTTGACAGCTGCAACCAATATATTAGCACAAAAGTAACAGGCAAAAGTCTACTTACAAAAGAACATAGAAACCAGATAAAACTACTTAGAAATAATAAAGACTTGATTATAACACGTCCAGATAAAGGTGCTGGTTTAGTGCTGCTAGATCGCAAAAGTTATGTTGAAAAAATGACAACGTTATTATCAGATGACACCAAATTCTCAAAACCCATCAAGGAAAAAAACAAGATTGAAATTATAGAAAAGCAACTAATTGATGTCCTTAAGAGAATGAAAAATGAGCAGTCAATCAACGAACAGGTCTTTGAGCACATAAAACCGACAGCATCAATAATACCGCGATTATATGGTCTGCCAAAAATAACCGATTCTCGATATGTCAGGACCCCCTTACCACCCTGTAGCAAAGTGCTTGGCGAATCTCTTAGAACCCGTTAGAAAACTCATTTGTAAACATTCCCTACGTGATACTTTTGAATTTATCGAGTACATAAAAGAAGTGAATGTAAGTGACAAAATTATGCTATCTCTGGATGTAGAATCATTATTCACTAATGTTCCACTCACTGAGACCATTAATTTGATCTGTAAGTACATAAACAACAATGGGATAGACATTGGGATACCTGAGGTCTATTTGAAGGAACTATTACTACGTTGCACTTGCAATGTACAGTTCACGTTCAAGGATGTAATTCACAGACAGAAGGATGGTATAGCAATGGGATCCCCACTTGGTCCATTACTGGCAGATTGCTTCATGGCCAGTTTAGAAAACAACCAACTCAAAAGAATTATAGAAAACCTCCGCTTGTATAAAAGGTATGTGGATGATATCTTTATCATTTGTGACAACAAATGTAACTTAAGGGATCTCCTAGAGACATTTAGTAATTGTCACCCATCAATAAAATTCACACTTGAAGTTGAAAGCAAACAAAATATTCACTTCCTTGATGTAGATATGACAAGAAAACAAGATGGTACTTTAAAAAGTTCTATCTACAGGAAACCCATGTGGAATGGCCAACTATCACACTTCCACAGTTGGGTTCCTATCAGCCGAAAAAGAAACTTAATGATAACTCTCGCCACAAGAATACGAAGAATCTGTAGCCCTGAGGTCGTAGAGGAAGAATTGAGCCTTTTAAAAGAGATACTTATCAAAAACGGATATCCTTCTATATTCATTGATAAGAACATGAAGCCAAAAATGCCAAAACCACAAACAATTACAGTAGAAAAGAAAACTTTGTACATGAACATCGATTTCAAAGGTGATAGAGCCGCACATATCTTAAAGAGGAGAATTTCGGATTCTTTAAAAGGAACATTCTTCGCAGCAACATTGCGAATATTATTCTCCAGCCGATCACTGTTCACCAATAATCTGAAAGATAAATTATCGCATCTGACCAACTCAATGTGCATTTACCAATTTACCTGCTCTTGTGAAGCTAGGTATATAGGCCGTTCGATGCGTACTTTATCCAAAAGAATTCAAGAACATTGTCCGGCGTGGCTAAAAAGAGGAGGCAACGGCTCAATAAGAATTTCTATAATGGAACACCTTGTGAACACAGGTCACTCAATCAAGACAGACTCTGCGTTCAAGGTCATCTACAAGGTAAGTAGAAGCCTTCCTAAGACAGTTAGACTGCATCTTCTTTATATTGCCGAGGCAATAGCCATACATTTTGAAAAACCAGAATTATGTGTACAAAAGAGACTGGTACAACCTCTTCTTCTACCATGGTCTTAATGTATTAAAAAAAATTTTTCTATTTCTTCATACTCTTGTTCCCTTACAGCCACCTGCTTCACCTTCCATCTTCCCTTCAAATCTTCTACCCCCAACCGGTTTGTTTTTATTTCCGCGATCATTCCGATCACATTTCATCTCTGTTTCAACATTTTATTTTATCATGCTGAACCATCCTTACCCAATGAATACTTCAGCCATTAATTATCAAACGATTATTCAACTTTCCTTGTTTAAAAATTTTTTTTACCTTTATTTAACCTTACTGTCACCATGTATAACAGAAGTTTATTATCAGTATATATATATTTGCGATTGTACAGCTTTGAAAATGAATTCAACGAAAAGAGAACTGTTCATTGAACTAATCTTTCTTAACTGATTAATTGTAGCAGAAAATGCTTATGTTGTGTTCCGCATCATATTTTCATTTATTCGTTCGTAAGTTGTGTAGATTGCGACAAAATTATGTATCGACTCAAAATAAAATACAGATGAATTTCCAAATGTAGGTTGGTAAACAACTTTCAATCACACTTTTTGTGTGCGAAGGTTACTAACACTATATACAATCCTAACTAAATATTGGTGAGGTTGGATTCGATCTATTAATGTGACAACTTTAAACAGTTATTTTAGACACTAAATTGCCGCTTCATAATAAAATACAAATATAAAATAAAGAAAAGGAAGGCGTTGTATGATAACAAATTCAAGAGTATTTCGCCACTAAAACGGATCTTTTGCCATATCACCACCAACAACTTCCATTTATGTTACAGACATTAACCAATTTGTCCACAGCTACCGAAAGGTCTCGAATTATCAATTGACGATTTTATAGAATAATACCATTTCTCAATGTGGGCACCACTAGTCAATAAAACGAGTGACACATTGCGCTAGTTGACGGGTGAACGTGCGTAACATTTAAAAATGGCAGTAAAATCGCAATAATTATAACAGTCTAATATGTACTCATTTTATTTCAGCTATATGCAATTCAAAATAGATGCAAAATATCTATTTACCTCATTGGACTGTAGCAAAACATATTGACTTCAATATGAAGCAATCAAAGACGAAAGTTTTATTTATAGTGGAAAGATTCGGTTAAACTAGAAGACATCTGACCCACAAATTTGAGTATAAGCGCATCTCACTTAATTCACAACATTTTCTCGCTTTTCTAATGAACAGCAAATTCGTTTACAGTGAGAAAAATTACCTATTAATCAATACATCAAAACTTTGATGGTCATAATCAGCTACTATTGAAAGCGAGGAATAGATAAGTGTTGTTGGCTTTTTTATAATTGGAGTTGTTTGTTTGGAAGTACCACCCTTGACATAAAAATCAACTATTATAATACTTTTTAATAATACCAGTTGAGCAAACGAGTATACAACATTCATGTTGTATGCGGTGAAGTCACATTTCCCAAGGTTGTTGATTAGAAGTAGTAGTAGTAGTAGTGTGATGGACACTTCTCACAAGATTGTTTGTAAGTAGTATGTAGCGGAACGTGGCTTCAAATTTTTGCAACAATTGTCGGGTAAAGTGAAAAAGTTTCGGTGCATTGAAAGCACTGAGTTGGCAGGACTTTTTGAGGCCAGTTGAGAGGAGATATCAGACTGCAGATCATACCGAAAGATGCAAATAGACGATTGAAGGTCATGTATAATGTGTTATATGAACACTTTGTAACTTCTCACAGTAAATACATTCTCCCAGCCCATTGTCGTGTCTTATACCATTATCACTATTATTGTTTAATTCATTTTTACTATAATTTGTTTTTTTTTTATGTGCTTTCATTTTGTTTGTGAAAATCATTCATGCTCGGTGGGTATTTCACTTCCCTTGAACCTAATTAATAATCAATTTTTGAAAACTCTAAAAAACTTCTATCTGTTAAATAAAATTCACTGTTTCACATCAATTATTATCGTTTGTCAGATTATATATATATATATATATATATATATATATATATATATATATATATTGATTCAGTAGCATGGTTCTTAATGTAATCTAACGCCTAGTTTTGACGTCACAACTTGTTCATAATTCAAAGTATAGGACAAAAGTATTTCTTCGTCACCGTTGTAGTAATAAGTGAATTTATGGTCTCTTTCGACGTTTGTGTGTCTATTTATGAATGTCAAATTTAGCTTTGTTGCTAAAATACCAGTAAAATGCATTGTGCGTAAATATATTGTTGAATTGGTCTAAATATTTCAACTCTGATATTTAAGCGGGTATGATTCTAAGTTTCTTCTTTTACACTCACCAGAACATCTTGATTGCTCGTATTTTCAGTGGTTTTGTATCATTACAGTTCCTTTTTATCTATATTAAAATCATCGAGTTATTTGAATTAATATCAAATGAAAAAACGAACTGTCTTACAGCAAAATCACATCAGTACAATATGGGTTTAGACTGTTTACAACATTTTCAACACATCTACTGAGTGTATCTCACTCAAAACTTTTAATCATCTTTTCATTCATTCAGTGTGCGAACAGTATGTAATACGGTATGCTTTTCATTCAAGATTTCATTCCAAGTCCCAACTTCTATCATAGTTATTTTTCATCGGTGATATTCAGCTTGAGCGCTACGCTGACATGTTCATAAGAGACAGTTGTGGCTTGGTCCAAACGCTTGAAATGAAATTTTTGATGAAAATCATACCTTATTATGCAGCACTCACTCATTAATTCAAGTGGTTAGGTACGACATAGTACTGAACATTAAAAATATTGCTGTTAACCTCAGCCTTTAAATTGTCTCATAATTTTCAAATATATATATATATATATATATATATATATATATATATATATATATATATATATATATATATATATAATTGTTATTATTAATGGCTTTATTCAATATTATATTTTGATACAATATAGAATTCTCAGCACAGTGTATTTCAACAAGTTACTTACGCAAAAAACAGTAACAAAGACAAAAAAGGTAAAAAAACCCCGAAAAACTGTACAACTTTTCAAATTAAGGACATGTTAAGAATACAGGTTATTGACTAGGTTAACTCTAACAACCTGTTCGTCACAGAGTATATTTACTAGGTAAGGTATTATAGAACTTTTATACTTTTGCTTGCGTGCATGGATTTTAATGTAATTATGTCTCGTTCTACCAGAAGATATACAAGGAGAAAGATAAGAGTAAAGGGGATTGTTAGTATCTGATAAAATAACACCTGGCAGGAGTTTGCATGACTTTCGATGTCTATCCACAACCATATTAATTACGACCTCGAAAGATTCACCACACACCTTGCTAACTGCCTTCAGCACTCTCCGCAATACAACAAAGTCTTTTCTCAAAGGCCCGGGAAAGAATAATGGAGAACAGTAAAGAATAATAGGTAATATGCAAGAATTGACAAATTGTAAGAGTAAATGACGAGTAATCCCAAGAGCATGCAATCTCTTTATGTAATAGGTCAAACGGAAAACCTTTTTTGATAACAATAAAACGTGGGAAGACCAAGAGAGATCAAAGGAAAGGGTAATGTCAAGGTAATTGACCTTCGACACTGTGTTTATCAAAGAGTCTCCAAATGGTGTTTAGATTCCGTTCATGTCTCATGCTAAAGTTAACAGCTTGGCATTTAGACGGATTAAGTATTAGACCATTACCAACAGACCAACAATCAATACGAGACAAAAACTCATTGATTTCTATGGGATGTAAAGAGGAAGAGATAGTCATACATACAGTGAGATCATCTGCATATATCACAAAAGTGTTTTCTGTGGAAGATGGCAGATCATGCAGAAAAAAAAGAAAAAAGAAGAGGTGAAAGAACAGCTCCTTGTGGTACACCTTCATGAGACAATAGAAACTCTGAACACTTTCCTCCAAATATAGTGTACTGTTCCCTTCCAGAGAGGTAGGAACATAGCCAGTTGGTTATCCAGCTGTCAGTGTTGACGCTGAATAACTTGTTACTTAAACGTTGTCTTGGTACAGATTCAAAAGCTGAAGTATAGTCCAGAAAAGCGCATCGAACATACTTCTTACCCTTTTCTAAGTTGAACACTATATTGTGATGCAGAACAGCAACAGCATCTAAGGTGCTTCTTTTGCATCTGTAAGCAAACTGGTACGGATCAATATGCTCTTTTATCGCAGGCTGAAGTGGAAGTATTAATAATTTTTCCATTGTTTTGAGGAAGGGTGAAGTTATTGCAATAGGTCTAAATTTCACGTTCTTATCACCAGATACTTTCTTGGGTACAGGGATTATCTTCATCTTTCTCCACAATTTTGGTATGAGATTAGATGAGAAGGATCTGTTAAAAATAGTCGTGAATGGATAACATAGAACGTCAGCACATTTTTTTAAAAAGGAGGTTTGGGATACCATCAGGTCCCAAACATTGGGATGAATTAAGTGACTGGAGACATCTTCGAACATCAGTTTCAGTGAAACTAGGAACACAGCTATTCTTCAAACCTGTGGATAAAGGGAGCATCACATCAGATGACTGACGTACAAAAGACTTATTTATTTTATTATTTATTTATTTGAACACATAAATATTGGTACAAGAGAGCGCCAATATATATGCGCCACACAAAACAATGAGAATTCGAAGAGAAATAGAAAAAAAACAATAACGAAGAGATTGGTGTAAGGTTGTGTGGTAGTAATCAGGGAACGCAAAGGTACAATCGGAAGAAATCTTTCAGGTAAGGGAGACACAACCACTTTTTATGAAGAAAGTAAAAGAAGGTTACAACAGGATCGCCACTGGCTTCTATTCTGAGTCATATCTGATAACGTCTCTAGCCACTGTGTTGCACCATCTCTCAGACCCCAACCAGGGAGTCGTGAAGGACCGACAGAAGCCAGTCCTTTGCAGCTTTCTTTCATGCCACGACACCATGTCATGCACTGACCACCTCTCCGCTTCTTACAACCAGTCCCAGAGTCGGCAAATAATTCACGACGTGGAATTCTCTGGGACGACATTCGGAGAACATGTCCAAGCCACCGAAGTCGGTGTTTCAAAATGGTGACACCAATTGAATTATCATCTCTGTGCCCGAACACACGATGCCGAACCTCTTCATTACTGACATGGTGTTGCCACTGAATGTCAGCAATCCTTCGGAGACAGCGATGATCGAACACAGAGAGTCGTCTAACGTCCTCAACTCGGAGAGGCCAGGTTTCACAAGCATAGAGCAGAACTGCTCTCACCGACGCGTTGTAGATCCGACCTTTTACAGCCAGACTAACATCACGAAGGCGCCAAAGGTGGCCCAGATTGGCATAAGCCGCTCTGGCTTTCACTATACGTGCGTTGATCTCATCATTCACACCCCCACCAGCACTTATGCAGCTACCCAGATACACGAACTTCTCGACTACGTCTATCTGCTCACCATCCAGGGTGAGTACAGGATTAGAATCCTGCCAGTCTTGTAGAAGTACTTTGCACTTCGAAGGTGCAAAGCACATACCATACCTACGGACACTGATTACCAACTGATTAAGTGCGGATTGCATGCCTTGGGCATTATCGCACAGTAAGACAATATCGTCCGCATACTCAAGGTCGAGAAGTCTTTCTCCAGGCAACAGATCCACACCACCATTACTTACATCCATCAGAGCAGTTTCCAGAATGTCATCGATGGCAAAGTTGAAGAGGAATGGTGAGATTGGGCAACCCTGCCTAGCCCCACTGCTCGAATGGAACAATGGAGAGAGGTGGTTGTATGTCCTCACTCTGCCTGAGGTGTTTTTATATAGGGCTTTTAGGATGTTATTGAACTTCTCAGGCACACCCTTCTTCAATAGACAATCCCAGAGAACAGTCCTGTCCAACAAATCGAAGGCAGTCAAGAAATACTACGACTGTTGGCCTTTGATAAGTATGGCGGTGTTCTAACATTTGGCGAAGGGTGAGGATATGGTCAATACATCCTCGACCAGAACGAAAACCAGCCTGCTCCTCTCGAGTCAATCTTTCTCGGGTTTTGAACAACCTACGAAGTATGACGGAAGACAATAGCTTGGACGCAATCGGAAGTAAACTTATCCCCCGATCGCTGTTACAGGAACGACGTGAACCCTTTTTAAAGATAGGGACAACTATCTACTCATTCCATGACGTTGGTACACTCTCTAGTTCCCAAACCTTTGTAAACAACGTCGTCAATTCCTTAGTCAAAAAGTCACCACCATCTTTAAAAAAGGCCGGAGGTAAGTCATCTGGGCCATGTTATTTGTAACGCTTCAAGAGTTGGAGTTCCTTGCGGACTTCCGCCTCGTTTGGTGGATCAGTCGTCACCGGCCATGGAGGGTAGGACAGTCTGACCGATGTTGCCGGAGCAGCAGGCCAGTTGAACTGCCCTTCAAAAATTCTGCCCATCGTCCAAGACGTCGATGGATGTTAGTGATTGGCATCCCATCATCCTCGCAGATTGTTTCACTCACACCAGACTTCTTGCTGCCAGTGGCTCGGATGAGTTGGAAGCGCTTCCGGTAGTTACCAGATGCAGTTGCTGCTTCCAGCTCATTAGCACGCTTCGACCACCAGGCTTCTCGGTCCTTACGCAAGCTTTGCTCAATTTCAGTACGTAACATCCTTCGTTTGTGGTCAAACTCACGGTCACCCGAAGTAGACCGACGGGCTTCAATGAGTTGTAAGGAACCTGCAGAAACCCAGTGCTTATATGCGGGACGTTTCGCGAACCCACAACTGACTGTACCCACCATTTTTATGGCGTCATGCAATTGCAACCAATGCTCATCTATACTTTTCGGTGGAGTGGTAACTAGCCTAGAAACTAGCTCGGTTCGATACTTACTTGCAACAGAAGTTGCAACCAGCTTGCTAATATCAATCCGTTGATGGCGGTCACTTCGTTGTCCACTGAAAAGTAAGGCAAGATTGGCGCAGACCAGGGCATGATCAGAGTTCAGATAGGTACTTCAAAAGGAGCGGCAGTCTTGTACACAACCACGCCAGCGGTAGCTGATCGCGATGTGATTAATCTGAGTCCACGCTTGTGATGCAAAGGGAGGACGCCAGGTGGCACATCGGCGATGACTGTGCCGAAAGTTAGTGCTAGCCAGAAACAGGTTGTGGTCTGTGCAAAGTTGCAGTAGACGGTCCCCGTTATCTGACCTGCGACCAACAAGTCCCCATCGGCCACCTAAACGACTCTCTTCTGTGCCTAGACCCCGACCTGAGCATTCAAGTCTCCGGCTAGTACTACAATATCTGTCGAACGCACTTTCTGGAGAAGAACAGATAACTGGTGGTAAAACTCATCCTTGATTGCATCAGGGCTGCAATCTGTCGGGGCATAGGCGGAGATGACGAAAAGACATAGTTTCTCACGCCGATTTCTTCTCACTTTGATGGAACTTTCTAATCTAACAACACATAACCGACTGTTAATGGGGATCCAATCGACTAGTGCTGCCTCAGCTCTAGCGCTTAGTGCGACACCAACGCCAGCAAGACCAGACGAAGATGCCACAGGGTCCCCGGATAAGCGCACGTAAAACAAGCTTTTCGAAGCGACAGATGGAGAGCGAATTAGTAGTACTTCACCAGAGTCTTGAATACGGGTCTCGGATAGACAGCAGACATCAATATTAAGACTTTTCAAAGACATAGCCAGCCCTATCTGTTTTCCGACCTGCATAAGTGTGCGAACGCTGAAGGCAGCCAGTTTGAATGGTGCACGTGGTTTCAGAAAAACTGCTTCAGTACTCATATTCGGTGGTAACATACCATTTTCAACCGGCCAGTGACTCGAGAACGTTTAGATAGAGTCGAATTTCCACCAAAGACCATCCGCTGTATAAGTATAAAAGAGGGTGAATAATGTGGAAAATAATAATAATAATAATAATAATAATAATAATAATAATAATAATAATAATGACAATAATAGTAGTAATAATAATAATAGTATTAATAATGACAATAATTGTAATGATAATAATTTGAATCAATGGATTGATTTTCGAAGCGAGAAAAGTAATTTCCATAGATATAAAGAGTTCATCATTTGTGTGTGGGCTGTGATACTGCCCGGTGCACAAACCGAAGCAGGTGGTTATCTTAGGGGGCCACTCCCCGAGCCTTTGACCTAAAGGTCTAACCCACAAGGCAGTGGAGCATCGTAAGGAGATGCAGTCCCATGGTAGCCGGTGACCGAAAATTGGTTCATACGCCATTTGTTCCCACAGGATACTGGAGCCCATGTGCACCATTGATTTGTGATCCGGTTAAAGCGCCGGACGTACGAAATACTTATTTAAGTCACAATCACTCAGCTGGTTATCACTCCTAATTTGTCTGTCACCCGTAAGCTCTTTAAAGAGTTTCCACATACTTGGAGAGTTTTTGCAAGACAAGAGTTTTTGAGTAAACATAGAGTTGAGACGTCTAATCTCTAGGTTTATCAGACCATTTAGCTTACGAACTTCATTAGAGTTTTTCTCATTGTATATTCTTTCTTCCACCCTCCGTAGTCGTTTTAGTTGTGAAGATGTAAGTCGATCAAAATGGTTTTAGTGGGACAACAAATATCAAAGCAGAATTTAAGGTAATTAGTGATAACATCAGTAGTGATTTCCAGTGAGTCATCTGTAAATAATTCCCAGTTAGTCGTATGAAACATGTTATTCAGATTTTGGATATTTTCTTCTGAGTAATTCCTGTATTTGACTTTCTTGGTTTGATGTAAGAGTGTACTCTTCCCATGCTTTCCATATACTTTAGGTAGAACACGAATTATACAGTGATCCGAGCTAGACAATGGAGCACGTTTACGAGTCACATATATACCCACATCATTAATGGAAACAAAGTCTAAATGAGCATCCAAACGGGTAGGAAAATCTGCTACATTTTGGTGACTTAGCGACGTAAGGAAGCTACAGTCACATGGATTGAAATCACCACATACAACTGAAAGTGAATCACTGAAGGCAGTAACAGCGAACTCAGTGAATTCATCAGCGAAAACAGATAGCGTAGATGATGTGCAGTCTAGAGTCACGTAGATATTGGTAACATAAACATATATGTATTTATTCAGATGTTTAGGATGACATCTTAGAGTTAGACAGTCGATAAAGTCATTTGAAAACTTGTAACACACAAAAGTAGATCGACACCAGTTCACGCTTACAAAAGTAGCTACACCGCCGCCACACCTCTTTTTATTGTTTGATCGATTCGACTGATATTATTTGTCTTGCTAATATTTCATCTCACCATGTTTGCTGTGGTATGACAACCTTAAACTGAAACACATTTGTGGCATGCTCTATTTTAACTATTATCAGCTTATTTAATCAAACACCATAACGATTTTGTAAAAATGACAATGTAAATTTTATCATTTATGTTATTTGGAAAAAATTCGTTTTCAATACTATTAATGTTCGAAGCAACCCATGACAGTTAAGTGGTTAGTAGCCGTGGATTGTTTAAACATCACGTATTTGGGCGTAGTGGCTTAAAAATCAGTGTATTTGTTTATCAGTCGTTAGGTTTGTGTACTGTGGTTCCCAGTTAGCCTCTGTGAACATCCACACTGAAATACACGTACATCCAACAATTAATAACTTTTTCTATACATAAAACAACTTATTGAGAATGTGTAAAATACAAAAGGGGGAAAATTAGAAAATAGTTTCAATATTTTGGGAAAAAACGTTCTTTATACCTTTGCATCCAAAAGAAGTTTGTATAACCACTCTCGCTACCTTGGCTTTGGTATAGGAGTAAGTTTGTAGCTGGGCTCTAATGAAACCCTTCCCTTAAAAAGAAACTGAAATTACTTTCTAATTTCTCCCACTTTTGTATCTTACCTATTCTCAAACCTTATCCTTTAATTCTTACATAACTACTATAACAACTATATTATAACTATATTGCGTAATTCCGTTGTTTTTTACATTTTTATTCTGTATAGATTGCACAATTATACTCATTTGATTCATCAAATAGTTCATTTATTCCTCACTTGAAATCTGAACCAATATGTGAAGCAGATTCAAATTACAATTCAATACATTCATTAAGTTTAGATTTATGTCATGGTAACATAAGTAATACAATTTTAGAACCGGTTACACATTTTGATCCATTAATCGCATCTGTTATGCAATCATCAAATCAACATTGTCAACAACACCATCGACACGAACAACAATTACATCAACGTTACCAAGACCAACAACAAAACCAACAACATCTATATCATCAACCACAACGTTCTTTACTGAATCACAGCGGGAAGTCATCTTCAAAAACATTAGATTTATTTACACCACCAATAATTGGCTTAGATATAGATGAATTTCAATTTGATGATGTCCCCATGGAATAAAAATGCTACAACTAATTAGTAGCGTTAGTAACAAAGGTGCATAGATTTACCGATTCACTGTCTAACTATTCTTATTTTCTACTTTTAATGTATAAAAACTAATTATCATATAACCTTTTAGAAATATTTTAGTTTAGTATTTTCACTCTTCTATTCTTTTATGTTCTTATTCATCGTCAAATAAATTGAGTTGATCTTTTTCTCTCTCGAAAAAGTGAATAAAAAAGCACCGTTTCATTTTTTTGTTTGTCATTAACTTTTCTGTTTGTATGTCTACTTACTACCATATTCGTTGTGCTTGTGGTTTTAAGGTATGCGCGTACCTGTTTGCATCTTTTCTCTGTGTCTGTCTGTATTTTCTTTCTACTTGTTTTTCTTCATATTTATGATTTTGGAAATACACACACACAGATGACAGTATGTTTAGGAAAGGATATGGATCATGCATTAGTTTCATTTATCATTATTATTTACTTTAAGTGATATTTCATGGTAGGCACAATTTAGCGCCACATCTCATTTAAACAATGGGATTTGATGGCTGTTTTATTTCTTCTATACAAAAATATAAAAAGACAATTGTTAGCATTTTCCCTCCTCACCTACACTCTGGTTACTATTCACAGCAATTATTATTATTCTAGTCGTATATATACATATTATTCACATTGCTTATAAAAATATGTGCCTTTTTGTACGATTGACTATTAATTTATATTTACATTTTCATTTTGTCAAAATGGATGATGTTAACGTTGGAATATTTCCTGTATTTATCTTGTTCACATTTTGTAGAAAATCTCTTGCTTCAGATTAGAAGTAGATTTCATTCAATTAGAAAATTACCCACAACAGTCCACATTGACATCATTATATTTTTTTTTGTATCCTGATATTCCTTGAGCTGGATCTTTCTTGATGGGTTTTTTCCTTCCCTTAATTCTTTTTACGCTATCTGCACACTAACAATTTGTGTTGTTTCTTTATTGTTGTTATAATCATGTTTCATTTTATTTTCTCATCACTGGCTTTCTTTTCAATGAATGATAGGTTCTTATTAAACAGCGTAGATATTTTACGCGGTTGTTTGTTTGATATTCCAGTTTTGCACTGAGTAGTTCTTGTTTGTATGTGTTCCATCTATAACTACTGTTGTTCTCGTTTATTGAGATATACATATACTCATAAGTTCATTTTGTCATGCTATCCCTTCCCAGGAATAATAAACCAGTAATGAAAAACAGACCGATATGTGTATCGTAAAAGTGCATAAAACTACTTCCTTCTTAAGATATCTATCATCCACTATGATTTTGTCGTCAAAGTAGTCTTTTTTCGTAAACAATTTCACTTAGCTACTTGTATAGTCACTTTTTAAACAAAAATCAATAAATCTCCAGTCTTTCTTTTTTTCCCATCAAAATTTCTATTTTTCCTTATTTTTGCTATTATACCAACTCGTGAGGAGACATGTCGTCTTTTCGGCGCCATTAATCTTTATTTTTATTTAAACAAAGTTGATTTACTACACTTTACTCTATTTCCGTGCATATTGAGAATTCGCGAAAAAACCTAAAAAGAAGGATGCTTTTCACAAAAAGAGATTTGTTGTACAATGAAGATTTACTAGCGTTTACACAATTAATTATGGGCATTAACTTAACGTTCTTTTTCTCTTTGTGTTTTCTATTTCCTTACATGGTTCTACTTTTCATCTGGATAAATAACTGACGATAAGAATAATGAATAGTCATCAGTTAAATTGTTGTTCACTTATCTATATCATCATCATATTATTATTATTTCTGCTTTTTTTCCGTCCTAGATTTTCAGAACATATAAAAGAATATATTACAATTTCATATATCGTTATTTATTTATGAAGATTTGATCAGGAATAAATGATTCATTTAATAATGGTGTCTTTGGTGATTATCTGTCACAGATTATATATACTGGGTTTCCTTAAATCTTTCTACTTTATTTTTACTTCATTGCTTGTTGACTCCATTGAGTTTTCCCTATTTCTTACATATATACATACATACACACTTGGACGTTGAAATAAATGCAATAAATTCACACATACATTGCTAATCAGCTAAATAATGAAATCTCTTCGATTCTCTCTCTCTCCCTCCCTAACGTCATTTTTCATTATGACTGTATATCATAGTCTTATTATAATCTGTATAGTTTTGGATTCACATTACATCCATAAAGAATGTTGTTTCACTGATTCTATTTGTGTACATCATCTACTTCTTTCCACTTATTCTGGTTGTGTGCTTTTGTGCATAGCACACTACACAATCATAAATCGAATCCCAATCAGCTTTCCTCACTTTTCTATTTTGGTATTTGTTTTTCACCACCTCATTTTTACTCGTTTTTTCCAAAGATCTTTTTTCATTGCTTTAATTGAAATTCTTATTGTTACTACCATTATTGTGTTTGTTTATGTTTACGTCGACATTTTCTATTTCTTTGAACTTGAGATTTGCGTGTCTAGTTGTTATTTTTCATCGTCTTGGCATTTTCCCCTCCATTTGTTCTTATGTGTCTCTGTCACTTACATTTTTTTTATTTTCATTTTTATTGCTTTTTATATTTTACGGAGAAAAAAATCAGCCATGAAATAAAGAAACTTTTGCGTGCGTTTGCCTCTTTACTTCATAGTAATATATTATATATAAAATGGGTTATTATCAGAGTTGATTGGTTTCATTTGGAAGCAAATCAATGTTAACTTATTGTGTTTTTTGAGGCTGTAACATGTCACAGCAATTTAGCATCTGGGAGGTTCAGTCATTGGAAGAGGTGACAATCAAATCTTCCGTTTAACAAATCTTACTGAATTTAAGTTGACTGTATCTCCGATATCGTAAAATGTTATGTATGAAATCAAAATAAGCTTCAATCTTGTTTTCTATTAAAGCTTTGCATCTTCAATCCACGAACTTGCCAAACTTCTTTGTTCGACTTTTATTTCCAGAATAGTTCAATAATTTCGTTTTGGAAAGTTGCATTAACTCGTCACGATGGTCAACATTTTGGAACAGTTGGAACTCAAAGGGATCCCAATGGATGACATCTCTACATGATTGGTGGGGGTTCACAATTCTACTAGTTTATGATTCTACCGCAAAAAGGATTGTTCAGACAATAATAGTCTGTAATTTTATATCCACTCTCAAATCTCATTTCATTTGTCACCTTTGAGCTTTAAGGCAGAAAGCTTTTTGGTACTGTTGGTAGTTCCAGATTTACTTCAGTATGTATATGTAGTTGATAAAATTGACGAATATCCATTTTATGAATAGTTCCTTGTAGGTAACGTCTCTATAGAAGATAAGCTTTGTGAAAACAATTATCTGATTAGATTTATTCTATACTGTATTGAGGGAAGGCTCAAAAATATCGATATATTGACTTAAAGAGATCAGTTTTTTGTCGTCACCTAATTCTCTCGTTCCTAGGACATCTGGAAAAGTGATGTTATTGTAAAACACTACAATAGACTGGAGAAATGCATATTTATTGAGAGAAGCTACTAAGTATTTACGTAATATACATGGCGTTCAGTCATCTGTTTGCACCTTCCGGTGCGTTCTGCAATCTGAACTTTCTTTTGACTTGCCTCGAAGTAGTCTACCGATGCCGTGCTTTTGATGCACTGGAACTCTTCAGTGTGTCCGACAATCGCTGCAACCTTGACGTCACGTTTGACTACACATCAATAAACATCCCTGTGAGTAGCGTACACTACACTACCATTTTCTTCCATCTAAAAATGTTCGTTTGATGCTGGCACTGAAAATTATCTGGTAATTTCAGTTTGTCATTTTTCTGAAACTATGGACGTATCGTTCACGTTGTAACAATAAGCTGTGTAGCTCACTATCTAATTTAGCCAGAAAGAAATAGCTAAAATTTGTATCTAGTAATAATTACATACAATTCCCAGTCTTGATGAAAATGATGGTTTATTCTCACCATGCATTTTGGCGTAAGCTTTTTTGCAGAAAGTATGTGGACTCCTATATGATAGATTATGCATTCATTTAAATGTGACTTTAATTTCGTTGATTTTCGCATTAACTCAGTGTGATTTATGTTTGTTTGTTCATAATAACATTAATTTGTAATAATTAATCTATCGTAATTTTTTATTCACTTGACTTTTGTTTAGTATAATACTTCATTGTGGTTTTGTGTTTAAATGACAATCGTTCAGTTTGGCAAGATCAACTGAATTTGATCGATAATATAACTGAATGAACTTGAAAGAAGATTAGTACTTCTAAGGTTTTCATCAATGAATCTTATAAAATTTACGTTTTGGAATAGTCAGGGTTAAACGAGAAAACTGTTGTATATTAGTTTAATGAACTGTTAGCATTGTAGCTGGTATCAGAAATCATATCAGGGTGAAATAAGGGTTTTTCTTATTTACTTTCAAATTTTTTCTTATTCTGTCAAGAAACTCAAAATTATACAGTACATTGTGTTTAATGAAGGATTTTTAAAAGTCCTATTAACTATTTTCTCAGTTGTATTTTAAGATCGATCCAATATGTCTAAGACTAAATGAATTGATAACTCACTTTTTTCTTGTAATTTTAATGATTGAATAATTATTGATTAAATCAACTTTACTTAAGCTTTGTTCCGGATCAGTTTTGAAGCTTAATCTTTTTATAGGAAAATATATCATACCGAACATACAATATATTCATTTTATTTACCTTTGACAGTTAACATTAAACGAAATTCTAATTGGATGACTGAAAACTAGCTCAAGATTTTTATGTGATAAAGCTTTTCAAAAACAAAAAAATTGAGATATTTTGTTCCTTTCCAAAATCGCCTTTTTACCATACCAGGTGGTTTTACTATTGTGTTATTTGATCTTTTGGCAGCTTAATTTTTGCCTAAGTGCACGCATTTCACTTTTTCCTAATTTGTAAGGATAAATGATTGTATGTTTATTAACTTAGGAGATAACTCATAACGCATAAATTTGTTAAACATTATCAGAAGTAGTGACCAGAAATTCGATAGAAATATCTTAAACTGTGGAAGGTCATATACTTTGAAAAGATTTCTGGTGGATAGCTGGTTTATTCTCCTCTAGTAGACATTATAAAGGAAACAGTAAACTGAATAAACCCCTATATCTTGAAAAAAACCTACCAATAATTAATTTACTAGTTAGCAAAGATAACATTTACAAGGGTTTTCATTATAGGTAGTTTAATTTGTGAAAATCTCTGTTTATATATTGAGTTTTTTTCTAATGTGTACTCTGAGTACAATATTCTGTGGGTGTAATCATGTAACATACATATTTCATAGAATTCATATTGTTTATGAATTTAAATAGAACTGGGGTGATAATTTGCTCGGAAAAAACCATTAATTTTATTATTTAATGCCTTTTGCGAATTTTTGTGTATTGTTTTACAACTTGAATTGAATTAACAAAATATCATCATCGGATTGAAAGATAACATGATCTTACATAATGGAAATTATTGGTTGTGTAATATATATATATATATATATATATATATATATATATATATATATATATATATATAACATGTAATCACATTTTAAGGAGTAGTAATCATATCAGTTATATTTGTTAGCTATAAGCAATTTTTATTTTATTTTAATTGAACACAAACATTAATACGAAGGGACACCAAATACATATGTGCCACACAATGAGGCCAGTAGCAGTTAACATTGATTTGTGTGAGGGCTATGATACTGTGCGGGTGCTCAAACCGAAGTAGGTGGTTTTCTTAGGTGGCCACACCACGAGCTTTTGACCTAGAGGTCTAATCCACAAGGCATTTGAGCAACGTTAAAAGATGCAGTCTCATGATAACCGGTCACCAACGATAGGTTCATACCCCATTTGTTCCTTCAGGAACCTTGGAGCTCATGTACACCATTGGTTTGAAATCAGGATTTTCCAACTCCCTTAGGTGGACCATCTGTGTCCACCAACACAGTTAAAGCACTGGACATTCGCTTTTCGTCCTCAATTTCGTAGACAACACCCACACTGTGAGAAGGCAGTGAGTAAGACATCTCTGGCAGTGATTGTATGCACGTGGCCATGTGAGAACATCTTGAGAGGGAGGGTGGACTCTCTCCACCCTTAGTCGTACCAGAGTATTTGGGGGCGCTTAATTTTATGATATCACATATACCTATATTTGTTCAGTAAAATATTGATTAATTAATGCCAAGCATTACTCAGTCTAATGGATACAAATCTAACTATTAATTAGTGTAAATCATATAGAAATTCGTTATATTCAGATATCCATTTTAGGTATCAAGTAAATTCCCATACAATGTCTTTATATTTTTACTCGCATCTTCCGATTCACACTTTTCCTATTTAAGTATCAAGACATATTTAAAGATACAAAGACTACCTCTTTGTTTTTAAAAGGAGTTATGTAACTAATTACATACAGAATCCAATTATAAAGGTTTTACGGAAAATTCGTTTATTTAATTAAAATCAAATGATATTTATGAACTGAAATATAAATGATAAGTTTCATTCATTTATACAAAGATATACACGGATAAATTCCTAAATATTTCCAACAACTTTTACAAAATAAAAAATTATCTCTTTTAACTCAATTTAAAATGGATTGGATTATCCGGTTGTTAATATTTTAGACTGAAATTTAATTAGTCTTAGTTGACCTTTGTGCACAATCCAACTATTCTATGATCTAGCGCGCGAGACTGATAAGTCCTGTGTTCGAATCTCGCGAGGCGCACTGCTGAGGAGTCCCACAATAGGACAAAGTGACCATCTGGTGCTTCTAGGTTTTCAATAGTAGTCTAGCTTCAATTGACTCATGATCTTAACTATTAAAATTACCATAATATCCACAAAACCTCTTCTGATATTCTATTTTAATTTTCTCTTTAATTAGTTAATACGTATATCATGTATAAATGAGTAAAAATAATTTCAATGGAAACAAAATATACTTTTTTATATGTGTGTAAATTATTGTGTTCTTAATGAAAAAAGAATGTAATCATGTGCTTATGACGATCGTTCATTTTTATTTAATTGTAACTAATCAATAAATAAATACCCAAGTTAAAGAAATTACCTCTAACCCCTGATATTTTTTCTGGTGTTACGTCACATGATCAATCTATTAAACGAGTTAATTAAATATGAACAGAAAGTTATTTTTCCAGCTTTATAATTATTGCTTGAATTTTATGTTGAACTGTTAAATGAAGTTTTTGTTGGATTGGAACTATGAGCTGAATGTTTTAATTATTAGGCTTCTATTATTTTTCTAGACAAAATCATCAACTGTTTCAAAAATAGGTCTTCCTTTTTTTTGAAATATGAGTTGAGGAGGTTATCAAGAGAGACAGTTAGAGCATAATCGTCAAACTATTCAACTCATCTAATACAACACCTTCAAATTCCTCATTTTGGGCTATGTCATACTTTTAGATCACTGAGTCAAAGTTCAAAACTCCATATTTCTTAAACTTCCATTTTACTAAGATTTAGATGACTGATCAGAAAATTGACTGGTTTAATATATGTGTATAAATTTCACTTTATATTAGAGTATAACCTAATGAAAACAGTATTATTCAGTGAGGATATCGTGTTAATATGATTTTGAATAGAGCAAATATTATATCTTATAGTCTAATACTACCCATCATTTAATAACACTGAAACGTAATTATCAATAACATTAAGTTTCCCACAATCTGGAGTACATATGACTAAACCAATGGCTGTAAATTAGTATAATCCTTGGCAAAAATCTAATGGTTTTGTTTGATCTCTCGTTCGGCTAGTGGATGAGGAACACCTTGAAAGTACTATTATTGTATATAGGTCCTAGAATTTCGATTATTCAGAGAAATTTAAATTAATTCTCTGAGATTTTACCAATATATTCTTCCTCTTTAATGTCTCACATCAACTTGGCGCCCAAATACTGTGAAACTATTCGATCAAATTTAGACGAAAGTTCTTATGAATTTCTTCCATCTTTCAATGAATTGGTACAAAAATCTATCATAGTTTGTATTTCTAACTAATCTTATCTAGACGACCAGTAAAAACCAGACAGCACTGGTCAGCTGATTCATCTTAGTATAAGACTTGTCAGGAGTGAATATCCATGAACTCGTCCGAGATCAAGCCTTAAACATTCAGTCTCTGCGTGTGCCATCTGCCATCCAATGGTGTACTGGTCTGTATTTGATTCGCGATAATAAACGGTTATTTTCAGTGATCTGGATAACTATCACAAACCCGACTTGGTTGAAGTTTACTAGTTATGACTTCTCACTAGAACTACGAAACGTAAACTATGAAAATTCTATAATCTCCACAAGTCCCTCTATAAGGATAATAGTCTTCGTCAATGAAAACTTAACACTTGTTCATGGAATTGCTCAATAGTTTTCTGTTTTTTTCTAATAGAAAAAAGGCATCAAAATTTAGCAATAAAATTTATTATCTATACTTCCCAAATTTCATTTCGTTTTTACACTTTTACATAGTTTCAATCCTATCCTTCATGTTCACTTCATTCATGTCAAGCGTAAATTAGTTGTTCATCAGTTACATAGTATGGTTGTAGCCCACTATCACGAATTATCTGAAGTCGAATTTCAATTGAATGATTTAAAAGTAATCCACTTGCCACGTGACTTGAATTTTTTTGATCCCATCCCACTTGAAGCCAATGATGATCAGTGTTGAGGGACCCCAAAATAGGACAAAACAGCTATCTAATTGTTGGGGGATCCAAAAGACTCCTTGAAAAAAAGCCAAAAAGGCTCTGAAAACATTGAGAAGCATCTTATCCAATCAGCACTCACTAGAAGTTTTGTCAAAAACATCTAGAAGGTGAAAAGTCACATGTCGAGTTTCTGATTGGATGGTTACCTATACTGCTACTATGTTTAGTAGCGTTCCAGAATTTTCCGTAAACCCAAGGCCATTTAAAATACTATAAAATCCCTAGATTTGCTGTACATGAACGGACTTTTAGAGTAAGGTGTTTCTTGAGTATTTTGCGCATTTTCTCGCGCGCTCAAGTTGCTGTGTAGATCTAGCCTGAGGGTTACTAGTAGAGCTTAGGAACCGAATCTAGCGTTCAATTAGAAGACTTGTCACTAATGCTTCTTAGTTTCTAATAGCAGCCCAAACTGATGTCAATATATAATGAAATTCAACTATAAACATTTTTCAAACCGAGTATCTGTTGACACAACTCAGTAATGATGTTTCAAATTTCATCTGTTTGTTGTTGGCATAGGTAATAAAAGATATATAAATTTTTCAAAAAAAAATAACTCTCGAGACAAAATGAAGACAGATATAAAAATTACCTTTGTTGTAATTATACTTATCATTTGTCTTCCATTCTCTTACTTAAGTCTACCATTTTTTTAGATTCAGTGATTGAAGTTAAATTGACACTTCATTGTAAAAATTGAAAAGACAGTTTAGAAGTCCAAAACAGTGAGCATTTTCATATTTACATCTTTTTTTATAGCAGCCCTAATCAAAATATTGAACGTTTTGGAACGTTTTAATGTGAGATTTAAAAGATATTTTGGATATATAAAATAGTCGGACAAATATATTCCTCAGTATGAGGTTGTGAAGAATCTTGAATCTCACTAAAGTCATTATTGTTATTATTATTAGCTTTATTCAGTATTTTTGGTACAGTATAGGATTTTCAGCACAAAGCATTTCAGCGAGCAAACTACTTACAATGTTTTCAGTCGAGTTATATTTCAAGCCGTATTTTCAAAGTTAAGAAATGTGATCTTGAGACAGGGTTTATTAAACAATTTATCGTATAGACACATTCGTGAAAACAACTGGTCGAATATATGAATCAAACCAAGATACCAATGTTTTATTTTGGTAGTTCGGTAATTAATGAGAGCTCTGTTGATGCCTCACAATGTGAATCTTCAATCAAACCTAATCAGCTGCTGTCATCACTTACTACTTACGCCTGTTACCCCTTGTGGAGGAGCGTAGACCACTCACCAGCATTCTCGATCGAACTCTGTCGTCAAAGTGCAGTTTATTCTTTTCACTGCTATAACGGAGCTAGGTTTATTTAGGGGGTTATGGAAATTTTGTTCTATGTGGTTAATATGGGACAGCAGTGGTTACATATAAAACATAATAGTGGAAAACCATGTGAACACTAGTTATTTAATGAAAATGTAATATGGATAAAAACATCTGAAAAGTAGAGTATTTTTATCAATATCACCGAATGATCAAAAATGGATATCCACTAGACATCAGGAAACACTGAACACTTAGTCCCATACTATGATAAAATAGCTGTCCGATGTTTTCTGATCTCTAATGGATGTCTAACCTAGATCAGTTTGTGATATAAATAATCTCCATCAACTTGCACACTATGTGTTTGTTTCTTTTCGTTCTATTCACGAATTGAATCTCAAATTATATATCCATATGAAATTTGTTCTATTTCTTCTACTATACTTAAAACATTTAATGTCATAAAACCACCTCACTCTCTTTTCCTTAAATCGACCAATTTTTTTTGTTATGGTCCGTCTAATTACATTTTATTGTCTTTTATTTTTCTTTCTTTTTTATATTCTGAAACTTATTTTCTTTTTTATTACTACAATATGCCTAAATAATTTTTTCAGTCATTTAATAATTCCGTTTTCAATTACTGGGTGAGAATAAAAACAATCCCTTTTTATACCTTCTTTTGTTCTTATTCTTTTCTAATTTTAGTCAATAAATTTTTGTTCATGAACTAAGAAATATTATATATTACCATTGAAAAATTACTTGTTTATATATGCTATTTTATGCGTTCCAGAATAAAATCGCTTCATGACAGATATCTTTATGAAAACAATTCCCCTTTCATTCAAACAAGTTAGTGAAGCCTAGTAGGCCCTCCTGGAGAAAAACAAGCCACATCGAAGCAGGGCACAACTACCGGAGCTAGAATAGCTGTTTTTGCAACCGGTTGGAGTTTGCCCTGTAAGGAGCAACCCCGTACATTACATACACCACTTTTGTCAATTTTTACTTGTTTTCCCATCCAAGAGTAATTGTACTGTGATTCTTTGTGGATTTTGTAATCGGTTGGAGGGTATCGGTCGAGTGGATGATTAGACCTATCTCTAACACCCGGGTTAGAGCTCACGTTGATTCATGGGTCATCTGTCCCACTATCCAGGAGGCACGACGAGGACATGTGAGTCAAGTTTTCTCCTCCTTTATGAAAACACTCTCTCCTGTATAATGTTTCAGTGAATATTTTGCTTGTATTTTATACATAATTTTTCAATAGTTTCATGGTTAGACTACTTTCACTGTATAAAAGTTTGAATCAAGTTTGGAAAAATATTTACTTAGGATTCCCTAAGTAAATATGAATACTACTATATAATGGTAATAAATCTTTTTTAAGACATTTTTGTGGGGATGGCTGTCAGTGAGCTCAAGGAAGCTATTAGAAACTCTGAAAGAGACGAAGACATTCCATCCAATCACCGCTCAGAAGAATATTCCAGAATCCTGACGTATAGATTCCCGATTGAGCAAATGCTAAAAACCACTGCATACGGATTGGATGATTTTGTTTTTACTAAAAAATATAAATACTCGAGTGTTTGTATCATATTTGACTGGTTGGAATAAGATTCCTTACCACTCATCTTCTGTCTCCCAACTTGAAACTTGAAAGATTCAAGCGTTCAAGTGCTCAATTTGTACGCGGTATAGCGAAAATTCAAGTTCTAGGTATAATAATTTCATATGGTTTAAATATTTGGAACAAAAAGTAAATTCATTAACGTGTAATTATTGTAGAAACCTATTTAGTTCATATCATGAAATGAGCTCATAGTTTTAATAATTCTAAGCTTGTCAACATATTAATCAGCATTCTAATTGTGAATAGCCCTCAAAAATAGATTGCTATGTAAGCATTCGGCATTGATGTTGACCATGTTAGTTTTACTGGACACACAACTATCTGACTAGATCAAGTTCCAATTCGTTATAGAAAGTAGCTATTCCGATAATTAATCAACTTAGACATTACATCCTACGATATCTTTGACTACATTTTAAATAAATCTTCCTACTCAACCATCATTATCTTCACATTTAGTTGTTCCGGGAACATTTAAATAGAATAGATTTGAACATCAATGTTGTAACACTCTACCTTACTTGACTCATGTTCTATATCATACTTGCTACAAACTATGAATAATTTACCAAAATAACCTATTATGCTTGAAATATTTTTTTCCTTTAGACAAAGATGAGATTTTCATGGAGTGAATTTAAACTGCATTTTGCAATTAATTGATCACTGGCTGGTGATCAATGTTATGTATTTCAAGTCCCTCTTAGTGCAGATCGGATGCTATCGACCAAGTTGCAATGTGGTCACTTGTCTAGGTGACTCGATATTGCGTGCACTATGTTGAGATAAGATGTTGGTTGGAGTTAGTCAACAGGAAACCCTGAACCCGGGTTTCGTGCTACTTGGCACTCGTCAGCAAGGTGTGCCTGTAATCTTGAGGGACCTGGCGCTCCCTGACGGATTCGATCCCGTGTCACCCAGCTTCACATTCAGAGATGTCACCACTGGGCTATCCGGGCTGCGACCGACCTCCTCCTGGATGGTGTCTGGTTCTCCTGAAAACCGATGTAAAATTACCCTAGCCCGCAAGGGTATATTATATAACTATGAATAAACTGGTTGATTCTGCCAGTAGTCATATGCTTGTCTGAGGTATTAAGCCATGCATGTCTAAGTACATACCTTAAAACGGTGAAACCGCGAATGGGCTATTAAATGAGCTATGGTTCCTTAGATCGTAAACGCTAAATGGATAACTGTAGTAGTTCTAGAACTAATGCATGCCTTGAATCCCTGACCCGCAAGGGTCTAGGTGCATTCATTAGAGCAGAAGCAATCGGATGAGCCTTCGACTGTACCTGTTACATTCTGTGATGATTCTGGATAGCTCTACTGGGTTGGGTTGGCGAAGGACCTTTCAAATGTCTCCCCTATCAATTTGTTCATAGGTGATTTGCCTACCATGACGATAAAGGGTAACGAGGAATCAGGGTTCGATTCCGGAGAGAGAGCCTGACAAATGGTTGACACATCCAATCCATCAAGGAGCACGAGGTCCCTCAAGATTACAGGTACACCTTGCTGACGAGTGCCAAGTATCACGAAACCCGGATCCAGGGTTTCCTGTTGACTACCTCCAACCACCATCTTATCTTAAACTGGATTTGTTCTGTATTTATTCTCAAACTTGTTAATTTTGAAAATAATCAACCTGCTGTATGAATCATCATGTTCAACAGTTTTACACCTACTTTCAAACTGATGAATGATTAAAACGTTAAAGTTTGGTTGGTTTTTGTTAGTTGCACATTTTTTCCCATTACCAATATGCAGATTTTTTAATGGCAATAATTTAAATTTTAAGATATTTTGTATCACGTATTGATCTTAGATAGATAACCACTAAAAAACATGCAAGAAATGAATATCCGTTTCATCCAATTACAAGAATTCTCAATTATGTGCATCTATAATCCTACCACAGACTAAGTTCAGGATATTTAAGGTTCGTAGAAAGTTTAATACAACTTAAACTTCTAAATTAACATCCAATAATTCACATTTTGATAGAGTTTTGTTCTCTGAGCTGGATGGTTTGGTCATGGAGTTTTCATCGTTCTTCTGAACGACATCATCAGCAGCACAAACTTCATATAGAAGTGAAGTGTTCGAATTTCTCCATATGTCGTTCAGAAGAACGATGAATGCTCCACGACCAAACCATCTAGCTCAGAGAACAAAACTCCATCAAAATCATCCACCTGAGCTACAAATCTTCTCCACCATCTCAATAATTCACATTTCTAACTTGAATCAATTTTCTAATGTTATTTTACAGGCTGTTAAAATCATTCTTTCGACTGTTTTTTTAAAAAAAAATCAAATAAGTTAAATTTTGCTTATCACAACTGTAAAGTGAATAGATATAAGAATCGTAAATGTTTCCTTTTCATGTACAACTCTTTCTCTTTTGAGTATCTTGTGTTAGGTATTTCAATAAATCATGGATAAACTTTTCATATTGATGACGTCCATGTGGAATACCACATAAATAATTCATACGTAGTTTTTTGATTGTCTTTTTTTATAGAAAGAATGTAATTTTATGGATTAGTAGTTAAAACATACAGTAAATAGAATAGAGAATAGATGTATCTGAATTACTGAGACTTAAATGTGGTAAATTGACTAACTGATATACTCTAATGTGAAATCATGATATAACAATATGACTAAAATTCATTGATAATTACATCTATTTAGCAATACATGGTTTCCTTTGGACAATTGCGAATTACATATGAGTATTTTATAAAGGATGTGTACTTAAAAGTAGATGATGACACTGATTTAATATCAACCAGTCAAGCGGTTCTCATCATTAAGTAATGGTTAGCCAATCATGGAAAAGTTATTTTATTTTAACTTGGTATTCTTGAATAGTACACTAGTACAGTTCAATATGGGATCAAACTCATTATCCTCATATGGTACAACCAATATAATACTATTCATATACTAAATCAGTATAAAATAGTTCGGAATTTAAATATTAGCTAATCCGACCATTATTTCACGCCACCAGTTAGTCAGTGACGTTATGCTAATTTAATTGATGCGATAAGCCACAGTTCCTCACTAGGATTTCAAAAAAGTTATCTTAAAACAAGTTGTGTATTAGTCAAAAATTTAATGTATTTGAATAATAATTTTAAGACTTTTCACAACACATTCATGTATTTTCCATCGCAAATTGACATCAATTGAAGAAGAAACCTGGAAGCACTGGTTTTCCATGGTGGTCTAGCTTCAATCGACTCATGATCTCAACTATTAAAACTACTAAAATCTCCACAAAACCCCTTCTGATATTGAAGATGTATTGTTTAATATTGTAGTGCTTAGTACTATATCAAGCCCACCTGGATTATTCTATCTTCCAGACAGATTAATTTATTCATTTATTTTAAGTTACATTTTGACCTTATCAATTGTTCGCTTATTAACCTTGATTGTTTCAAAAATTAAGTATAATAGGCTCATTAACATGGTGAAATATATGCACACTTCGTACATAATGAAGGGTTTGTCTCTACTCGGATATTTGTATAACTATAAAGTCAGAATTTTTTAAGAATATGAAATTTATGGGTATTTTACCACTTATAACTAAGACTTATTATCGAAGTGTTTTTTCAACAATAATCTAACTATTAATGTCTAGACTTTTCTGATGGATAACGAAATAGACATATTGATAGATAGGTAAAGTGACACAATATGCCGATGAAGTCTGCTAGTTTTCAAGTCTTTTAGCGATATTTTAATAAAGATTCATGTCTGAATTCACGTCTTAAAACTAGGCACGTGTAAGCCATTTTTCAGTGTGCTGCATTATCTAGACAATATATTCACATTGACATGTGTACACTGATAAACACCTAGTCAAAAATAAAATGAAGCATATTTATGTTCATTTACATATCTCGACTGTATCGTGCTTGTCCAAGATCCGAAATTCTTGAGTTCTATCACCGGTTAAGGTTCACATAGGTGAGGATTTACAAACAACTCCGAAACAGTCATTTAGTGCTCCCTACTGCTAATCTGTGATGGGAACTAACTTCATCTTGAACCATATCCATAAATTGCTCATTTTAGGAATACAGCTTTTCATGCACACATCTTGAACAAAATGAAGTAGAAATGGTAAAAGTGTTGACTGACTAACTTTGATTGATGAGAAGGCAAGATGGGAAATCTAATAAAATTTTTCATACTCATCATGATAGTGATCTAATCTGTTTCATTGTTACATTTGACTCGAACATTCCCTTATTTAGTTCTATATTTTCCATGAAATGAATGAAGTTATCACTGTATATTAGATTGGAACCTAGTGAAAATCTAGTCGAAAAGAATTTTGTACCATAATATATGTTGTTTTAATCTCAACCTTTACAAAGGTTAAAGGATATATTTGTACTATGTTTTCAATATCGAGGTTTATGGAGACTGTTGAATGAGTTACTGAAATCACGAACCAATCTAAGTTCAGCAACCTCTGGAAACATAAGGGCACTGGAGAGCATTTTAGTCCTAGTATTGGACTTCTCAGTAGTGCTCATCCAAGATCCTACTAGCGCACGAATCCAAGACCTTTGCTCTGTATACAACAGCTTAAACTCTAGTGGATTGTTATCGAATTCTCTTTGATACTAAAACTTAAATTAGAGACACTATTTGCCCCAGAGACAAAAGTACTCATATAAAGGATAAAAATAGCAGATTACAGCTTAATTATTACTCATTAGAGAGACAACAAGTGACCTTTCTTACCTTCACCCGTTATGCGAAAACTTGGCAAGAAAGTACCAGTTTCATTTTGGTAAGTAAATATGTAATGAAAAAATCAAATTCCAACCGACTTGAACGATAATCGAATTTGAACGGTCACTGGATATTTGAAGCAATTAGTTACTTACTTACTTACACCTGTTACTCCTCGTGAAGGAGCATAGGTCGCTCACCAGCATTCTCCATCCAACCCTGTCCTGGGCAATCCTTTCCAGCTGCTTCCAGTTGTAATTCATCCTTTTCATATCTGCTTCTATTATCCGACGTAATGTGTTCTTTGGCCTTCCTCTTTTCCGCTTCCCTTCAGGATTCCAAGTTAGAGCTTGCCTCGTGATGCAGTTTGACGATTTGCGTAATGTATGTCCTATCCATTTCCATCGTCTTTTCCTAATTTCCTCTTCAGCTGGAAGTTGGTTTGTTCTCTCCCACACAAGGCTATTGCTGATGGTATCCGGCCAATGGATGTTGAGTATCTTGCGTAGACAGCTATTTATAAATACTTGTACTTTCTTGATTGTGGTTGTTGTAGTTCTCCAAGTTTCAGCTCCATACAGTAGAATTGCCTTGACGTTCGTATTGAAGATTCTCACTTTGATATTGGTTGAAAGTTGTTTTGAGTTCCATATGTTCTTCAATTGTAGGAATGCGGCCCTTGCTTTGCCAATCCTCGCCTTTACGTCTGCATCTGAACCTCCATGTCTATCGACGATGCTTCCCAGATATGTGAAGGACTCTACATCTTCCAGAGTTTCGCCATCAAGGGTGATTGGATTGCTGTTCTCCGCTTTGAATTTGAGGACCTTGGTTTTCCCTTTGTGTATGCTGAGGCCTACTGATGCAGAGACTGCTGCTACATTGGCTGTCTTTATCTGAATCTGTTCACGTGTACGTGATAGGAGGGCTAGGTCATCTGCGAAGTCCAGATCGTCTAATTGGTTCTGAGCTGTCCATTGTATGCCGTGTTTTCCTTCAGATGTCGAGGTCTTCATAATCCAGTCGACCACCAGAAGAAAGAGGAAGGGAGAGAGTAAACAGCCTTGTCTGACTCCGGTCCTTACTTGGAATGCATCTGTCAGCTGTCCTCCATGCACTACTTTGCACTGTAGTCCGTCGTATGAGTTCCGGATAATATTGACAATCTTCTCAGGAACTCCGTAGTGTCGAAGAAGTTTCCATAATGTCCTCCTATCTACACTGTCGAATGCCTTTTCATAATCAATGAAGTTGATGTATAGTGACGAGTTCCACTCAACTGATTGTTCGACGATGATCCGTAGTGTTGCAATTTGGTTTGTGCACGACCGATCCTTTCGGAATCCAGCTTGTTGATCTCGAAGTTGGGCATCTACTGCATCCTTCATCCGGTTCAGCAACACCCTGTTGAAGACTTTCCCTGGTATTGACAGTAGTGTAATGCCTCTGTAGTTTTCACATTTGCTCAGATCTCCTTTCTTTGGAATCTTGATGAGGTGTCCTTCTTTCCAGTCCATTGGCACTTGTTCCTCCTCCCAAATCTTTTTGAATAGAGGGTAAAGCATGCTTGTGGTTACTTCGACGTCTGATTTCAGTGCTTCAGCTGGTATGTTGTCGGGTCCTGCTGCTTTCCCGTTCTTGATTTGTCTGACGGCCATTCTAATTTCTTCCGTCGTTGGTGGGTTGACATCTATAGGAAGATCTGTGTGTGCTGCTTCGATGTTCGGTGGATTCATTGGAGCCGGCCTATTCAGGAGTTCCTCGAAGTATTCTACCCATCTGTTTCGCTGTTGTTGAATTTCAGTGATTGGCTTGCCTTCTTTGTCTTTGACCGGCCTCTCTGGTTTACTGTATTTCCCTGATAGTTTCTTCGTTGTATCGTAGAGCTGTTTCATATTTCCTTCTCTAGCAGCTTTTTCTGCCGTCGTTGCTAATTCTTCCACGTATTTCTTCCTGTCGGCTCTAATGCTCCTCTTCACTTGCTTGTTTGCTTCTATGTATTCAGCTTGTGCTTGGACTTTCTCTGCTCGTGTTCGGCTGTTGTTAATTGCTGTCTTCTTGTTCTTCCTTTCTTTGATCTTGTCCAGTGTTTCTATAGAGATCCATTCCTTATGATGGTGTTTCTTTAGGCCCAGAACCTCTTGACACGTTGAAGTCAATGTTTCTTTGAAGCCTTTCCAGTTGTCCTCCATGGTAGTTTCTTCTTCCTTCAGTAGATCTTGAAAGGCTTGGAATCTGTTGTTGAGAGCTATCTTGAATTCATTGAGTTTGTCAGTATCTCGAAGGAAGGCTGTATTGAACCTTTGTATTGCTGTTTGTCCACTTGTCCAGTTCTTTTTTAGCTTCAGTTTTAAATTGGCTACAACTAGGTGGTGATCTGAAGCTACGTCAGCTCCTCTCCTGGTTCTCACATCTTCCATTGTCCTTCGGAATTTTTTTGATGCAAATATGGTCTATTTGGTTCTCTGTAGTGTGGTCCGGTGAGATCCATGTAGCCTTGTGTATACGTTTGTGTGGAAATATTGTGCCTCCTATGACTAATTTGTTGAATGCACACAAATTTGCAAATCTTTCTCCATTTTCGTTCCTCTCTCCCAGTCCATGTCGTCCCATAATATCTTCATATCCAGTGTTGTCTATTCCGACCTTGGCATTTAGATCTCCCATCAGAATGGTGAGGTCCTTTCTTGAGCATTTCTCAATGATTGACTGCAGCCGCTCGTAGAATTGATCTTTAATGTCGTCGTTGCTATCATTGGTGGGTGCATAACATTGGATAATATTCATTAAGATCCCCTCCTTCTTTGTTTTGAATGATGCTTTGATGATTCTGGATCCGTGGGATTCCCATCCTACAAGTGCATTTCGTGCTACTTTGGGCAGCATTAGAGCAACTCCCTGTGTGTGTGGAGCATTTTCCTCTTCGTGACCGGAGTATAGCAGCATCTCTCCCGTAGCTAGCCTTTTCTGTCCAGCTTGGGTCCAGTGGGTTTCGCTGATTCCCAGTACTGCCAAGTTGTATCTCCTCATTTCCGTTGCTATTTGGCTGGTCTTCCCGGTTTCCCACATTGTTCTAACGTTCCATGTACCTATAAAAATTTTTGCTCTGGTTGTTAGAAGGGGCATCGGCCTCGTGGCTTCCGAAGGAATTCGGCTTTCACCATGAAGCGTCATAATTCTTCTAAATGAAGACCTTCTAACTCTCAGGGCAGAGTTAAAATGGTTTGAATTATTTTTTCTGGTAAGCGTTTTTTAGCGAGTTAGTTTTCTACGGGATGGGGACGCTAACCCCATGCCCAACCCTCCTCCTTTACCCGGGCTTGGAACCGGCAGTAACTCTAGAAGAGCTACAGGCGGAGTTGAAGCAATTAGTCCCTTTGATTAATTTCGATAGTGTAATAAGGAGACGAAGATCATCAGAACTATGTTGAATATTAGCGCAATACGTTTCGAACAATCTGGTCACACATACACTTGTTAAGAACATTTATATATAAAAATGAAGGGCCAACTGGACTAGAAGCCTTAGCCATACGAAAATTCAAAACCCCTTTGTGTATTCAAAAACAGTTTGTTCTCGTCTTAAACCTACCCTGGTAATATTAGCTGATTATCCTTATTATCTTTGTTCCCTCTTACCCCTCATTTCTAGTCTGGTTGACCTTTTATTGATATATATAAATATTCTTAACAAGTATATGTGTGATCAGATTGTTCGAAATGTTTTGCGATAATATTCAACATAGTTCAGATAATCTTCGTCCTATCATTACACTGTCGAAAAGATCACTGAATAGTTTATTGAATCTATTTCATGTTACTTAATTTGTAGATTAGTGTTGATAAACACCTCTTAAATGCATACACATCATCACTTTTTTGGTAATATCATGAATCCACCAATGCTAGACCACTATTGAAAACCTGAAAACACCAGACGGCCGTTTACGTCTGGTATACGACTCCTCAGCAGTGCATATTCACGATCCCTCACACATCTCCCGAACCCACAACCTTTGATCTCACGTACTAATGTTCAAACTCTGGACCACTGAACCGGCATCTAACGGTGTTAATGTCTAATTTCAATTGATTCATGACCTTGCACAACCATCTTCTACAGTCTTCAGTGGATAAATCTCGCACCCGACACGGATTGGACTCCATAACCCTATACTGTCAATCATCTCGTGACTAGCTTCGATAAGTGATCCTAGGAGTTCTGGTGAGAAGTTATGACAAGTGAAGTTCAACTGTGTCTGGTGTCAGGCAGTTACCTACCGAAGACAATAGAAGATAGTCACATTTTAGTACAATTATTTCTATGTCAAATAAGTTTACATTGATTAGCAGTTTAAACTATGAGAGATTGGAGCTAGGTTGGCTGACCTTCAATGTTTAATTGAGATTATGAACCGATTGTTGTTAGAGCGCCATTGAAAACCTGGAAGCACTGGACGACTGTTTCGTCCTATTGTAGGATTTTTCGGCAGCGCGCATCCACGACCCCGCGAGCGGGACGAAACGGCCGTCCAGTGCTCCCATGTTTTCAGTGGTGCTCTAACATCAATCAGCTCATGATCTCAGTTAAAAACTTAATAATCTCCATGACCCCCTATACTGATCATCCATGTTTACTTGCAACAAAGCAATCTATCGATTACCAGTATTAAATTATTATAACCAACAAAGAAAGTCTTTAATAAACAAACTATAATTATTCAAGATTGTTTAACAATCTATTCTTTTATTACACTTAAATATTTATCAGTCAGTAAAACTCTGATTCAAATATATATAAATTGATGTCATAACATAATTAACCTTTACACTATCGACCACTTTGAACATGTCAGAAAGTTATTGCACAAAGATGATGAGATTCATAATTGTGAACTTTAACCATTTAAGTGATAGTTTATTCATAAAGTGTTTTGAAACGAACGAACTAATCCATTTCTTCCTTAACACAATTTATAATTTATCACGTTCAATAAGATATATATTCATTTCAGTTATTCAAATAATGTCTACTTCAATTGAATACATAAAGTGTGACGTAATAAGTAAATATATTGATAAATAGCATATTCAGTATTGAAACATTTACAAATACTAAGGTTTTATTAAACGGTTAATAAACGGTCAATATATCAATGTATATCTCAAATTGCAATTAAAAATTCCTAAGATAAAATCATTTATATTTTGATTGAGATCATGTACCGACTGATGTTAGATCACCTTTGGAAACGTAGAAGCACTGGACGGCCGTTTCGTCCTATTGTGAGACTCCTCAGCAGTGAGCATCCACGTTCCCGCTCGCGGGATTCGAACCCAGGGTCTTCGCTCTCGTGCGCGAACGCTTAACCTACTGTTGAAATAATCGAATAAAGCTAAGCATGAACAATGAAACTACTAAAAGCATACAATTATAGTCATCATTAAACTCATTATGATTGAATATGTCGATTAAAATTCATTTTGGTTGGTTTTTAAAAATGAGTTTTATGTAAATATTGGTTATTTTGAATGATAAATTAAAACAAAATTTAATGAATCAATAATTTTTACTGGTTTTTTTCAGTATTACTAAATCACTGTTTTGAATAGATTTTGTTCACTTGATAATTTCAGCAAAATTCTAATGCTCTCTGTTATTGTAAAACATCCTGTTAATAATCAATATGGGTAACAATATTTCTATAGTACCATTTGTTTTTTGCATTAAAGTACTATTCGTCGAAGATTTGGTGGTGGATACTTGTAACTCAGAAGAATTATTTTATTGAAAGTCTGACATTCACTTAAGTCAACCAGGTCTGTTGTTAGATAGGAACTCACTGAAGACAGTGGTGTACGGTGGCGCAACTTCGTGGACTGGTTGGAGTTAGACATTAACACCGTTGAATACCGGCTCAGTGGTCTAGTTGGTTAAGCATCTGGCACCAGACCGATAGGTCCTGGGTTCGAATTTCGTGGGGGGCAGGATCGTGGATGCACACTGCTGAGGAGTCCCATACTAGGACGAAATGGACATCCAGTGCTTCCAGGTTTTCCATGGTGGTCTAGCTTCAATTGACTCATGATTTCAAACAGTGAAGTCAATAAACCTATTGAACTAAACCTAATTTATCAATCAGTCAATTAGAGAAATTTGTAGACAACTAGAAGATTAAGAGCCAGGTGATGGGATAAAATAGTCGAAATAATTATGCAGACAGTCATAGGATAAGTATCGAAAATGGTTGGTCAAGGTCAACGGAATAAGCTGTCAACCACTGGTGGAGAAATCTTCATAGATCACTTCTATCTGAAGTTTATGGTAATGATATTGTCTAGAAGTACAGTGAAAACTTCATAATGAAACCACCCGGCTCAAAGAAAGCAATGTCAAATACATAATGTTATATACGTTTAACGAGACAACTTAATTTTGTTAAAGCAAGAGAAAAAGTGATAAATCATAACTGTACAGTATCAATTCTTTATATGGTATAATTTAAGAACTGGAAATCGACACTTGTTGTTTCATCAAAGAAATCAATAATTACAAATACTACACTACATCACTTATGATTTCACTAATCTATAATAACAAGGTACACTAAATAATCTATATAATAGGGAGGTAATATGGAAACTTGTTTAATTTTTAGGTATTGATTGTAATGAATTAGCTACAATTGAGAAATTATTGGGAACTGAGGAGCAATGAGCAGATAACCAGTTGATAGACTAAAACTTAAATAATCAATCAATACTGTTGATGGTAGTAGAATTACATCTTTCGCCATTACAATTATAAACATCATAGTAATATTTATCGATTATGTCACATAAAAACCCGTTGGTATGGATTTTCGACCTTACACAATTCATGCATGAATCCCATATTCAAAAATTTAATCATAATCAAGTTAATCAAAGACTCAAGTTAGCATGTTTAGTAAGTACAGATATCAATATTCTACACTTTATCAACAATACAATGGTCTGGGTCTGTGATGTTGTTATTTACTTGGTACTTTAGTCAAGCATTTGGCAAATAGAGATGCATGTTTTATTCTTATGATCTCCATCTTGTTTCAACACTGTAAAAGTTCAAAGCGGAGTCAGTAATCATTTCAACCAAATCCACTGCATTATAAACACATAGGAACGAATTGATTGGTTAAAATGAGTGCTGAATGTGTCCGATAATGCTTGCTTTAAAGATGTAAACTGTCACGAATATTAATTAGTTACTGAACAGAAAACAATGTCTTCTTGACTAAATATTACAGTGAATAGAATTCTGTCGATGAGGTTTGTGATATGACCATTAAGTTCAGTTGGTCAACTTCAGTATACGTTTCTATGCTAGATGATTATTCACACAAACGCTTATTCACCAGACTATGAAATTAATATTGAACAATTAGGCACACTTATCGCTTATCACACTAACAACACTGGTTGTAAAATTTCTTCCTCAGGATACATTTTCAATTTGGTGCTCTAAAACTGTAAACTATCGTAATGATATTCACTGCGATTTTAAATAACTAAATCTGTTGTTTATTACAAGATCACTTATGCTACAAACTTACTGTTGTAGCTGTTCGCTTACGGAAACGTCAGTCAAAGTCGAACATAAGCAGTCAACCAATAACAAAACTCAACTAAATACCAAAGATGGTTGAAAAACTGTGATAACACTATCAAGAGATTATTGAAGTTAGAAGCTAGAGGTCAAGTGTTCGTACGCGGGATCGAAGGTCATGGGATCGAGTCCCACGTGGGAGGTCGTGGTTGTGCACTGATGCGAAGTCCCATGCTAGAACTGGACAGTCAACTAGTGGTTCCAGGTTTCCGATAGTGGTCTAGCTCCGATCGACTCGTGAATTCAACTGTTAAGAAATCAGAATTTTTCGTCATTGGATTCCGGCTCAGCGGTCTAGAAGCTAAGCGTTCGCGCGCCAGACTGAAGGTTATGGGTTCGATTGCCGCTTGCTAATGATACATTCGTCCACTGCTTCCAAGTTTTTAATGGGTGTGTAACTTTGACTGGTCCGTGGTCTCAATGATAACAGGATAATTAAAAGATCAAAACGAATGATAAGTCAGTATTGTTTTATATATTACCGCCCAAAGAATTTTTTCCAAACTATCCAAATAGCTGATTATTCCTAATAATATTTAAAAAACACATTTGGAAATAAAACAGTAAATGGATTTTAATGTCATAAATCATTTCATTATAAGGAAAGCTAATCAAGCATGCCATATATTATATCAAAGTAAATTTTAATGAAAGTCCCTACTTATAATAAGGTTCGATAGGTAGTGATAATAACAACTACCTAGATCATTATGTTTATGACAAAAATGTAAATGAAAACTTTGGAATTACCAAGTATTATTGATCGTAGACTTTGACTTTATGAATAGCATGTGTTTATCAAATGAAAGTAATAACGATTAATTTGGATTATTTTTTATACTATCAAAACCTATTCGGAAAATAATTTATACTGACTAATAAATATACACAACTCCGCCTGGAGTCCCTCCGGGGCTACTACCGATCCCAAGTCCGAATAAAGGGGGAGGGTTGGGCATGGGGTTAGCGACCCCATCCCGTAGAAAACTAACTCGCTAAAAAAACGCTAACCAGAAGAAATATTCAAATTATTCAAACTAATAAATATACACAATATTATTCTGTTTTTTGGCAAGTTTACGAAGAAAAAAACTGTTGAACAGTTATCATCATTGAATAACGTTAAATGAAAGTACTAGCAGGTTGTTTTATTTTATTTTTGAACTTTTCAGTGCACTAATACAGTTTCATAAGAGATCCACATAGGAACTTGTAGATATTTCAGTGAGTATAGTGTTATACATCTTAGTTTGTATTAATATTTCAGTTGATATGATTAGAAAAGATTAATTACTTTTGAATTCCCTTCAACACATAACTGAATATTAATTCAGACATGACTGATAACTTGCTAATGAACTAAATATATGTGAACATAGATAAGTGTTCTTATTTATTTTAATCCACATCTCCATTGTTTATATAAACAATCGTCATTTCATTAGAATGTATTCAATTAACATTTATAAACACATACATTTCACGAAACATATGTTTATGTACTTAAATCTTGTTTGGATTAGCTCATATATTTTTGCAGCGTTTATACCACAAGCATTTGTGAATATACAAACAACTCTGAAATTCGTATTTCGAAAAATGCGTTCCACTTATAACTTTATAATATATACATATATAAACCACTGAACCGGTATACAACGGTGGTCATGTGTAACTTCAATCAATCCACGATATCGAGCGACTATCTTTCATTGTATTCGGTGAGTAACTGCCTTACACTCGACATGGATTAAATCCACTAGTCAAAGCTTCTCACTAGAACTCCGGAAATTTCCTCTTGAAGCTAATTCATGAGCTTAATGGAATATTATGGTTAATCAAATTAAAAACTGAAAGAACTAAGCAACAATTACAAAATAAACAAATAAAAATGTGGAGATTATAGCATTCTAATAGTTGAATCCATGAGTCGATCTAAGCTAGATCATCATTGGGAATATGGAAACACTAAACAGCTATTTAGTTCTAGTTTAGGACTCCTCAGAAATGCGAGTCCTCGATTCAGCACGTGGAAATCGGACCCAGGACCTTCTGTCTGGCGCACGAACCCATAATATCTAGATCACTGGACCGGCATCTAACTAGCTTTAAGATAGATTTCCTGGAGTTCTAGTGAGAAGCTGTTACTAGTAGAGTTCAATCCGTGTCGGGTGCGAGATTTATCCACTGAAGACTGTAGAAGATGGTTGTGCAAGGTCATGAGTCAATTGAAATTAGACATTAACACCGTTAGATGCCGGTTCAGTGGTCCAGAGTTTGAACATTAGTACGTGAGATCAAAGGTTGTGGGTTCGGGAGATGTGTGAGGGATCGTGAATATGCACTGCTGAGGAGTCGTATACCAGACGTAAACGGCCGTCTGGTGTTTTCAGGTTTTCAATAGTGGTCTAACATTGATCGGTTTATCATCTCGTGATTAAAACGACTGTCAATATTCAATAATCAGTGATCATTAATTAAAAATATTTTTAGTTATAACAAAACAACTAAAGGAATATATAGTCCTCGAAAAAGAAAATAATAATTTCTCCTTACGTTATCAAAGTAACATTTTTAAGTGTAAAACATGGTACAATAAATTTGATACAAATTCTTGTAGTGAAATCAAACCAAATCAACTGATATCTCTTCAAAAATCTACTAGAGAACTGAAAAATCAACAAATAAGGTCGTGTTATTTTCCCTTTCTTTTCACCAATCCTCTAGACGCTGGATAATCTGAAAATAGGACATTGTAATAGCTTTGTTTTGTTTTTTTTCTAGTACACTTAACTGATTATTGTAAGCGAAAATTTATCAGTACTTTAGCAAAGAAAACTTCAATCAACCCTTACAATCAAAGTAATCAATAAACAGTGGTATGAACTGAAAACGTATACGCGTATATATATATATATATATATATATATATATATATATATATATATATATATCATGCATATAATAAATTTATTTCTCTTCGATTGTGTTATGCTATAAAAATTGTTTATATTGAATTTTGAATAATATATTAGTTATTTTGTGAAACTTTATTTTGTATCCATGACCACTGTTAGTATGATCAATGTGGATGTACGATGACATCAACAACGGGAACAATGAGACCTTTAAATATAATATTCATTCTAATTATAAAAGTATTTGCTGTTTATACTTAGTAGCTCAATTGGTACTATATAATCTTATTTGTAGAAGCTGAATTAACTTGATAATTATCGAATTAGTCGCAGTCCTTATCCTTTTGACTTTCGTAGGAAGAACAAAGAGTTCAAAGAGTACCTATGATATATGAGTCTATGTAAACTGTGTCGAGAGAAACAAAGTAATTCTTAACAATAGATAATTAAAAACTAGAAGTAAAATACAACAAATATTATTTGAAATAATGATTTTCTCAGAACTTAGTACAATGAGAGGATACAGAGAATTATAGTGTCAATTCTAACTATATTTTTGAGTCTAAAAAGAATTATACAACTATGCATCCATTTTTATCTAATTTTAGTCTAATTTAGAGGCTCATACAATTAGTTAGTTCTTTCTATTGAATGTTATTATCACTAACGTAGATGATCTGTGTCGAATGATTGGTAGCCTACACGGATTAGACGAGAATGATGTGGCGAACCAGATAACTTCGAAGTCACACCTTGCGATCAGCATCCAAGGTGGACTACCCCTTCGTCGTATTAAGGTACTATAGCTGCTCTGATGATTGTGTAACACAAAAGACGTTATAACAGAAATATATTAATAAGAGTAGGTACAAGAAAGAGATTACAAGCACCACCACATGGGCCAGTCCATGACGTACGATTAATTGATGCACGTTAGTTGAAATTCAACTTGACAAGGATCGATTAACTGTCCGACATTCAGCGATCGGATCGCCGAATGATTTGGCTAGGGTCAAGTGACATTTTACTGGCCCTACGAATGCTTAGCATATTTCAAACTTCATTTTACCATTAGCAGTACCCAGTTGAATGTTCATTCTACTTTACACTAAAACCGTTCTTCAACATAATTATTTTATTTGGAAAACAAACATGATTTATTTAATACAACCAACTGCATTGCACTATCCTTAGAAGCTACTGTTCACAAAATTGAAGAGATATACATTTCAGTAGTTTAGATCATGAGTCAATTGAGGTTAAACCACCTTGGAAATCCTGGAAGCACTGAACGGCCGTTTCGTCCTACTGTGGGACTCCTCAGCATGCGCATCCACGATCCCGTCTCGGAAGATTCCAAACCATGACCTATCAGTCTCACGCGTGAGCGCTTAACCTCTAGACCACTGAGCCGGCATCCAACGCTATTAATTTCTAACTTCAACTAATCCACAAAATTGAATGACACATTCACCACTGTCTTCAGTGAATTACTATCTCACAACATACCTGGTTGAACTCCACTGGTCACTGCTTCTCACTAGAACTCCAGGAGTGTCTCTTGAAGCCAGTCACTAGTGAGCATATGTTGATTAATATCAGAAAGGGTCTTGTGGAGATTGTAGTAATTTCAGTAGTTGAGATCATAAGTCGATTGAAGCTAGATCACCATGGGAAACCTGGAAGCACTGGACGGCCGTTTCGTCCTATTGTGGGACTCTTCAGCAGCGCACATCCGTAGCCCCACCCAGCGGGATTGGACTCCAGGATTTATCAGTCACATTCACTTCAGAAAAACAAATGTAAGTAATCAGCCCAGAAATTCACCTATCAATAATTGTGCAGCAATAATTTAGCATAATTCTTAACCACAATGTCTCAAATATATATGTTTTTTATTTCTATTTTCAGTCGCATAATCAGTTAAAATGATGATCGTTGTATGCAGACTTAATTTATATTTTAATTAACTTGTATCGTGAATATAAAACTTCTGGTTAATTAATGATATTCAATAAACATTTTGTGAGTAGTTAATTAATTTGAATGAAAAAATAAGTTGTTATTTTAAGAAGAAAAAAAGGGATTCCTTCATTATGTCGATATTGTTAGTAAAGAAATGATTAGTTAAGTTTTAAATGTTACTGGCATAACACTATTTAAAACATATGTTAGAATATGTAGGTAATATTATTTACATATTAGTATCAGCTGGAGTACCAGGGAAGACTGGATAGCTGTTTTGTCTCAGTTTGAGATTATTCAACACTTCATATCAATTACTCGTTCAAGGATCGAACTCTTGACCTAAAGGTTTTACAGTGAATACAGGAAGTATGGAATCACTGGTTCAGCACTGATTATACATTTTTTTCATTATTGATTACTCCAGGATCAAGTAGATTTTCAGTTGCTGTTACACTGGAAATATTTCATTTTAGTAATTATGTTATCATACTGTTAGATTAATTTCACAACACTGTCAGGTAAATTAAAATTTATAAGTCTGGGGTTGTGAAGATTATTAAGTTATTGATTGAGATCGTGAACCGACTGATGTTAGACCACCATTGAAAACCTGGAAACACTGGATTAAAACAAAATGAAAACTGATTTATATCTTTCTTACTTGTCAATCATGACCGTTAATTATTTGTAGCCTACCTATCAAATAGTCTATAAATAACTTCATAATAATAGTTTCATTCAAAACAATTGATTTTATGATGATAAGAAAATTCAGGAACCAATTGTGTTATATTCCAACAATTTTCTGTTCAATACTCTTTCAAACTAAAATTATTCAAAACACATTTACTTATAAAGCTTATGACTTAAGGCAATAACGAGACAATCCTCACAGGACGCACATATGTCAACAAGAGACGGATCAATTGTAGTCCGAAATAACAATGGGAAGATGCAAGTGAAAAGAACATCAAGTGAATTAAAGACATTTTATAAATGTTGTGACGGTCAATATCTGCTATTCATTTTTAATTAAGAAAGCTCTTTACTGTTTCAGATGTCTTAACTATCTATCCATCCATCATATATAAGGTGATTGAATTCCAATATATCAATTTCTTGTTTTATCAAAGGATAGATTTAAGTTTTTCAGTAATTAGTATGGTAATAATTTTAACCCATTTATAAGAGCGTATGAATGCATACAGTTATCATTAACAATTATTCAGTATAAACAATACTAATAAAAAGAGGTTAATTACAATGTCATAATGATATGCAATAGTTTAAAAGGAATTTTCTATAGTTTCAGTTTAAACTCATGGTTTATAAAGTTAATCAATCTTGGAAGTTAACCAGATAGCTACCGATTCCATCAAGTTGAAGTAGAATAATTGAAGAGTTGAAGCAAAATCTAAATGATCATAGTAGATATAATATCATACTCAATTAGAAACTTGTGAACATTGTGTTTGTTGTCATATCTAGTCATGGATGTATACTTTTGAAGAGCTACAAATTAGGACAAAAACAAATGTTCCATTCTTCATTGATTTTCACTGTTTCTTCAATTTATGTCAGTTAACGAGCAAAATTATCAATATCTAAGAGCTTAAAACTCTATTAAACTTGAATGAATTTTCTATAAAAAGAAAGAACAACAAAATTGAGGTGTTTTTAAAACTAAAAGAGGACAAAAGTAAAAATAAACATTCCTATTAGTTAACAGCTAGACAATGTTTGTTCTAAATCCAGGACACAGGAAGTGTTTTTCACGAAAAATATCTCTAATGAATTTTATGAAAACAGTTGAACATCCATATAAGGAATAGTTTTAAGATGTAACAAAGTTATTTCGGTCGATACAAGTGATAAAAAATGGCTAACCAGCAGATTATATTTCGTTTATATAATATTAATGCTTGAAAAATTGAAAGAATTTTTATCTCACTTTCACTTTCATTCAGTCATGAATAACAAATGTTTTGATAGAATATATGAAGATGATGGCTAATACGAGTTTTACTTAACCTACAATAAAGTTACTATTGATTGATCACCATATAGTGGTAAATATCTTGTGTGTCTAGCCAACAATGCATACCTGTAGTTGTACGGGGACTTATACTCAAGACTGTATTATCCAGTTTCATAATTTTAAGAGTTATCCCATGACCACTGAAGCAGCGACTGACCTCAAACAGAAATGAGATACTTAGAAGTAATTTGTCACTGAGTAGTCACTAATAAGTATACTTCAAGAGTTGTGTTTATTTCAACAGGGAAGAAAAATTAACATTTGCTACGCATGTGTTTTTTTCTCAAAATAGAAGCCCATTGATTATGTCAATTAGAAATGTTCTCTGAATAGTAAACAGTGTATTTTTCATTACGGTGAATATTATATTGTATAGCTTTCCTTTATAATTTCAGTACTATAATAATTAGTGAGATTATTATTTTGGATAAGAAAATGAATATTAGTTTGTTTGTAAGCAATGATGGATAGTGGCTAGCAGTGAAATCCAGGACTCGCGTTTCATCCTATTTGGGACTCGTCAGCTGGATGTACCTGCATCTCAGAGTTGATGTACACTCTGGGACTCAAACCCAGTGCCATTCGCTTCAAACGTCATCGCGTTATCCACTCGGCTACTGAGTCCTGATAACCACTTGCTTGTGCAATGGGGTGAATTTGAATTCACTTGGTATTGTTTGGCTTGTATCTTCCCATTGAGGTTTAAGACTGCAATTGATCAGTCTGTTATTGGCATATGTGCATACTGTTCGTATGCTTCGATATTACCTTAATTCGAGTCCCAGAGTGAACATCAACTTTCTGAGATGCAGGTGCATCCAGCTGACGAGTCCCAAATAGGACGAAACGCGCGTCCTGGATTCCACTGCTAGCCGCTATCAATCATTGCTTACAAATAGCTTGTGAATTAAGGTAATATCGAGGCATACGCACAGTATGCACATATGCCAATAACAGACTGATCAATTGCAGTCTTAAACCTCAATGGGAAGATAAAAGCCAAACAATACCAAGTGAATTAGTTTGTTTGTTTATAATACTGAAATAATTTTAATGTTATAGGTCACAATGAAATGAGGGGGGTGAAGCTATAGGATAGAAAATAACCAATCATAATCTAGAAAACTATTTTTGAGCCTTTAGGTAAAGCTCAATAATGAATAACTATAATCTTATATAACATAAGTGTATTAGAAACACCTTTGTATAGTGTTCAGGATGTTTAAATGACTAGATAAGTCTCAGCCATTTTAGTGATAAGGTTAGATGTGTTCCAATTTGATTTTGTTCATGACAAACTGAAACAAAACATTTTATTAGTTCATTGAATTATAGACAGGATCCTTAACGTATCAGCTCATACGTTAATAAAGATTTAATAGATGATGGTAAACTTTCTATGAAACTGTTTATGAAAACATTTCACAAATAAACTTTTGGTGTGAATATATTTGCACTCAAATAAATGAGATTATGTAACGACGTCTTCATAATATTAAGTTTCGAAAATTAGTCGTAAACCTTTAAAAGGTAATAAACTCTCTGAAATAAAGATAAAGTTACAGATTTCATTACTCTTATTAAAAGTACTTTTAATTTTACAATCTCCTTATTCACCGGCTGAAATGTAATTTTTAAATTACAACCTAGATTTAGGAATCAGTCATTTTCGTCATTACATTGTAGTTACACAAATACAAACAAAATGAAAGTGTCATAAGCGAATAAATGAGGGAAGATCTGTTAATCAACAAATCAATAATTAAAAAAGGATAGCAAGAATTGAATGAGGCACATTTCAAATATGAGCACACCTACGATAGATTTTGTTTTAACGTTTTGTAAAAAAAATACAATACGCAACTACATGAGGATAACCATTATCATCAATTTTAAGTTATAACCATCAGTCGTTCATAAGAAACGTACAAAGTGGCACTTATGCACAGTCTCAAGTTGGCACACCACATCAGTACAATTAAGTGAAATTATCAAGATTAACACCAATATAGTATGAGTAGTAGTAATATTAGTCGTAGTAGAAAAGATTAAGCATAAACGGTATGATTCATGGACCGATTAAATCTCAACAGTTTTCATAGTCCAAGTGACCAACTAATAAGTAAGATTCAGAACAATGAAACTGAAACTTCACAGGTCAATAACTGACATTTGTCGTTGATATTTTGAATTAGTCCATACACAAATCTGATATAAACCTGACATATCAGTATTTATTTACCAATAAAAAACTGCTCAATTTTACATTTTGGCTTATTTAAATTGATCATTATTGTATTCTCAGAGATAATTCAGTAAATGTAGTTAGATTTCGTTTAGATGATTCTGTTAACTTTTCCAGTGATAAAATAGATTACCTATTTCTCATAAATATTCACTTATCTAATTTGTAGTATCAATATAATAGTAAACCTAGGAAGTTGAATTCTATGGATTATTTTATTTGGATGAAATATTACAATGCTTGGTTACGTCAGGTTCAAACTGTCTGGCTAACAATTCCGTTCACAGTATACTATGAAAATAACCAATGAATTATGGCCATTCGATTAGTTTGGGTCAAGCGACTGCTGATTGGCACAAATACTCCATGTTGGCATTTATATATTGTACCTGTTAGTTGGAAAACTACTTTAACGGAAGCATCCAAAACTGTTCAGACGTCTGCTTAGCACAAAATTTTTAATTACTCATTAAACCAATAATAAAATAATATACTTAACAGTAAAATTAGAATAAATATAAGATTAGTTTATTCTCTATTGACTTAACCTGTTACCACAACCATTATTGGAATAAGTAAGTACTTAATATTTCGTAAAACGTGAGATATTTGGATGAGCAACAGTTTTCCACAATTCTATCAATGCATAAATTTATTCGCATCTCTGTTACACACATTTCGATTATTTAATAGTTGAGTTCATGTGTCAATTAAAGCTAGACCACCATTGAAAACCTGAAAGCAATAGACGGCCGTTTCGTCCTAGTATGGAACTCCTCAACAGTGCGCATCCACGACCCCGCTCGAGGGATTCAAATCCATAACCTTCGATTTCGCACGCGAACACTTAACTTCTAGACTATTAAGCCGCCATACAACAATGTTAAGATCTAACTTCAACGAATCCACATTTTGATTAATATTTTCTCTTTCAATATATAACTTATTATCATTCTCATTTATATTACCGTCTCATAAATATGTTCCAAATAGAAATAATTAATAATGGTATTATTAAAACTGTACAACATTTGAACCAGTTATTCATTGCAAGAATTTAAACAAGTGTATATTTATTTGTAGTGATTTCTAAATCACGTTTCATAGTTACAATTAGAAAATAATTAAAACGAACGACATATTATGAATAATAGAAAAGGAGAAGGAGAACAAAATGATTTAACTTGGTATATGAATTTACTGTATTGATAATTGACAGTGATTGAAATTAATGTAATTGTTTGTATATGATCATTAGTAGATTGTTCTATGAAATTGTGAATGTGTATAAAATCAGGACAAGTGTTGTCATTTAAATTTTTTTTTAAAGAAAAAAAGAGAAAGAATTAATCATTTATCAGATATAGAAATAGTGTGAGAACAATGTCAAGTTATAAAATCAAATTAATTCTGACAACCGTGAGAATAAAAGTAAAGATGTTAATTGTTAGGAAACATATTTACATGAATGTGGTTTGTTGTATGGGGGAGAAAAGATACTTTTTTATTGCAATCCAACAATGAATGGAAGTTATGAAAGATAGAATCATGGAATTATTTTCATAAACTATGTTGGAAGATTTTAATCACTGTTGTGCTTATAGTAATTAGAACACGGATATATAGTATTTTGATGTTAGTTGATTTGACGACAATCGGTAGAAAACCTTGAATGTCTTTGTTGCGTTATTCAGAGGAAATTGTTTTATCTGTGAAATTCTAACCATAATAATTCAGTATTCCACTCTGACAGATTGTCAGTTGGCCATCAAGTTGGCTAGTATCTCTTACTGGAAACGGCTAACCAACACGAAACCTAGGTTCAGTGTATCCTGACAACTGCCTTCTAATTAATTAACATTAAACCACAGTGTCCACAAGTCGAGTCATTAAAATTAGTTGTCACACTACAACTTGATCGACTTAATTCCATTATCAATACAAAATAGATAAGCATGGTATTGTTTGTTACTCAGTAACTATTCAATATAAATAGCCACATAACTTGAAAGCTTCCTTGAAATACTATGTACTATAGTGAAAGCTAAGCTTTTGCAAATTTCGTGTTTAACATCCATTAAACGAAATAATATTAAATCTCTTACGTATTTTATTGTTTGTTTATCTGAAGTGTTCCGAATTTATTTGCTAAATTAATTTACTTCCAAATAGATTCACTCAACTGAAATAAATGGATAATACTAACAAGCATGTTATTATTTTCACTAGTCAATTATTCAAAATCATTTACATTAACAATTTGGTTGTGTTTATTCCGTACATGCATGTACATACAGGCAAGTGTAGACGTATTCTTTGACTATTGTGGTCAGTTGGCACTGCTTTACTTAAAAGAAAATAACACTTCATTTAGATGGATAATTAAAAGCTTTATTCAGTATTTGGATATATATATAATTTATGGACGATCTTCGAGCGACGCTAAATCGACCTTGAGAATGTCCACCTACTAATTAGAACTGAATGATGGTTATAAACCAATGTGAGGAATTAAAATTATGATTTACAATTGATGGTTAAGGCTAGGAATTAGATTTAAGATTTTCATCACAAACTGACAATCTATAATGCCAAAACACTATTCAGCTAAATGCATAAGTGAATTTCGTGCTAAACTTCAAGAGCTGTTATCCTAAATCTGATTAATTTGTTTACAAATAATAGTATCACCCCAACATTTAATAAAAATAAAAGACAGAATGAAACTGAAATAGGCTTTTTAAATTTAGTTTTTCATTGAGATCACAAACCGATTGATGTTAGACTACCGTTGAAAACCAGGAAGCACTGGACGGCAGTTTCGTCCTACTATGGGACTCCTCAGCGGTGCGCAAACACGATCCCGCTCGCGGGATTCGAACTCAGGGCCTTGAGTCTCGCGCGCGAACGCTTAACCTACTGGGCTACTGAGCAGGCATTCAATGGTGTTAGTGTTTAACATCAACCAATCCACGAAATTGCGCGACCATCTTCCATTGTACTGTGGTAGACACCTGTCTCTATCCGACACAGACTAGCTCTACTGGTCACGGCTTCGCACTAGAACTCCAAGAATTAATACTAGTATTAGTTTTTGTTTATCAAATAATTATTTATTTAAAACATTGTTAACAATATTGATGATAAAAATAGTTGCCAATAATGTTTATTATTTATTTATTTGAACACATAAATATTGGCACAAGGAGACACCAGTTACATATGCGCCACACAAATCTCATATGATATGTGTGAGGGCTATGATACTGCCCGGGTGCCCAAACCGAAGCAGGTGGTTTTCTTAGGAGGCCACACCCGGAGCCTTCGACCTGAAGGTCTGATCCACCAGGCAGTGGAGCATCGTAAGGAGATGCAGTCCCATGAGAGCCGGTAACCAATGATTGGTTCATACGCTATTTGTTCCTTAAGGATATTGGAGCCTATGTGCACCTGCCATTGATGATGATTATTCAACTAAAAGGTATATTCATTACTACTTATTTGTCACTTGTACTCAATGATTCAATGATGTGAACCTATTTTGACAAAATGAATATATGATGATGATGGTAATTAGTTAATAACTTTTAATGAATATGCCTGTATACTTATTTAGATTTATAACAACATTTTAAAATATCCATATATTTTTCAATATAAATATTGGTCTCAAGTAATAATAACCTTGAAAAATTCAATTAATTAATTAAATAGATAACTTTGCATTGATCATATGTCAAATGTACTTTTTTTCCTACTATAATAATAATGTTTCTAATCAAAATAAATTATCATCTATTATATAATGTTTCTTGTTCTTTATTTTTATCCCCTTTCGTTTCTAAATCTAAAAATTCCTTAGAATTATTAATATTATCGAAGTCATTGTTTAAATTGGAAATTTGTAAAGATGACTTATTTAAAATTGTAGTCATCGTTTCAGGTGAAGTGTATAGATCAAACTCAGTAGTATCAGTTATACTAGGATTAATATTGACAGTTGTTGTCGTTGTTGTTGTTGTGATAGCAGTAGTAGTAATAGTAGAAAAGTTAGATAGATGAGATAAATCAGTGAAACTGCTTATTGAAGTTGCCTGTTCACTACAATATGAAGGTGAGAAAAATTCAGCTTCTGATGCAAATTTCACACGATTTTGACGTGAATTACGCTTTTCTTCAATAGTTTCATCATTATTCTCGTCATCATTATCATTATGCTCAATTATCAAGTGAGTTTTTGCATCTACAGGATTATATTGAATCTGCATATTATTAAATGCTTCATTAGATTTTGTGTGTTGTATTAACTTCAGTGGATTCGACAGTGTTAAATTATTGACAGAATTATTATTTGTAATAGTTGTATTAGTGGTAGTATTAGAAACCAATAAAGCATTAAATTGGTTATTTAAAGTATTTTCATAATTTTTTATGTCTTCGTTAATTTTGTTTTCACAGTGATGTTTGTGAGATACTTCAATATATTCATCATTAGTGTCATATCTACATAATAAATAAAGAAAATGGTGAAGAATTAATTCGAAAAGAAAAACTCAGTTAAAAAAATAATTGGATAAAATGTTCCATCCATAAGCTAAGTAATTCATATACACAACTACACTGAAGTAGATCGTACAAATTTGAAGAGATGGTTGAAATGAATGCTTAAGTTGGCTGACAACAAAAAAAATGAAATAACACCACCCTGAAGCTAGACATATAACATTTTGTGAATAGGTTGAAATTAAATGAATACGTTTATTAGTATTTTATATGCTGTACATTAGTAACTATATAGGGAACTCCACACCCAATTCATCAGCTCATATGTTTATAATACTTATCATCACATAATAATGTATATAAAATATAGGAGGACGATAATAGATCAGGATTTGTAAATCTTAACAGACAAATAATAACAATATTTTTATTACAAAGCTGAATGGTAAATTTATAGTTGAGTGACATTAATAGATATGGTAATTAATAAATCTAAATGAGTCTATAATTAATGCTATAAAAAAAAGACATCAAAGTACCTGTCAATTTAGAGAAACTGAGATAAGATTTTATGGAGTTAAAATCGAAGTGATAGCTACAATTAATAGTGGACTCTGTATATATTATATTGCATGGAATTCAGACTTCTACGTTTAGCGGACTATATGTGTATTCATCAGTTCATGTGCTCTTGTAAACCAAAGTATACAGTCTGTAGCTAACCCTAACTTTCAGCACATACACATCAGAATATTTTCTAGCTTGGTTTTCAAGAGGTAAAATTAACACAATTAACAATTCAATTTTAGATCAATCAATTAACCGATCTACTGGTGATAAAACTCCGCTTGGAGTCCCTCCGGGGGTTACTGCCGGTCCCAAGCCCGGATAAAGGAGGAGGGTTGGGCATGGGGTTAGCGACCTCATCCCGTAGAAAACTAACTCGCTAAAAAAACGCTAACCAGAAAAATTACTCAACTGGTGATAAGTTTGCTTATCACATATCTGTTATCTACATTTAATATTACTATCAATATCAAGCTGATCATGTCAGTAAATTGGCATTAATTCTGTAATTATTGTTCTCAGATTATATATGTATACATAGTATTCTTATTATTATACAATTTATCCATTTCCTATTGATTCTTCTGACAAACAACAAGATAAATAAGTTTGAATATTTAAAATTATTTAACTTAACATGATCAACATTTCCATTTGAAAACTATACTAAATACAATGAGAGACATTAATCACGAACAGAGAATGAAACATCAAATTGGATACTTAAGTAAGTAATGAAAAACATTCATAAAACTATGGGAAACTAAAGTGAAAAGAAGGAATAATTGATTATTTATTAAAGAGTATAAAGGGAATGCTCGTACAATATTGTGGTCAATTTTGAATTATATCTCATGGGGTCTTCAATTACTGGGGTTATTTTCCACACAAATTGTTATATCGAGTAATTGTACAAGTTCTGATACATTTCTTATATCTAAGTTCAATCTGATATTCGAATGTGAAAACCAATAGTGAGTAGTAAGCTCTAATTAGCTAACCCAAAACGAACTAACTCATAAATAAATATATGTTTACTCAGAAATTCAAGCCAAACCTTGGCTAATAACATATCCTTGACATTTGGCCTTTCAATGGTGTAATCGGTTGGCCCAGGCTGTCACAAACTCCCAAATCAGATTTACACTTATTCACAAAATCCAGATCTACAGGCAGTGACTTTCTCAACTAATTTCATCACGTTTGGATTGCTTTCTCCCAACTTAATATTACTTCAGAAAGAACCCAATGGGTTAGTTAAACATTGTTCTGAAATGTGTAATACATCTATTCGCTTCGGTTGGAAAACGTTTGCTATTTCAACGGCAGATTTAATATTCTTTTGTCTAACTTTAGTGTTGCCCACTTTGTGGTTCTATAATACCTGCTACCTGTCTATATCTTCCACTAATAATAATCATTGCATACTTTAACAGGAAACAGGATATCTTTATAGTGTTATAGATTACGTAGGTTGCTAAATACTAAACAAATCTTTTGAGTTTGTGCAGAGATTTTGTCACCAAACGATCGATCACTCTTAAGGCTCAACAAACTAGTTCACATAACTGATCACTATGTAGTTTTGACTCAAATCAATTTTAAAGAATCGTCTTACATTTAGTAGGTGCAAAAAACGTTGATATTTTGCTAAAGATGTTCAGTAAATGCTGAATTTTGTTAACATTTTAAATACCTAGTTATCTATTTAATAAGTAGATTCATGATCAGTGTATTTGTATTGATACTAGTATAATTGTATGTTGACTATGCATTAATAATAAAATGTTATAATGTTCAGGTCAACGTCGACGTGTACAGAACAAGCTGTGAAACGCATATGGAGAAATTCGAACAGTTCACTTCTATCTGAAGTTTGTGCTGATGATGTCGTTCAGAAGAACGGTGAAAACTCCACGACCAAACCATCCAGCTCAGAGAACAAAACTCCATCAAAATGTTCAGGTCTTGATGTTATTTAATCTACAATATCTTTAAGCATAAATCTAGATAAATATTTTTTTAAAAGATTATCTTCATTTAGTTTTTCTTTTAAACTTTTAACTTATAGGAGAAAAATTGTCATTTTATCTATCACATGATATTCTTCTATACAAGTCAACTTTGAAGACAGATGGTCTCTGACTAGACTAATATAACAAATTTATAGTCATCAAAACACTGAATTATGTTTCGGTCAACTAAAAATCATTTTACATAGTTTCATTGTAAAACTAATTGATAGCAGGCGATTATTTTGATTTTTTCTCTCAAAATGTCGGCATTACTTATTATAAGTGTATCTATATGTACAAGTACATGGATAAATGTGATAACAATTAAACAAACAAATATTTAACATTAGACAACTATACATTAAAACAATACAAGTGTCCAGTAATTTAAGCAAATATGCGTGTACATATATATATATATATATATATATATATATATATATATATATATATATATATATATATATATATATATAGAACTACCAGGTTAACAAAATATCTGATGAGAAGACAAGTGTATATTAATAATTATCATCGGAAGAAAGATTATATTAGTGACGTAAACGTGTAGTGCGACAATAACACTATTGACAGTAGAAAGTATACTTTGTCGATGCTTTCTTTTGTCTTTATTTTAAATAAGAAACAGAAGGGAAATAATCGAATAATTTAATATTTATTTTCAAATAAGTATGTGATTAAATAACTTTGATGATCTTTGTGGTAAACTAGTAGTTTATAAGAAAATGAATCCGTATATTGGATAATTCTAAAGTGATCTTAAATCTAACAATTTATATTGCCAGAAGCGGTTTTGTGGAGATTTTTGTAATTTCAATAGTTGAAACCCCCTTCTGATAATAATCATCTGCCCACCACTGACTGACTTCAAGAGACACTCCTGGAGTTCTAGTGAGAAGCAGTGACCAGTGGAGTTCGACCAAGTCTGTTGTGAGATAGTAACTCACTGAAGACAATGGTGACGATGGATTAGTTGAAGTTAGACCTTAACACCGTTGTATGCCGGACCAGTGGTCTAATGGTCAAGAGCTCACGCGTGAGAATGATAGGTTCTGGGTTCGAACGTTGCGGGGGGCGGGACCATGGATGCGCACTGCTGAGGAGTCCCATACTAGGACGAAACGGCTGTCCAATGCTTCCAGGTTTTCCATGGTGGTCTAGCTTCAACTGACTCATGATCTCAAGTATTGAAATTTATATTGCTTAGAAACTAGTTTTTAAGGCAGGTGAGTTCGTATAAAGTAATATTATTATTAGCTATTATTATCTGGTTGAGATTGAAAATACTAGTTAGTGGAATATTTTAGAAAGTATAAACTGATTTTAATACCCTTTGAATTTTGTTCACAATCCCAATGGGATTAATTGAAATTATTACAGAATAAAATGTAACAAAATCGTACTAAACTCAAGTTTAAGAGCATTTACTTCACATTCAATATATATTCACCGTAATAAAGTTGGAACACGAACAATCCTAGTACGAGTGAATAATAATAATAATAATAATAATAATAATAATAATAATGATATGCATGCCAGGTTAGTAAAATAATAATAATAAATTAATGGGCACAGTTTTTATACAATATCTTGTCCTAAAATAAGAATTTCTATGTTTCAAAATATGCTCTACATACTGAGTAATTACTATACTTTAGATTATAGAATATAATTCTTTAATCTAACTAATAATCATTCAACCGAAATTACTAACATGATTAAACATCCTATTTGTGATTCTAAATGTTGATTCAAATATTCATCACAAAGAAAGTGAGTGATTAGGTGAAAATGAGAATGATCTTAGTGGTAAGAAAATATCAAACGAAGTGAATGGATGAATGAATGAGTAGATACCATTTTACTTGTTTATCTACCGAAATGGTTATGTTTATCAAGTAAATACATTACCTGGAAGTGTGATGTTAGCTTGTGTAGGTTAGAAGGAAGACAGGGGGAGATCAAACAAAGACGTGATATCAATCCCTGAGGCTTTTTGACGGTAGAACTGAGTCATGTTGTAAGGTGCAAAGACAACCTGGTTCGAGCCAGAGCGATTATCATAACCAATCTTTGAAAAGGTTAGATGAGACTACTCAAAATTAATCACAGTGGCGTAGATAAACCTTATATGTCGAGTTTTAAATTATCTTATATTTTTGTATTCCGAGAATTCATTCTATCTTTTCGAATCATATCGCTTATGTGTGGTTTCATATTACCCCTGATACTGTTAACACTCCTAATACTCTAAAAAATTTTCCTGAAAACTTCATCTAATTGTGCTTATATAAAGTGACAACTTAAACTGATGCACATGTATACCAGGTTCTATCTTGAGAAACTACCACAACCATCATCAACAAAACATAGGTATTTGTAAACAGTTGTCTACACAAGATAGTCAATGTCCGTTGACCAGACATCATCAACAACAACCTACTGTGGAAGAGAGTAAACTAGATTTCGCTTACGGGAGGAATTAGAAGACGCTGGAGGTGGATAGGATACACATTGCGAAAATCATAAAACTGCATCACGAGATAAGCTTCAACTTGGAATCCTGAAGGCAAAAGAAAAAGAGGCAGACATCAGAAGAATGAACAGAACTTGGCAATAACTGGAAAGGAGAGCCCGGGAAGAAGTAGGCTGGAGAATCCTGGTAGGTGGCCTATGCTTCATGAGGAGTAACAAGAGTAAGTAGGTCTGTTATATATATCTAAGTTCTTTGGCGAGAATTCTTCACTGAACTCTGTGTTCTTAATGTTTAAATGAGAAAATGGGGGGATACTCGGTTTAGAATTCGTCAATGTGATGTGTCGGCAGTTTTTTAGAAAGTGTTACTTCCTGGGAAATTTGGTCTTATATCACTCCGAATTACACTCAAAGACTTAACCACTGGGGCATTATTATAATTGTTACAGTGAAAATTACAATTATGTAATTGTTAAGAGTAAAGACAATATTCGTTTAAATCAGTCACTTTCAAAACAATATAATTTAAAAGCCATTTTCATCCTGAACAGAGCTAGGAAGCAGAATGAATGAAAACCACAAAGCAGTATACATAGATGTTCTATTTCATTTTAAGACCAGTCCACCTTGAGGTCCTAGATTAGTTTATTTACGCGGACAATATGTTACCCTTAATTCATTGAGTCTGGATTTCATTAAATCACATTTTCGACGTTAATATTTGTTCAAAATCTCCGGTTAGTAATTTTTTTGTATTACCGATTTTTTAGACTCCAAAGGTAATAACTTTCCACTAGGAGTGGGCAGAGTAAGATATTGAATCTATCTGTCAAGCCACTGAGCTGTATCGATAGGTAAGAACTTCTTTCAACTAGAGGCCGAAAAATACTGATAATTACTGAATATATATGTTAGGCAACGAAGAGTGAAATCGATTCCAGTGGCACAGTTGGACTTACTCCAGACTGGATAAAGACTTCCTGAATTTCTAGTGGAGCTAAACATGATAGAAGGGAGACAGTAGCTCACTGATGATATTGAATGAAGATAGTGTTACACCACAAATGGGCCATCAGATTTCAACCCCAAGTTACCATACTTACTGGGATACCTGAAGGTCCCAGATTTAATTTCCTGTGAATTCGTTGTAATCCCAATTTTTTAATGGGTTTGTAATCAACATCGGTTGGATACAACCATGGTCAGTGATTGGAAACGTAAGATGACATAGCCCAGAATCCCCAAATACCTATTTCTATAAGTTATTACAGATTTTACATGCAGAATTTAATTAGATTGGCCGTTTGTCACAAAATCACATGAGACAATATGATAGATGGGTATTAGAATAAATACACTGCACACTAGACTAGATACTACAACTCGGCATACTAAACCGCAATATTATATGCGAGAATATAAGACTACTGGACTAGGTTATGCTATACACAAGTACACAATTCAACCGATGATTGAGAAACTGATTCTAGAGATGGAATAATTTATTCACTCAAAGTACAAGTAGTCCACACACAGTGAACCTAGAACTGAAATCCCGAGTCAGTTACAATACATAAATAGTGATTGGTATTACAGATTATGTAGTGGACGTCTATCCATCTGTACTCAAAGACCAATCACGGGTTACTGTAGCATTGGTTTATTGAAAAAGAACCAAATATCCGTGTTTCCTGAGGTAGAAGTTTTTACTCAGTTATTGAATTATCGAGATTCCTTGACAGAATATGTGATATAATTATCTGTTAACCTCTACTTCGTTGGAAAATGAATAAATCTTTACATGACTCCTTATCCAATAAAAATTATCTGAAGAATGATGGAAAGAAATTTTCTAATACAACAATTGACTGTTACTTAGTTACAACTAATGACATATAATAACACCAAGATAGTGAGTAGGCATAGTAACTGTGACATCAGATTAATTCTTTCTCAAGTTGTTCGTTTATTCTAGTTGTTAAAATTTGAAAAGACGAATAAACACTGAACTAGATAATTAACTACTGTTACTGATGAAAAATACAACAAAATATGAATGAGGATTAATGGTTCTTAAATCTAGTATTGTGAACTTTCCTCAGGCAGTTAAAAGCTCTTCCAAACAACAATCCGAGAAAAAGTATATTCTGACTGAAACTATGATAAGAAATTATTTCCTAGTAATTATAGAAAATGTTTTCCATAGACAACTATGCAGTTTTCATTCATAAAATGGTAAATTATGAACAATTCAAATACGACCAGTAATCCTAGTCAGAAACTTCAGGTTTGGTGGAGATAATATTAATTTTAGACTACTTATTTGTCATTTAATAGCCTATATTTTTTCATCTTTAGTAAATCAGCGATATGATCCAATTGTCACTCGTTGTTTTGTTAACCTAAGTGGCTCTGTTTTCTGAATTAATATTCATTCTCTATTGGTTTGTATATTAACTCCGTCATTTAATTCAATGTTTTACTACTTATTATGTAATACTGATCACTTTGTTACTTCTTTAAACATATATTATTTACAATTTTAACGATTGGATATTGGACATTGAATTTTTTACATTTGATTGTATAGCTGGCAATAAAAACCTTGAAGAGATAGAATGTTCAAATAAAGTTCTTTGTTTTAAGTTTATCAGAAAATTTAAAAACTTATTGAAAATAAAAATTTATTTATCCGATGAGTTTATTGATTGGCAATAAAAATTATTTATCAAACAATCCAATTACATGTAATGAGAATAATCCAAGTTAGTGTAGTAAGCTACAATTTACATGTTATTATTCATTCAACTCAGATAACTGATATGATTTAGATAGAAAGTCAAAAAAACATTTATACATTGATTACCTACTTACTTTACTTACGCCTGTTATTCCAAATGGAGAATAGGCCACCGACCAGCATTCTCCAACCCACTCTGTCCTGGGCCTTCCTTTCTAGTTCTATCCAATTCTTGTTCATTTTTCTCATGTCTGTTCCCATTTCCCGACGTAATGTGTTCTTTTGTCTTCCTCCTTACTTTGGCCTTCAGGATTCCATGCGAGGGCTTGTCTTGTGACGCAGTTGTGTGCTTTCCTGAATGTGTGTCCTGTCCACTTCCAGCGCTTCTTCCTGACTTCTGCCACCGCTGAAATCTGGTTTGTTCTCTCCCATAATAGGTTGTTGCTGATAGTGTCTGGTCAGCGGATCTGAAGTATTTTGCGTAGACAACTGTTAATAAACACCTGTATCTTCTGGATGGTCGCCTTCGTAGTCCTCCAGATTTCCTCCCCATACAGTAGAACTGTCTTGACATTCGTATTGAAAATTCTGACTTTGGTGTTGGTTGACAGTTGTTTTGAGTTCCAGATGTTTTTCAGTTGTAGATATGCTATTCTTGCTCTGTCGATCCGCGCCTTTACATCTGCATCAGATCCACTGTGTTCATCAATGATGCTGCCTAGACATGTAAAGGTTTTCACATCTTCCAAATCTTCTGCGTGAAGTGTGATTGGATTGGTGCATGTTGTGTTGTATCGGAGAACCTTGCTTTTCCCTTTGTGTATGTTGAAACCTACTGCTGTTGAGGCTGCTGCTACACTGGTCGTGTTCTCCTGCATTTGTTGTCGCATATGCGATAGAAGAGCCATATCATCCGCGAAGTCTAGATCATCCAGCTGCATCCTATCTGTCCACTGTATCCCATGCTTCCCTCAGTTGTTGACATTCCCGTGATACAGTCGATCATCAGGAGAAATAGAAAGGGTGAGAGTAAGCAACCTCGCCTGACGTTATACATTGATGATATGCCTTAATCTTTGGTCAATATTTGCTAATTGCAAAATTAAAGGTTCATTAGTGGTTGTTTTGTGTTTTTTATTGGATAAATAGTTTACTTATTTTAATTTAATTGAATATTTTTATACAGATTTATTTGAATGCAATATTTTTAATCAAATGACAATGTCTATCCTTTAAAAGCTGTTCAGTGGATAGCTAGGAGAGTAGGGGTGAGCTTAGATGTATGTTTTGTAAGCGATTTTGAACACTTCTATAAATGTAGTCATTTCATTCATCTAAATTAGTTAATTATTCAATCAGAATAATAATAAAAATCTGAAATTACATAAGGGTCGAAGAGTGATAAAAGTAATATAAACCAAATAGAAAGTCAAGATTCCAAACGTTCAGTATATCAAATTTAATAACAGTATGAATTAATTATTTTAGGATATCGAATAGCTTTCTTTATTTCAGTGTTAAATAAATTGCTCTTTATATGAATCAAGACGGACGTTGTGAATGTTGACTTAAAGTGTTAAATGCTCATAGTAATAACACGATTTCATGCGAAATGACAAAAATAACAGTAAAATACAGTAACAGTATAAAATGTCACTCATTGTGTATTACCAACATTTATGATGTAACAGACAAGGAGACTAGTTGACTCACTTAATCGTTAGTAAGAGAAAAGTGTTTAAGAATTCAGGATCAAATTGTAAAATAAAGCTGCCCTACTTCATATAAACTACACCTGAAAATATATATGTTGAGCTATTTTAAAATAGACAATTGAATATTAATAGTTTGTCATGATTTCATCTAAATGCAAATGGATATAATGAACACCTTAAATTTTTAAGAAATCATGCTTTCAATCTTCAGTTTCTCTCATCATTAGATATCTTAAATGAATTGGTATATTCCTAATTCATTTCGAACTCATCAACAATTCGCCCTCTTTCAAATGGGATTAGACTCAGGAGCTGCAGGTCTCATGACGAGCACGAAACTTTAGGCAGATAGGGAGTTAACAAATATAGGAAAAAGTTGGGTAGAAGAAATAGAAAATATCAGCGAATACTTAAAACTTTCTAGTCATCTGAGTTGGTTGATGGGTGCCGTTGATAAAGTCTTTACTAAATTTCAACTTAGTGTAACTAAGTACAGGTTTGTTGAACTGTGAATGCTATTCCACTGACTTCTATTGACATTGAAAGTGACTTTGATATTATCAGCCAGTAAATTTACAGACCGTCGAAATAAGGACTATAGATAAAAAAGTAATGAAAATTTAGTTAGTACTAAGATTTGAGGTTATGCATACGGGTTTTAGTTATGAGTAATTGCTAAGAATAGATTGACAACATACTTCTAGGTATATCAATGATCACGAATTTCAAAAACCCTTAGTTATCCTCAAGACTTCAAAAACTATGATCTGTATTGCATCAACCCCCTGATTTTTATCAATTTCATGCATCTTATTAACTGAATATTAGTAGGTACTGTTTAGCTCTTAATAATCTGTAAGCTTATCCATCCCCTTTTCAATATTCAATAAGTATATAGTTTGCGGTTCCAAACACTTTTCCGTTCTTTTACAGCACATGCCACCTATGGAGATGTAACGTGCATTGAAGATTTCATTTCAAGCTCTAACTTTCACAATATTTGTGTTTTTCATCCACCGTGTTGAAATGCGCTATAAAGACGTGTTCATAGAAGACAGATGTGAATAACTTCAGCCGCTTGAAATGAAATTTCCATCGAAAATTGTGATCTTAGATACAACACTTATCCACTGAATGAACGAAAATAAAACACACTGCACGATTGTTGAGCAGTGAAAAACGGAAAGATAAAATCTACGATTTGAATTTCGCACAGAAATGCAAAAGCCAGTTTTGAAAAATCTGTTTGGTTTATCAGAAAGTATATTTTTACCGAAGTATGTGCTTCGTTTAATTGTGCGGTCACGTCATACTACTTTCTTTTTAGTATAGCACAATAAACTTCTTTGTATTCCTCCGAAGCATTCATGGGCTAAATGAGCTAATTTCTACCAGAGACCTGAAATCTCCAACATTGATTATAATTTACTTGGCAGTTTTTCCTTGTATACTTAGGTTTAGACAAAACTTCGTGATCAAATTCTGATGATAGTACTCCGGTGGCTAAACTGACGTAGACATGAGTTGGAGTGGGAAGTGTGTTAAGAACCTTCATTCCAGTGGTAATAAGACAAGTCCACTTAACCAACAAACCACAAATTCTTATTACTATATCAAGAACAATGAAGAACAACAGTGATAACAATAAATACAAATCAAATGAAATATCTTACCCGTTTAATGATAGATTCCGTTTATCAACCAATTTTTCCACATAAACATTCTGGTGTTGATTAACTGAACATTTATCTTTTTGTAATTCATAATCATGTTGAAATAATATATTGTTATTTATTCCATCCACTGCATCAGTACCATTTGTATTCATTAAATGTTGAAATACTTCCTGAGCATCTTTTGGTATATTAATGCTTTGATTTGGTCTAATAGTTATCGAAGTTGTTGTTGTCGGTGTTGTTGTTATTGATAAACGATTATTTGGCTGATGACTTTGATTGCAAGGTACCGACAATAATGATGAAGTAGATCTATATAATGGTTTAATATCTAATACGGTCTTATAACTGACAGTTGGCTGGTTTTGGTGTTGTCGTTGTTGTTGTACATGACTCTTTTCATTTTCAGCATTATTTATCATCGTCTCATTATCATGGAATAGTAAGCCTGAAGAACTGGAATACAATAAATGACTAATATTAGTAGTAATTGGAGTAGTAGTTGTCACTTCATTCCTTACGTTTAATTGTGTTCTAATATGTTGAATTGCATTTTTGATTTGATCCTTTACAACATAATGATTATGCATAAAATAAATAAGAATAAATAAGTATTATAGAAAAGTAAAACATATTCAAATTAGAATAATTTATTTATAAGTTCACTATTTAATGAGATGGGTGTTCTATTTATACTACTTTCAGTAGTATTCTTCATAAGATTTTGCGAAAATAAATTTCGAAATAAACTATTACATTAACCAGTCAATAGAATATAACATTAAAATATAAAGATATTCATTTCCTTTCATAACAGATAGTGAATTTGGGTGACCAATTAAACTAAGAAATATATAAATACTTCACCATACAAACACAGCATTAACTATAAGTAATCAATCCACGATTAGTTGAAGTCAGACATTAACATCGTTGGATGCCAGCTCAATGGTTGAGAGGTTAAACACTCGTGAGCCAGACCGAAGGTTCTGGGCTCGAATCCCATGTGTGAGATCGTGGGTGCGCACTGCTGAGGAGTTCCATACGAAGACGAAACGGCCGTCTAGTGCTTTCAGGTTTTCAATGGTGGTCTAACATTGATCGATTCATGATCTCAATCAAAAATTGAACAATCTCCACAATCCCACATTGACATAAGTAGTCAGTTTAATAGTGGGAAGTATACAATTGTCAGTTATAGCTCATTTCATAGAGTTATTGGCTACAGATTGTTAAGATTATAAGAAAGCAAATGCCTATCATATTCAACAAATTATACTGAATCAGAAATATTTAAAGACTAGTATTTAGTACCTTCTTCTATTTTCATTTGAATTAATTACTAAAACTTACTCAAGTTGAATAGTCAGATTAATGTTCTATATTTCACAAGATTCAATCTGTTTTACCATAATTCTGGAAATACTGACTGATTTCATTTAATTATCAAAATAATAAGACAGAACTTTGAACGTTCAGTAAAACAAAATCAGAATATTTTACCTTGAACTAAACAACTGTTCTCTGTTATCATCTACAGTACATCATAAAAACTAGTTACAAATAAATTGCTGAACTTATACACACATATAAGATTTAAAAGCTAAACTGAAGGCACAAGTATTTATATGGTGATTTGAATAAATATTATTGTTTAGAATCATAAAAATATCATTGAGTAACTGCGGGAAAATAAGGTTTGATTTTATAAATTTTTGAACTATAAAGTTTCCATGTTTTTTTATCCAATCAAGCTTGATTATTCTAGTTGTTTTGATCGATGGCATGGTGTTGTGAACGAGAGAAATCGAAAATCTCGACAGAGTCTGATAAATGGAATGAAAGTGAAGCAAGATTTAGTTGATCAAATGATATAGTCCCTAAAGAAAATAACTAAAAGATAATGAATTATCGTCTAATATAACAGTCTACAAAGAAGTTATTCTTATAAGCGAATTTATTTCATTAGTGTTTGAAAATAACCAGCAAGATAATGAACTATGTATTGCTCTACTCAGAAGCCATTATTTGAGGAAATGAATATTATCTGGCTCTAGTCAGTTAGCTATTAGTTATAATTAACACAGAACATGCATAAGTCCGTATTAACTTAAGTTCCCACAATAAATCAGCAAAGAGGGGTGAAATTATCAAAATGAATACTATAGTGCCGGAAGTAGTAAAAGCATCAAGGATAGTGAAAGAGGTTAGACATAAAGGATAAGATCCAATAATAAAGAATGAATTCGCGGAATAAAATCTGTAAGACAATTTTAGAACTGAGGATCTAGGGGAGGATCACAGATGAATGAATCTGTACAATTTTAGCCAGTTGAACGCCATTCAGATGGTGGTTGGAGGTAGTCAACAGGAAACTCTGGACCGGGTTTCGTGCTACTTGGCACTCGTCAGCAAGGTGTACCTGTAATCTTGAAGGAACTGGTGCTCCCTGGCGGATTCGATCTCGTGTCACCCAGCTTCACAGTCAGAGACGTTACCACTGAGCTACCCGAGCCGTGACTAACCTCCTGTAGGACTGAGATGTAATCACAACTGATTGATCACTGGGTGGTGATCAATGTCATTCTTGTCTAGTCCTTATTAGTGACTACCTCCAACCACCATCTAAACCACAATACATAGTGCCCGCAGTGTCAAGTCACCTAGACTAGTGGCCAAATTGCAACATGATCGATAGCATTCAATCTGCACTAATAAGGACTAGACAAGCATGACATTAATCACCACCCAGTGATCAATCAGTTGTGAGTTGAACACCATGTCTGCTAAAGCTACTACTACCTCTGTTACTCCTCGTGGAGGAGCATAGGTCGCCTACAGGCATTCTACATCCAACTCTGTCCTGGGCAGTCCTTTCCAGCTCCTTCCAGTTATTATCCACCCTTTTCGTATCTGCATCTATTTCTCGATGTAATATGTTCTTAGGCCTTCCTCTTTTCCGCTTCCCTTCAGGATTCCAAGTTAGGGCTTGTCTCGTGATGCAGTTTTATGATTTGCGTAATGTATGTCCTATCCATTTCCATCGTCTTTTTCTAATTTCTTCTTCAGCTGGAAACTGATTTGTTCTCTCCCACAGAAGGCTGTTGCTGATGGTATCCGATGAACGGATATTGAGTATCTTACGTGTACAGCTATTTATAAATACTTGTACCTTCTTGATGATGGTTGTTAAAGTTCTCCAAGTTTCAGCTCCATACAGTAGAAATGCCTTGACGTTGGTATTGAAGATTCTCACTTTGATATTGGTTGAAAGTTGTTTTGAGTTCCATATGTTCTTCAATTGTAGGAATGCGACCCTTGCTTTGCCAATTCCTGCCTTTACGTCTGCATCTGAGCCTCCTTGTTCATCGATGATGCTTCCCAAGTATGTGAAGGACTCTACATCTTCCAGAGTTTCGCCATCAAGGGTGATTGGATTGCTGTTCTCCGCTTTGAATTTGAGGACCTTGGTTTTCCCTTTGTGTATGCTGAGGCCTACTGATGCAGAGACTGCTGCTACACTGGCTGTCTTTATCTGAATCTGTTCACGTGTACGTGATAGGAGGGCTAGGTCATCTGCGAAGTCCAGATCGTCTAATTGGTTCTGAGCTGTCCATTGTATGCCGTGTTTTCCTTCAGATGTCGAGGTTTCCATAATCCAATCGACCACCAGAAGAAAAAGGAAGGGAGAGAGTAAACAGCCTTGTCTGACTCCGGTCCTTACTTGGAATGCATCTGTCAGCTGTCCTCCATGCACGACTTTGCATTGTAGTCCGTCGTATGAGTTCCGGATAATATTGACAATCTTCTCAGGAACTCCGTAGTGTCGAACAAGTTTCCATAACGTTCTCCTATCTACACTGTCAAATGCCTTTTCATAATCAATGAAGTTGATATATAGTGACGAGTTCCACTCAACTGATTGTTCGATGATGATCCGTAGTGTTGCAATTTGGTTTGTGCACGACCGATCTTTACGGAATCCAGTTTGTTGATCTCGAAGTTGGGCGTTTACTGCATCTTTCATCCGATTCAGCAACACTCTGTTGAAGACCTTCCCTGGTATTGACAGTAGTGTAATACCTCTGTAGTTTGCACATTTGCTCAGATCTTTCTTTGGAATCTTGACGAGGTGCCCTTCTTTCCAGTCCATCGGCACTTGTTCCTCCTCCCAAATCTTTTTGAATAGAAGGTAAAGCATGTTTGTAGTTACTTCGATGTCTGACTTCAGTGCTTCAGCTGGTATGTTGTCGGCTCCTGCTGCCTTCCCGCTCTCTGTTTGTCTGATGGCCATTCTGATTTCTCCCTTCGTTGGTGGATTGACATCTAAAGGAAGATATGTGTGCGCTGCTTCGATGTCCGGTGGATTCACTGAAGCCGGCCTATTCAGGAGTCCCTTGAAGAACTCTACCCATCTGTCCCGCCGTTCTTGAATTTCAGTGATTGGCTTGCCTTCTTTGTCTTTGACCGGTCTCTCTGGTTTACTGTATTTCCCTGATAGTTTCTTTGTTGTATCGTAAAGCTGTTCCATATTTCCTTCTCTAGCAGCTTTTCCCGCCGTCGTTGCTAGTTCTTCCACGTACTTCTTCTTGTCTGTTCTAATGCTCCTCTTTACTTGCTTGTTTGCTTCTGTGTATTCAGCTTGGGCTTAAAATTTCTCTGCTCGTGTTCGGCTGTTGTTAATTGCTGCCTTCTTGTTCTTCCTTTCTTTGATCTTGTCCAGAGTTTCTATAGAGATCCACTCCTTATGATGGTGTTTCTTTAGGCCCAGAACCTCTTGACACGTTGAAGTTAATGCTTCTTTGAAGCCTTTCCAGTTGTCCTCCATAGTAGTTTCTTCTTCCTTCAGTAGATCTTGTAAGGCTTGGAACCAGTTGTTGAGAGCTATCTTGAATTCATTGAGTTTGTCAGTATCTCGAAGGAAGGCTGTATTGAACCATTGTATTGCTGTTTGTCCAGTTCTTTTTTAGCTTCAGTTTTAAATTGGCTACAACTAGGTGGTGATCTGAAGCCATGTCAGCACCTCTCCTGGTTCTTACATCTTCAATTGTCCTTCGGAATTTTTTGTTGATGCAGATATGATCTATCTGGTTCTCTGTAGTGTGGTCCGATGAGATCCATGTAGCCTTGTGTATAAGCTTGTGTGGAAATATTGTGCCCCCTATGACCAATTTGTTGAATGCACACAAATTTGCAAATCTTTCTCCATTTTCGTTTCTCTGTCCCAGTCCATGTCGTCCCATAATATCTTCATATCCGGTGTTGTCTATCCCGACTTTGGCATTTAGATCTCCCATCAGAATAGTTAGGTCCTTTCTTGGGCATTTCTCAATGATTGACTGCAGCCGTTCGTAGAACTGGTCTTTAATGTCGTCGTTGCTATCATTGGTGGGTGCATAACATTGGATAATATTCATTAAGATCCCCTCCTTTGTTTTGAATGATGCTTTGATGATTCTGGATCCGTGAGATTCCCATCCTACAAGTGCATTTTGTGTTACTTTGGACAGCATTAGAGCAACTCCCTGAGTGTGTGAAGCATTTTCCTCTTCGTGACCGGAGTATAGCAGAATCTCTCCCGTAGCTAGCCTTTTCTGTCCAGCTTGGGTCCAGTGGGTTTCGCTGATTCCCAGTACTGCCAAATTGTATCTCCTCATTTCCGTTGCTATTTGACTGGTCTTCCCGGTCTCCCACATTGTTCGGACGTCCCATGTACCTACAAACATTTTTGCTCTGGTTGTTAGAAGGAGCATCTGCCTCGTGGCTTCCGAAGGAACTCGGCTTTCACCATGAAGAGTCATAATTCTTCTAAATGAAGACCTTCTAACTCCCATGGCAGAGTTAAAATGGTTTGAATTATCTTTTCTGGTAAGGATTTTTTAGCGAGTTAGTTTTCTACGGGATGGGGTCGCTAACCCCATGCCCAATCCCCCTTTACCTTGGCTTGGGACCGGCAGTAACTCTAGAAGAGCTACAGGCGGAGTTGTGTTCTTCTTGGTCTCCTACCATTCCTTTTCCCTTCAGGATTCAAAGTTAGCGCTTGCCTCGCGATGCAGTTTGTTGGTTTCCTCAATGTGTGTCCTATCCCCTGCCAGCGTCTTTCCCTAATTTCCTCTTCAACTGGAAGCTGGTTTGTTCACTACCACAGTAGGTTATTTCCAATGATATCCGATCAACGGACATTCAGTATCCTGCGTAGACAATTGATTATAAATACTTGTACTTTTCTGACAATGGTTGTAGTAGTTCTCGAAGTTTCGGCTCCGTACAATGTAACTATCTCGATGTTCGTAATGAAGATTGTAAATTCGATGTTGGCCGACGGTTGTTTAGAGTTCTATATGTTCTTCGATTGTAGGGATGCTACCTTTTCCTTGCGAATTCTTGCCTTGACATGTGCATCAAATCCTCTTTGTTCATAGATGATGCTACCCAGGTACGTGAAGGTTTTCACATCCTCCAGAGTTTCTCCATCAAGTGTGATAGGGTTGGTGTTCTTTGTGTTGTATTTGAGGATCTTGCTTTTTCCATTGTGTATGTTGAGACCTACTGCTTCAGAGGCAGGTGCTGCACTTGCTGTCTTTAACTGTATTTGTCGGTTGTGATCCGGTGAGATCCATGTAGCTTTGTGTGTTTGTGGGGAATCTAAGGCCACATATAGCCATTTTATTGAACGCACATAAATTTACAAATCTCTCGCCATTCTCGTTCCTTTCTCCAAGTCCATGTCGTCCCATGGTATCTTTATACCCAGTGTTGTTTATTCCGACCTTGACGTTTAGTTCCGCTGTCAGGATGATCATGTCCTTTCCTGGGTACTGTATACATTCATAAAATTGATCTTTATCGTCACCATTGCTATCATTGGTGGGTGCATAACATTCGATAACATTCATTGTGATCTCCTTCTTTGTTTTGGATGATGCTTTGACGATTCTGGATCCATGAGATCCCCATCTTATAAGTGCTTTACGTACTTCTTTGAACAGAGCCAGTTTAAATCCCTACTTGTGCGGGGCATGTTCTTCTTTGTGACCAGAGTACAGCAGCATCTTTGTCTAATCTAACCTTATCTGTCTATCCAGATTGGGTCCATTGAGTTTCATTGATCCTGAGCACCGCCAAGTTGTATCTCTTCATCTTAGCTGCTATTTGGCTGGTCGATTTGGTCTCCCACATCGTCTGAACATTCCATTTACCTTTATTATTTGTTGCTCTGGTCGTTAGAAAGTGCATCGGCCTCGTGACTTCTGAAGAATTTCTACTTTTACCATGAGGCTTCATAAATGAAGATCCTTGTACTTCCAGGGAAGAGTTTAGATGGTTTGAATTGTTTATTCTGGTTAGTATTTCTAGAAAGCCTATTTTCTACGGGATGGGGTTGCTGATCCCATACCTAGCTCTCCGCCTTTACCCGGGCTTGGGACCGGCAATAATCCTAGAAGAGCTACAAATGGAGTTTGCCAAAGTATGACCGCTAATATTCAAATACATAAATTCTCGTGTTCAGTACCAAAATCTTTTTTAACAATCTAATAACGAATGCTTCTTTAGTCTCAATTACTATTCAAAAATTATTATATATAAACTAAAATTAACAATTCTACAGTTGTTCAATGATCAACCAACTGTGTTCTGTGTAGAAACAGATGAATATTCCAAAAAGAGAATATTATGGCATAACTTTTAAAAATGAGTTAATTACACAGTAATTTATATTCTACTGAATTTTATTATATTACTCATATATATTAGATTATCAGGCTTTGTATCTTCCAAAAATCCCATATACTTCGTAGTTTGAATTCATTACATTTAATAATGTTTATTAGTGTAAGAGATGCTAATAAGATTTCAGGTTATTAACTAAGTGTAATATGATCGCTTCCCTAGGCCCCCATAGGAAGTGACAGGCTTAGGTAAGTAATATTATAGAACTTTCAGTTACCATTGATAATGTGACTTAAAATGTTGCAATAGTCGAATATTGAGTAATTATATTAAGATTTTCAAAAATAAATTAATCGGTTTATAAAATGTAACGCTTATAAACGAAATAGAACAAAAAGGACCTAACAAGTTAACTGATTGATTAAAACTTTGTATAGTTACCGATATACTGATATATTATAGCCACAATAAATAATTTGCATAACTGAAGATTAATCCTTACACATACACTATGTAGATCATTCTGGCCAAGTACAAATCCGAACTGAAATGAATATTTGTATCCGAAGAAGACACTGCTGAAATTGTGCAGAAAGCCAATGGAAGCTGGGTAGTCCAATTATCTAGGCTTATTGAACATGATGCTATGAGACTAAATGAAATAAATTTAATTTTTAACAGGGAAGATTCTATACTCAGATTTTCGTCTGTTATCCTATTGAGTTGACAAAAGATCCATATTCCACGTGACAGTAGTTGAAACACTCTGTGTAGCATATTAAACACGATTTAAAGAACTTAACCAAACTATTGTTCTCCCTCATTATCTCGAACAACAGAGAAAATTCTTAGCTACTTTTCAAAGATCTGTATACAACAGCATTCTCCTGTCCTAGTTTTAGCTACTCTAAAAGACAAATCTTTTCGAGATTTATTTTATTTTAAACACAGATCAAAGGAAATTAATTCACATTGACATTCATCTAATTATATGCTAATTACATTCAATGATTATTAATTAAACAATTTATTAAAATAAACAAATGTCAATTGAAGTAAACAAAATTATAGTAAATTAATTAATATAATCAAACTTTGTTGAAAGCCACCGGAAAGAAAATCAATAAATTAATTAAAAGATTGATCTCTTCGTAATAAATTGTATTTGAAGAACTAATATTCCATCATAAGTAACATTTTAAGCAACGATGGAAAGTGGTTAGCAGTAGAATCCATACGTGCGTTCCGTTCTATTTGCGACTCGTCAGCTCTATGTATCTGCATCCGAGTTGATGTTCGCTCCGGGACTCGAACCCAGCGCCGTTCGCTTCAAACGCCATCTCGTTATCCACTTAGCTACTGAGTCCTGATGGCAACCTGTTTGTGCAATAGGGTGGAGTTTAAATTCACTTGTATCTTCCCATTGTTATTTAGGATCGCAATTGATCAGTCTCTTGTTGGCATATGTGCATCCGAGTCCCGGAATGAACATCAACTCTTGGATGCACGTACATCCATCTGACGAGTCCCAAATAGAACGAAATGCGCGTCCTAAATTCCACTAATAGCCGCCATCCATCTTAACTTAAAAAGCTTGTGACTTAAGGCTATATCGAGGCAATCCGCACAGGATACACAGATACCAATGAGTGACTGATCAATTGCAATCATAAATAACAATGGGAAGATACAAGTAAAACAACACCAAGTGATTATAAGTAACATTTGTTTATCATTGAAAAATTACGAAAAACATTTTCTATGATACATTGTTGTTGTAGAATTTTTTTCTTAAGTAAATAAGTAATTTCGTAGTTATATAATATACCCTTGTGGGCCAGGGTAATCTTACATTGGTTTTCAGAAGAACCAGACACCATCCAGACTTTCACGTGACAACCCAAACAGTACAGTTCAATCCCGTTTCCAGGAGAACCAGACACCATTCAGGCTTAAATTTTATAACCCGAGCAGTATAACTCAACCCCAATTCACAGAAGAAGCAGACACCATATAGGCTTTAACGCTACAATCTAAATAGTACAGCTCAATCCTGTGGCGCAACTACACAGGTATCAAGCACCCTGGTGGATCAAAGTAATCTATATTCATATTAAGCTATCATGATTTTAAAAAGAATTTCTTATGATCATTTGGTATCAAAGTTAATTAACAGAAAGTAAAAGAAAAGAGAAATAACAGAAATTAGATCTCATTTATTCTCAAAGTTTGAAAAATAGCATGGTCGGATGACAGAAAAATTTGATGATTATGTTTCAAATTTTGAAATATTTAGTACATCATTAAAGAAACATTATAACAGATTGTATTTTATTATTGAATAAAGCTATTGTTTTATAATTAATCTACTCAGAATAGTAGTTACTAAAGTGATTTTATAAAAATAATGTTCAGTTTTAAAAGCAGATTTTAAGATAGAGTGAAATTTGTTGAAATACAACTGAAATCCGAAAAATACTAGAGAGCTGCTTAGTTTCTACTGCTCAATTGCCTAACTGACCTCAAGGGGAGATGGTGAGACTATAATTTATAGACGAACCAATCAGGTATAAGACAACAGGTCTCGGATTTCGGCACAAAATTCACTCGTCCATTTGGATAAATAGAGTTTTGGCATTATAGCTTATGTCAGTTCGTGATGGAAATCCTAAATCTCATTCCTAACCTTAACCATCAACTATAAATCATAATTCTGATTCCTCATACTGGTTTATAACTATCATTTAGTTCTAGTTAGTGGGTGGACACTCTCAAGGTCGATTTAGCGTCGCTCAAAGATCGTCCATAAATTATAGTCTCACCGGGGTGAAACTATTTTTCAGGAATGATTTATAATTCTATAAATCATATTATTTCTTTTGGCGGTATGCTAATATATATTGTGATCCTCATTCAAAATGATTAATGAGTTACTTCACCACTTTTTACTTGTTTAACTCCACAGGTCATAATTTTTTATTGGAACTTCAAGAAATCTATATAAGCTAGTCATTAATAAACAAATATCTTGTAAAGATAGTATATCGTTTCTAAATCCATTATTCATAAGAATATAAAGATGGTGAATATAGTTATAAGGAAATGAGTGCCAGAAATACTTGGCGACTGCTAAAGTAATATTAATTTAATACTGGGTGATGGGGGGCTTGGTAATACTTAAACCACTAGTACGAATCTCATAAAACTTAAGTCCCCTCCTCACTGTAATAAAAAAACGGAACTCAATCCATCAATCACATTTTAAATTAATTAAGGAATGATTAGCTCCATACGTACGTTCACTAGTTCAAGTCGGTTTCAAATGAGATGGAAGGTACGAGATGAAAGATTGGTGTGATATAATAAAAACAGAAAAAAATTCGATATACCATACGACTCATTGATAAAGTATCACTACAAACTCATTACCAATTAGGTCATGTGCCTCAGAAGGGTACAGGTCCCAATTTCGACATGGTAACAGTTTGATCTAATATCTTAGATAAGAAGAAAAGTGTCGGTAAACATAGAAGTAGATAACAATTCTAAACTAGAACGTTAGAATTAATAAATTGCTATGTCGTACAATCATCCGTTTACGATATTAATGTACAAGCTTGCTATATATGTACTCAAACCAGGTACCTGAATGAGAAACACAAGAATAGGAGGTAGTTTTTATTGATTAACTGAGCCGAGAATATATTCACAATTCATTCATAGATATAGATACATTTCCTTCAGAAAATAAAACTACATTTCGACCAGTTGTGTATGTCTATTTAATAAGTAGGTGAATCCAAATCTTGATCAATAGCGTGGACCCACCAGTATCTTCTATTTGTCCTTCGGAATTCGTCTCGTTTGCCCACTATGTCATAAATTTAAATTTCTTAACTTATATTTCATTAGCCATGAATCTCCTATTTTTTTTAAAAATTTACAACACATTTCATCTAATTACTTATTAAAAAACAGTTCCAACATACTACTGAAATACAACTAAACTATTTCAAGAGTTAATTCAGTACGTGACATCTTTAAACAGAAGTATTTAGCTCAGTTTTTTTAGTGGAAAAGCAGATCAATAAAATCTATCAAAACTACAAAACCTACTTTGTTTGAGGAAAGCCAATAACAATGAAATACGATACTTAGATTTTCAATTTTATCATTATATTACAATTGTACAAAACAAACAGCTTATGATAAAACAATGGGAAAAATTAACTTTTATAGTTGAATCTTAGTTTCACTAACTAACGAATAATCTGTAAAATCCTACTATGTTACAATCAATTTGTTCTAAATGCTTTTGAATATTGATCATTTTTATATCCATGTTACTAGGAAATAATAACTTCGGAGTCAGATGTCCTAGTTTTTGATGTTTGTAGATAGATATTAGCGAGTAAAAAAATAAAACAGTCAATCTGTAATTGTCAAATTAAAATGATTAAAACATAATTTATCGTTTACTAGACCTTGTTTGGACGTTTCTATAGAACGCCGGTTTGTTAGTGTTTGAAGGGAATTTTTTGACTTCTGAAAACTTTTACGAAAAATTATCGTGGATCCCTAACATTGAGAAGCTGATATATTTTAGTAAAATGATAAATAGTCCATGAAGGTTCAAATCCCACAGGGATTATTCATTCCCATAAGATTTTATATTGCCCCTGTCAAAAAGGATGAACTAATATAAAACCTATTTCTAAGTTGCGTGTAGATTAATTGATTGTGCGAGTAACTTACTGATCAACATTCAGAATATAATACCACAATTTTGTAGATAAATACTAGTAGGAGTGTTAGGAACTCTCGAGAATTCCTCGAAAGAGTTTTCAGAAGCTATAGAGAGCTTAAAAATCCTTCATTCGATTGAAACTTTCCGAAGAGCTCTAGAAAAACAATGAGTTATCTATCAGATCCTGATTACATAATTACCGATTCCTCCACTAAATTTAGCATACTTCTAGAAGCTTCCAGAATATCAGGGTCACCTGCAAACCCACAAATATCCTTGTCTTCCGTACCTAAACTAACCTTGGAAGTTAAACATCGTTCTACACTTTCGGGGCTAAAGTGTAGGATATTTCTGGGGAAATAATAAGCAACTAGAAAGTCAGTATCAAGTTTTTAAAAACCAAATCTATCAAAGAGGAACCCATATGAACTCTGTTAATAACTTGAGATTACTTGAAACATTTACATTTGTAATGTTATTTATTCTCATGACTCAGAATATTTCTAGCAAATAAGTGAATTAAAAGAAATCTCTTTAATAGAAAATTAGATTTATTTTTAACACTTTTTAAAACTACAAACCTCTAAATCTAAGAAAATGCCCAGAGAAATCGAAATGAATGTGGAGAATATGCGTACACGAGTAAAAAACAAACAAGTACACAATCAATTTTTATTTATTTTTACAATTGAAGTTGGCAAGAGGACTAAATAAATTGGGGTTATTTATTGCTTATATATTTGAAATAGTTTTAACTTTAATGAACACTGTAGAAGGTTTTATGATACATGAACCCAATTTCTCCTACGACTAATTCTACTACCCGGACTACCGAGTGAGCAATGCTGATGTTAGACTCAGAGTAATAGGGAGGGATTGTAAACCTATTGATGAGACAGTGAATGCTTATCTATTGAGATGATTGGAACATGTATTATATATACACAATCACCGTCCGCATTGACGAATGACAACTGGTATAGAAGAAAGTTGAAAGAAAGCTTGAGGTGCTCAAACCAAAACATGAGATTAGTCCATGAATTTATTGACTTTTGGACCGAGCTATGTACGTACATGCAGATAAAATGTTGGGTTCCACACGATTATAGTAACCAATGGCTAAAGACATTGGGTGATGGATGAAAATCTATTGCCATGGCCCAGATGCATTCACTTTTTACCTCCCTTTAGATTCTAAGTTTCTTAATAAACTTCACAGTAAAAATTTGTTCTATAAATCCATCTTTTTCTCTATAGTCATATTTCCGATGTCTAATCATTTCTACTACTGCTGATACTATTACTAATCATACTGTTCTGACACGTAGTTGTGCTGATATAATGCGACAACTTGAACCGATGCACATTGTATCACGTTGTACTTAGAGTATAAGTAATTAAATGACTAACTACCCGCATATTTCTTGAGTACTCATATGACAACAAATTACAAATAAACAGTTAATCATTTACAACATAATTTTGACTTACTTTTGACAGTCCATATTCATTCATAGTTGCATGTTCATGTAGAATAGTATTGACATTTCTAAATACAAAAACCATTTGTCAGTTTTATAGCTAACTTACTTATCAGTAAGAACACCACGTGTTAATACATCGTCCGTAACAGAAGATATAAATTTCAAATAGTTGACTTCATTTTTTCTGTTTATGTTTGTTTTCGTTTTTTTTTTTTGAAGAAAGAATCAATGACAAAGACAATCATTTCTTAATGTTAATTAAACTTGGAAATTGATTATCACATAACTCAAAAAGTAAGTGAAATAATCAATGGCGGCCTGCTTGAACATCTGTGCTACCTGTTCCTGCCATCTAGATATTTCAACAAGTTATCTAATTTTGTGCATTACTGAAGAGTGTACAACCTTTAATTGTATAAGTTACAAAAGACCCAATCAGATATATCGTGGTTGCTGGCAATATACAACGAAAAGAATGTACATTATTTAGATGTCAAATGACTGAACTGCCAAATTCTAACTGGCGATCGCTCAATATTTATCGTCAGGATCAACCAAGAAGTAAGAAACGGAAACTTGTTGAAATACTTTGTGCTGAGAATCCTATGCTGTACCAAAAAGCTAATATAAAGTAAAGCTAACGATAATACGAAGATGAAGTTTTACTGAGATTTATTTTTATTAAGCTGTAGTATTGTCCATTATAAAAATGAATATTGATCTTGAGGAAAAATTTTGTTCTTACAAAAAAATTTGAAATGACAATTCACTTAGTTATACGATAGAAATTTGTTAAAATTCATACCTAAACTTACAAAGTAGATAATTCTTTTACTATCCAACAAAGATAGACGATATTTAGTTGAATATACATCAATGGAGCACTGAACAACTACTTTGTTCTAGTTTCGAACTCATCAACAGTATCTATCCGTGACCCACTCTCTGAGTCTAGTATTAATGGATGATACAACAGATCTACTGGTTTATATTTCCAACTTCACCGAATTCCCGACTTTGTTTGTTTGTTATTTGAAATCTGTGAATTAGTGTTTTACTTCCAACAGTGTTTAACTCTTCAGGTAATGGCTTTTAATGTTAATCTGGGTACATAGACCTTTAGTAATTGGACAATTCCCACGGATCTATTTTTCGCAAAAATGTTGTGAATAATAGTGATAAGTATGATTATTTTATTCGCATCGGTCTAGTACCAAAGATCTTTTCCGAATACAACATATAATATTAAAGTGAAAAAAAAACAATCGGTTATCGAATTTTCTGATGTGTTCTTAACTCAAAATATCCAGTTTGCAAGACATTTAGTCAATACATTTTTCTTTACCATACAGTTTGAACTAATTTATGCGGAGGGAAGAATACGTACTTAACTATCCGTTAGATATTACACTTTAAACAGTAGATCATCCAAGTTCTTATCCATGAAACTTCTGATTAAAGTGGTTGTGATGAAGAACTTTATCATCTTCTTGAGTTACATACTGTCATAATAAAGCCTGAAAACAAAGAGCTATTTTTCTAATATATCGAATATTTTCATTTATCTGACGAGAGATCATGATTTTGGTTCTAAGTAAACTTGAATAAAAGTATGGGTCGTTTGATAAGTTGACTAATCCCCCAGAAAATTTATTCAGTTGTTTGGTATCATTAACTATCATTTATATTTCATCTTTATTCCAGAATTAATTTTATCATTTGTAATTCAAAATGACTGGGTATGCAATAAATGAGAAATTGTAGTTTCAAAAAAAGAAATAGAAATTAAGACCTTAGTTTAGTTAAACGTTTGTAAATATGAAGTAGCTCAGAAAACCGACGTTTCTTGAACACTCATACTGACGAACTTCGCTTAAACTTATAAAAAAAAAGATTTAAGATGAGTATATTATCCTAAATTTTAACGTTGAATGTATGTGTTTATTTATATTTAACAATGGGGAATAAAGTACCTTACCAGAAGAATCCTTTAATTGTAATGAGAACGTTTTGTTTTTGTTTTTTTCTATTTCACCATCAAAGATTTAATCAGTTTCACGTTAAATAAACTGTAAATGATAGTTATTTCTTCCACTAATAAAAAATATTCACATTATTCAAAAACTAAGACTGAGGTAGACATACTTTCAATAGTTCTCTTACCTATTATCTACTTGACAGTAGACATGACGCTGAGATTTCAAAATCATTTAAAATTATTGATGAATAAACGATTGCAAACTTATTACCTTTAACGGAAGTTATCGTCTTCAAAAGTCTTAAAGTGGATTTATGTAATTTAAAGGCTAATGATGGTCACTCTTGCATTGCCCTGGTGATCTCAGTTTTCAATGTATAGTAACATAAATATTTCCTTCATATATTCTTGCATTCTATCGGAACTTCACTCAATTTAATCTTTTTAATCAATCCTTTTTATTATTATTATTAAACTTTTAAAACCAGTTTTTTTATTAATCTGTCCCATACGGTCTATAAGATTTTTCTAGAATTTTCACATTGCTTAACATGGAAATATTCAACAACTCAAACATCTTTTCCATATTTATTATTATGTTATAAGGTGGTGGTTGGAGGTGTTCGACAGGAAACCCTGCTTGACATAAGTTTCTTGCTATTTGGCATTCCTCAGAAGAGTGTCCCTATAAACCTGATGAAACTAATTCTTCCTGACGGTTTTGGTCCCGTGTCACCCAGCTTCATAGCCAGAGAAATTTCAAATGAGCATCCAGACCCTAGCTGACCATCTGTAGGACTGAGATGTATTCACAACCAATTGGTCATTGAGTAGCGACTAATGTCATGTATGTCTAGTCCTCATTAGTGCTAAACAAAGTCCATCTATTAAGTTCTAATATACCCATTGACCTAAGCGACCAGCCTAAGCAGCCTGAATACCTCAGCAGTCACGTCTCTGACTATGAACCTGGATAAAACGGGATCGAATCTTTCAGGGAGCAATAGTTTCGTCAAGATTGCAGGCAAACTTTGATGACGAATATGGAATAGCATGAAACCTAAGTTAAGCAGGGTTTCCTGTAGACTATCTTACATCTTAACATAGTGCACCCGAAGTCAAGTCGCTTAAACTAGTGGCAACATTGGGACTTGATCGGTGGAATTTGATCAGCACTAATCAGTGATCAATCAACCGTAAATATTACTGTTTTGTTAATCCTAATAGATGAGAACATTTCTGACATCATGATATCAAGTATGTAAACTGTCTTATTTTTAAATACTTGGTACTAATAACCCAAGGTTGTAAGCAGCTAAAGAGAAAATAAAATAAGATAAATTCAGGTACATTCATTTTTCTTGTTCAATTGAACAAAATACTAAATAAACTAATCAGGTTTTTCGAACTACGGGAACTCTTTCTTGAAATAAATTACCATTCATAAATTAACATACTAAAATTTCTTTTTTTACATTTCTTTGAAATTTACATTAAAATGGAAATAAATTTTATGATTTATGAAGTTGAAAAAACTAATTTAATTATATGTAAGTTGGTTCAGGATAAATGAACAAGCTAAGTATGTATCTCTTTTGGGTGCATAGATCTGAATTCAGTTACTCGATACTAATTACTTTCACCAGATAAATGACGTGTAATATTACACCATTTGATAAATTAGTTGGAACTCGATATTGTGTTCATTGTCTATCAAATAACAAAGAACGATGCAATTCATATACTTGAAGGCTCGTGTTCCTAATCAAGGTGGTACGTACTCGCAAGCACTCAATGGTAAATGCTTCTAAATGACTACCTTCAGGGGGGGTCGTTAAATAGTTAAGCACACAATGAAGAGAGACCTTCGCTAGTACATTTTCCAGAATTATGTCAATATATTCTTGTGTTAAACAGAAATGTGCAAATTAATGTCCCTTAAACAGATCTATTTAGTTCAGTTAAACTACAATAAAAGTAATATCAAGCTGAACTCTAGCAAAATACTCATATTTTGTAAAAATGACTTGAAAATTTGTTATACACTGTGACATTTTTTTAAACTAAGACGAGCTTCAATTTGATATTTTACAAATAAATAATAAAATGTATCGTGAATTTATCAAGTTTAATCCAGGATTATAAAAAGTAAACTAATATTTAACAGAACGAAACAGTATTATTTCAAGCAAACTAAGCATATATGTGATCAGACTGTTCTAAATGTATTGACTAAATATATCACATAATCCTGATAACCTTCGTCTTCTCATTTCATTATCAAAACTGAGCATAAACAATTTTCTTTGCCATTCAATAGCAACAATATACCATATTGTCTTTCTGAAGATTGAATATTTACAAAAATGGAAATTGATTCTATTCAAAGAATCTAAAGATGTGAAATTGGTAAAATCATATGAATGTTATAGGATCGTTAAAACATTTGATCATTAAAAGAGGTGTGGTGCGTGCTACTTATATTGATATAAGTAGTACATGACGTGAGTCAGGAATGTAATGTCTGGCGGCAGAAGATGGGGAAGATCACGAAAGGAAGAGCGGGACTAGAAAGCAATTAGTATGGAAATGCAGGAACAATGAAGTTCGAGACAATTATTGAACATTTTGCAAATTAAGTATTATAGTATGGTTTTTCTATTTTGCCAAGTAACTCTGTAATTTCTTTAAGAGGAAGTTGTATTATTGTTCCAGTCGGTTGAAACTATATCCAGTACCACAAGAATAGCCTATTTTAGCAGGATATAAATATTCTCATTATGAAAAAAATATAATGGTGATTTACTGATGTCCATTTACTAATTTATGTTTAATACAGTGAGTCTACTTATAAAAACTTATGCTTAATTATTCATTCATAGCTTGATACAGTTAAACTACGGACACATAGTATCATTACATTTTTTGTTCATTAGGGTATTAAATATCGACACAATTGTCTGATATTCATCCCTAACTATATACATCAGCATCATCTAGACAATATAAAAAGCCTTATAAGCAAAAATGGATGGTCGCTAGTAGTTACGCCTAGGATGCGCGTTACACCCTATTTGAGACTTGTTAGCTGGATATGCCTGCATCCCGTAGTTAATGTTTACACCGGGATTCGAACCCAGTGCCGTTCGCTTCAAACGCCATTGCGTAATCCAATTAGCTACTGAGTCCTGATGACCACTTGTGTGTGCGACATCAGCTCTGGGATTCAGGTACACTCAACTGACGAGTCCAAAATAGGACGAAACGTGCGTTCTGGATTCCACTGCTAACCATTTCTCATCTTTCCTTAAAAAGCTTGTGACTTAAGGCAATATCGAGGCAATCAGCACAGGACGTACAAATGCTAATAAATGATTGATCAGTTGCAGCCCTAAACATCAATGGGAAAATTCAAGCAAACAATATCAAATGAATTCAATATAAAAAGCTATTTATAACTTATTTCTTATGCTAAAAAGTAACAAATTAAACAGTTTGTTAATTCTATTTGTATGATCTTGAGTAACTTTCCCTTTGTATGTAATATTCTCATATATATTGGTAAAGTTACATCTAGTTTTATGATATTATTTAATATAATGCCAATCTTAGTATGTTTATTGTAATTATTGATATTTGTCAATGAAACGAATTACAGACATTTGACGTATTAATTTTTGATAAACCATTTTATACTACTGGAAGTAGGAAAACTATTCATTCTAAATTTTGTATTAAAAATATTGGATACAGAATATTTTAAAAGAACGGAATGATGCTTAGTTTCTCACTTTATATAACCCTTTAATTGTAAATTTTAAATAGTTTGGGCTGTCAGATTAAAGTTCACAGAAACATTAAAAGAAGAACAAATTCGTTTTAAAAATATTTAATAAATTAAGTTCCCTTAAATTCACCTCATTATTTCTAACAATAAATAAGTAATCACATTTTTTGAATGTTTACAGTTAATAATCAAAGTGTACCAAGGTTCTGTATTGTTGATGAATTCAAACTAGAAGATTACTGAAGGTATTGCACATTTCGATGATGATAAGAAAACAAGAAGTGAATACAACTACGTATGATTTTAGGGGGTAGAACGCAAAAACCACTTACAAATTTTCAATTGACACTTCATTCCCAGTTGGTTTATTCAGCATTTGTTTGTCTGTATTATCTGTATAAACGTTTTTCTCTGTAAACGACTTTTCCAGTTTCTCTTCATCACATTGCGCGGATGTAGCAATCTAAGAAAGAGGAGACCAAAGAAATAAGATGAAGGTGAGTTGAAATATTTAGCCAAGTATGATTTCACTTGACTAAACATAATGACTATCATTCTAAAAAGACGAACATGCCAATAATCAATTCACCAAAATCAATATATACTGATCTATTTTGAATTTATTTCGAATACAGATTAAGTTTGTTGAAAAACAGGGAATTTTGACAATGAAACTTCTTTGATATCCACTATAGAAACGTATAAAGTATTTACATCGAACAGAAGAATTTCCGACTACAAAAATTCATCTGATTTAGTTCAAGCTATTTTCTATATTTTTTACCTGTCCACATTTTTTACAATCGCAGTTAGCTTAAATGTTATATATTAAATGTAAGAACGAATCACATTAGAACACATATATAGAAAGAATATTCTTCGTCCATATATTTGTGTTCTAATATAATGCGAATATTTTAGCGGTTGAAATCACATTAGGTCAACACATCTGAAAGTTGCACTGATAGTTCATTACATCAATTTCCTTACATAATCGTCTATAACTTTAGTTGTTACTACCGTTTTTGGTAGAAAAAAAAACAAAATACTGAACTAATTAATAATTTTTCAATTGATTTGATAAAGATTTTATTTCCAAATTGGTTGATCATTAAGTAATGACCAATCTCGTATTTCTCTGGTTCTTAGTGGCGGTTAAATCTGTCCAACCAAGTTGCGATGTGACCGTTAGTCTAAGTGAATCGACATTATGTGTACTAAGTTTTGACAGTTAGAAACGGCCCTTATAGCCCAGTGGTAACTTCTCAGATTGTGAAACTAGGCAACCCAAGTTCGAATTCATCAGGGAGCATCAGTCCCTTCAAGGTTGCATAAACCCATTGGTAATGAGTCCCAACTAGCAAGAAATCGAGATCCAGGAACATGTGAAGATATAGTTTCCTGCCGACTTCAACCGCATAACATCAAGACAGCGCACACAGTGTCGAGCCACTTAGACTAATGGTCACATCGCAACTCCGTTGAATATGTCCAGTCAGTACTAAGGAATAGAAAAAAGATGACATCGGTCACTATTCAGTGGTCAGTCAATCCAAATTTTAATTACTATTGATAACCATAAGCTTGATGTATCTGAATATTATTAAATGTTTTGAATGAAATCGGACACTGACGGAAGTAGGATATCCTACTGCAGCTAAGATTTTTATCTACTGTTTTTCGGAACTACAGAACATAATATGGTATGCCCCGACCGTTGTTGCTACCTTGACGTGGTGGTCGGGCTTGTCTATCGTGATGAATCAACCGGGCTATACTGGCTGGAACAACTGTTCCTCAAGGTCCTACCACGTCAGACAGGTCGGTTGATGAGCGATAAGACTAAAAGCAACAAACCCAAGGTCCGAAGGCGAAGTCGTACTACTGACTGTACAGAGGTGTGAAGGCAGTAAGGTGTTTCCTTCAGACAACCAGCATGACGGTGATGCTGCCTTCCCACAAGGAGGGTTGGGGTTAGAAAAGGTCGACCCTAAAAATGCACACCTCGCCTTATCCCACGGATATCCGTCTCCGGCGGTAAGGTCCCAACAAGTACGGAGCTAACGCAAAAATTACCCATAAAAAGCTCGTGTGTGACCGACATCAAGCAGTTGTCCCTTGGGCACTGCGGTCACGCTCTCAGGTCACTAATACCACCTCTAATCCAATTTCCTTTCAAGTACCTCCAGAACAATACTTCCATGCTGTGGGCAACCGGGAAGTGATAACCGCTCTCATACCTCTAACAGCACTCAAGACCACTGTATTCATAATCAACCTCCCTCTTCAATTCCTATTATTCCTCCTGCATCGACTTTCACCTCTAAACTTCCTTTTTCGGCTTCCCCCTCAAGTGTCACCATAGCCAACGATTCTAGTGCGCAAAACACTGTCCCAGGTCTCCAAGAGTCTCCAACCATTGGTTACGATAGTCACGCGGACCCCAACCAAGTAGTCTGCATCTACCAACATGGCTCAGACTAGAAGTTAGTGACTTCAAGCACTGATGCCACGTTTTGGTTTGGCCACCCCTAACTTTCTTCCAACCATCCCGAACACCGGTTAGCATTGCACGACGTGGTAATCGGTGTTTGGGTATACGTAACACGTGGCCCAACCATCTCAGTCGATGAAGATTCACAACCTCATCAACTGATTTACCATCATTCCCTAATACCCTGCGTCTAACCTCACTATTACTTACCCGGTGATCCTAGCAGATGCGAGAAATATTTCTAAGGCATCTGTGGTCAAATACTAGTAGTTAACGAGTGTCTTCTACTCTTAATGGCCATGTTTCGCTGCCGTAAATTAAAACAGAACGGACTGCCGCGCAGTATACTCACCCCTTAATTGATAGACGGATATCTCGCCTTCGCCATAGGTGACGTACGTTGGCAAAAGCCAAGCGAACTTTTCGAATCCGTGCTGAGATTTCGTTAGACACCAACCCATTAGGACTGACCAGACTTCCAAGATAAGTGAAGTTGTCAACGCGTTCGACTACTTCACTCCCTATCCTTAGTTCAGGTGTTGATGCAGACCAGTCCTGAAGCAACAAATTGCACCTAGAGGGAGAGAAGCGCATTCCAAACATTCTGGCATTGTTGTTTAGTGCTACCAAAAGACTCTGCATTTTATCAGCGTCTTCACCAAACAGGACTATATCATCTGCGTATTCTAAGTCGATAAGTGGACCTCCTGGAAGGAGATCAATACCCGAGAATTCAGTAGACGAGAATGTTATTTCCATCAATAAGTCTATGATGATAAATTGGTCCTACCTTGTAGCTGACTGACTGACTGAATACGGTATGCAGATAAATGAAAACACTCAACACTATAAGATAGTGATTTACCTTCCCTGTATAAATAATCAACTTTCATAGGATATATATATATATATGAAACGTTGAAGCACATTTAATGCTTGATATGAAGTTTACCCTTCTAGCTCTTCGTATGAGTGAATAGTACTATCGAGGTTTTCCATCCAGATTCAGCTAATTTAATCGGGATTAAAACTTTGATACATAAGTGTAACACTTTTAATTGCAATAAAAACTGCCACTTGACAAGAAAATAAATAATATAACACGATATAAGTTTTGGAAACTATAGGGAAATAAACGTTTGATGATTAAAAATAGAAATCTTAGGTAGACGTCTCAATATGAAACATTTTCAGATCTGCAATCGGATCTACAATTATTCTACCATCTAATTATATCACAACTTGTGAAATGAATCCAATTAGTGCCCGGTAACTGTTTAAGTCTAATAACCCATCATATGAATGATTCTCATATTATGGATAGAATTGTTAACCAAAAAATAGCTGTTTCATAAACAGGGATTGAAAGTATAGACATATGTAAATATTACCTCTGGTTTATGGACTGTACTATTACCAGGTAGTGTGTTTAGCCACTGTTTAACTTTACCAAAATTATGCAGTCCATCAATATATTCAGTAGACATCGATTGATTTTGTCGATTTCGTTGTGAAATACGTCTGTGATGAGAAGATGGCAGGATATGTTTAGAAGAATAATTAGATATTCTCTTGTTTAAATGAGAGAAAGTGGTTTCTCCTTTATCTGTATTCGATTCTTCATGTTTAGTATTGTCAATTGCCTCCATATCTGATATTTTTAAAACACAAAAGTACGTTATCTTGAATGAAAATGGCATTTCAACTTATCAATAAGCAATCTAAACACATAATTTTTATTCAAACAGCATTAATATCAATGTATTAATATGCTGCGGAAAAGAGATAGGTTAGAAGATTCTTTAAAATAAACAAAATACACTGTGCATTAATAAACCTTAAAAAGCATTTATTTACTTCAGACGAATTTCTGTAAATATCTAATGAAGGAATTTTTAACGTTATATTCAAAATATTGAGATTTTGGAGTAATTCAACTTTATATTTAATGGGTACAGGCAATCAGTATAGGGCTTTAGAATCGACCTTCACACTCTTCAGAAATATCGCGTTATTTGACTTACCAGTGTAAGTAGTCATAACTTAGCGACTAGGCCTTCCATATATTTTATCCGTTTGCAAATCAGACGTTAGGAACCTTAGTTAGTAGCTTGGGCAGATTAAATAATCATATCAATTCATTATAATGTGAATGAAGTCGATAGAATTTGATCATTAATAGATTAACTGAAATAGTTACGGTGGTGGGGTCCTGGATGCACGTTACTGGGGGGTTCTATACTAGGACAAAGTGGCCGTTCACTGCTTCCAGGTTCTCAGTGGTATTCTGACTTAGATCGGTTCATGATTTCAATGAAACGCAACAGTCTCCACAACTCCATACTGTAAAACAATACTGACCAATGCATTTAGTCTTGGGCTTTTTAAGATCAGCATGAGTTTGAAGGATATGATTCTTGGCATTAAAAAGCACTTAAAAATATTAATGATGGTTAGTGTTATAAATTAATACTAAAACATTTTAAACAGACGACGCGAACGTATATATAGGATTTTATCGGTTATTGCCTATAATAGCGTTATCAATGTTGATGAAAAGTTATCTTTCGTGTAGGGAAATTCTAATAGCTCATTTATTTATGAAATATATGTCAATGACAGTCTGGTAAAATGGTACAAGCCTCGCATGTAAACTTATATGCTTTGTGAAAACAGATCCTCTAAAAGAACTGAACGTTGAAACGATCATTCCCTAGTTTTAGAGGTGTTATGACTTAGTCTACAATAATATTGAATGTAGAAGTAAAACAGTCAACTGATATAACTATTTTCAATAAAGTTATGTGCGAACGGCTTTTGATTACTTACACTTAGCTAAATGATGTTTTGAAACCTATTTATTCGAATTGGTAAATTTATGAATATAAATGAATTTTTTCCATCCTACCCTTGCTAACATTCAGGGTTGAAACGATCAACCCCTACTTTAATAACTACTCTGATTCAGTTGTCTAAAGCATAAAGTTTGGAGTGATGGGTACCTTATTTGAATCTCAAATGAAGCATTAACGTGGTAGCTCAAATTATATTAAAGCACTAACTTAGGTTGACATTATGAATCACCTGATTCCCCCTCAGTAGACAGATAATGGTGTACTCACTTCAGGCCCCACAGTTTTTAAGCTCAACAACGTTTGAAGTATGGTCGCTCACTACTGAGGAGTTTCAATCTCACAAGAAATACCTGTTCAGCACTCCCTAGTTGTCAAGAACTATTAGCTAGTGTCAGATTTTCAGAAAACGTCTTCAATGAATATCGTTGAAAACACAAGTAGCATATATTAATGAATACAGACTGAACAAAACCACATTTATTAAAATAGGAAATCAATATAAATCAGCTTTTTATTTAGCTTTCTTTTGTACCAACAACTCATCATTAAATATATGTGTAACAAATAAATGTTTGTAAGGAAAGGAAAAGGCCAGTAAATTACCTGAATTTGTTGTACAGGTTCCGACTTGTTTTTTGAAGTGCATTACAGGTTTAACATCCAAAGAAACTTTCGAATCAGACTGACGACGACTAATTCTTTTAGGTGGATTGTAACATCGCAAACTGATAAGTTTGGATGAGACATTTGATTTCATTGTTCTTGGAGAAAATGGTTTAGGACTAGTAAACTTATCCCGGTGGATATCTAAAACATCAGTGCTCAATAACTGCCTTCGATGAGCAGTCTATAAATATGTTTTTATTTGTTGTAAAAAAATTAACAATTTCAAACCAATTATCGCTGTAATAAGTTAAACTGTCATACAAATAACAATTATCATTACTAACTAAAATTTAAAATGTCTATATACATCCCGTACCTATAATATCAATTGAATTTTAATGATATGTGTAACGATTCGATGCTAACAATACCATATATTTACTTGCCATTTGATATAGCCTTAAATCAGTAACTGTGGTGGATTCACTGTTTATCCTCCTCCAAAAACAGTGATCAAAAGATGTTCAGAAACTCTCCAATAAAAATGTAAAACCCACATTCAATATATGTATCAAACCATATTTAAAGTCTGGGGATAAACACCGTGGTTAGCTTCACGGAAAAATTGAAAACCCAGATTTAATTTTACACTTCATATACGACATAAGTTTAATTCAGGATAATGAAGATAACTACGGTGAGATATTACTAGGTGTTAACCAAGATTATCTTTCGAAATATGGAATCTAGGGTTATTCATATGATCAAGATATTAAATAATGCATAGTTTAAGGGAGCTTTCATCAATTTTCTGGATAAGGAAATCAGAAAATAACGTCCAAACAAAACACGTGGTTCATAGGAGCAATGTATTTGAAACAAATAGATCAAATCGAAACTCCATAAGATTTGTAAAGAATAAACTCAAATCAACTATATATAACAGTGAGAATATCTTGGGAATATTGACTTTAATTGCAATATTAAAAGTAATGTGATAAGCTTTGCTTTTTCCTTGTGCTTCTAGTTGCCGTCCTGTCTCAATTTTCTAACTGATGGTTCTGATTTAAGATATCTTGATAAGTTAAAGAGCAGTCAGACTGCGCAAAAAGTACTCGAATGATCATATCGTTTCGCTTTCTTACTGAACTATTCAAACGAAATTTTAACAATGGTATTTTACTGCTCTTGAAATACTACGCATGATGGTATCTTGATGTAAATGCCTAAAAAATATGTCGTTCGTACTAATCGATAGATTATTTGAACATGATTATTTGTCTCGTCCAAATTTTAAATAAATACGTCCGATTGTTCTTACTGGGTTCTGTTTGACTTGAATACTGGCCAACACGTGACTACTGGAGAGCGGATTGAACAGTTTTTGGAATTACTTGTTAGCGTACTGAATTCTTTTACCTTTGATTTACCACACAAAATCATCTACAAACTATGACCCTTTAGTTAACACTTAACAAGATTATCAATATTATCAAAAATATTTACTGCGTACAGTAGACCTTGACTATCAAGATCATATCTCTGCTGCCTTTCAATCTTATTGATTGGACAGTGACCGTCACAAAGTACCACATAATTTCTACTATGTCCATCAAAAGCATATTTTTGAAACCGAAAGAATTTGAACATGTGTCTACTGGAACATAAATGTCGCAAAAATATTTACGTCTCCACGGAGAAGTATTTTTACGCAATTCCGTACAATACAAAAGACAGAAACTACGCATATTAGTTTGCGACCTAGGGGAGTATCTTGCACTTATACAATAATTGGTTTGTGAAAAAATTTGCGTAAGAAGTCAAGAGAGCACACTATAAATATAAGTACGTGTAACCTACACAGGATACATGCACATTTTTGTTATAGATTACCAAAAACATAAGACAAACAAAAATGTTCTTCTTAGCATTGAAAAGAGAATTTATACTAACTTTGGTGCTAAAACAATCTACATCCAGCTTTCGTAAGATTATAGGTTCTCCATCTGAGCAATCACATTTCTCGCATGTATTTTTATTGCCGACAACTTCCGAACGATGCTCACCTAACCCAAGTGGTTCCATAAGTTTATCGTTACTATCAAGGATAAATCTTCTCACAATCCTATCAACTTCAGGATCATCTGAAAATGTATTTATCTAACAATATCTCGCAAGACTGAAAAGTATTACAGTGGTCAGATTACAGAGACTATTTGATTCTGGTCTAGTTGAAAGGGGTATTCTATCAGCTCCTTTGTATGACTTCAGATAACCCTTGGCTGGAAAGTGAAAAATAAAGTGAACTCACTAGTTGGATTGTGTGAAAATGAATAAGGTGTTGTATTGTCGACATAGGCTTTTGAAAGCTGTACTATAAGTAAAAATTTACCTTTTACGGACTGAATATTTCTGTAATGGGCATTCAAATGCTGTTTAATCAGGATCTTTGAAGACACTTTACATTTTCGTGGAAAAATTTCTACGAATTAAAAAGCTAGTAATTCTCGAAAATTCACATACCATGATCATAGGGTTTTAGATTGGTGTTATTACGAGAATTAATTTCGGGATTCGACATGAAGGATTTATATGGAGCGCAGAAACGGTATCTTTCACAAAATCCACAGACGCCGAGCTTGATTGACTTAAACACGCTTATAACGGTACCACTGAAACATATAAAACAGCTTTTCAGCCTTTATTCCTGGTTTAAAATACAAAGTTGTTCATTCCTAAGGCGGCATTTCTATTATGAACCCCTCACGTTCTGTTCTTGAAATTGTTATATATATCTGTTTATTTTCTAAATACGGTAGGAGTGAATTCTCTTGAGCACACCACATATGTCTCTAAATGGCGCCCTCTCAGGATATTCTATCGCCAATTAACTATTTACTGGTGCCTCAGAAATTGTATGGATACTCGCGAGCACGTTCCGGCTGTTCATCGCGCCAACAGGTTATAAATGCATAGCATTCACATTATGTGATAAGAAAGGTCTAAAGCTTGATATGGAGTTTTATTGACGTAAATTTTTTAAAAGTGTATTACAAGATTAGGAATGTAGTACCAACTGTCGGTTAAAACATTCTGTGATAATGAACAAATCTTGTTTACTGAAAAACGGTCAGTGAAGAGAGGACTATTCATTGATATACCCAAATAGCGACCAGCATTGAGGACCTTAAGGCAAGTTTAGAACAACCATCTATCATAGTATTTATGCATTCTGTTTAAGTTGTGTTTACGTTACCCCCAGTTAACCAAGACTTTACACAATAATCCCTTAATGACTGGTTCCAGAGTGGAGATAAGTTGTTAGTCTGTAGTGACTCACTTTTATCACGAGAACACGATTGGTTTATTGAAAACACTTATTATTATAACCAATTGTACCAGTGACTGTTTTAATGTGCTTTTGTTTAACTGTGCTAAAAAGTATCCATTATTCTTACACTTTGATTGTGACCTCGCGCGAATTCGGTTACGCTCTGTAACCAAGCTTGTATCCTGGCACGATCTCGGTATTCTTTCGATACCACGAGATCGCCAGCAAATATATCTCGACTTGCTTCATTAACTGCCTCCTGATATTTCGCTTCCAGGGGATTTTATGGATATCCTGGCACGCGTTCCTGGGTAGCGGTGTTCATAGTCAATCTCGACTCGACACCACGCTGCAGGTCTATGAGATTCCTGTGTAAATATATTCATGTTGAGCGATGGTACGATTTCACCTAATCTTATTGTTGGTTTAAACTAATGTGATTTTAGCCTAAACAATTATGGACTTCCTTTAAATCTACTGTGAATTCTGCCGATATTCATGGGTGTCAAAATGTTGTGGTATATCAATATAGAAATTTCAAAAGATGAACCCTGACTTGGAGGTGAAATTCATTTAAGTTTTTGGGACCACAGGAATGTTGTGTGTTGTTTAACTCTCCGTGGTACGAATCTTATACTCAAAATGTTCTATAAGTGCCAACAGTTCAGCACAATGAACTGGGTCGGAGACAAATACATCAGTACAGCTGGTTTATCTGACTTCATACTATACATTTTTTGTTGCTATAGGAATACAAAGTAATGTTCGTCTTACCGTTGGTTTAAAAATATTTTATATAATTATAGATAGTATATTTACTCATTTCGTGTATATAATTATGCAATTATCGATCAGTTTTATATTTGCAGGGGAATATTGTTAAATTATTGTGTACTTGTAATCCCATACTGTTCTAAACATATGGTAATAGATAAAGCGACTGACAAAAGTGATGAATACAATAATTAGGTGTTTTGATTTAAAATGCTGAATGTTATATTTTATGACTGAACATGGGTATTATCTGTTTCCCATTTTACATGTAGAACTTACAAATACTATGCACTTGTCGGAAAATTAGTCTCAAGGTTTGAGTAAGATTTCCAGAAATAAAAGACTATGATTGGATAAAAAATGAGTTATCTAATAAGTAATACATATAATGTGCATTATATATTATAGTCATTTAAAATTTACTGCTATAGATAGTTCAGTTTGCTGAACTTCTGTTTCAGTTTTCACAGCATTAGTAACAATATCATATTCGCAACGAAATCGGTGAATTTCAACTTCGGTTTAGCGAGTAACGTGTCACTTAGTTTAGCAATGTAATTGCACTTAAGTTGAGATACTAAAGAAACAACATTTTCAAAGAATGTGGCAGAAATGTTATATTCAGTATTACGATAAATTTTGATTAGATTGATTCCGCGTAAGAATACATCGGTACTAATTGTTTGTTTATAAGACGAACTGTCATTTACTCAGCATCTTATACGTGGCTGAATAGGAAACGACTAGGGGGATATCATATAAGTAAGAATTATTTGAAAGAACTGATTCCAGTGGTAAGTCAAGCGGATGATATTAAAATGCATTAGGGACTTTGACCTGACCTATCAAAAATTATTCAGGCGTCACATAACTTTTTAATCTTCTGACGCTCCGTACGATTAGACCCGGACCAGGTTTACTGACTGAACTTGTTTATTTGATGATGGTTAGCTAGGCATTGGTTGTTGACATCTAACTCTATAGTAAGTAATAAAATCTGGTAAGTGACATGTATTTCTCGTCAAGCCTCCCTTATATTTTCTTAGGGGTAAGAATCCACAAAATTACGGGTGAAGATGCAAATGATTGTATTGTACGTAACATGCGATTAGGTTTAAACCACAAATCAAAGTTCTGGTGAACTATTTCCTGATCTCTTTAGAATGAGTGTGGGTCTAGAAGCCCGATAAATAGAACGGGATATGAAGATTCGCTAACAATTTTCCAATACTGAAATATATAACCGAGAAATTGGTGCGAAGCACACAATTCTTAGTTGACTTGGGCCGCTTAACGTTCTGGCAAGCTGACTGCCTTGAAACCAGATTTATAAGAAAAGCCGTTTACCATGTCCATGAAAAAGAACAAAGTCCATAGCATAATAATATGCTTTTCTGACTAAGCGGGTACACATCAGTTTTACGAGTATGACCAACAATTTACAACATGGGATTACGGATAAGATAACAACCATGTAAAGCTAACTAAGTTGCTTAAAGCCTCAAATGACTCTATTACCATAGCTTTTATTTATAGCTGTTTTTACTGTTATTATCGAATGCCAACCGCTGGATCTGTACTTGGGAGTCTGAAAATACAGGTAATAAGGCGACTTGGTGATCATCATAAAATAGATAGCATGAGTCTAAGAAGCATCACATATAAGATAACCTTGTAATTATTGGATAGTTGTTTTCCTCTCAATCATAAACAGCTGGAGACAACCAAGCGTGTGTGGATTGAAATCATCGTCCACACTATCAATTTTTCCTGCTTAGTAACTCCAAGCACCTCCATTTTTTGATGTTAGGCCCTTTGAAAGTTGTGGTTATCATGCAGTTACTTCTCACTTCAAAACTCTAAGTTCCACACCCTGTACCATGTACAAGCATATCCAACAGTTTAGCTGTTGAACGGTTGGTAGAAAAAAGCATTGCATGCGATAAGGAAGAAAGTAGTTCAGTCAAGTCGAATAAAATTCGGTTCGTTGTATCGTTCAATGCGGTCAGAACAAACACAGGTATTTTGTTATTTTTAGTCACAAAATGCGAGCGAACAACTAAATCTAATGTATCACCTGAGCTGGTTTTCTGGTCCTTTTCCAAGGTGAAGAAGGAATGATACTGGAGTTGTCCATAAGTAGGGATTGGAAACATTATCGTTCAAGAAAAGTCAGACTTCAGGTATCTGTGGTGTTTAATGTAGCAGTTTGAAATTCACATGAAATAACACTCAGACTAGTTATGTCACAGCCAGACCTACCAGCTCAATCCTCTTGGTTGACTAGCATGACTGGTTCTATCTAATCACTGTCTTTGTATCTGCCTGTCAGCTAATCTCGGTTCATTATTTAGATGGCCTCGTTTAATAGTGAAGATATTTCATTACATTCTCATTCCTTAATATCGTAACTCCTACATAGTTGATGGATATTTCAGTCTCGTTATAATTTTCATACTAACCACTAATGACCTAGTCAGGAAATGAACTTCGAAAGAATGCTAATTTACCTCAAGAATGATACTTCTCACTTGGGTCGGGTAAAAGGTAAAACAACCGAATTTGTACTTGAACTAATCGTCTGATCGAACCTATTCAACTCAGAGGCCTAAACTTACAGTCGAACCAGTACATAGGCGTGATAGGGGATATTAGTGTATCCTGTCGCTGACAATTATATATTTCAGTAATTAACTACATATAGAAAGATTTCCACTTGAGGTAAAACAAAAACGAGCTCACAAAAATTTCGTGCTATCTTCTTTGAGGTTATAAGGGATGATTTGTTGATAAGTTAGAATAAGTAAGCAAGCTTATGTATTTCTGCAACTCAACGCAATATTTCATATTAGTTATCCTACCTAATGTGACATCTTGACATTATTTTTGTTCTCAATGCAACATTCGAGTGAGTATGGTGTTAAATTTGTATTTTCAAGTGTAATTTTAGTTCGTTTTTTCATATTTGTTGTGAACTTTCGTCTGATTTGACAATTATACTGTTTAAATTGACCTGCGTAAACTTCGTATGTGTTATAAAGTAGGCCAGTGTATCTATTTATTTATATGGTGGTTAATAACATGTAATAATAAGTGGTTCCATAAGTCTTCGACATTGATGCTGACCTCGTTTGTTTTACTAGACACCCTAGTTGAATGTGCTCGGCTATGCATCCGTAGATCACTGGTAGGAACGTGGTGTTAAGCATCCCTTCCAACTACTAGACAGCTTAGACGAAACATTCCTCAGCACATAGATAGCTTCCAAATATATCCTCGAACCCCTTCATTTCTGACTTCTGATTTGAATGGTCTGTTATCTCTTGATTATAAAGCTGTTATTTGTAAAATAGTTGTCAAACTCGGATCAGTCGTGGTATCTTTAAGCGAATCTTTAAATGTCCACATAATCGGCGTATAACTGGTTGTATTACGTCTAATGTCGTCTCATTCTTTGGAGAGTCAATAAACTTTAATTTGTACCAGTTTTGTGTTGTTACTTCGCATCCTGGGTATGGCGTTGGTCCCTGTTTCTAAATATGAGAAGTAAACGGAGAATATAAAAAGGCCAGAACTTTCCGCTGGAAGGGGTAGTAACGACATTTCCTGCTGACATTTCCAACAATTGGCCTGAGATTAATTCAGTTTCATAATCACATGGATAGATCGATCCACGTATTGCTGATCGGTTACTCCACATATGACTAACTAGTGTTTTCTACCACTCACATTCAGAAGGAACCATTTAAACTACCCTAATACTTTATTACAGAATCAAATAAACAAAGATGGGTAATTCTTCCTAGCATATTTCAAAGGTTCGGCGTTTTGTGATCCGAGTTCTGACTCCCTTTTGAACTAACTCCTGAATATCCCATGAACATAAATCTTCTATTTTATTCCATAAACTATACCATGAATAACCTTGTTTCATCAACAGTGGTTATACGAAAGCAAATACGGATTTACTTGAATGAATTTAAGTCTTTGTTTACTCAGACGGATAAGCGGAGCGGTAAAGGGGAAGTACTAACTCCCATTTACTATTCATTAAAAGCGTTGATACCATTTAAAATAGACAATGCCTATTGTGACAGAGAGACGGATATTGGATAAAACAATGAGTGACAGACATACGTACAAGTACACACAAAGTGCATAAGCGTAGAAATACTAGCACACGAACATAAGGTGTAGATTTGCTGATGGTTCAAATGGTTCAAAATGGTTCAAATGGTTGTGGACGGAATAGAAGAAGCTTTCGCTTAACAGGCTTCCGTGTCTAGTAGCAGGGGATCACCAAATCCTTCAGGCAGGAACCTAGGTATGTTAACAATAAAAAAGGAAAAGAAATTGGTAAATCATAATGTGATGCTGTCCTTGGTCCTTAGGAATAGGTCAAGTCGCCTCTTGAAGGACTCCTGAGAAGTCGCTTGGACTAGCTCGGCCGGCAGCGAATTCCAGCTTTTGACAACTCTTAAGGAGTAGAAGTTGTGTCTACATTCCGTCTTGCTATGTTGTGTTTCCAGTTTCTGGGTGTTACCCCTTAGATTATTATTCGAACTAAGCTTAAGTAGGTGTTTAAGAGGATGTCCAGAAGTGTTAAGAATACTATAAGCCATTAGTAAATCACCTCTAAGACGCCTATATTCTAGTGGGTAAAGGTCTAGTGATGGTCCGAATTTTCTGTGAAAAATAGCTATTATGAAGGTAAAAATGACTTAACAGTCACACGCTGTCCGAGTTATCAAAGTCTGTTCAAATTCTAGTATGGATTATGCTTGTAGCAGTATTAAACGCTTCAGGCGGTTCCTTCGCCTTTTGCGTTGCTACGTGAAGGTTACATGTGTATTTCCAGAACCATACTATTACCATGTGACGGGAATAATTGGAAGGATATAAAACACATACTTACACGTATAATTGAAGAAAAAATATGCTTGTCCGAGTCTTTGCGTTTATTAGACGTCGTTAGGAACTTGTTTTATGGCTCCACTGACCAAAATGAGCTTACAGGCAACATTTTGCCTGTTCACAACGCAAACGTTGGCCTGGGGAATTTTGTTTACCTTTGTATGCATCAAAAAGAGAGGAAACACTTCGAGTCACATGTATTCCCCTTTATTATCAACTGTATAGTGATTAGTGAGCAGTTTGCGTTTGAATATAGGTCTTTACAAAGTCTTCAGAATCAAAGTAATAATTGTTCCTTCCGCTCACTGAATTACTTTCAGAATGTTGTACGTTACTGCCTTATGACCTCGCGTCTTCCATCATTGCGAGTTCGCTCCTTTGCCTTTTGCCTCTAAACCCTTTATCCAACCAGTGGCTAGATGATGTCAACTTTACATACGTGCTTCTAAATATTTTAAATAGGTATGCTTGTGATCTACTCAAATTTATTGTAGTCGATCCTCCGAACTAGACAAGTTGCGGTGTGTAATTTCCTATCTCGACTACTGTCGATCTTCTAAGCTACTATCTCTAAAAGGCCTTGTAATATCACGTCGTGTCTGGTCACATTTGGATATGCTGAAATGCCTGTCAACAGATCTTGCAACAAATCATGACTTCGGGCCAACGTATGGTCGTTTGGTGAACGCCCTATCATCTACTCGCCTTCCGTGTTTATTAGTTGACAACACATTAACAAGTGATCAAATGGCCTTCAAGGCACATCTTCCAGTGGTGAGTCAAATTATGATTATTGCTTTTGGATTGAAAGATTAAAAGACCTGGAATTTTATGGTACAATAAGAGTGACTCAAACAGTAGTAACGGTTCGTTTTGGAGTCCGTATGTACGAGCTAATTAGTCGTTAATCCAATGAATACCAGATAGATTTCCCACACACTTGGGAGTGTTTGATATACATTAAACGTACTAATAAAATCTCAGGTACTAGTTCTCGGCTTTTTATTACCTGGAACTTAGTTTTCTGCCCGTAGTAGATTGTAGGGTATATAAGGTGTTAACACTAAAAAAGCCGTGTAAATATACTTTCTCGTAATTAAAAACATAACATCTTGTCCGTTCCCTTGAAATTTATAATATTAGGTAGAGTTAATAGGTTTTTCATTTCTCCCTGACTTTCCCATCATTGATATTCTGAAATCTCTTAAGTAAATACATTGTGATTATTTTGATCTCATACAGGAGAACAATTTATACTAAGTTTTCTACTGAAAGTACTTTTCTATGCATTAAAAAGTGCAACTTATTAACCAAGTATATGTTTATATTTTTGAGCTAGACATTGTGTGATAACTTGTAATACCTTCGGAATCAATGTAAGTGGAGCTGAGTCCCAACCCATTATCCAATAGTTGAAGGCCATACCGTTTAACCACCGAGCCACTCCTTCAAATACAAGCCACTGAAATTACAAATATTCAGATGATGGTTATTTTCAGCAAATATCGTCCCTGCTCCTCGTCTCAGGGTACCAAGTACTTCAGCTATATTATCAGAATCCGCCATGTAAACACTTAGTACCAAACCACTAGAAATTCTCAAGAAAGCCATGTCCCTTGGTACTATACATGAGCCTGGTGGATGTAACAGACGAAACCAGTTAAGGTTGTGCATATCTATTTAAGCCAGACAATGTTTTTGAAATTTACCTTGCCATCATGTATTAAGCAATATGGCACATCTATAAAACTAGTTCTGATTTTCGTTACATTTGGCATCTAGCTGACAGCCTTCGATGACTGTATTCGGTTCATATTGTTTATTCGGAATTTGTATCTGTAATGATAGGTTCTATGTATCTTCGTTTGAATACTGTTTATGGTGTTTGTTTCCGTAATAAAGTCACCTTACTACATAAGATTTTTTGGTTGAAACGAATCCAGCTTACTCCGATATTCTCCACACCGAGCGTTGCCTGGCAATCATTGAGTAGGTTTCCAAGCATTGAAGTGGGAGTTGATTTATAATAAATCGCTTTTCGTCCTCTCATTTTCGTAAACAACACCCCCGCCACGAGAAGGCAATGAGTAGGACTTCCCTGGCAGAGGCTGTATACGCGTGGCCGTGTGAGAGTATTTCGAGAGGGAGAGCGGACTCTCCCCACTCTCGGCCGTACCAGGGCATTCGGGGGGCAGTATGAGATGACGGAACGTTTTCTTAAGTCAATAATTATTAGTCCATTGTAACTCCTTACAGGTAGTCAATTATCACAACCGATTGTTTTCAGTTCCCTAACGTATCTCTAGTAACAATTATGCTTCAGTCTTTTTTTAGACGTAATAAAGATTTCCAAGTCTCTTTCATCATCATTTCTGATTAGTCATAAAAATTTCCTTTTATCTTCAGAATCCTACTGCAGTTTCTGTGGTTCTACTTTTGTGTAAGGTTTCTATGTTTCTAAGTAGAATATTTAGTATTTCTTGTTTTTAAACTACAGGTTCATTTTATGGGTTCTCGTGTAGGAGGGCAATTATTGAGTGGGGGCATATCACAAACTGAGCATTTGTTCTCAAAATACCCAGATCTAATCGCTGTCATTCCCTTATGTCCTCGTTTGGGAGATGGTGAAACTCTGTGGGTGGACCATGTCCGAGGACCGTTCCTACCTCAAGCTCTTGAGCTTTCTGTGAAAACTGGCTATCTTTTTGAAAAAGCTGTTAATTGGAGTCGCTTTATTTTGTTAAACAGCAGTCAGTATCCTGCATGGATGTCTGAAGTTCAATATTCTGCGCAATGTTTGGTCAGAGAGATTATTCTAGTCTCCTCCGGCCTCTTTCCGAACGAATTAAGGTATAATAGTGACGTAAGTCTTTATTTAGTTGAGACCGTGTAACTGCTGCTGAATATTGCTTACCTATGCATGAAAATTGTACAGTAAAGTTGATAGTCACATTTGCACTTTGCGGTTGCTGAAATTACGAGATATCTAATGAGTCAGTAGCTTTTTTGTTAGTTGAATGAAATTTTGATAAAATTCTTGATTTGTGAAGTTAGGTATTCTAACCACTATTTTTGTATCATGCGTGTTTCCTTCCGTAACACAAATCCATGGACTTTATAAATGCGCATACGTCTCGATACTTATTAACATAACTTACCAAGAAGTGATAGTAGAGTTTGGTCGAGTGTGAGATAGAAAAAACAAATTATGATTTTACCAGATAGTTTTTCGTTGTAGACGTATATTCAGTTGGAAAAAAATACCACTCTTCAAATCACCTATTCCATTTACTAGGACTTCAAGAAATAAGTTTTCCAACTATCACATTTTTCTTGCGTTGTTACATTAGTCAACTTTGACTGCAACACCAAGATAGCAGTTATATTTTTAATATGACTGGAGACAACTAATCTTCTAATTATTCATTCGCTTTAATATGCAGTTGCAAAATCTCAGTGCATATTACAATATTTTTTCCTGTTTGTTTTCAGCTTATTCGCCCCAGTCTTTTCAGTCCTTTATGGTGGGATTATCTTACTTCCAAACCAGGTAGCTCAGCTAATCTTTTTTTCTTGAAGTTACCTTTTTATTCTCACAAAAGATATCCGAATGATATGAAGAATATTACATTATTTATCAAACTATCAGCATTCCGATTCCTAAAACTTAACCAATTGTTTTTTGACAGACAAGTTTGTAATTAGTCGAAGTGTTTATATTCCTAAGTGATTATCTCTATTAATAACTTTCAATATATTAATTCATGTCATCAAAACCAATACATTTTTCATATGCTTATGTTAGTGTAACGCCATCATTAGAGAAACTTTAAATATCTGTAAAGGAACTACTGCAGAAAACCCGAATTTTGTAGTCCTTTCCTCTAAGACCATGATCTATTAGAAAAAGTAATGCCTTGTTTTTTTGGTGTTGAGGGGTTTCCTTGTTGTTGTCAATCCGTAATGATAATTAGTTACAGTTTGTGGAAGCATACATTAAACTGACTTATCACAAAAAATCTAGAACATTTTGATTGCTGATACTTTACAACATTCTAAAGGGTTATTATGTCATTTAGTAACTAATACAGTTCAGTAATCGTGTGCAAATTTGAATGTTAGCTCATACATTGCTTCTTTTGCGTAATTATCAGGAATACTGCCTGGAGAATTGTCTTGGCTGATTACCTACAGTTGAATGTCGAGATTTCTATTCACTGAACCTTAACTCCACCTTAATAACATTTTAAAGGGGATGATAGAATATTCTTATTCTCAGCAATCGCATAGTCTTTTTCTATACACCGCAGAGAATTCTGGGATAATTTCATTGTGAACTTCTACATTAAAGGTCTTTCGAATTGATCTCTGCAAACAACTTTAGTGAGTATATCTAAAATAGCTTCATATGTATATTTGTGCGGTTTTTTTTTCATCTTCAGATGTCCAATCCCGGTATGTAACGAATAGATCAATACAACCAAGTAATCCATCAATTTACCCCCGTAATACTGAAATGAAATGGATACAGACTAATTCCACTAGTGCTATGTTAAAATTTGTTGATAAATTCATTTGCGAAGTTATGTGTGATATTCAAAATGCCATAAAAATGATCCAAGTCAATAAATCATCTCGTTGTAATGTAAAGAAAACTGATTCATTATCACAAAGATCTCAGAATGCGTATGAACATGAATCATCAGTCCAGTCCAATTTGAATGTAATAAACTCTCCATTAAATACAAGCAAAATAAATAACAGACTATGCAATAATGTTGGTCGATTTGCCACAAATCGTCCTGATTCTGGGTTTGTTAAATTATTTTCCTTATTTTTTTTGTAAATCATGAATTATGCATCGTGTCTAACTAAAAAAAATTTAATCAGACATTTTGTTGAACATTATAGACCATCCTAGTTAAAATGATCCTATTATACAGGAAAGTAAGATTGGTCATAGTGACAGTCAGTCAGTCAGCTACAACGTAGGACCAGGCACATATATGCATCGGTCCAAGTTGCCATACCTCATTAACACAACAAGATGGACACCGGATTCATAAAAGTAGTTAATTCAGAGGTGGTAATATATAAAAGAAAGATTGCAATAAGGATATAGTACAAGAAGAAAGAATTAGTTCGTAGAAAGAAAGATATGAAGCGATTTTAATCTCTTAGTTTAAGGGAAGACAGAGAGTGTATACACCGACGCCATTGTGATCGATTCTGAGCCATGTCACCAAGAGTCTCCAACCATTGGTTACGATAGTCACGCGGACCCCAACCAAGTAGTCTGCATCTACCAACATGGCTCAGACTAGAAGTTAGTGACTTCAAGCACTGATGCCACGTTTTAGTTTGGCCACCCCTAACTTTCTTCCAACCATCCCGAACACCGGTTAGCATTGCACGTCGTGGTAATCGGTGTTTGGGTATACGTAACACGTGGCCCAACCATCTCAGTCGATGAAGATTCACAACCTCATCAACTGATTTACCATCATTCCCTAATACCCTGTGTCTAACCTCACTATTACTTACCCGGTGATCCTAGCAGATGCGAGCAATATTTCTAAGGCATCTGTGGTCAAATACTAGTAGTTAACGAGTGTCTTCTACTCTTAATGGCCATGTCTCGCTGCATTTTATCAGCGTCTTCACCAAACAGGACTATATCATCTGCGTATTCTAAGTCGATAAGTGGACCTCCTGGAAGGAGATCAATACCCGAGAATTCAGTAGACGAGAATGTTATTTCCATCAATAGGTCTATGATGAAGTTAAACAAAAATGGAGAAAGTGGACTGCCTTGACGGACACCACTTGAGGTTGCAAAAGCAGATGTCAGTTCGCCATAAGCTCTGACTCGACTGGTAGTGTTCGAGTAAAGAGCCTTTACAAGGTTTATGTACTTCTGAGGTACGCTTTTCAATGACAGACACTGCCACAGAATCTCGCGGTCAACGTAGTCAAATGCTGCTTTTAAGTCAAGGAAGACCACCATTGTCGGACGCCGATAAGTATGCCTGTGTTCTAGAACCTGACGAATGGTGAATATGTGGTCGATGCAGCCACGACCAGGTCTGAAGCCAGCTTGACTCTCTCGTGTTTGCAGTTCACGAGTCTTAGTTAAGCGTCTGATAATTATCGAGGCTAGTATTTTAGATACTATATTAGTTAAACTAATCCCTCTGTGGTTGTCACAGGATGATTTTGACCCTTTCTTATATACTGGGACGATAAGTGGCTGTGACCAGTCAGATAGGATAACGTCTGACTCCCAGATCATAGCTAAAATATTAGTCAACCTAATCGCTAAAATTGGACTACCATCCTTAAAGACCTCTGGAGCCAATCCATCTGGACCAGCTGCCCTTCCTCGTTTCAGATTAACTATAGCCTTTTGAACTTCTGCTAGAGTTAGGGGACCTACTTCAATGTTCCATTCACACTGTCTGGGAATGGAGGGTAGTTGTAGAGTAGCTGAAGGCCAGCTGAACTGTTCTCTGAAATGTTCTGGGTCAACCTCGTTTTCAGAACTACCTAAGTGTGACGTCAGTTCTTCCTGGAACCTACTTTTGGTTTTCTCGCTACTCAATTCAGTTCTAATGAGTCTTTTTAGTGTGACTTTTTTGCGTCCAGTGAGGCGCAAGCAGATGCGTGCCCGTATTAGGGCATGGTCGGAGTCCAAGCAGGTATTCCAGAATGAGCGACAATCTTCTACCGACCCTCTCCAACGATGACGGATGGCAATATGGTCTATTTGAGCCCATCGTTGGTTTGGTGTAGGGGGTCGCCATGTTAGACGATGTCTCTCCTTATGCTTAAAATTTGTGTTTGCTAAAAATAAACGATTGTCTGAGCACAGTTGCAGCAGACGATCACCATTATCTGTTCGTTGTGCCGGAATACTAAAATACCCACCTAAATGCCTTTCTGTTTGGTTTAAACTACCTATCTGGGCACTCAAGTCATAGTGACAAAACTCAATGTTGCTAGTTTTGTGGTGGAAAAATGTCACAGTAATTTTAGGTTCAAGGATAAATCAATTGTCTGGTAGATTATTGTTTAGTGTAACGATGTTAATGTTTTTTTTATAAACAACCATTTCCATTTATTCTTTTATTTCATATTTGGAAAGAAGTCACTACTAACACGGCAATTTACAATGTCTAGATGGTAAAGATTCTTGAAGTATAGACAGAATTTTAATATTTATATGTTTTCAAAAATCCTATCTGTAAATAATCGTGGGCAAATATTCTTTAAGTTTTATTGTCATTCACTTGAGTCATCGATTTTGTCTTCAAGCAATTCGAAACCGATTCAGTGTCAGTAGCAGTCAGTCATCTACAATGTAGGACTAGGCCCAGATATGCATCGGTCCAAGTTCCCATACCTCGCCAGCACAAAATGAACACTAAATTCATAGAAACTGTTTCAATGATAGTAAGAAAAAATTTCATATAAGGATATAATACACGGAAAAAGAATTAGTTCGTAGAAGGAAAGGTATAAAGTAATTTCAATCTCACGGTTCGATGAAAGACAAAGAATGTATACACCTACGTCACTGTGATCAATCCTAAGCCATGTCACCCAGAGTCTCCAACCATTGGTTACGATAGTCACACGGACCTCAACCACGTAGTCTGAATCTACCAACATGGCTCAGACTAAAGTTAGTGACTTTTGGTGGTGTTTTGTTCTCTGAGCTGGATGGTTTGGTCGTGGAGCTTTCATCGTTCTTCTGAACGACATCATCAGCACAAACTTCAGATAGAAGTGAAGTGTTCGAATTTCTCCATATGTGTTTCACAGCTTGTTCTGTGCACCTCGATGTTGATTGGTTCTTGTTGACCTTAAATTTATCATTATTTACTTCTTTGTTTTGGTTGTGTCTCCCATTGGTTTGATTTTTGTTCCTATATTTATGCATGATTTTCCTGATTGGTTGATAAATTGGATTGATTTCAATATGTTTGTTGATTGCTGATTGACCTGAGTGCCAAGCTTCTAAAAATTCTCTGGTGTTTTTGGAGTTTCCTCTGTCTAAGATTTCTACATTTTCCCAATCGAATGAATGTCCGTAGTTATCCACGTGTATTGATATAAGTGAAGAGATATCATGGCGTTTGACTGCTAATTGATGTTCATGTAGGCGTAGGTGGAGGGGGCGTCCGCTTTGTCCGATGTAGTGTTTGTCGCAGTTGGTACACCTAATGATAACGGATGCACACTACAGGATCTGCAAATACCAACACGTCATAGAAGACCAAAAGATAAAGCTACAAAGGATGCTCACATCAGAACATTTGGAAATCGTGACAACAGCCATCGAGATATCATGCAAACGACATAGAGAACAAAGAAGAAACACCTTAAAGAAAAAACTAATCAAGATCTCAAAACCACCCATGGAAGAAAACACAAACAACTGCGTGATCAATCTGTCAAAACAACCACTAACAAATACGGAGGAACACCTGCTCCAAAAAGGATTAAACTACAATACAAGCGACGCCTCAAAGCTACAGTTCTTCGCAGCACTAGAGTCATCACTCAAAACTTCCGGAATCAGTGAAGAAACACAACAGGAAATAAGGCAAACTATAGTACCGATAACTCAACAGGTGAAAGAAAACAACCAACTGACTCCACAAGAACAAAAGGCATTGAAAGAACTCAGAAATAGAAAAGATATTATCATAATACCAGCGGACAAGGGACGCACCACAGTAATCATGGACAAAGAAGAATACATCAACAAAGCCGAGGAACTACTCGAAGATAAGAGCACATACAAACTGATGGACACAAATCCCGTCAAAAAATTAGACAATCAAATCTCAAAGACTTTAAACAAGCTAGTCAAAGCAGGAGAAATAACAAAAAAAGACCAATGGAGAATGAAATCCAGTGGACCAGTACTCCCTCGATTCTACGGTAGACCCAAAATACACAAACCAAACATCCCACTACGTCCAATAGTAGCACTCCCCGGAACGCCAACATACAATTTGTCAAAAGAAATTTCACGAATACTGAGACATCTAGTAGATTCAGCCAAACACTCCATCAAATCCCCAACACAATTCCTGGACCAAATTAAGGATATTCAAATCAACAACGACGAACTCATGATATCCTTCGACGTAACAGCACTGTTCACCTCAATTGAACCACAACTAGCAAAAGAAACTATATCCCTGCTACTCAACAACGACACAAATCTCACCAAATACACGACGCTTCAAATTAAAAGTATACTGGAACTCATCGATTTATGTCTAACAACATATTTTCAATTCAACAACAAAATCTACGAACAAACAAAAGGGACACCAATGGGATCACCAATATCAGGACTGATCGCAGAAGCAGTGATGCAAAGACTAGAAGCCACGATATTACCAGTGATCAAGCCAAAAATTTGGATTCGCTACGTAGATGACACCTTTGTCATCGTCAAAAAGGATGAACTGGAAAACATATACAAACTGATCAACAACGTTTTCAACGACATCAAGTTTACAATGGAACAGGAGTCAAACAACCAAATAGCATTCTTGGATATATTGATCACTAGAACCGATACAGGAAAACTGGAAACTCAAGTATATAGGAAACCGACCCATACAGATCAAATCCTCAATTACAACAGCAACAACCCAAGAGCTCACAAAATCAACTGCGTACACACATTGTTCAAGAGGGCGAGGACACACTGGCAGCACGAAAAAATGAAGAGAAATACCTGAGGGACATATTTCAAAAGAACGGCTACCCAATCAACTTCATCAAAAAGCACCAACGGCACACAGCATCAGAACCCAAATCAAGCACAAAAATCAACAAAAGGATCACCCTACCGTACATACAAGGAATATCAGAAACCACAACGAGACTGCTGAAAACCTTCGGGATAGGTGTGGCACACAAATCAACAAAATCATTACAATCAATCCTATGCAAACCAAAAGATGAAATAACAAAGGAAAACAAATCAAACATCATCTACAAAATAAATTGTGCCAACTGCGAAAAACACTACATCGGACAAAGCGGACGCCCCCTCCACCTACGCCTACATGAACATCAATTAGCAGTCAAACGCCATGATATCTCTTCACTTATATCAATACACGTGGATAACTACGGACATTCATTCGATTGGGAAAATGTAGAAATCTTAGACAGAGGAAACTCCAAAAACACCAGAGAATTTTTAGAAGCTTGGCACTCAGGTCAATCAGCAATCAACAAACATATTGAAATCAATCCAATTTATCAACCAATCAGGAAAATCATGCATAAATATAGGAACAAAAATCAAACCAATGGGAGACACAACCAAAACAAAGAAGTAAATAATGATAAATTTAAGGTCAACAAGAACCAATCAACATCGAGGTGCACAGAACAAGCTGTGAAACACATATGGAGAAATTCGAACACTTCACTTCTATCTGAAGTTTGTGCTGATGATGTCGTTCAGAAGAACGATGAAAGCTCCACGACCAAACCATCCAGCTCAGAGAACAAAACACCACCAAAAGTCACTAACTTTAGTCTGAGCCATGTTGGTAGATTCAGACTACGTGGTTGAGGTCCGTGTGACTATCGTAACCAATGGTTGGAGACTCTGGGTGACATGGCTTAGGATTGATCACAGTGACGTAGGTGTATACATTCTTTGTCTTTCATCGAACCGTGAGATTGAAATTACTTTATACCTTTCCTTCTACGAACTAATTCTTTTTCCGTGTATTATATCCTTATATGAAATTTTTTCTTACTATCATTGAAACAGTTTCTATGAATTTAGTGTTCATTTTGTGCTGGCGAGGTATGGGAACTTGGACCGATGCATATCTGGGCCTAGTCCTACATTGTAGATGACTGACTAACTGACATCTCGTGTTGATATCGAATATCAATGTAGACTGATATACATTTGTGCCAGGTTCAATGTTGTTAATGACTGACTAACAGGTGCAAAAGCATTGAAAACTGGCACTATATAGAGAGCTACCTTGTCCTAGCATGCAACTGCTCAGTAATGGACACTCACAACCACTTCACCATCAGAAATCAAAAAAGAAAAACCTAACCAAGTTATTTGACCAATATTTTTTTATTGCGATGGTTAACTTTAACTATTTACTAAATAAAGAAAGCATTCCTTTCTACGCTCTTCTTTTTACAGAAATGTAACCACCTCCAATTGTTTACCTCAAGCCAACTGTTCTGAACATGCGGAAGGTGATACACCAGTTGTTTATCATTGTGCTGATAACTTAGTAGAAGGACCTGTAAAATATGTATGCCGTTTCTATTTATTTGTTTATGTAGTTCTTGTATATTTTTAATATCAATGAGAGTAACTATATTTTATTAGTTTCATGACACACTTTTAAAGTGATTTTCATCACGAATTATTGCCAGTTAGAAAACGTGTTACGAGCGAGTGGATTGGATTTGAATGGCATGTAAATCTACCTTTGTCACTGGCTACCATGGAATAACACTACTTAATGTTATTCCACTGTTTTGTGATTTGGAATCTTGCTTATTAGTTTGAAGAGTAGTGTCTTACGAGAACTACATTAAGTTTAGTCGCCCTGAAATCTTTTTACATTTCACACAAACCATAACTATCACGATGAATTGAATAAAAAAATATGTAATCGCTCTCTTCAATCGCTAAAAATTAACAGTTATGAAGTATTCATTTCTATTGTTTGTTTAAATCCTCACATTAATATTTATGATTTTAATTTATAAGGCGATAGTGTTTAAAGCGAACAGTACTCGATTTGATTCCCGGATTGAACATCAACTCTGAGATCCAGGCACATCCAACTGACAAGTCTAAAATAGGTCAAAATCCACATACTAAATCTCACTATTAGTCGCCATCCATCTCTGCTTAACAGTTATGAAAAGTTTAAAATTATAACTTGTTATTTGCAATCTGAGTTACTAAGCTAAGTACCCTAATGAACTGCAGATCTTTATACCTTCAATCGGAAAGTAGTTTAGGTAAAATCCAATCAACAGTATTGTGTATTACTTCTTAAGACAAGATTTAGTGTTTACTTAGTTCCTATATACGTACGTATTTTATTTCTTGGTTTGAACTTTCTTTTGATAGAGCCAACAGTTATCCGTTTTACATACTCATCATTTGTATACATATGTTGATAAACTAATTTCTAATGCATTCCAAAATGCCAACAAATTAATGAGTTGGTCGAATCTAATGTCTAAGCAAATACTTGATGGAGTCAAATATTCATGTATGTCCCGTAATCATAATAATGGATCAAATATGATGAAGTCAATGATCAGTGATATAGCTGTTGAATTTAATAAAACAAATTCTCTCACTAATGCTGCCGATAACCGGTTACATGAAGATGACTATATAGATGAAAAATCTCCACAACATCAAATAAATCAACAGAATGGTTCTTTCGATTGTGAAGAGAGATGTCCCACAGACTATCTAGATGAAAACCAGTCCCATCAAATCCTAAATAAGTGTCCATCTCCAGAGTTGTTTCATATATTTTCAACAAATAATTCTTCATTAGTTAAGGTAATTTCGTTTGCAAACAATTACTTAAAATTTCTATCTATTTCACTCTAAATGGGTTAAACTATAAACTAGAGACCATTATGACTGTATCCCGAATGTGGCTACTACCTTGATGGGGAGGTTAGATTTGGCTATCATGATGACGCGACCGAGCTATATTGGCTGAAACACATGTTCCTTAAGGTCTACCATGCCAGTCAGGTCGGTTGGAGAACAGTAGGACTAAAATCAGCAACTTAAAGCTCGAAGGCGAAGTCGTACTTCTGACTGTAGAGGGGTGCGACATCAGTAAGGTGTTTCCCTTGGACAACCAGGATCTACAGAGATGCTGTCTTCTCACAACGGAAGGAAAAGGTTAAAAAAAGTTCGAACCTAAAAAATTTGTACCTCACCTTACCCCGCGGATTTCCACCTCTGGCGACAAAGCTTTTCGAAATGCGAAGCTAACACATCAAAACTTTTCCATAAAAAGGCTTTGGGTGATCCACAGTCACGCTCCTAGGTCCCTAAGACTACCACTAATTCAGCTTCTTTTTCAAGATCAATAATATATATCATCCCACTGTCTGGACAACCGGGAAGCGACAACCTCCCTCAGTGGATTTCATTGGCGTCTACAGAACTGATAGAATTTCAAAAACTCATCCCATCTGGCGGGAGGGTAATCTCATCTAATTGGTCTTGATCGCTGATCGCCCTAGTTCCTAGGAAAGGGCAAAAATCCTCTTGTGACAATCACAGAGGACCCAGTTTAACTAATAAAGTCTCTAAAATATTAGCCTCAATAATACTTTGACGTCCAACTAGAGCTCGTGAAGACTGAACCTAAGAAAAGCAAGCTAATTTCAGACCTGGGTGTGGACATACAGACCAAATCTTCACTTATCTTCAGGTTCTGGAACATAGACATAATTTTCGACCTCCGACTGTAGTTGTATCCCTTGATACTACGGCGGTATTTGACTCCGCTGATCATGAAGTTTCGTGTCAGTGTCTGTCATTGAAAGGCGTGTCTAAGCATTACATTAACCTTGTACAGGATCTCTATTCGAACACTACTGACCGAGTCAGAGCTTACGGCAAACTTGGTTACTTCAAGTAGCAATCGTCAAGGTTGCCCGCTTTCCCTATATTTATTTGACTGTATCGTAGGTATGCTTTTAGAGATAACACGTTCATCGTCTGACATTCCAGAGATTCACTTGTTGACTTGGAATACGCGGATGATATAGTTTTGCTTGGTGAAAATGCTGACAAAATGCAGTTTTATAATCACCTTAAGCAACAACACAACCATGTTTGGGATGAGGTTTTCTCCCTTCAAAAGTAAAATGGTACTTCAGGATTGGCTTGCATCATCGTTATAGGGAGTGAAGTGGTTGAACGCATCGACCGCCTCACTTAATTTGGTAGTCTTATCAGTCCTGATGGTCGGATGTTTGAAGAAATCTCGATACGGATTCAGAAGGCTCTATTGGCCTTTGCCAACTCGCGTCACATGCAGCGTAGATGAGATATCTGTCTCCCAAGTAAAGGATGAGTTTACTGTGCAGCACTTCGCTCTGTTCTACTTCATGGATGTTAAGCATGGCTATTAAGAATAGAGGATATTCATGGGTTACTAGTATTTGATCATATGTGGTTTCGAAGTATTGCTCGTGTATTTTGGGACTACTGAGTAAGGAATGCCTGGGTTAGGTATAGAATACTAAGTGAGGATGTGAAATCAATTGTTGAGGTAGTAAATCTTCATCAACTAAGGTGGTTGGGAACATGCTTTACGTATGCCCAACCACCGCCCACCTCGGCAGGTGATGTTTCCTGGTGTAGGAGTAGGCTGGAAAAAAGCTAGGGGTGGCCAGACGGAAACATGGAATTAGTCCATGAAGTCACTGACAATTGGATTTAGCCATGTTAACAGGTATAGACTATCTGGTTGGGAATCCGCGTACTTATCATAAACAATGGTTAGGAACTTTAAATGACATTGCTCAGAATCGTTTGCAATAACGCAGGCTCATCCATTCTTTGTCTTCCCCCAAATTATGAGATTCTAAATTTCCCATAACTTTTCTTGTTTTTATTTCACTTATTTATATTTTCTTCTCGAATCCTTCTTATTACGGCTGATACTGCTTCTACCTCTCCAATTCTGGGATTTGGCCTGACAATTTCATCTCTCCGTGCTAATGGGGTGTAGCAGCTTGAACTGATGTGCAGAAGTACAGGTTCTACGTTGTGACTGACTGATTACGACTGTATACGTGCTCATAATCTTGTATATGTTTTTTTGAGTATATCCAAGTGTTGGTAGTATAATATAATAATTTATTTAGCAACTAGCGGCACGCTTACAACAATCAATCGAGTATGACTAGACAGAAAAATAATAGTTGTATCTGCCCAGCAAATAGAGCCTGGGCCAACTCACATTTTTACGGTGATAGTGACTGACTGAGTCGTAATAATTATTTTGACTAATATAAAAAAATGATGCTTATCATTTATCTAGCAATCGTATAGAAAGGACTAGTTACACTTGAAATAACACAGAAGCAATGGATTTAACGGATGCCTCAATCAACACATATTTCACTTGAATAAATGCCAGTAGAGATTATTCTTAAAGTTTTCTCTTGATTACCTCAAATGACTGTGTATACTCTCCTATCTTTACAACCACAACAAAACTAATAGACTTTTAACTAGTGTTAACTTTAATATTGACACAACAACAACAATTAACAATTGGGTTATTCTTCGTGACTTAGAATAATTGTTTCTCCGAATCTAGTTAGTGGTAAGATTTTTGTACTTTACACATTTTCTCACTGTATCTTCATACTGTATTTAAGCATGTCTTGTTATATGATATGCTTTATTGAGATTGTAAAGCGATCTAAGTTAGACAACCACTGAAAGGACTGAGCGGCCGTTTTGTCCTAACGTGAAACTCCTCATAAACATGCATGTACGACCCCGTAGGGATCAAATCCAAGACCTTCAGCCTCGCAGCGTATGCTTAATCTCTAGACTACCAAAGCAGGACCTAATGGTGTACAAGTTTAACTTCAATCCATGATATTGCCAGCTGCTCAGTGCTTCCGGGTTTTCAATAGTTGTCTAACATAGATCATTTCGTGATCTCGGTAAAATTTAACATTCTCCACAACCCTATACTGGTACAATACATTATCTATGGATTTGAAGGCGCTTTATTTAAACTGGCTTAATTTGTATATCTTATTCGTCACAGATTGGGTGCACATTGTTGAGGAGTCCCATACTAGGACGAAACAACTATTTAGGGGTTCCTGGCTTCCTATAGTACCAAAACTGAGATGATTCTGTGACAGATACAAATTGCATTGCTTATTTCATTAATTATTGTTCAACAGCTATCAAAATATAACGTGCATAAGTAAACTGTTGGTTAGTCAATTTAACTTCATTTCTAGCATATTAATATGCATCAGTCTCAACTTCATTAACTAAAATACATAAAACCTTCAATAATAATATTAATATTTGTAACTTAAGACTATTTCCAAATAATACGAAGTCTTAAAACAAGGATGAAATCTTTTTATTCTGTAAGTTTTGTCGTTCTCGCCTCATCTAAATTTATCAAGGGGAATAGTTTGTATTAAAACACCAAATCATATATTTTATGGCATACCATTATAATCCCGTAAGTACCCTAGGATCATTCGTGCTTTATTTGTACATTCGATCAATTATATATTGATCAAAATGACTATACTGTTATTGTTCCCTTTGCTTTTCTGTAGATAGTAGTGCTATTCATTTTAGAAAAATCAACGTATTTATGTTATTCACATTAAAAAGATCTGTCGAAAACTGTTTTCACTTTTGAGTGGGAAGTTAATTTTGCTTGTTAATTAGAGTTCCAACCAACCATTGCTGATTGATCTCTGACGAAATATATGCTTGGTACAAACAGGATATCTTAGTATTACCCAGACTGTGCTATGTGTAACACCGAAAACATGATCAATTGTGTCAGCCAAAGAGTATGCTGCTTATCAGTTTTCTCAAACCTGACCTACAACCGTAAAACATGACTTTAAGTGAAAAACATGAAAAAGTTCCAACTATTAATTGGTGCCTACTCCCTGCTACTATCGAAACGTTATTCATGTATGATGAAGCAAATTTTAATTTTAACTATCGGGTTTACCGTAATATATATAAACCATGTCGATAAATTCCTTCGAATAGCCCTGACAAAGTGATGAAAATTTTATTATGTTTATTGAATAATACTATTCTAACTACCTTTCATTCTTTCAGGATACTAATGAACAATACATCAAGAAACATTCGATTAAATACTCAGATCAATTGATATCAAGTTGTATAAATTCCGAAAAACTCCTGTCTATACAACCAAACTCCATTATGAATGGTTTACCTCATGTTTTCATTTCAGAAAAACTCTTCGAATTTTCAAATAGTATAGCTGTACAATGTCTTATTTCAGCATTCGGGGAAATTTACATCCAAAGATTGTCTTATCATTTGAATCAAGTGTGTTTTTGAGAATGATTATTTTCTCTATTATTTTTTTTATTATTATCTAAAATTAAAAATTATTTTTATATTTTTAAATGATTTTTAACGGTAGAATTTGAGAATCATGTTACACTCTGTTCTGAACTCGTTCACTAATTTTACTGCTGCCCGATAGTCGATGTTCTGATCAATCAAACTAACAAACAAACACAGTAGAAGATATGATTGATATTATTATTTAATTTGTGCAAAATCATTCATCTAGTATATCATAGTGAAATATGAAATTATATTGTTCATTATTTATTTATTTGAACACATAAATATTGGTACACGGTGGCACCAAATAGATACGCGCCACATAAATTATTCCGTTCTTGTAAGGGCTGGGACACCATCCGGGTACCCAAACCGAAGCAGGTGATTTTCTTAGTCACACACCGAGCCTTCAACCTAAAGGTCTAATCCGCAAGGCAGTGGAGCAACGTCAGAAGATGCAGTTCCATGGTAGCCAGTGACCAATAATTGGTTTATACGCCATTTGTTCCCTCGGGATCCTGGAGCGCGTGTGCACCATTGGTTTATTATCAGGGTTTTCCAACTCTCCTAGGTGGACCCTCTGTATCCACCAACCAGGTTAGAGCGCCAGATATTCAATTTTCCTCCTCTCAATTTCGTAAACAGTAATTCAGCGGGAAGGCTGTGAGTAGGACTTCCCTGGCAGTGGTTGTATGCACGTGGTCATGTGAGTGAGAGCACTTCGAGAGGGAAAGCGGACTATCCCTAACCTCGGCCGTACCAGGGCGTTTGCTATTCATCGAGTGAAAGTACCACTATACCAAATAAATCATTCATATAGTTTATTTTACTATGTGACTAAGTAAATACCACTTGTATTAGTTAAAATTGTAACTCTTAAATAAGTTTCATAAAAACATCTGGTCGAGAACCTGAAATCCTCTTATTTGAATTCGGTTATAATCTAAGTTTTCTTCGAACTTCTAGTCTAACTTTGACACAAATACATAAGTATGAAAACTGAAGTTGAAAGGAAAATTGGATTATAACCGAATTCGAACGAAACAATCTCAGGTTCTCAACCAAATGTTTTTATTAATACAACAAATCTTTGACACAGATAAATAAGTATGGAAACTGTTGTATTTTGTTTTCTAACATTTTATTATCAGAAATCCACTGGCTATATATTTACATTATAGTTAATATTGTTACGACTAATATGTTTCGATAATGTAATAAGAAGATGAAGATTATCGAAATTTATCAAAGGGACTAATTGCTTTAAATAACTAATATGTATTATGTTGTTGTTTACTATAGCTTACGTATTTGACTTCGAACTATTGAAAAAAACAACACTTGGAAGCTATATTGTGTAGTTTGGAATCACTAAGGATGCGTATATTGTATATAACTTAGTGTATAACTTTACAAAGAGTTGCTAAGCTACCTACTGTTGTTGTCATCATCATAGTGTCTTAGTGGGATGAATTTCTACTGAAGATCATTAGCTATATACAGTTGTATGTAATAGACATTAAGGCTTGTTCATTGCATTCGTGTATGCTATTTTATTATCAGAAGGGCTACATGTAGATTACTGAGTCATAATCCAGCAAATCACATTTCTAACCACATCAGCGGCCAGCCACTAAGTCACAGGTTTGCGACCCACTCTTTCTCCCTACTTCGGTTTGGGAAACTGAATAGTATCACCAGCCCTCGTGCTTGAAATGTAGTTGTGATCCAAATAAACGAATCTGTCCCTGGTAGATGAATCAAATTCAACTTCAGTTGATATTTATTATCGACTTCTCAGATGACTGGATCATATTGTTAGTTATTTACCAAAAGTGTTTGTCTTTTTTCTGTAATTTTAAAGAATCCTTCAATGAATACAACTGACTTTATCATCAGCAACAATAATCAAGATCCATCGGAATTAAATCAATACAATCATTCGAACATACGACCTCCAGGTTTAATATTAGACTGTGGGCTAGAAGAATATTCCTCCAACTATTACGCAGATCCACAACTACGTATTTTAATCCAATGGATATCAGCTACACTAGTTTATAATTCTCCTTGTTCTAAATTGAGTTATTTAGGTAGTAAAATAAATTCATTTCCAGATGATAAAAATAATGATAATAGTGATTTAAACAAAGAATTAAAAGATTTCAAAGATGAAATTTCCATGGAACACTCGTGTTCACCTTTGGTTTGTTGTACAAATGGCAATTCACAATTAAAAGAGGTAAGCTATTTACGAATATTACTTATTAAATAATCAGTAGTTGTATAGTGCTTAAGTTCCAACTACAAAGTTGCAACTTTAAAAAACTCTGTTCAGCTCACTTTAGTTTGAACAGCCTACTGTTATCATCATCGTAGCAGTTTGTGATGTGGTCTTAGCAACCACATTGGACAATCAACTTGATGCTTTGATGACAACCGGATTTTGTGAAAATCCACTCAATATGCTTAAAGTCTTAAACTCTCACTAGTTAAGTAATTAGTTTATGCGCTTACTGCTACTACTTTAACCTAGTTTTAAATTTACGCAGACGTCGTTGTCGTTAATGTTGACAAGCACAGCTTCTAGTGACTAAGTTTTTGGGTCGATGGATCAGAGAGTACTTATCACTCTTGCAAATACGAACAAAGTGGGTACGAAAAAACGGGATTTACAAACTAGTGATTAAGTTTTGGTTATAGGAGACGATAACTCATTTAATAACTGGCTTAAAGTGGCAGTAGAAAGTGTTAAACAGAGAGAAGATGGCTTTGTTGGGTGAACAGACATTAGAAAATCGAAAGGAATAATCAATAGGGACATATATATCTATTGAAAGGAGGAGACGATTAAGGAATCGAGATCAGAAAGACTCACCAAAGCAACTGTAGCAAGAGAAAGTTGTGCCATTTTTGTACTTGCGTGTTTCCAAACTAAATACCTAATTAGTGAGAGTAGGGAAAGACATTCTGTCTTTGTGGGGTGGTATTAAGTTCGCTTGCATTTTGTCGTTTATCCTCCCCTCATTCAACTCATTTTTCGTTCATTATTTTATATTACTTGCTAATATTCAGTAACCAGTTTCGTTTATAATAATACCAGAACGTTTGATGTAATGTCCTCTGTTCGTTGTGAAATATTCTCAAGCATTTACTTAAATCAATAACATCTGCTTTATTTACCAATAAAATTACACTCTGTCAACCCTTATGACAGTCACTTTCAGTTTTTGTGTGTTCTTAGGATCTTTGTTTAGACGCAAAAACTTTCATATTTGTGAGTTTCTAGCTCCCATATTAATTATTGATAATCCTTATTGACTCTAGACACAGTTACCGACGGTTATTTATGCCATCATATGTTTTAATAAATGCCTTTGCCATAACCACAAGAAGCCTCTTTCTTTTCAGATATACAGAAACGTTAACCTAGATTGTTTAGTTAGACACTTCGATAGAACTGACACTAACCTTAATCCCGAGGATAGCGGTTTTATAATTCACACTTCCCTGAATGTTGAAATTGTATCATAAACCAAGGTTGGAACGCTTATATAGTAAAATTTTTAAAAAATGGAGATAGAAATAAGGGGGAGTCAACATCATAGAAAATACTAGACATTAGACAAATATTGGTCGATACCTGAGTGAAAGTAATGAGTCAATAATATCTGCAAGTCATATTAGTAAGTAATAATGATAATAGTAAATAATTAATCCAAAAGCGTAATTAGCAATACTATTGTACCAAGACTTTCTTTTTATTTTAGATTGACACTATATAAACACTACACTTAATTCGTAGTAAAATTGAGTAGTGACAAGTTTATGGTATTCATTAATATCCTTTGTCACAATCCTAGTTCAAACAGTTTTTGAAAATATAAACCAAACATAGTGACAATTAGATTGTTATCTAAATGATTCCTTTGCTTAATGGATTTTTTGTTGTTGATATCTTCAATGAATATACATATATAGTCAAACTGATATACCATATGTATTTCATTAGCCTTTTTTTATTTTTGCCTTCATTATTAGCTTCAAACAGTTGTTTCATTGGTATACAAAGCTTCATGGACTGCTAAAGATTTATTTTGTGCCATATTGGATTATTTTCATTATAGATCTGAGCATTTAAAACATTCAAATAATAATAATGATAGTTTTACTCAATTACAAAAGAATAATCATGATACTTCAACTTGTTTCAATTTTCAAACTATATCAACATCAGAAGAAAAATCCAAGAGAACCGTTTTATCTTTATTTGATTATCTCATTCAACAGTTTCACAATGTTCAATAAATGTTCTTGTATCGAGTAATTGGAAGAAAGAGGATTAATCACAATCAATGTAATTATCCTAAAATCAAGTAGTTGCTACGTTGCATAATATATAAAGAACGATAGAAGAAGGAACTAAGAGAATATTTTCTGATGAATGGTCAGTATCATATTCATATATGTATAAGTGTAAAGTTATGATAGAAAACTGAATGAAAAGAAATTTCTTCATTCACTTCGTTCCATTTTTATTTGTCAAATGTCAAAATGAGAATCTTCACTAGATTAAAAAGAGAAAAAAAGTTTTTTCTTCTCTTTGAACATATTGAATGTGTACAGATTTCTGAATAAACTTTAAAAGATTATTGAAAAAAAAGAAACAAACTATGGTTATTTTCATTTGTTTATTCATGTTAATGAATTAATTCTAATATTCATTTTGATATGAATTATTATTATGATTAATTTAATGAGAAGATTAATTAATTAATTTTTATTCATTTTATTAAATTTTATTATTTATTTATTCATTTTAACACATAGATATTGGTACAAGGAGGCACCAAATACATATACGCCAAACAGATCTCATTTGATATGTGTGAGGGCCGTGATACTGCCCGGGTTTTTAAACCGAAGCAAGTGGTTTTCTTAGGGGGGCCACACCCGGAGCTTTCGACCTACAGGTCTGATCCATAAGGTAATGGAGCAACGTAAGGAGATGCAGTCCCATGGTAGCCGGTGACCAACAATTGGTTCATACGCCATTTGTTCCTTCGGGATACTGAAGCCCATATGCACCATTGGTTTGGAATCAGGGTTTTCCAACTCCCTTAGGTGGTCTCTCCATGTCCATCAACAACCGGGTTAAAGCGTTGGACATTCGCTTTTCATCCTCTCAATTTCGTAAACAACACCCCCGCCACGAGAAGGCAGTGAGTAGGACTTCCCTGGCAGGGGTTATATACGCGTGGCCATGTGAGAGCATTTCGAGAGGGAGAGCGGACTCTCCCTAACCTCGGACGTACCAGGGCATTTGGGGGCCATTTTATTAAATAGTCTCATATAAATCATTTAATGTTCTTTTTTTTTAAAAGTAATCAGTCAGTCTGTTAGTAACAACGTTAAACTTCATACGTACGTACATACATCAGTTGGAGTTTTAAAAAAGTAATAATGTTTAATTAATAAATTGGTTACAAATTGGTTACCGGCCATGTTTATGGCAGCGAAACATGGTCGGTAAGAGTAGAGGATATTCGTAGGTTACTAGTAATTGATCATAGGTGTCTTCGAAATATTCCTCATATATCCTTGGACCATCGAGTAAGTAACGAAGTTGTTAGGAAACGGGTACTAGGTAAGGATGGCAAATCAATTGATGACGTAGTGAAACTTCATCAGTTGAGATGGCTGGGACACGTGTTACGTATGCCCAACCACCGACTGCCTCGATGTGCGATGTTCAATGGTATAGGAGTAGATTGAAAGGAAGCTAGGGGCGGGCAGACCAAAACATGGCACAAGTCCATGAGCCACTGACAAGTGAACTGAGTCATGTTGGTAGGTGTAGACTACATGGTTGGGGACCGCAAGATGATAGGAACCGATGGTTAGAGACCCTGAATGACACGACTCAAAATTGTTTGCAATGGCGCAGGTGCATCCACTCTCTGTGTTCTCCCAAATTCTAATCTTCTGAATTCTTCATGTCCCTTTTTTCCTCTTTCCAAATTTATTTCACTGGATTATACTCTTTAAATAACATCGAACCCTAATCTATCCGATTACTGCTTATACTCTTATTACCTCTACCACTACGGGATTTGAATCGACAACTGCATCTCTGTGCTAATGTGGTATGGCAACTCGAACTGATGTATGTACATACGAAGTTCTACGTTGTTACTGACTGACTTACAAAATAAGTTAGATTCTTAATGGGAAAAAAAACAGATTATCGATTTCAATTTGAAGAGAATAGATGGTCTGTGTTAATCTCGACAATGATGATCTGTCAATTGATTTAACTTTCTTTTGAAAGAGTCAATAAATGGAGCTTAAATCACATGTTGAGGTAATGAATCCCATTTGTTGATGATTCGATTGGGAAAATCGATAGCTGATAAGTAATTTGTTCTGGGCTTGTGAACTTGTTTTTCTTTTAATGTCCTCTTAAATTGTCTGTTTTGGTAGACAAGAAAAATGAGGGCATATGAGATGTAAATTTATCATTAAATAATTTGAAAACTGTAATCAAGTCCCTTCTGGTTCTTCAATATAACAATGGAAATAAGTTTAGTTTAGCCAGTCAAGCATTACATGTAAAAATAAAATCAATAATTTGTTTAAAATGTAGTTAATTTGATATGTTGTTATAACATATTGAATCATTGTTGATAGATCACATAAATATTCCTATACTTTTTTTAACTAGACATGAACAATGGGGTATTCTTATTGTTGTTTCACTTATTTTAACATGGTGTAGCTTTTGGTTCCCTGTTTGATAGTGATTTTTTTTAACAAATAAATATTGTAAATTCACTTGGTATTGTTTACTTGAACCTTCCCATTGATGTTTAGGGATGTAATTGATCAGTCTCTTATTGGCATATGTGAATCTTGTGCGTATTATCTCGATATTGCCTTAATTCACAAGCATTTTAAGCAGAGATGGATAGTGGCTAGTAGTGGAATCCAGATCGCGCGTTTCGTCCCATTTCGGACTCGTCAGTTGGATATACATGCATCTCAGAATTGATGCTCACTCTGGGACTCCGACCCAGTACCGTTCGTTTCAAACGTCATCGCGTTACCCATTTAGCTACTGAGTCCTGTTAGCCACTTGCTTGTGCAATGGGGTGAAGTTTGAATTCGCTTGGTATTATTTACTTGAATCTTCGAATTGATGTTTAAGACTGCAATTGATCAGTATTGTTGGCATGTCTCTATTCTGTAATGTATATTTTAAAAAGTGTTTGTGGTTAAGTACCCCTAGTTTAGAGTTAAAAATTTTTTTCAGAGATAATATAACAGTTGGTTTCTTAGTATTTGTTCTATTGAAGAACAACCTCGTGAATATATTCTCCTTAGAAATGGATAAAGAATGGAAGCTAATAGTTTCGATCATGTATCCTTATAATTCCTCACTCTTGATGTATGTATATGGTTAGATACGTTTCCTACTCTACGATAATCAGTTACACATGAATAGTGTTCGTCTCAATCATTCCGTTAGATTTAGGTTTACAACCAATTTGTGATTCTTATTCAACGTTCCACTTCTACCCTTAACGCTTATTACCAATTCGTCCCGTCCATATATGTATAAAAAAGACTAGATACTCTACAAATTATGCATTTATTAAAATATCCCCGTTTGCGTATCTATTTCTGTTGTAAGTAAGAGCCAACAACTAGTCACCTAGTGTGGAATAATATTTTATACCTTGGTAGGAAGCATACTCCCTATATATCTTGTTAAATAACAATTACTTTCAAGATTATAATGTAAATATACGCTATATACTAGTAAAGTTGACGGTAGTTGAATAATATAACATTATTACATAACATTTAACTGTTCTATTTTTAATTCAGTTCTTTAGATAGTCATGTTTTCAGTATACAGTAGGCTATTCGTACAATGCCATTCAAGAAATATTCTACACAAATCTCTATCCAATGTGAAATTCAACTGTTCATAGCACATTAAGTTCTATTTGTAATCGTAATTGTTTGCCTGTATGTAACGCGGGAACTAATTCATATTACCTTATCTCTTTTTTCTGTCTAAAAGCTTGAGGTTATTTCTAGAGAACTTTAAAACAAACATCCACTTGGCATAAGGTCTTTCCTTAACAATAAACGCTTATAATTTTAATTTCGCGCATTAAATGACAATTAACAAATGGGAAAAACATAGTTGATATGTAATTCGTGGCTTAATTTCCATATTTCAACACTCATCATGGTAAAGTCATTGGGACGTTGACTGATTGAAAACAAAAACTAAATATCCGAGCATCTCAATGTTGTTTTGCTTTCTCTATCAGTTACAATGAAATAGCATCATGTTATTCAAAATAATAACCCTCATTTTCTTAACTTTAATTACATAAATTGATCTCTAAAGAAGTACAAATCGCCTTACCAATGAATACTAACAATGTTGAAATTCCCCTTGTTTTAATCCTTACGTTAAACTAGTTTTTTAATAGAAAATACAGTGATGCATTGTGACGCTATCAAGTTTATATTTAGTTCGTTATGTCTACTTAAGAAGTTTGAATGACAGAATCAAATTAACATTAGACACGAAACACAGATTGCTTATTCTATGAAGATAATGCAATAGATTAAAACTGATATAATAATATCCTGACGAATCAACTTGATGAGCTAAATTCTTCGATAATAAAACGTCTCCGGAAATCAACTTTCCAATTGAGTATTCTGTTATTTTCATGTATATATACATATATATATGCGAATGTACAGCTTAAGTAAATGATTTCGTCGAAAAGAAGATTTTCTCTAAACTCTTGGCTCAGTGGTTAAACTCTCGCGCTTGAGACTTGTAGGTCCTGGGTTCAATCCCGCGAGGTGGGGTCGTGGATGTGCATTGCTGAGGAGTCCCACAATAGGACGAAACGGTCTTTCAATGCTTCCAGATTTTCCATGGTGATCTAGTTTCAATTGACTCATGATCCCAACTATTGACATTATTACAATCTCCACAAAACCCCTTGTAATTCTCTTTTACTTATTCAATGGCACTGAGGGTTATTTTGATAAAATTGTAGCCTAACAGCTTGATCATACCACAGTGTATTTTTTTAGATGTTTTTAGTTGAATTATTTACATAAAATAAATCTTTTCAGCAATGATCTTCACTTACTGTGTTTCCCAATGAATGAATAAGATGGTTTCCAGTAAACATTTACATTACCCATTAATATCTTATCAATACAAACTGTATCTAACTTCTCATAATATATAGTAGTATAATTTGCCAACAAGAAAAATCATCATTCAGAAATTTGTTTATTTAAATTCCACTGAAATTTTACTTAGTATTATAAAAATAAATATCTAAATAAACCAATTAGATGGATGATAAAGGAAAATGGAATTCTGTTTTTTTTCTTTCCAACTGAATCATTATTATTACTATTATTATTATTATTATCAACGTTCTTGAATGACCATTTTTTTCCCAATTTACAAGACCAACTGAGATTTAACTAATGAACTGATTTACTCTGCTTTTTTTTCTTTATACAACACTTATTATCTAACTACCAATTCGTGTTCTAAGTTTTGGTACGAGTACGTATATATGTATATATATATATATGGTCTTTTGTGTTTCTCTAAATATCTCCTACAAAACTCCTCACCAGGTGTTCTCTTCATATTCCTTTTCTATGTCTTCTTTTTTTTCTACACTGGAATAATTTGTTTGTGTAAATTTTCTTCTTGGGAATTGTTCATTTTTGTTTGTGTATTTGTGTGTGTGTGTGTGTGCGCGGGCATATTTTCAACTATTTGTGGAAAATTTCACCATAAAACTGAAGAAAAAAAAACTAACTTGAGATTACCGTCTGTTGTCAATATTCTATTCTAATCATATAGGGTTGTAGAAAATGTTTATTACAATGTAGGCATTCCAACTATATTATGAAAAATTTATTTCTCGTTATGTTTGTGTATGAGTGGCTTTTTTTTTCTTTATTCCAACTACTATGCTACCGATGGTGCCGTTTCGTTTTTCTGCTGCCACTGTTCTTATTATCACTTTGAGTCCTTTAATGACCTATATATATATATTATATGTTCTATTTTTTATCGTTTTTCTTGTCACTGATGACAAACGAACAACAACTATTGTAGTTGATTATTCATACCTTACACCATAGTATCACTCGATACGCTTCATTTTTTAATAGTTTGTAAATGTACATCTACGTACATAGATTGTTGCCTAAGGGCAATTTCATCAAATAATTTTTTGTTTGTTTGCTTGAAGTGGTCAAATCAAGTAGATATCTTGTTTAATATATCCCCCCATGGTTATTCTATTATCATCATAACTATTATTATTATTATTATCAGTGCTATTGTGTAGTGTATTTAGCAAGAGAGATAACAACTAATAAATAGAATGGAATAAATTTCTTGATAATGTTAATTACATAATAATAGACCGATAATCAAAACATTCCTCTGTCATTCATTTTATTTTTAAATTTTAGTTCATGCGAAATTGTTCGGGTTCTTTTTTTTTCTTGCTTTATATTTACTATGGAATACAGTTGAATTTATGTTTTATTCCTATTGGAAACTTGTCTTTACTGAAATTAAAACATAATCATTATTACTTTATAATGTTAGTTATATCTATCTATCGTTTCAACTGCTCCTGTGGAGCCAGTTATATAGGTCGTACAATTCGGCAAGTCCGTCATCGTATTACAGAACATCATCCGTCATGGTTAAGCAAAGGACAGATAAAAGTGATTAAAAGTTCTATTCTCTCTCACTTGGTTGACACAGGTCATCAAGTTGAATTGAATAAAGCTTTTAAGGTTATTTACAATATCCCATCAAATTTGCCACATGGTTTACGAGTGCGCCTTTTGCACATTGCGGAAGCCATCGCAATCCATGTTCATAAACCTAACCTTTGCATTCAAAAGAGATTTGTACAACCACTTTCTCTGCCCTGGCCATCAGTATAAGATTTCCTTCAAAAGAACTATTTTTCATACTTCTTCCACTTGTTTTTTTTTGAACTTTTGTAATTTTGTTTCTGTTGCTTTTGAACTTTATAACTTCCCAACATTCATCTCTTGATTACTACGTAACTACTATCCTATTGACCATCCATTGAAAAAATTCTGTTCCTTCTCTTTTTATATAGTACGCAACGTAGCAACTTCTTGATTACTTTGAATATTAATAATCCTCCTTCTTCCAATTACTCAATGTTAATTTAAATATCATTATGTAATTATTACGTAACATATCTACTCGATGAGTATTATATTATTATTGTAAAACATATATATATTAGTGTAGAGCCATGATGAAAAACTAATTGAAAAGAAATTTCTTTGCTCAATTCGTTCCTTCTTTATTTACCAAATGGCAAAATGGGAATTTTCACCTTAATCATTATTAATTTAAAATGTTAATTAATCAGAACCGAGTAAATTTCTTTAATCTGGAAATAATTCTCTAAGAATTACATTTTTAACAAAATAGTCTAATAATAGTAGTATCATGTCTATATGCACCATTAAAAGCCGGTAAGGATTAAGAAACTGTTTTACAATGTCACTATACTGAACGGTCGATCTCATACTGAATCGCAGTTAAAATCTTCAAGATTTAATAATTAAATGATATTACTAGACCACCATGGGAAACCTGGAATCATTAGACGGCTGCCTCGTCCTAGCAGGGGACGCCTCAGCAACGCGCACCCGCAACCTTGCACCTCACGGGATTATGAACCTAGGACCTACTAGCTTCGCGCACGAGCACCTAACCATCAGACCACTAAGCCGGCATCTGATGGTGTTAATGTCTAGTGACTGACTTCAGGAGATACTACTGGAGTTCTAGTAGAGAAGCTGTGACCGGTGGAGTTCAACCACGTCTCTTGTGAGATATCAGCTCACTGAAGACAATGGTGTACGGTGGCGCAACTTCATGGATTGGTTGAAGTTAGACATTAACACCGTTGGATGCTGTCTCAGTGGTCTAATGGTTAAGTGCTCGCGTGCGAAACCAGTAGGTCCTGGGTTCGAATCCTACAGGGTGCGGGATTGTGGATGCGCACTACTGAGGAGTCCCGTGCTAAGACGAGACGGCCGTCCAGTGCTTCCAGGTCTCCCATGGTGGCCTAGCTTCGATTGACTCATGATTTCAACCTGTGGGATTTCTAAAAATCTCCACAAAACCCGTTCTGGTAAATGATATTGCTTGAATCTTTATCACACGAGGAAATAATAATTCAGGATTGTTATATAGGGATAACTTCATAGTCTAGGACTCTTTTACAGTTTTAACCCACCATTCCTTTCAATGAATCAAGGGATATATCAGATTTTTTAATAACAAAGAATATAGCTTATCTGTCAGTCTATTAACAAATGATGCGAAAGGATGAACATAGTCAAAAAATTACTCTAACCGATCATTGAATAGTTACCCTGATATTATGTTTACCTAGTTCTTATTACTGATTGCATTACGAAGATCAAGTTGTAATATAGTTATTCATCTAATTAAATTGACATCACATCCATTATATATTAATGTTAGATGATTTGCGTCAGCTAACTATAATCTCCGGACCTAAGTTTGTTTGCAAGTTCGTGTTCATCACTAAAGTGTATCCTAAATCATTCAGGATATCTCAGTCTGACAAGTGGTCAGTTGCAGATCGAACAGCTGAATGACAACGGCTTTGATTACAATAATTAGTAGTAGAAATTCAAGTCTCACAGGGGGTGTCATTTCCCCCAAGATTCCAGGTATTTATTCCTGATAACTTAACAGACATACAACCAAGGTCCAACAGGGTTACCTGTTGATCACTTTCAAGCATCTAACATCAAAAATCATAATTTACAGATATTATTATTTCTTAACTCCACCTAGAGCCACTCTGGGGTTACTGCCGGTCCCAAACCCGGATAAAAGAGAAGGGTTGTGCATGAGGTTAGCGACCCCATCTTATAGAAAACCTATTCGCTGAAATAAAACGCTAACCAGAAAAAAATAATTCATACAAATAAAACTCTGCCCTGGGAGTTAGAAGGTCTTCATTTAGAAGAGTTATGACGCCTCATGGTGAAGGCTAAGTTCCTTCCTTACTGTTTCGAAGATATAATTACAAAACTTAAGTAACAAAAAAATAAACAAATAAGCAGTTAAGGGTTTGGTGGAGGTTTTAGAAATTTCAATAGTTGAAATCGTGAGTCAATTGAAGCTAGACCACTATCGAAAACCTGAAAGCACTGGGCGACCGTTTCGTCCTACTGTGGGACTCCTCAGCCGCGCGCATCCACGATCCCGACCCTCGCGAGATTCCAACCCAGGACCTGTCAGTCTCGCGCGCGAGCGCTTAACCATTAGACCACTGAGCTGGCATCCCACAATGTTAATGTCTAAATTCAACCAATCCACGAAATTGCGCTATCGTAAACCATTGTCTTCAGTGAGTTGATATCTCACAAGAGACCTGGTTGAACTCCACTGGTCACGGCTTCTCACTAGAACTCCAGGAAATGCTAGTTTTCCATGGTGGTCTAGCTTTCATCGACTTATGATTTCAACTATTGAAATAATCAGTTGTTTATTGTCTTTTACTTATGCAAGTTAACCGACTCAATGATCATAAATCTATTCTATGTAATATAGATTAGTCAAATGTAAAAGAAGCATAAACATTTACTTATCTGAATTGAGTCAGCCTATTCCTCTAATACACAACACATTATATAATTTAATTTAGCATGAATACTATTCATGCGTAATACATTTTCTATTTTATAAATATTCAACAATTAATTTAATGATAACAAATATTCAATTGAAATAGTTCAATGTCTATATTTCTTGTTTAATCGTTTATTGAACAATATAATCAAGTCATTTGACCATTTTTAATAGTTCAATAAAATTGATTTGAGAATTAGTAAATAAGTATTGAACAGCTATATCATTGTCTACAATTAATCTATTTTAGTAGTAACTTCTTTACTATGTATAGGTTTGTGTATTCTATTTTAAATCTCATTTTAATTATGAACTCTAGTGATACTACTCAGCTGATCTAACTGTGATAAATGGAATGGGATTCAAACTGAAGACCTTTCAAAATTCAATTTGAAATTACTTACTTACGCCTGTTCTCCATCCAACCCTGTCCTGGGCAGTCCTTTCCAGCTCCTTCCAGTTATTATCCACCCTTTTCGTATCTGCATCTATTTCTCGATGTAATGTGTTCTTCGGCCTTCCTCTTTTCCGTTTCCCTTCAGAATTCCCAGTTAGGGCTTGACTCGTGATGTAGTTTGATGATTTGCGTAATGTATGTTCTATCCATTTCCATCGTCTTTTCCTAATTTCCTCTTCAGCTGGAAGCTGGTTTGTTCTCTCCCACAGAAGGCTGTTGCTGATGGTATCCGATGAACGGATATTGAGTATCTTACGTGTACAGCTATTTATAAATACTTGTACCTTCTTGATGATGGTTGTAGTAGTTCTCTAAGTTTCAGCTCCATACGGTAGAACTGTGTTGACGTTCGTATTGAAGATTGTGACTTTGATATTGATTGAGAGTTGTTTTGAGTTCCATATGTTGTCCAACTGTAGGAATGCGGCCCTCGCCTTGATGTCAGCACCTGATCCTCCTTATTCATCGATGATGCTTCTCAGGCACGTGAAGGATCCTACATCTTCCAGAATTTCCCCATCAAATGTGATTGAGTTGGTGTTCTTCGTGTTGTTTTTGAGGACCTTGATTTTCCCCTTGTGTATGTTGAGGCCTACTGATGCAGAGACTACTGTTACACTAGTTGTCTTCATCTGCATTTGTTCATGTGTATGGAATAGGAGGGCTGGGTTCAATTCGAAATGATTTGGATTATTTCATTGTTGATATTTTGACTGAAATTCGATCAGTTTTAGCATATGTTCATCTTGTGTGGAGGATTGTCTCGATATTAGCCATTATGACATAAGTCAATGAATGTCAACTTTGGGACGCATGTACATCCAGCTGACAAGTTCGAAGCAGCATGAAATTCATGTCCTAGATTCTACTGCTAGCTGCATCTCACCTGCTCTATGCTAAAAAAGTATTGTTTGAAAAGCTGATGTTCCAACCATTGAATATTGATGATTGTCTTGTTATTTTACGACTGTAAACTGCTTATACAATAGAGAAATCAAATGAAAATATAAGATTCCTGATCTCCAAGATAATTGACTTCTACCAATAAATTTCCATACGAAGTCTTAAACACACCTTTTATGTACCAAAATTAATTTATCAATAGTTCCTAGCACATTACCTAATTTAGTATAATTCCAAAATTTAAGTAGTGTATGTCTTTGAAGATGAGGAATCATGTCATATTATCAGGAATAACTGTAGAGAAATCATGGCATCAAGAAAACGTAAATTTGCTAATGCGGAAAAACAATATTTATTCCTTTGTCCAGGTAAATATATTGCAGCTTTGATTGAGAATTTCGTGGGAATTTGTTTAGACTGAAGTAGGACTTCAATGGTTCTCATTTCCAACTTTAATCAATAGGAAGATAACTCGATACAATTTATTCCCACTGTCGGACAAACCTTAATGTCAACTAACAAAATGTTTATGTGATGACGACGGGCATTGATGTATGACAGAAACAAAGAAGATGGAAAGGATATCAGTGTAGATGATACCCGACAACTGTTTGAACTTATTAGACAGATTGGGATCGAAAAGGTAGTCGTTAGTAAAATTATATCTGGAAAATGAGACTTTAATTTGATCTCAAGCCGAACGACCGGGATGATTGGTAGGACATTCTGAGGAACGGTTCAACCAACCCTCAGTTTCTACTTACTAACATCTTGAATGAGAGATTGGTATCGGGAAGTTAAAAAATGGCTGTAACTAAATGTCATATCCCGACGAGAATAATGAATGTTAACTGTTGGATCTATTTGTGGACTAATACTATACATATATTTCTATTGTATAATCGTTAAGTAACTAAAATATGCATATTCATATTCTTCTTATTGTAAGCTTTATTTTGACGTATAAACTATTATCATATGATTTACCACTCTTAAGTTATAACCTGTTTATTAATTACAGTATCCCACAACCACAGCCACTTTTTGACTTGTTCTTGTACAAATGTTATTTTCTATTTCATGTTGTGATGTGCTCTATTTGGCTTGTATATAAACATAATATGTTTGAAATATATTATTCATATTGCAGAGGCTGAGATTTGTGTTCTGAACTCAACAGATAGAGCTAAGCAAGAAGAAGGACCAATAAGTCACTGTCCTCTAATTGGCGGTATCGTTACGTTATATGTTAATAGGGCACAAAACCACAAGTTATAACACTAATGTAAGGTACAAAAAAGAATATCTGATCATGTTAGGTTAACCCCGGGGTCCTTTAGAACAGTGGTTCAGTTTTTTAACCTAACTGACTGAGATATCAGCCAGAGTACAGGGACTAAGCGGAAATGTAATATATTTGTGGAAATTTCTAATCCTCCTAGTTCATAAAGGACAAAAAGCGATTTGTGATAATCACAGGGGAATCAGCCTAACTAATATAGTGTCGAAAATCTTAGTACCTATTAACACTCGACGATTAACTGAAGCAAGTGAACTGTAAACTTGGGAAAATCAGTCTGACTTCAGACCATAATATGAATATGTAGATCACGCTCAACCTTGAATTTCTTTTATCTTCGTTCTCAGGGATAAATTTCGTACCAGAAGCTCCACGTGCCGACATGAAGATGACTTCGTTCCGTATGCTGACAGCATTGAGAAAATACTCCTTTTCAAACTCTCTGACTAACCAAACATCCATATTTGGAACTTCTTTCAATGTAGAATGTTTATTCAGGGCTGTTTTGGAACATCCTTCATTTTAATCACAAGAAGTCAAACAGTGGAATGGGTTAAACACTTAAATTAAGGGTTATATAAGCCGAAATTATTTGATCATACATGTCTCCGAAGCATTGTCGGCATATCGTGGGACTAACTGGTGCATACTGTTAAAGTTAGGGTATTCAGTAAAATAACGTGCAGACTGAAGAGGCTATATACCTTCATTAACTGAAATGGATATAACACGTTGGCTGACACGGGAGTAGGTTTGAAAGAAACTAGAGGTTGGCAAATAGAGACATGGCGTCAATCCATAAGTGTTTTGACTATTAGTCAGAGCCATAACCAAAGGTATAGAATTCTTAGTTGGAAACGTTAGGTGAAACGGCGTGAAATCTGTTATAGAAACGCCGTTGCATTCATTTTCCATCTTCTTCTTAGTCTTAAGTTTAGCATTATCTGCAACTTCATATCCTTGTGCTATATTTAGACTTCAATAACTAACACACGTTTGATTCCTTTAAAGTTGTTCTCAGTGCAAATATCTGGTTCTAAGTTTCATATTTGTTAGTACCAAAGTTGTAAAAACTTTTTGTATAGATAGAGAGATAATACATTCTTCCATTTAACATTTTTTTTAAAATGATTTTGTCGTCAACATGGCATCTTATTCTTGCTTTTATTAAAGAGCACTTCCTTTGTCATAGATCTATGTTAATCTAAGACGTTAAGACATCTGAGAATTTACCGAACTGCTCAATATTTATTTTTCCCATTCATCATTTTGAGTATACAATCACTGAGAAATTTTCGGATTTCTCTGTTTAATCTGTATTATGATCCATGTGAAAATACACAAATTCTCGTAGATTACTTTCTTAATACAAATTGATTATTGATTCAGTGTACCCGTTAACGTTGGTTACGTAGTAAAACTTTCCATTATTGTAACTAGCTGTTTTCAGTACCTGCATATATCCATTGTCCTATGATATATAATATCATTATTATTCCTTTTAATGATGAATACTCTAAAATGAAAGAAGATAGTAATCATGGTAAGTTCTCTCAAATAGTTGATTTGCACAGAATATATCCGTCTAATCCCAGAATATCTGTAAGCAATGATTAGTATATAAAAGAATTGTAAACTGGTCGTACGTTTTATATACCGACAACCAATAAATAGAAGATAATCACCGTTTGATTATTCTTTTCTAATCTTTTACAAGATTAAGTTATTTCTTCTGATCATTGACGTTTTAGTTATTAAGCAGGGAAAAAATAATCAAAATGAATATCCAGTTACACATCCACTAAACGAACCACTGCTGAAGAGTCCCATGATAAGACGAAACAGCCATCCGGTGCTTCCAGGTTTTCCATGGTGGTCTAGCTTCAACTGACTCATGAGCTCAACCACTAGAATTACTAATCATTCGCGAGGAAATTCTAATATCTCACTCCTTTTAGAAGTGTTTACTGATAATTTAGTCTAAAAAAACAATGGGATCTTCATAATTAAATCACAATACTGAGAGAACACAACATATCCAAGGCAGTGTATGATATTACGCAAGATGAAGTGTTTATATGAAAATATACACTGGACTGATACTAATGGTGGAAGAACATGTAACAATGTATAGTATCGACTATTTTTAGCATAAATTTTGAGATGGTACTTACTTCTTACTTCAGTCAGAGATATGTATAATTGATTCAAAGTTACAAGTTACTGTTATATGTTTATATAAGTTGGATAAGATTTTATTAATCAGTAATTAGGATTATTTTACCGTTATCCTTATTCTGATTAGTCGCTGCCCTTGATAGAGATGCTCATGAATTACCCTTTTATAATTTTTTTTCCGTACAAGGATTCAGCTAGAAATCTGTAATTGAAACTATTATTTCTTTTTTTGTTATATTCACTCTTGCCATAATTATTTATGTTTTGCTAAAGTAGATGTATTGTACTATTTTGTAAAGCATCAATAGTCCAACAGTTATTTATCTATCTGAGATAGTCAATGATTGATCATTTGAGTTTATTAAATCCGAATCTTTCACCTGAAAACTCCGCCTGTGGCTCTTCTACGGTTACTGCCCGTTCCAAGTCCGGGTAAAGAAGGAGGTTTGGGCATGTAATCAGAAATCCATGCCATAGAAAACAGCCTTGCCAAAAAACAGTAACCAGTAAGCTTCACATGGCAGTCTATTCTTGTTTATTTAATCTGTGAAATAATGTTCCATATTCAAATGGTCACTAAGATTTTTAATAGTTTTTAGTGTTTACCAAACGAGAATTACTATCAATACTCGTAGAAATTTCTGATTTTTTTTATAAAAAACAATGAATTAACAGAAAATAATTTGAACAGTGACTAGCAGAGGAATACGGGACACACATTTTGTCCTAGTTGACGTCAGAAGTGAAAGTTACTAGGTTCGATTCTCAGTGTAAATATCAACTCTAGGATCCAAATACATTCAGCATACAAGTTCTAAATAGGTTGATACTCTCTTACTGGATTCCACTCCCAGACATCACCTAAGTTGAATAAAAACCTGTGACTAAGTGTCAATACCTAGTTAATCCGCTTAGTATGCAAATATACGAATAAAGACTGTCTGATTGCAATCCTCAATATCACCAATGAGAAAATACAAAACATCACAAAAAATTAATGGAAAAGTGATTGAGAATTACTACTGTTTTTTAGAATCTATCTGCTATCAATCATTATAAACATATTTTGTCAATAAATAAATAAACAAATAAATTTATCTACTCTCTGAAGAAGTGGCTTACACTAAGTCACGAAACGTCAGAAAATCTAATTTTTATACTCATTGGGATATCACAAATATATTATTTATTTTTAACAATCTATCCCATGCTCAATCTATTCGAAATTATCAAATCAATTTTTGGTAATGATACCTACTAACTCATTAATATTTTGTCAATGTCCTAATGCCAATAATAATAATAATAATAATAATAGTCCCACATCAAAGTAGAATAACTGAAAGGAAAACTGTTTCCAAGAGAAGGAATATTTACAAAAGATGACCACTCGTTATTTCTTCTACTTAGATATTCTTTTAAAAAAGTTGAAAGATAAAAAGAACACTAGAATGTGGTACATTGCTACTAGCAAGTTATTAACCTGAAAATTTCTCCTTGTTTTTATCACTATCATTATTGTCGTTATATTTGTTTTCTCCTCTTTTCATATAGAAACAAACGATCTACTATTGCTTTCTAGTTTTCTTTTCAGATTTTAAACAATCTTCTACACTATTCTCATATGAGTTTACGGATGTATACATGTATGTTTATATATGTGAAGTTATAGTGATTGTTAATATTACCTGTGGAATCATTTCATCTCTCTAAATAATGCCACTACTACTGTAATGAACGAGAACACTGGTGGGAACAGCCAAATATATTTGAATGCAAAATTAATTAATTGTTCCTTCGTTTCCACATCAATCATTCTCTATTCTCGTTCTTTTCTCTTTGATCTTCTTAACCTTCTGTCACCAGGCATTTCACTTTCAATTGATGATACATACTATTTATATCTGTTGACATCAGTAGCATACATCACACTACCAATAGTGTTATAATCATAGTCAAAAGCATCCGTTTTTCTTCAATTCATATTCTTCACTAAATTTCTTATCAAATCATCATTCTATATGTATTTATAATATATAATTCTAATTGTAGTAAAGATAATATTTCTATTTGTCTACTATGAAGCATCATTTTTTTTTGTTTCTACACATATTATTAATATCAGTATTGGTTCAATAGCAATTTTATAGTTTATCCAGTAGTGTAGCCTTTGATAATTGAATAATCATACTTTTCTATTAACCATAAGCATATACTCACACACACACACATACTTTAAATAGGCTATAATAACAAAATTAGTAAATGAGTTAATGTTAAGTTTGTTTTTTTCCTTTTTTTCTCTTTCTCCCTGGGTATTAAATGACCAAGTGAAAAGTATAGTAGTATATTAGTAATATATGTTTCTTATCTGTTGACTATAACAATAATTGTTACTATCACAGTCATTAAATACAAATAATGTATATTTATATTATATGTGTAAATGAATTTGTGTAGATGTTTCTTGCCTCTAGCCAGTTTTTTTTCTTATACTAAAGAATAGAACAACCCAGGTAAACACAATGATAAAAATAAATAAACATCAAAAACGGTTACTTCTCTTTTTTTGGTGAAATAAAAAAAACCCAGGAAAATCACTCAAAAAAAAGAAAACAAAAATAACAAGTAAGTTATTTAGTGAATCTACATTGTATAATCATTATCATTTTTTTATATTGTCAATGTAACATTGAAAAAGAACAACCCAACACAACGCATCACAATTGGATATCACGTAAATTAGATTATGTTGTTTTGAACATGGTTAATTTTTTCAACATTCTCTTTCTATGTTGTCAATTGTAAAGTGGGTTTTTTTATCGTGGAAATACAGAATAATCACTTTTCATACACATCCACACACACACACACACGTGTATATGCATATATACAAGTAAATACTGAGTATACACTAGTACAGAGTTTGGACGAAGGAATAATTTGAAAGAGCAAATAAACACTTGAATGATATAACATCCGTTTAGAGGGGAGAATTATGTGTATGCGTATTAAGGATAACAAAGAATGGATAGTTTTTATTATTATTATTATTATTATTGTCGTTAGTAGTAGTAGTACTAACGTTTGTAGTTTTACAACTTCTACTCATTTTCACCATAGTTACCTTATACTGCTAAACCCTGTTTTTGCCAATCGTCAACATCGTTGTTTTGATGTAGAGTAAGATGGTTTTTTTATATATTACGGCTAAAATAAACAAAAAACAACTTCACAATTTCCTTTCAACTATGAACATGATAACTTTAAGAGATAATAGATGACAAATATATACGCACACATGTACGAACATAAATTGTTTACTTAGTTGAACGATATTATAAGGGGTTTCGTATAATTTGGAGGTAATTTTTGAAACATCTATGTCACCTGAAGTACCAGTAAGAATTACGGATTAGTGAATGGCAATTTTGTCCACATTTAGAACTCATCAATGGAATATCTTCTAAGTTTTTTTTATATAATCGAATCTAGGATCTTTATCCACATAGTGCTTGAGAGGAATCATCTTGAAACTATAGAAATGTTAATGAATTACATATGTAATTAGTTATTGCTATAGTCACGTCACTTTTGTATTTCTTAGCCCCAATCCAATGATCTACATTTCTCAGCATAGATAACACTATCATATAATGTCATTGTATATGACTAACTCTATGGCACAATAATTAAAGTCTACCGATCACAACTCACTAAAACTTCAGCAGTCTATCTCTAGTCCATTGGTGAGCATATGATCACTGTTTAGTTGGGTAGATTATGTAGATTGGTTTAATATGAAAGGAGTCCCTCACCATAAACTGATATCAATTAAGAAATAACTGTAAACCAGAGAGCATTGAACTTAGCTATTTTAGGTTCTATTGCCTCCATAGTTCGCCAGCTAACTTCACCCTGTGATATAAACTGTAATCGCACTGAAGCAATTATTATAATTCACTTAGTTAAATAAACTTTAAAAAAATTATGAGTTAGTTGAAGCTAGACCACCATGGAAAATCTGGAAGCACCGAACGGCCGTTTCGTCCTAGCATGGGACTTCTCAGCAGTGCGCAATTACGATCCCGCCTCGAGAGATTCGAACCCAGGAGCTATCAGTTTTGAGCGCGAGCGCTTTAAAGGTATATATTTGGCGCCTGTTTGAACATCCTCTCATGATACCTATGGTATTTCAAGGAAATATATGAATATCAGAAAGATTTAGAGGATTTTTTAGCCAATGTACAAAAAACTAATTTTCGAATGATAATACAAAAAGTATTTATTATTGCTGTTATTGTAAGAAAGAAACCTATCAAATTCGTAATAAAATAAGAGATCAATATATCTGTTAGAGGCCTTCAAGAGTCCTCTAGAAAATTTGTTAGAACCTGGAGAAAGCTAAAAATCAGATGTCTAATCAATATTCAACAGACTCTAATCACAAAGTTTTAGAAAGCAAGTTAATATATTATTTCAAAATGATAATGAAGTTAAATCTACGTAACAACTTTTTGATGACTCAATCAGAAAATCATCAACAATCAATAATCTCATAAGGGGTTTGTGGAGATTTTAGAAATTTCACAGATTGAAATCATGAGTCACTTGAAGCTAGACCACCATCGAAAACCTGGAAACACTGAACGACCGTTTCGTCCCAGTATGGGACTCCTCAGCAATGCACATCCACAATCCCGGCCTCCGCGAGGTTCAAACCCAGGATCTATCAGTTTCGCACCAGGCGCTTAACCAACTAGACCACTGAGCCGGCCGGCATCCAACGATGTTAATGTCTAACTTCAACCAATCCACTAAATCGCGCCACTGTACACCATTGTCTTCAGTGAGCTGATATCTCACAAGAGACGTGGTTGAACTCCACTGGTCACGGCTTCTCACTAAAAGTCCAGGAAGTGCCTATTAAAGTCAGTCACTAGTGAGCAGATGATTATTATCCACAATACCCCTTCTGATAAAAACTTACTTTTTTCTGGAATTTTTGCATAATAGGGAGAAAAATTTCAGATTAACCCAATTTTTTTAACGAACTGGTTTATAGTTACAACTGTGTATGATTACTGTAAAGTATGATGTTTATGAACTTTTTTCTTTCAATGTAAAAAGCTCTTAGGAGTGACATAAGATGTATATAAATGTATTTGAAAATCACCTTCAAATTGAACTGATCTTATAAGATCCATTCAAATTAGAGAAATAATTGAATTCTTGCACTAAGAACTAGTTTTGAAATAATCTTTTAACTAATTTATGACATATTACAATGAACAATAGTTACTAGTTAACACAAGTAAGTTATAATCAATACCATGAATTTGTAGTAGGCCCATTCAACTACTGTATTATTTATCTGCTCACTGTAATTTAAACACTTAATCCACTATGTAAACTTTTGTGTGAGTTTGATTGAGTACTTGTCAATTTTTAATATATTCTCCCATCGGTTGTAATACACAGACAATCAATAATTTATCCATACTTGATTAACACTGATAAATATATATGGATTTTTAACACTCTCTCACACAGACACACTTGTTGTCCCTGTGTGCTTGCTTTCTAAACACTTGCGGATTTTACCAATCTTTAACAATAAACTATCTCTATAACTGGTGTTAAGGCTTTTGAATAATCTCGAGCAAATCCATAATTCTACTAGGAGATTTAGCCTGCATTAAATACTCAGTTAACGGGATACTATTTATTGGAGTCAGATATAGAGGATACTAGCCTTTACAAATTAATAAATTTTGACTAAATATTTCAGTACTATAGATTTGGTGGCATGACTTTAAACTCTTTGATTCCATCCATTATTAGTCTATCTTGAGTATATTCTACGAATGTGTTTTAAACTTAGGATAAAACAAATGTTCAGTACTCTTTTGTGGCCCGGAGATCTGACTCTAGGTAGATCGTTTGCTGATTGCTATCGAAACATACATGCCGTCAATCCTCGTATACAATTATAGACTTACCTCTCGTTAATGAATAACGGAATTAAAATAAGTCAAATATAAGAATGGACTTTGAATATGTCTATTTTGTACAACCGTTGATCGAAACGGACAATAAGAGAAATGAAGTGAACGAAGCGAAATGGACTGGAGAAGTCATGTTAGCCAAATCAATTTAGTCAAGCGTTAATCGATATTTATAGCTGAACAAAAATAAGTTACAGACATATGGATAAGATAGGAAATGCACACATATAAGTTTACATAAAAAACAGTCAATGTTGATAAGCGAATAAGTGACAAAGTCAAAATGTAGCTTGAGAAAAATGAATACAATGATCTGTTCAGAGGCTAAAATAAGTTATTTAGGGCTTAACATGGCAACCGACACTACAACTCCATAAGTTTTAATGGTTACCCAAATATGTCCATTGGTTATATAAAAGAATCTTACAATGTTCTAACTAAATTCTAGAATTCATTTCGACTTTATAACAAAAAAAGATTTACAAACTAAGGAAAAGAATCGCCACACCACATTCCTGTTTTTTTCATCTCTGGCGAAATTATTCAATAAATTATGTTCATTTCATTATAAAAATTGGCTCTAATGAAGTTGCTCAATTTTTTGACGAAACTTCACTACCAAAATTTTTACATTTTCTTAATCCTGATTGGGATTTTAATAAAATGAGTAGTAGATAGAAATAATCTATATGAATATATAAGTTTTCCAAGATAAAATGATCCTACAATTGAATATTTTCATAAAAAGACTATTCAGCTACTCATAACATGATTGTCAAGCCTACCATTCTGTAGTAATTTTCAATGTATTTATTTAAGGGTTTATTGTTTTACATAAAGATAATTATTGATCAAGAATTATGTTAGTCAAGAATAACGATTATCGATCAAATCGAGTTGCTCTTTCTTATCTCTTAATCCTTCCTAACAAAAATACATATTATGAATTGTTTGTCCGTTTAGTAAATGTATGAATTTTTGTTAAAGATGTTCTTCACTGATGGATCTCATTTGCAGTGTCGCTGAAAACCAAAGAGCACTGGATAGCTATCTCGTTTTAATATGGGACATTTCAATATGTGCAAGCTGTTCCATTAAACTTCTACATAAAAAAAGAATAGATGTAGTTGGTTACTCTCATTATATAATCATTTTTCGATCAGTTCTTATGAAAGTTTACAAGTATGAGGAATGAATTTATTGGAACAGCTAGATCTCATTGAAATGAAAACCAGCAGGAGTTAACCTCTTATTTCCAATTAAATCAAATTAATTATTACAGTTCATCAGGCCATCTTCAAGTAAATAAAAAGGTCTATACAGAACACATTCTTCTTCCTAATAATAGTAAGTTGGCATTTATTTACTTTGTTAAATACTTCTGGTGATTTAAGAAAATAGTCAAATATTTTCTCAGAAATCATTTTCATTACCAATTGATGTCAACTGAATAGTTAATTAAAAGCTAGAAATATTGAATAGTTTATTTGTTGACCCAAAGAAAGTTATCAACAGTGAGCACCTGTGGTTGTCAGGTTTGAAACTGAGCACTATACCATTCAACTGTATCATTAAATGCCATCGGTGGGAAATTACTCACTAGTGACTGACTTAAAGACAGTGAGTGATGTGCCAGCCTTGATGTTGGTCAAGCTTCATTGGGGAAGCTAAATGGCCCTTATGACAGAAAGACTGTCATATTTTGAGGCATACATACCAGCCACTTGTATATGTCGTTGTGGAAGAATAGATGAATCCCCGAGTCTTGAAGCGTGGGCGTAACAACCGCGCGGGACTAGTATAGGTCATATGCACACCGGTAACCCATAGGTTCGCACTTATGTATTACATAGCACACACATGGATATACCGGCCCCTTAGAGAGGGCTGATGGTAACCACTCATTTTCCTAGTATTTGCTACATCATATACTTTATATGCATATCAGAAGTACATAAACTTACGTTCATGAACATCTTAGCAGACACATAAGCATAAGTAGTCTTGGAGGGAGTGATGGTCGTCCCTCCGTATATTCATAGAGTAGACTGTCTACTCTTAGTTCATTCAAATGGAGCCAGCCCGACACTCATACATTGTACATAACCTACATACATGAAGTATACAATTCGAAACTCATGCATCCCATATATATACATGAGACTGCCCGTTTTACGACTTTAGAACCCCAAAGTATGGTCCTTGAATAACCCTGTTAGGTTTGAAGCTAACACGAGTTCACATGATCTGCGAACGAAAACAAAGACTCTGTGACCAAGACCAGTAAGCTAGCTATTTGATACGTCCCAGCCCCGCTAACTAGAGGGAAAAGTCCAAGCTTGGAATGGAAAGGATATTCCGAAAATCAGCCAGAAACGAGCGATAACAACAAACGCAATTCAAAACGTATATATACAGTGCAAAACCGTCCTTGAGGAGAGTTACAAAATAGCATACTTAAAGACACAACGGACCAAGATATTTCCCAGTGGGAAATACGATATGAAGGTGACAAGAGCGCCTTTGGCGCGAAAACAAAGAAATGCAAATTTTATAAATAAAATTACAAAATTAGGTCCTTTCCCAAGTGAGTTCTGGGAATCTAACGTCCCCAACGACCCCAGGTTACAACCGAGCTGTGAATTAGTTCGATCTTAGGCGATCACTAAAGTTGGCTCATTGGATTATACCCTTGCGATCCCCACAACGCCCAGAGGGGAGCCTTAGGTCAGATTTGCTGAAGTAATTTGAATGCGATGTTTTCTAGTTCATTATAAAAGTTTTAGCCCATAAAAATTAACCAAATTGTGAACGGTTTAAGTTTCCTTCGATGATAATGAATGACAGTAGTTTCAATAACACTGATTTCAAACACATAGTTACCTTTATTAACTTGGAAAGAACAAGAAAAATGACTTAATTAAAATAATCTTAATGTATTTCATCTCGTCAGATTCATATTATCTATTACTTACAACCTATAGTATTTCAAAATCAGAACTATGAAGCAAATTTCAAATACTTATGTTGATAGATTTAGTTGCAAGTGAGTGTGAATACATGCCAATGTAATGCGTCATTTGTTCACCGTTGTGCGACAGTTTCGAAAAAGTGACTGATAGTGTGATGTATGCTAATTATGGCTGTCGACATAAGTAGTATATAACAGAAGTGGAATGCTTGGAAGCAGTAGGTTGAGAAGATCGAATTGAAGAGAACGGAAACAGATAGTAATTGTTATGGCAATGAATGAACGATGAAGTTTGAGACAGTTGATGGAGGATTCGCAAATGAAGTGTTGATTGTATGGTTTTCACATTTAACTGAAGAACTCTGTAATTTTGTATTAAAATACATTGGTTGTCCCCACCCGTGTTCTTGTTCACAACAGTAGGTACTACTTTGATGTTACTTCAAACTGTTCCCATGAATCTGCATGTATTTTTCAAAACATCTATATTAGCAGAGCAGATAAAAAGTCTCGTCTTAGATTTTTTTAACATGTAAAAGCTTTCACTCAATGAAAATAAGGATGTTGAGCAGCGTAATTCCTGAACAACTCTAGGACTTAGGACATAATACAGACACCACAAATTTTCTTAGAACGAATATTAAACGACCAAGCTCTAGTCGTCCGAAAGTTGACAAAGTTATTTCTATAAAGTGATAGAAACCTTATTAATACATTCAATAGGAAATTGTCGTCAATCTTTCTTCACTCTGGTGATATTATTTGTACCTCGCTAAGTCATATTTTTCAACTCCTTTTTAATTTAATAATTTCGATTGTTAACCATTTAGGCTCTCTTTATTTTATTCTTAATTATCACTGGTGTTTGTTTATTACACAATCCTATATATATCATTGTCCCAAAATTTCATTTTGCGTAAGCTATACATATATGCAGTACAATTAATTAATTATAATCAGAGAGGGGTTTTGTGGATATTTTAGTCATTTTTAATTGTTGAATTCATGAGTCAATTAAAGCTAGACCACCATGGAAAATCTGGAAGCACCGAACGGCCGTTTCGTCCTAGCATGGGACTTCTCAGCAGTGCGCAATTACGATCCCGCCTCGAGAGATTCGAACCCAGGAGCTATCAGTTTTGAGCGCGAGCGCTTTAAAGGTATATATTTGGCGCCTGTTTGAACATCCTCTCATGATACCTATGGTATTTCAAGGAAATATATGAATATCAGAAAGATTTAGAGGATTTTTTAGCCAATGTACAAAAAACTAATTTTCGAATGATAATACAAAAAGTATTTATTATTGCTGTTATTGTAAGAAAGAAACCTATCAAATTCGTAATAAAATAAGAGATCAATATATCTGTTAGAGGCCTTCAAGAGTCCTCTAGAAAATTTGTTAGAACCTGGAGAAAGCTAAAAATCAGATGTCTAATCAATATTCAACAGACTCTAATCACAAAGTTTTAGAAAGCAAGTTAATATATTATTTCAAAATGATAATGAAGTTAAATCTACGTAACAACTTTTTGATGACTCAATCAGAAAATCATCAACAATCAATAATCTCATAAGGGGTTTGTGGAGATTTTAGAAATTTCACAGATTGAAATCATGAGTCACTTGAAGCTAGACCACCATCGAAAACCTGGAAGCACTGAACGACCGTTTCGTCCCAGTATGGGACTCCTCAGCAATGCACATCCACAATCCCGGCCTCCGCGAGGTTCAAACCCAGGATCTATCAGTTTCGCACCAGGCGCTTAACCAACTAGACCACTGAGCCGGCCGGCATCCAACGATGTTAATGTCTAACTTCAACCAATCCACTAAATCGCGCCACTGTACACCATTGTCTTCAGTGAGCTGATATCTCACAAGAGACGTGGTTGAACTCCACTGGTCACGGCTTCTCACTAAAAGTCCAGGAAGTGCCTATTAAAGTCAGTCACTAGTGAGTAGACGATTATTATCAGAAGGGGTTTGTGGAGATTTCAGAAATTTCACAAATTGAAATCATGAGTCTATCAATAATCTTCCTCACTGTTTTTCTCGGCATACAAAAATGTAATCACATTCTCAGTAAAATAAGAAAAATAAATACTCCTAGAAATATGTATATATATATATATATATATATATATATATATATATAAACCCCTCTTTATCTGTATTTCAGCTTAGATTTTAACAATTTTATTAGTCCATTTCTATTCCTCTTTTCTTACCAGTAACATTTGCGTAAAACTTAATTGTCATTGGTTCGTTCGTTCTTTTATTTTTGTTTTTTTCTGCTTATCTACTATTCTACCGTAAACCAATTAAGAATAATAAAAAAAATTTTTCTTAAAGGATAACGAATTAAAACAAGATATAAATGATGAGAAAATATTCAGTTAAGTGTATCCTTTCAACATATACATACATTCAAAGGCTTAAATAATATGTAATGCAATAGTTTTATTAGATGTAACCAATGTGAAACTAGTTGAAATAATCTAGAAAACTGAATAATTAAGAGTTAACTTTGTATTCAACAATAACTGATTCATCATTATTTTCTGCCCGATTTACTTATAATTACATTTAATCATACTGTGATAAACAACCCAAATAGGATGATAATAATGATGATGATGACAAGACATACATCACGATAGAAATATTTTACGGTCATGGCCAATGATTGACGATAATTTGGACGTAGTTATGTGTAGAAAATAAATACCAATTGAAAATATCAATAATAACTTCATAGAATTATATTTAGGAGAAGGAAAGGAAGGGAGAGATGTCTTTAAAAAACACACATACATACATACATACATACATACATACATACATACATACATATCCATCACCACTCACTAAATCCTACTCATTAAAACACTTTTTTCTCCCTAAAACTACACATTTAACACGTCGAAGACTGCATACGTCTTTAATGATAATCATCTTCTATTGAATAAGTCCTTATATGCTTTCGAAGATTCTTTAAAACATGCTACAAATGAACCTATATATATATATATGACTATTCTTGCGTATAAATGACTCTATTTATTTGTGTATATGCATATGTCCGTCTTCCATGAATGTGTATATTTGCCTAACACCTCAAATGAAGAAAAAAAATACACACAACCTAAGTACGCATTAACAACAACCTTTTTATAGTCGACATTTTGATATAATATAATATACATAAATAAAAAGAGGCAAATTTAATATAATAAAAAAAATCAGTTCACAGTTTCATTTAAAGTAATACCATTAATTAAAACTAAATCAAGTTAACTAAAAGAAAAAAGAGCACGAGAAGAATATACAACTAAAGGAAATCACGCAGTGACAAAGAAAAGGAAAGAGGTGTGCAAGAAAAGGTAAGTTAATAATACTAGTAATAATAATAATGTACTAATCAATCTATGTAGTTGATAATTTAATTTTACTTCAGCTCAATTCTTAGTGCGTTAATAAGTAAAAATATAATTAAACTGATTCAATCATTGTCTATTCAATTTTCATTGATTCTTGAACTAAATAAGCAGTAAATTTAATTTGTACTAACACTCTTGATGTATTATTATTATTATAAGCTTTATTCAATATTATATTTTTGGTACAATATAGAATTCTCAGTGCAAAGTATTTCAACAAGTTTCCGTTTCTTACTTCTTGGTCGGTCCTGGCGATAAATATGAAGTGATCGCCAGTTAGATGTTAGCAGTTCAGTAAATGAACATCTGAATAATGTACATTCTTTTCGTTGTATATTGCCAGCAACCACATTGTCTCTTATTGAGCTTTTTGTAACTTTGACAACGAAAGGTTGTACACTTTTCAGAAATGCAGCAGAATAGGTTATGAGAATAATAGACATAATGATATATTAAAACAAACAAAAACAGATAACTTGTTGAAATATTTAGATGGCAGGAACAGGTAGCCCAGATGCTCAAGCAGGCCGCCCTTTATTATTGAAAATTTAATTTGAATTTAAGTATATTTGCTTTATGATCAGCTTCTTTTATATATATATATATATATATATATATATATATACCGCTTAGATACAATTGTTAAGGATTTTGAAAAGTATGAGCCATCCTAATAGATGTAGACTAATTGGTTAGGTTCGTTTAGATAACCATGATCAGTGATTTAGTATTTTAACTCGGAATTGGTCACAATGATCCAAATCTATTCACTATTTATGTTATTCTAGATCTTGAGTTCTAATATCTCTTCATGCATACCTTTTCATTATGCCATTTCAAACCATATTCTTAATGTCCAGTTTCTTGTTACCAATGATGCTACAATATTAAGATACATTAGTTACACATCTCATCATGCTAATGTAGTATGGTAAGTTGACTCATTGACAATTTGTGTCCATATCTCTGTTGATCATGACTAATTAACTAAAGTTGTAAATATAGTGAGAAGTAAACATTTGTAGTTCTTTTACTTGATCACCAAGATAAATGTTAAATAGTGTAATAACTAAGGTTCAAATTTAATGGTATTCATCTCTCAAGTAAGTCTGTAACTCTAAACTAATATTAACTTCTGTTCTGAGATTCAAAAAGTGTATTGTTGATTAGTTTAACTGATGACAATGTAACTATATTATGAAGTGTGTCCACGTAACAGAAAATAAATTCATATATTAAAATAAATTAACTCACAACCCGACTGTTCAATGTTCAATAATTTTAGTAATTTTCTTGGTATGATTGGATCTTTAGTTGATCTTCTTCAACGATAAGATTGACTTACAGAAATGTAACATTTATTTGACATGGCATACAAAAACTAAATGTAATTATTTTCCCCAATTTATTTAATTTCATTGGTTGAAAATGGTTAAACAAATGCATAAAACGAAATTCTTGACAAAGTTTAAATTTTCGTAATCTAAATCACCATTGGATCAGTCCAATCACTGGACAGCTATTTCGTCCGAATAATGAACTCCTCAACAATGTTCACTCATAACCCTATATTCAATAATTGAACCCAATACCTTCAGTCTTAGGCACAAAGAATCTCATACTATAACGAAACAGTCACCCAATGCTTCCAGGTTCTCATTGGTGGTCTAGCTAAGTTCATAATTTGAACTATGAAAATTCAGCAATCTCCACAAATCCCAAAATACTAATAAAAATTTAATTTAATAGTTGAATTTATTAGTCAATTGAAGCTAGATCACCATAGAAAACATGAAAGCACTGGACGACCATTTCATCGTAGTATGGGACTCCTCAACAGTGCGCATCCACGATTCCGCCCCAAATTTTTTAATTCTCATAAAAGGAGCATTGCTCAATGATTGACTTCCATTCGTTTGAGAGATACAACGTGGACAAATCAGTAAAATTAAATTACTGATTATTATTTGACAGTAGTTTTCAGTTAATTGTTTGTTGTCGATGATTTTTTTAATTTTTATTATTATTAGTGGCTTTATTCAGCATTATATTTTCGATACAATGTAGAATTCTCAGCATAAAGTATTTTAACAAGTTTCCATTTCTTATTTCTTGATCGATCCTGATGATAAATATGAAGTGATCGCCAATTAGATGTTAGCAGTTCAAGAATCGACATCTGAATAATGTATATTGTCAGCAACTACAATATCTTTGGTTGTGCTTTTTCCTAACTGAATAGGTTATGCAATTAATTGACATAATGATCTGTTGAAACAAAAAAAAAGACAATAACTTTTTGAAATATCTAGATGACAAGAATCAGTAGCCCAAATATTCAAGCAGATTGTCTATTATAGTCTAACATAATTAAGGAACTCTGAGAATTCATTAAATGAAATAGAATATCTAATTGTAACTTTATAGTTATATGTACTTACATCTCAGTATTAAAGTTAATATTGAAGTTTTCTGAATTGTCCAATGTTCCTGTCATTAAACACTAGTGTTTTAATGAAATATACATCAAATTTATGATAGACATTAACTTGTTCATTATCATATTACTATTTATTACACATAGATATAGACAACAATTTGAAATAATTACTGTTTATATCTTTGAGGTAGATAGTTTAATTGTGAACTTTTCGTTGTTACTGTAGACAATATCATCAGTGACTACTTTGTGTAGAAGTAAGAGAGCCTCTTAGTTAATTCATAGACTTCAAATTAATTTATCCTACTGGCCTTGTATGTAATTTGTTGTCTTTATAAGTTTTTTTATTTATTGTTATTTGTCCTTATATTCAAGTTGACTGTCTTATTTGATCAAGCCATAGAGTTTAGAGAACTCAGTAACACTAAAAGTTGTCAATTTTCTACCTTATTCCTTATATATATATATATTTGGAAAATAACGAGAAAACACTAATATAGTCTTGTTTTCCTTCGAGGTTTGAAGATTTCTAGGAGTACGTATAAAATATTCCATAAAGGAACAAGTATAATAACAATAATAAGCTTAAATAATCAGCACGATAACACTAAAATTCAATAGTTTAATAAGAAATACATATGATCATCTATGGATTATTTATTCATATTCTCCTTTATTTATTATGAGTACTTTTTCTTCACCTGTGACCTTGGTTCACGACTTAAACATTTGAATACACAGTTAATTGCATTAAAAATAAATCAATAGTCTAAAGTTAACTTGCTTCCAGTGAGACTCAAACGTCTTAAGTTCCATTCTATGTAAGATAGATCATGTGCATTGTTGAGGAGTTTCTTAACAATAGAATAAAATAGCTTTCATTAATTGCCCCTGGTTTTCATTAGTACCCCACTCAATAAAAGAAAAACTGAAATCAATCTGTTATGGAAGCCATTTACTCTGAAAGGTTTTATATTAAAATGGTGGTTCGAGGTAGTCAACAGGAAACCCTGGATCTAGATTTCGTGATACTTGGCACTCGTCAGCAAGGTATACCTGTAATCTTGAAGGGATTGATGCTTCCTGACGGATTCGATCCCGTGTCACAGTCAAAGACGTTACCATTGAGATTTCCAGGTCGCGACTGACCTCCTGGAGGACTGAGATGTATTTACAGTTGATTGATCACAGGGTGGTAATCAATGTCATGTATGTCATGTTGTTCTTGGTGCAGATCGAATTCTATGGACCATGGAGCATCAGTATCTCAAAGATTACAGGCACACCTTGCTGACGAGTGCCAAGTAGCACGAAACCTATGTCCAGGTTTTCCTGTTGACTGCCTCCAATCACCATCTTATCTCAACATAATGCACGCAATATCGAGTCACCTAGACTGGCAGCTACATTGCAACTTTGTCGATAGGATTCGATCCTCACTAAGAAGGACCTGACATACATGACATTGATCACCACCTAGTGATCATTCAATTGTAGATTTATTATTATTGTCATTTATTGAATACTTGAGTACGCGATCATTCACAGTAAAGTTTACTTTTATAATTAAGCAAACAACATCTTATGAATAATATCAAAAGAACTCTAAAAATAAAAAAATAGAAACTCTTTTCAGTACCCACCTTTCTCTAAACAGTAAACTATTGATACAACAAGCTTGATAATTGTATTAAATAAGATGAAATAGTTATTTACTATTGAATGGTTCTCAATAGTTTTCAAGACATTATCAGTGTTACGATTAACAACTTGACTTTAAACTAACCTTCACAAATCTACTAATCAGACTTGTTTGTATTAAACTTTAAGTTATGATAGTTCTATATAGACCATAATGTAATTTTCCAAATTATTTTATTTACTTTACTTACGCCAGTTACTCCTCATGGTGGAGCATAGACCGCCCACCAGCATTCGCCATTCAACCCTGTCCTACCCAATCCTTTTCAGCTCCTTCCAGTTGTTATTCATCCTTTTCATATCTGCATCTATTTCTCGATGTAATGTGTTCTTTGGCCTTCCTCATTTCCGTTTCCCTTCAGAATTCCCTGTTAGGGCTTGCCTCGTGATACAGTTTGATGATTTGCGTAATGTATGTTTTATCCATTTCCATCGTTTTTTTTTTCAAATTACTACATCAATCAAAATTTATTGCCAAGGCAAGAAGCATGGAATTATAATAAACATTTGACATAGATAGTAAAATGTCTATCTATTTTTATATACTGTAAGACCTTCCTTGAATAATTCATACTGATCACTTATGAATGTAAAAATCAGATCACTTTAGTTAGAAATGAAGTTATATTGTTTATTTAAATGGCTTAAGAGGATTTTGTTCAAGTTTTGAAACTATTTCTTGATAGCGAATATGACATTAACAAAACAAAACAAATCGAATGGCCTCTTGAAAGAATTACAATCAAGCTGAAAATGATTTGGCTATACTACATAGTATTGAGTTCAGTTCCTTGTATAATTATATGTTCACACTACTACTGAATTGTATACTGAAACGAAACAACTGTCTAGTAGTCTCTGATTATAAATGGTATATAATATAACTTCCGATGATCATAAGCATCACAAAACTCTATGTTCATCAGCATAATTAGACCTCAAAGTTTATTGAAAACATAAAATACTTAAAACACACTTTGTATGCTAAATTGTATTTTCTTCTTTCCAAAATTTATTTATCATCTGTGTTAGTGTTTAGACAAGAAATGATAATAAGTTAAGTTCAGAGAGTAACCGAATATTTATAATGAACAAAAGGACAAATCTATTTGTTTGGTCCTAGTGGGAAACCTATACTCTTCTACGAGAGGTAAAAGGCCTAAGTAAGTAAGTAATTTGTTTGGTAACTATGAAGAAGTACTTGTTTAATGTTGACCAAATAATTGTGATAAGTACACTTATATGGACTTAATAAAGTTGCATTCTTTAGATTCAATGATTTATTCATGTACAATATTTGACAACCTTAATAGAAAAGTCATGATGATATAAAGAGAATAGGGAGAAGACAAATTCTAAAAGGAGAAGTTCATATAACATTTTAGTATTATTACTAGCAAAAAATACAAGCTAATATTTCATCAACTTGTCAAAAAAGCCTTATCAATTAGAGTAAAAGTACATCTTTAACAAATAAGAGTTGAAATACAATAAAGGAGTCAGTTCTAAGCTAGACATCTTTGATACACTATAGTTATCATTACTTTAAACATCAGGAAAAAATATAAAGAAACTGAACAAGAAGACAAACAGTAATACTTCTAACTCGATGGAGAAAAATCTAGTTTTAACTGATCAAACAAGAATGAAACGCCATGAAAGAAGCTTAAAAATAGAGAAAAACCCTGTCATAATTTTGACTGACAAATGATCTACCATAGTAGTCAAGGATAAGAATAATTACATTAGAAAGCTTAAAAAGATACGGAAAGACAACATTAATAAATCATTCAACTCAAAGAATAAAATTTCACTAAAATCACCAGTCTAAACAATAAATATCTCCATGTCCAAAGAGAACATAATTTTTTCATAGGCAATATATTTTCCAAGATTTAATGTAAGTGTAACTAAACACAAATCAGCGAGACTATAATTTATGGATGAACCAATCAGATTTAAGATTTTGGCGAGCAATTCATCCAACCATTTGACTAAATACCATTTCGGCATTATTGCTGATGTCAGTTCATGATGAAAACATTAAATATAATTTTTAACCTTAACCATTAACTGTAAATCCTAACCCTAGCTCCTCGCACTAATTTATAACCCTCATTTAACTTTAGTAAGTAGATGGACATTTTCAAAGTTATTTTAGTGCTACTCAAAGGTCGCCTATAAGTTATAGTTTCACCTACAAATCAATCATTTAATTTTGAATATGTCAAGCATTGTAATATGTGTAGTATACAAGGTAATAAATCTAATTAATTCCAATTAATTAACATCATCTTCAATAATAAATAGATTGTTCGGAACAAACAAGAAGCTTTTCAATAATGATTTAGGGTAATGATCCTAGAATATTTAAGATATCATTTAATACAACAAAAACCTGGCAACTTTAGAAAGAAATACAGCATTTGTGAGTTCAGCATAATAGATTATAATTAAAAGTAAACGATATATGAAAAATGAGTTTTCACTTACTTTTACTTACGTCTGTTACTCCTCATGGAGAAGCATAGGCTGCCCATCAGCATTCTCCATCCAACCCTGTACTGGGCAATCCTTTCCAGCTCTTTCCAATTATTATCCACCCTTTTCGTATCTGCATCTATTTCTCGATGTAATGTGTTCTTTGACCTTCCTCATTTCCGTTTCCCTTCAGAATTCCCAGTTAGGGCTGGCCTCGTGATGCAGTTTGGTGATTTGCGCAATGTATGTTCTATCCATTTCCATCGTCTTTTCCTAATTTCCTCTTCAGCTGGAAGCTGGTTTGTTCTCTCCCACAGAAGGCTGTTGCTGATGGTATCCGATGAACGGATATTGAGTATCTTACGTGTACAGCTATTTATAAATACTTGTACCTTCTTGATGATGGTTGTAGTAGTTCTCTAAGTTTCAGCTCCATACGGTAGAACTGTGTTGACGTTCGTATTGAAGATTGTGACTTTGATATTGATTGAGAGTTGTTTTGAGTTCCATATGTTGTCCAACTGTAGGAATGCGACCCTTGCTTTGCTAATCTTCGCCTTTACGTCAGCACCTGATCCTCCTTATTCATCGATGATGCTTCCCAGGCACGTGAAGGATTCCACATCTTCCGGAGTTTCGCTATCAAGAATGAAGAATGAATAGAAATATCTAATTCACATTTGTTAAAAGATTAACCATTGACTGTTTTTGGATAAAAAGATTAGACTGAAAATTCCTCATTTTGAAGAAATTTTTATTTTATCCTATTAACATAAAAGAGAATAATATCAGATTTGTAGACAAAAATTAATGTTAATTGCTTGATTTCAATGAAGTAACAAAGATAGATGAAACTAATTAAATACACCATTAAATCACAATTACACAGTTCAGAATTTGAAGAAAAAAAACAGAACAATTTAAATAGATAATTACAGATTGTTGCTTGGTTAACAGAATTGGATTGTCACTAAGAAATTGGCAAATATGATACCCCTTATTGATTCATTTGTATGGAAATTTTAATTCTACAAAAGGTTATTTGATAGATGAATGGCTTAATGGTAACATCTCTGATTATGACATATAGTAGTATGGGTTCCCATTCTATAGGAAGTGTCATTCTTTTTAATATTGTAAAAATCTTTTAATGATGACCATCAAATACGACAAAACTTTAGTTGTACAAGGTTTCTGTAGCATCCAACTATTAAACATTATTCATATAAGTGCATATAATCATTGGTAATAAAAGAGATCCAATTGAAGCAGTTCAAGGAAAACGAACTGTTTATAATTCTATTTTTACCCACTAAAGCTAATTATTAAAACATATATGCAACAATCCTGAATATTTGTCTTAACTTTTAACTAACCATTTACAGCAAAACAGTTTATCATTAAGAATATTATGTTATCTAATGTACCATTGAGCCTTTTTGTAGTTTTGTGTCTAGCATTGAGAGAGCATGATGAGCAGAATGTATGAAGAAAGTTCAGAAAGGGAAGAACAACAGAAACAGTGAGCTGATAACTCAGTAAACACAAAGAATCCACTTTAATCATATAAGAAAAACAATCAACAATATTTAATGATAACTTTAGCATATGGTTAAGACAATCTAATTATCGAGACCTAAAGTTTCGAATACATTCTAACACTAAAATATAGATAATAATTTTGATATAATTATGTAATTAAAGAGCAACTGAATTCAGTATTGAAATAAAGGTAAATTAGATGGTGGTTGGAGGTAGTCGATAGGAAACCCTAGACCCGGGTTTCATGCTACTTGGCACTCGTCAGTAAGGTGTACCTGTAATCTTGAGGGAACTGGTGCTCCCTGGCGGATTCGATCTGCACTAATAAGGACTAGACACGCATGAGATTGATCGCCACCCAGTGATCAATCAATTGTCAATAAAGGTAAAACTAGTTTGTAGCTATTTTGAAACTTCTGAACAATGTACACTTATAATGGTATAATGAATCAAATCTAGAATATTAAGGTCATATAAAAAATAAGTGAGTTAGAATTCAATATTACGCATTTTATAACCCCAGTCACGTAATATCTATACTAACATAATTTCTATTCACTGTTAATGGTAATTTGGTTTATCTACATTGTTAATATCTCCTGATGTCATTTCGGGGCAAAAATATCCCCTCACCTAAAAAAAAATTAGACAACCTCTTTAAAGAAACTTTTAAACTTAAAATCAAAATTTTTAAAATGATTTTGGTCGTCATTATTTTATACAAAACATATTTCTTGTGAAGTACTCATTATATGATGACACTAGTAATTTGTATGTGATGTATGAGTGAATCACTTGTAGTGTGGTGTAAGCTACTTATATTCACATAAGTAATATATAACGATAGTCAGGAATAGAATGTATTTCAGTAGAAGATCAAGAAGGAAAGAACGAAAAAGGAATGCAATTGGTATGAAAATGTAGGAACAATGAAATCTGAGACAATGGACTGATATTTGCAAAAGGAACAGTCAAGTTTGAGACAATTGATTAATATTTTGCAAATTAAGTATTTACTGTATGGTTCTTATATTTCAATAAGATTCTGTATGATTCTTCCAATTCATAGTTGTTTACTAGTTCCTTCAACTCGATCTTCTTAACCTTTTGCTGACAGATTTCCCACTTCCGATTAGTGTCACATACTAGTTATGTCGATAGACCCTGTTATTGATATTCGGGACTAAGTTTTTATCAGTTTGTGTTGGCATATATGCATTCTGTGCTGATCATCTTGATATAGACATTTTATTACGAGTTTTACGGAACAGATGGATTTTGGCTATCAGTGGAATCCAGGATACACTTTTGATTCTATTTGGGATTCGTCAGCCTGATATGCCTGCATCCAAATGTTGATGTTCAGATTGGAATTCATCGTAGTTTCCACTGTTAGCCACCATCTGTCTATTCTATAAAATCACTAGGACTATTTAAGGTTTTACCGATATGAAAGACTACAGTTTATTTGTCTCTACTACCATCATATATCCTGAGTGGATTGCCTTGAAACTATTATTTAGTCACAAGTTTTAGTAAAGTTAGATTGTGACTACAGAGTTTAATGATTGAAAGCCATTAAAAACGTTAAATTTTATGGGATATTGACTTGATTCTTCATTCATTAGCTAATAAAACTGAGACTTAGCTATTAAAGTGACATTTTGTCTGGTATATCACTTGAAGAGATATGATATTGTATTTTCAATTATGTTAGGTGTGTGGCATCCATATCACTCCACACAATTTTATAGGAAGTTGAACTTGTACACCACTGTGTCCCTGTCTAGTGGTTTAGGGATTAAGAATTAGTGCGCGATACTGAAGGTCTTAGGTTCTGTTCCCAGTTGCGCGGTCATGGATGCCCATTATTGAGGAGTCTCGTACTAGGATGAAAAGTTCGTCCAGTACTTACTAGCTCTTACTGATTGTCTAACTTAGACAAATTCACGATTTCAATGAAATTACATAGGAAATAATTATTTCTGACCAACTTTAATTCATTAATTCATATTTTTCTACTCTTCTCAGAAATTTTCCAATAATAAACTATTCGAATTGTTCCTATACTTGCTATTCTTGACGAAGATTAACATCTCCTTACAACTAAGCAAGTTATCTACAATTTACTACTGCTTCTCCGTCACAAGATTTTTATATTGGAAACTACATATTTGACAGTTCTGAATAGTATACGTTTTGTCAATAAGGAATGTAACAAAAAAGAAAAAAATAGTTCAATGAAGAAATTTTTTGCTTTTGCTTGATGATCCAATAGACTTATTTCGTTGAATGTAACTAAATTAAAAACTTTATATATACAATCCCCTTGGTGTTGTTTTACTTATATCTCCCCACTGTTATTTAGGACTGCGATTGATCAGTCTCTTGTTGGTATATGTGCATCCTGTGCAGATTGCCTCGATATAACCTTAAGTCACAAACTTTTTAATCCAAGATGGATGGTGGCTAGTAGTGGAATCCAGGAAGCGCGTTTCAGAGTGAAGATCAACTCTGAGATGCAGGCACATCCAGCTGACGAGTCCCAAATAGGACGAAATGCACGTCCAGGATTCCACTGTTAGCCACTATCCATCTTTGATTAACAACTTGTTTTGTTAATATTAAAAATGATTGTTTATAGTCAACAATCATTGTTGTTGTGTTCCAATAAAATAATCTTCCTAAGCTATAAATTCTCATTACACTATCTCAACTGAATTGTAAATATTGTATCTACGATTGATTTGTAATATTTGAAAGTAATTTAAATTAGAAGATTGATATAAAGTAAACAATTATTGAGAGTAAAAATATTGTTTAGTGTCATTTAGCTTTCATTAACTCCACACAGATTCGGTCAGATTGTGGGAAATTTTTCACAGAAACATATAGGACCATTGAGAATAATTCTATTTAGCTACATATTAGCTTTGTGATCTGAAATTTGTGATAATTATGTTCGGTTATATATATCATCCAGTAGTGTGATTCAAGTTTATAGAAGTTTACCTCTCAACTTATTATTACTAATGGTTATGATGTGATAATGAATTAAGACGGTTCTTATTCATTGATTAGGTGAACTCCCTAAATGTTTTACGGTAACTAGTTTAAACGTCTGTCTAGAGAGTTGATGCAATACAGGGATATAAAACAAATTTTCCGTTCATCGACTCTTTCGTCTGTTAAATAAAATACCATTAGATTTTCTCCCTAATACCATCATGTAAGTTCTCGTTAATTTCTGCAATTTTTGTATCTAGTTTTACAACATACTTTTCTATGATGGATACTATTCAGTTAATCATAAATTTGGAAGTAAAAATATTATGATTTTCATGCAGAATAAATATCTTAACATAATGTATTATAAGTATTCAGAAGTTGTTAAGTTATACCACTAGATTATTTTCTGTCATCAACTTGAATTCAAAGTATATTCCAACTACATGATATTAGGATTTTTGATGTCGCCAAATGTATTGACTTTATTATGATACAAAGTATAAAACTGAAAATAACTAAATTCACTTGGTGCTGTTTTACTTGTATCCTCCCATTGTTGTTGGCATATGTGCATCCTGTGAGGATTGCCTCAAGTCACAAGCTTGATTTTTATGACAGTAATCTCGCCACATAATCGCATTTAGACAGAGGTAGATTAGTGTTACGTTAGACTTGGAAATATTAATTCTGCCACAATTGAAGAGATTCATAATCTAGCCATTAACATATGCTTAGGCTCAATGAATATATTTTCTTGAAAAGGAGTCCACTTTACTCTAATGAAGTCACATAGATCAGATAATCGATGTAATTTCAACATTTTAGCTATTTACTTAACCTCAACTTCATGATATATTCATTTATTTTTAAGTCGCAAAACTGTCGATGCTAAAAACAAAACTTTTGTGATCATAAAAAATCATATTTAATTTTAACCTACTTACGTATGTGTTAGTAGTATAAAACTATCTACAAAACTTTTTTCAACTTCAATTTGTACAACTAATTTTTAAGCAAAATTTCAGTACTAATATATTATGTGCTAAACTTCAATTTATCAATCTAAATCTCTCTAATAAATTTGTTTGAAAACATCACTATACCCATATAAGGAACTAGAAGTGTCAAGTTAATAAAATAACAATATTTTATCCATAAATAAGTTTTCTCTGTTTTCAGTATATCTTTTTATACTATATCACTATAATCTAAGATTTCCTCTATTCTACATATAAAAGTTTTTTTTTTAAAAGTTGCAAGTAGATTCAGGCAACGGTTTGTCATAAGGCTTCAGTGATGAGAGTGAGTTAAGTAGCCAGAAAGTTAAACTGTAATACAAAAGCTTTATAATTTTTCAGACATTATGGAAATTCATTCTTCACAGATAAAGTCTGTCGATAATGTTGTTAAGAAGATTTCAATAAGAAACTGTTGTGCACCTAACGTCAGGGATAATGTGTGATTAAGTTTCTTAAACAGTATGTTGATTTGCATTTCAATCTCTATTCTCCAATATTCTAATGCAAAGTACTATATTTTGCTAAAATAATTTAGAATTATCTCTCTTCTGAATGTTTCTCTACACGTTTCTAAATGATCTCATAATTTATGGACGACCTTTGAGCGACGCTGAAGTGACCTTGAGAGTGTCTGCCTAATAGCCAGGATCAAATGAAGGTTATAAATCTGTGTGAGGAATTAGAATTATGACTTACAGTTAATGGTTAGGGTTTAGAATTATATTTACGATTTTCATCACGAACTGACACCAGCTATAATGCCAAAACTTTATTTATCCAAATGGATGAGTGAATTTCGCGCCAAAATCCAAGACCTGTTATTTTATATTGTTATTGGTCCGTCCACAAATTATAGTCTTGCCGTGAGATATTATCCAAAAAAATATTTTATATGATTTTAGTTTGATATTATTCCAAGTTAAAATATAACTAAGCAGAAATATTTAAGAATATTGTATAGTTTTGTTTATGTATTTGGAATTGAATACAAATGACTTTTTGAAAAATAATAGAGTAGAAACAATCCACATTCAAAGAATTTCGCATAGAGTATTGGATAATTTTTTCTTCCAGTATAAGTATAAACATTATTGGTGACTTTTATCGTGCATTAAAATTTATTTCAGTGGGAAATTTTGAGACATAAAATGATACTACTCAAAGTAGTATAATTATAAGACCGAAATTTGTTAATTATTACCAGTTTGATAACCGATAACTAGAATTCATATACACACAGTAAATGTAACTATATTTTTATTCAAGATAAATAATAAGCCAGATTTATTAACTACTGAAAATGCCTATCACTCCATTTAATTACTCCAATTGCTAGTTTTACCTACTAGTCCTAATGAATGATAGTAGTCACAAACATATCAATATGTTGTCGTCTATATTCTTAATATGTCCTTGCAAAGTGATAGGTACAGATTCAAATTCACTGGTAAATATCAGATGACTAGTGCAAGATAAAACAGAATATGTGTCATCAACAGTCACTGTTCAAAATGTTATAAAGTTCTAAGTGAATGCATCATCAAAAACCCCGCAAATCAACAAAGTAATCATTTCGATCTTGAATACGAACGATAATAAAAATGTATTTGATATAACTATGAAATTACCTTGTTTTGACTGCTAAAATGTTTTTAATTAGCTTACAGTGGAGTGTAATAATCACTCTGATAGATTAAAAGGACGACACATACAATATCTCTATCAAACGAGAAAGACTCACTACAACGTAAACAAATACCTAGAAATATGATTGATTGGAAGGTAAAATGTAAAGTTACATTTGCAACTACTCATTCAAGACATGAGTTTCTTCGAAATCATTAATAAATTAGCCCAATAAATAAATAAAAGTCAGTTTGAGGAATTTTGTAGAGACCTGTTCAATTTTGTTAGTGGTATACGTCACACACTAAGCGCAGTGAAAATTTCTTTAAAAGTTAGGGAGTACAAAACTTCCCTTACGTCCTATAATTGAACTCCTTATCATTATAAACCATAACCCTGTCATGACCCTGACCGGGGATTTTCCGATCTCACAGTGAGCCCTTAGTCAGATTATGTTCAGTGCAGTTCAGATATTTTTTGGCAGTTAACCACTCATCACCAGTACCACTGGATAATCGTCGCACTATACTATGGACTGACTGGAATAAGAAACGTGAACTATTAGGTTCTAACCTAGAAGTATGATTGTCAGGTACCCATCACGAGATCTGGAGCTTCTGAACTTGGTCTGTCCCAAGATCGCAAAAGCTTACTGCTGCAGTGTCCTGGACGAAACTACTCTCCAAGATTTATTATGTATCCAAGTAAACTTTATCTCCCACTTCTGACATACTGTATTCGAGAGACAAAGTGAGTAGATTTTATCCTAACCAGATCAAATCCGGTTCATAAAATCAGTCATTTATGACTACCTTATATTGCTCAGTTAGATAGTAATAGACTAGCGAATCACCATATCAAACAACAAATTAACTAAAGTTGGTAAACACTAACTATTAAACAGTCATTTTTACCATGAAACTTGAATGTTCGATTTCGGTATGTAGGTAACTCAAATGATGAGCCACTGACTAAAATATACTTAAATAATCTGAGTTCTCCTTTTCTATACCCTCCAACACTAATACGAATAAATTCACTTGGTGTTGTTTGCTTGAATCTTCCGAATGATGTTTATGGCTGCAATTGATCAGTCTATTATTAGCATAGGTACATCCTGTAAAGATTGCCTCGACATTGCCACAGGCATTGTCACAAGTATTATAAACAAAGTGGTTATCAGGATTCAGTAGCTAAGTGGATAACACGATAACGTTTGGAGTGAATGACTATGGATTCGAGTCTCGGAGTGAATATCAACTCTGAGATTCATATACATCCAGTTGACGAGTCCGAAATAGTACGAAACGCTAATCCTATATTCCACTTCTATTCACCATCCATCTTTGCTTATAATTAATACAAATTGTTAGAAAATTTTTGTAAACTAGTCATTGGTTAGGAAAAATTTCCCCTATACATATAAATTATTTTACCGTCATATTATTCTCACATATATTTTGTATTGATGTACTTCAAATTTTTCTCTTCCAAACTTTAATAACCAATGAAGATAATGTTACCTAAAGGGCATAAAAATAAAAACAAAATGAATTTGTTTCAAGTACCAATCAAATTGATATAAGAGTTAGAAATGTTTATATTGATTTTTTTCAAGATGAAAATATACTACTTACTTCAAATAGAAACACTATCTCAAATCTTTAGGGACATATGTCTAGTTAAATTAATATTTTAGGGAATGTAATATGTTAGCAAAATAAAACTAATGATAGTATATTACTTTGATGTTGTATATACGCTCGACCTTTGAATATTACTGGATAGATGATAGATTAAATGACTTACAAAACGAAATATATACAAAGGAAAAGAATGAATGAAGATTGAAATGAAAAATTAAGTATGTAGGTGGATACAAAAAAAAAGAGAAAGAGAAAGAGAGAGATTATAAAGAGAAGGGAGAAACTAAACGAAGGATTTAGAGTGGGTCAATGTAAAAAGAACAGATGAACAAAATTAAACAGTACCATAGATGTTTATCTAACAGAAAAATGACTGACAAATTTCATTATACAAAAATCATTTGATCATATTAGCCGTTGTTCTTTATTCATTGTTCAATATTTCAATATATATATATATATATTTCTTTATTTGTATTGGTCATTGAATAATTCCATTTTCTATAATAATAATAATAATAGTAACCCATAAAACGATAGTAAACAGATTGCCTCTAGTTATCAACAACCATAACCTAATTTTTACTGATTACATAACAACAACAACAACAACAGAAATATCCAAAAAAAGATAATTTGGTTATGATGAATGTTTAAAAGTCACATTGATTATATGTCCATATTAATTTATCTATATACATTAAACCAAATTACCAGGAATATTTGATTAAATACTTAGCCACTATCAATTGAACTCTTTTCCTTTTTCATGTTTTCCCACTTTGTTTTTCTTTTCTTTTTTTTAAAAATAATGTCACCATGGAATTAAATTAAATTGAATGAGAATGGCTAATTGATTGTGTTTAGTTCTTCTTCTTCTTCTTATCACTACTCTACATATTTTGCCGTTGATTATATCAGGTCAAATATTGAATAAAAGTAAATAAGACAAGATATTGGAATAATACTATCTGATTCATGAGAGGATCAAAGAGCTTGCTTATAGTGTCTATCGATATATCTATATACATAATAAATATACATACACACTGTTTGTTATCCCCCCAAATTGATTTTCTCTTATATCTTATCACTTTGAGTTTATTTATTTTTCTACTATTAAACTAACCTAATTATGATATCCCAATTACAACAACAATTACAACATCAATCTAGACATTATACATTTGATACTTCAGAGAATAATACTAATCTTTCACAATTTTGTTTAAATTTACCGGAATTCAATACTACTTTACATACTATATCTGAATATGATAGAAATATTCTTGAAAATAATGAACAATCAATTGAACAAGGAAAATTGAATATTAATAATGATAATGTTAATACTATTGGTAATGAAGATATTAAACCTAAAATTTGTACTTCAGTTAGTTCGACCAGTACTACTAATACTACCACTACTACTACTACTACTACTACAATTGATGAGATTGTTAACTCTACTGAAAATAATAAACAAGCTTCTAGCATTATTAATCATTGTTTGTCTAAAAAGAATCAATTGGATAATCAATTTAATGATTATAATAAATCAATATCTCTCAATTCTAGTCTTCCATATAGACTTTGTTATTCACCGAATACTACTACTGTTACTATATGTGATAAAAATAATATCGAATTCAATGAAGAAATATATTGTACAACAAAATATCCTCGACTACATGATTCTTTATCAGAATCTAATAAGCATAACAACAACAGTAATACAACTGATAATAATAACAATGATAATAATAATAATAATAATGATCGGAATATTTTAGAACAAACAGGTAATCCAATAGAATGTTATGAATTTCAAAGAAATGTCAAACAACTTATTAATGATGAATTAAATAATCATTTAAAGAATGAATCCATTTCAATGGATTATATACAACAAAAACAACAATCTACATTACCATTATCATCATTATTGTTATCATCATCAACATGTATATCATCTTTGAACAATTCTATCAATAAAGAGTATATTCTTTCATCTATGAAAAAGAATGAAATGATACATGAAAACAATGATGATGATAACAATAATGTAAATGAATTATATCGAAGAAGAAATAATTCCATGTTGGATTCATTACATTTTAGATTAGATAAAACAATGGAAAAAATAGATGTTTTAAATCATTTACAAAAACTTAGTAAGTTAATAAGTTCACTCTTAGTAATTGATAGTAATGGAATGAATTAAATCAAATATCCAATATGTTTAGTTGGTAGGTGTAATGATGTTACATAAGTCTTTAATACAAATGTACTTTTTACTTACTTACTTACTTACGCCTGTTACTCCTCGCGAAGGAGCATAGGCCACTAACCAGCATTCTCCATCCAACCCTGTTCTGGGCAATCCTTTCCAGCTCCTTCCAGTTGTTATTCATCCTTTTCATATCTGATTCTATGTTCTTTGGCCTTCCTCTTTTCCGTTTCTCTTCAGGATTCCAAGTTGGGGCTTGCCTCATGATGCAGTTTGATGATTTACGTAATGTATTATAGTAATATCGGTACTTGAGATCATGAGTCAATTCAAGCTAGATGTGTCGCTAAATTTCAGGGATTAGTTGAAGTTAGAGATTAAAACTATTGAATGCCGGCTCAGTGGCCTAGTTGTTAAGCTCTTGCGCGCGCGAGACTGTTAGGTTCTGGGTTCGAACCATGCGAGGTGGGATCGTGGATACACACTGATGACGAGTCCCATGATATGAAGAAACGGCCGTCCAGTGCTTCCAGGTTTTCCATGGTGGTTTAGCTTCAATTGAATCATGATCTCAACTACTGAAATTTAAATGTTAGTTTATTCATTGATGAAGTTTTTTAATTCTAGACTATTTCAAACAAAAAGCTCTCGTTAAAAATGGTAATAGAACTCTTGAAATTAATACAAACCTATGAGCAAAGATGGATAGTGCATAGCAATGGAATCCTGGACGTGCATTTCGTCTTATTTGAGACTCATCAACTGAATGTACATGCATCTCAGGGTTGATATTCACTCCGAGACTCGAATCCATAGTCATTCACTTCAAAAGTTATCGTGTTGTCCACTTAGCTACTGAATCCTGATAACCACTTTGTTTATAATACTTGTGACAATGCCTGTGGCAATGTCGAGGCAATCTTTACAGGACGTACCTATGCTAATAATAGACTGATCAATTGCAGTCCTAAACATCAATAGCAAGTGAATTTAATGTAAAAAATATTAAGTAACTTCATATTTCGGATTAAAAATGTTGATAACTATCAAAATGATTGTTGACTTGTTTCATTTTAGCAAACTATATTTCATTTACAAATCTCTGAATCCTACCTACATTAAATTTAAATGTTTCAAAGGTGTTTTTAATTGCAATTCACTTGTGTGTTCTTTTCTTTGACTAAACAAGTAAAACTGTAATTCAATGGAGTTACGGATTTGAATACAATTCTATCTAGTTGTTGAAATATCCTATGTAACTGAAAGCCTAGTTAATAAAAGTTTGCCTAATTACTAAGTTTTAATCGCTTCACCATTCAAACTATGTAATAAAATGTAACTCAGCATTTAATGTCTCTGTGAGTTTAATATTCATAAATAAGAAATAAGAACTTTCATTTAAATTTGATCGAATAATTTCACAGTATTTGGGCGCCGAGTCGCTAGGTGAAATGTTGGATTTACTTCAAATTCATTCGCTGAGATTTTACAAATACATTCTCCCTCTTTAATGTTTCATGAATAATATGTTGAAATTTTTGTTCATAACACATTTACTAGTTATTGAATAATGACCAATGTCGTGTTTGTCTAAACTTTAGTGCTAATTGGATTCTATTTATTATCAAGTCATAATGTACTGTTTTGTTGTGGACTGGTTACAATTAACCAATTACCCTAAGATTGTAAATACGTTTTATCAGGGTTTCCTATTGACTACCTCCAACCATTTTACATTAAACATAGTTTCATTTATACTTACTTACTTACTTACTTACACCTGTTACTCCTAATGGAGTATAGGCCGCCGACCAGCATTCTCAAACCCACTCTGTCCTGGGCTTTCATTTATACCGTCTAACGAAATGATTCAGCTCAAGCAAATCTTTTTTTTACAAAAAAACTTACATGATTTTTAGTTTAAACAAATAAACAATTTGTCAACATCTCTTAGGCATTTTTATACCACAATTAAATTATCTGGATGCAAAATTTTCATGGTTTTATCAATAAATATCAAATAAAGAATGAATTTGAAAATTACTGCAACAACAATTTGGAAGACTCTCCTGGTCTCCCAGATTATACGAGCATTCCATGTACCTAAATTAGTGGTTGCTCTGCTTGTCAGAAGGGGCATCAGTCTCGTGACTTCCGAAGAAATTCGGCTTTCACCATGAGATGTCATAACTCTTCTAAATAAAGACCTTCTAACTCCCAGGGCAGAGTTTAAATGGTTTGAATTATTTTTTTCTGGTTAGCGTTTTATTTTAGCAGATTAGTTTTCTATGGGATGGGGTCGCTAACCTCATGCCCAACCCTACTCCTTTACCCGGGCTTGGAACCGGCAGTAGCCCCAGAGAGGCTCCAGGCAGAAATACAAATAATTAATCCCCTTCTATTTGTTACTTTAATGGTATTTACACTTCTTCCCAGTATCTAAATTTTTCTTATGCAAACTTATATAGATATAATTACTAATAGTCAATGATACATAATTTCAAATTAAAATCAGATAAATAATTAAATGCTCCCTGATTTTTCCTACGCATCGAGCCGATGTTAGTTTTTTTAGTTGAAAGGTTTTTTTGAGATTGGTTGTAGAGCTATATGATAAACTGATTGAAGTTGATAGTGTTCAATTCGTTGTAAACACAGAAATTTGAATGGTTAAACATTCAACATAAAACATCAATGTCTTAGGTTTGATCTTTGTCAGGGTCGCAAGTACATACTACACAGGAGTCCTATACTAGGACGGAATAGCTGTTCAGTGCTCTCTGATTTTCGATTGTATCTCAAATGAGATCAATCTGCGACGAACACAGCCTGTAATGTAAGTTATAATTTTTCAAACAAATCATATCTTCGGATTATCACTCTAATATCTAACAGTACATAACTGACCAACGAAATCAATCAACCAATTAGAAGTGGATTAATATCTTCCAAGAATACATGTATAAGTTCACAATATTTGAGTTTCAAATACGTTACATAAAGCTTTTGACAATAATTTAATTAAACACATAGCTAGAAAAATTATGCTTTCATGGAACAACTTTGTCTAACATTATTAGTACTTTAAACAATATTTTAAAAAAGAAACTAAAATTTCTCTAAAATTAGAAATGTATGGTTCTCTCCTTAACAATTTCTAATTACAATTAATCAATGCACCTGATAATAGTTACAACTTAATAACAAAACAAAATTAACAGTTGAATTCATGAATCAATTGAAGCTAGACCACCATGGATAACCTGAAAGCACTGGATGGCCGTTTTGTCCTAGTATGAGACTCCTCAGTAATGCGCATCCACACTCCTGCCCGCGGGATTCGAACCCAGGACCTGTCATTCTCGCGCGTGAACGCTTAACCTGCAGACCACTGAGCTGACATCCAATGGTGTTAATGTCTGACTTCAACCAATGCACGAGATCGCACACAAAATTATTTTTTTATACCAGTAGTAAAGATTTGCTTAATTTGTATGATCACATATAAAATAATGAACTATTTTTCATCAACTTGGTGATAAAAGCTTTTGTTTATTAAAAAGATAGATAACTATGCTATAGTGATGACGTGACGTTTCATGTAGGTTAATATATTGATCCATCTATTAGGAATACAAAACAAAACAGTTGTGAAAGTTATATATATATATATTGCACATTGTATTAAATGTTCAACATTACTTTATGTCCATAATGAGCCTATTTTTATGAAAGTCGAATAAGAATATTGATATGAAATATTATAGACTAATTATACTGAATTTCGGTAATTTTTAGTTAGCTGTGAATAGTAATATATGAAATAACCATGAATAAAATCACTGTCCATCTCTACGTGATCTTTCTTACTTACTTACTTACTTACTTACTTACTTACTTACTTACTTACTTACTTACTTACTTACTTACTTACTTACTTACTTACTTACTTACTTACTTACTTACTTACTTACTTACTTACTTACTTACTCCTGTTACTCCTCATGGAGGAGCATAGGCCGCCCATCAGCATTCTCCATCCAACTCTCTACTGGACAGTCATTTCCAGTTCTTTTCAGTTACTATTAATCCTTTTGATATCTGCTCCCAATCATTGGCGCAGTGTGTTCCTGGGTCTTCCTCTTTTCCGTTTCCCTTCAAGATTCCAAGTTAGGGATAGCATCTTGGTGCAGTTGGATGATTTCTAAAATGTATGTCCTGTCCACCTCCAACGTCTTTTCTTAATTTCCTCTTCAGATGGAAGCTGGTTTGTTCTCTCCCATAGTAGGCTGCTACTGATGGTATCCGGTCAACGGACATTGAATATCTTGCGCAGACAATTGTTTACAAATACTTGTAATTTTCTGATGATGGTTGTAGTAGTTCTCCAAGTTTCAGCTCTCTATAGTAGGACTATTTTGACGCTCGTATTGAAACGATATGATGTAGGTTCAAGTTCCAGTGTAAATATAAACAATCCGATTCAGGTACATCTAGTTGATCAATCCAAAATTTCTATACTATCTACATTCCATCCACTTTAATATGCTGTTAATCATGAATGTACAACACTCATGTAAGTCTACTGAATATTATCTAATTACATTTTAATTACATTGATATTCAATGGAGATCAACAGATAGAAACGAACATATGTGTGTAAAAGCTGACATTTATCCAAGTCAATACACATTACAATACTATAGAAATAATGAATAAGAATATATAGGAAAATGAATGGAAACAGACAAGGATAATGAAAAAATAAAAGGGTTCAATGAAATTATTCAACATTTATACAGTCTACTCAATTCTCATAAGTATTCAACTTTTCTTTACACCATAATAAAATAAACTCAGTCTCTTTTTGTAGCATTGTTTTTTGTTGTTATTGTTTGAAATCCTTTTCGTTTCTATTCAAAAGAATGTCAGTTTCTAGTCGGATTATCTTTAGAAAATCTGCAGAATATTTTTCTGCTTAGCGGTTTTATGGAGAGTTAGTTTTCTATGAGGTGTGGTCGGTAACCCCATATCCAGCCCTCCTCCTTTATCCGGGACTGAGACCGGCAATAGCCCTGGAGGGGCTCCGGGCGAATCAACTGAATCATGAAGACGTCAACATCTGGGGGAAAGCATGGGATACAGTGGACAGATAGGATGCAGCTGGATGGTCTAGACTTCACAGATGATCTGGTCCTCCTATCGCAATTGCAACAACAAATGCAGGAGAAAAAAACCAGTGTAGCAGCAGCCTCAGCAGCAGTAGGTCTCAACATACACAAATGGAAAAGCGAGATTCTCCGATACTGCACAACATGAACCAATCCAATCACAATTGACGGAGAAGCTTTGGAAGATGTAATAACCCTCACATATCTGGGCAGTATCATTGATGAACACAGTGGATCTGATGCAGGTGTGAAGGCGCGGATCGGCAAACTGAGAGCAGCATATTCACAAATGAAGAACATCTGGAACTCAAAACAACTCTCAACCAATACCAAGGTCAGAATTTTCAATACAAATGTCAAGACAGTTCTACTGTATGGGGCAGAAACCTGGAGAACTACGAAAGCCATCATCCAGAAGATACAGGTGTTTATTAACAGTTGTCTACGCAAAATACTTCGGATCCGTTGGCCGGATGCCATCAGTAACAACCTACTGTGGGAGAGAACAAACCAGATTCCAGCGGAGGAAGAAATCAGGAAGAAGCGCTGTAAGTGGATATGACACACACTGAGGAAAGCACACAACTGCATCATAAGGTAAGCCCTCAAATAGAATCCTGAATTCCAAAGGAGGAGAGGAAGACCAAATAACACTATATGCCGCGAAATGGAGAGAGATATGAGAAGAGTGTACAACAGTTGGATAGAACTAGAAAGGGAAGCCCAGAACAGAGTGAGTTGGAGAATGCTAGTCGACGGACTATGCTCCATTGGGAGTAACAGGCGTAATCAGTTATCGGTATTATCATTTAGTCTACAGAATTGGTTTCTTTCTTGTAAATACTTGTTATAATAGAAAAATACTCTGTTCAACTGTTGATAACAGAAAACTATGTAGTTTCATCATTATTTTAAAGTACTCGGTTAAACCACTTACTGGCTGTTTTGTTGAAAAGAATAATAAAAAAACATTCAAGTCATAAATGAATTAAATATGAGACTGTTTCTAAATTACATCAACAGAAAAAGTGCTCACTTGTTGCCTAATGCATGAGTTATGTTGAGGTTATTTCCGTTGGTCAATAAATCAAATACTTAACTTTAGACTAAGAGATTAATTAAAGATTAGTTTTGTGAACTGAAATATATGTCGAATAACTTTGCAATTAATGATATGAATTCAGATAATGGTCATCTTTCAGTATTTTACTAAACGGTCGGAATACCTGAGTAATAATGTCTCAAACTATGAAACTGGATGATCCTGGTTTAACTCCTACAGAGAATATCAGTTCCGCTCCCCTATCAAAGATTCGAGATGTACATTGGCGAAGAGGCCCAACTAACATCAAACCTAGTCATAGAAGGATTTTCTGACGACTATCTCTAAATGCCCAATATTTTACAAAATAATAGACTAATTCTTATTTAGGATCGGTTAAACTACGAAAGTACAAACACTGGACTATAAGAAGTTCAAGCATTAAATTATCTAGATCACAGTTACATAGATTATAATTAAATCTAGATAGCTGTGACTAGTTACATGATTGTAAAAAATGGAAAACAATCCTTCGTTACCATTAGTGGCATTTATCTCATACCCAATATGGCTGAAATTCTTTGGTCACGGCTTCTCATTAGAACTCTAGGAATCACTTTGTGAAATTATTCACTAGTAATCAGATGATGGTTGTTAGTATAGGAGATTGTGAAGATCATTAAATTCCTACTTTTACCTCAAAGACTGATTTTAAAATTAAACAACTAGTAATTTCTAGTTTTTACTGATTGTCTAATTTTAAAGTCAATCAGTGGTGTCAAACCAGAAATTCAGTGATCTTCCCAATTTTTAATAATAACGGTCATCATCCACTTACTAGTGACTAATTTCCTAGACTTCTAGTGAGAAACTACAGAATTCAAACAAAATCTTCCCCAATTTATACTCTTTTCTTCAATCTAGATATACTGATAAAATTCATTTCTAAGTCTATGAACATAATACTACTATAATAATAATAATGATAATAATAATAATAATAATTATTATTATTATTATTACCAGCCATCGATCCAATTGTTAGAATAATTGTCACTGTCAGTTTATTGGTCGAATTGAATTCCATAGGAAAATAATATACAAGGCTGTAGACGAAATAGATCGAAAAAAATATATAACAATAAATGGCCCTTAGAATAGTCTAATGAAAAAGTTAAGAATAACTACTGACTACTCAATAAATGATTGAAGCGTAATGTCTTATTATTATTACGAAAAATTCCTCCCTAACCCTATCTGCCTCTTTTTCATTTATGTTAATATAATGAGTATCCTTATAAAACTCCACTGTTTTTTTATTCCTGAAAAGAAGGAGACAATGTAATAGGAAACAAAAAGAAGAAAAATAGGGGTGTTATTATTATTATTATTATTATTATTATTACTGTAACTGTTCCGGAGAATTCATTTAGTATGTTCTCGTTAGAAAGAAACAAACATCTATTAATTTTTGTTGATTCCATGTTAAACAAACGTGATTTAGTGCAATTTACAATTTGGTAATGGTAGTGAAATTAATAGTTGAAGAACGGAGTGCTTTTAAATTATTTGTTTTCTTGATGATGGAGAAGATTTGAAGCTCAGATGAAGTCTAGTTCTTTAAAGCATTCAGACTTCATTTTTTAGAATAAATTTACTTTTATCACTATTAAACCACTCAGTTCAGATAAGCAAACTTTGCTAAAATTGTTTATTTTTATCTAGTAGTGTATGTGGAAAAAATTGTTTCGATGAGTAGAAACCAGTTTAAGATTCATCAAGAGAATATGATTACATACTAATGTTTGAAGTAATATGTATTTGGCTCAAATCTCAGTGTAGGCAACAACACTAGGATGCTAATAAACCTATGTAGGACAAAAAAGACGCCCTGGATTCCTCTGTTAGCTAAAAACAAACCTTAGTAGGAAAATAATATATACTTAAAGATTCGGAGCAATTCTGAAGTGAGTTGGAGTAAATAACATGTAGTTTATCTTGAAGATAAAGTCTTACGTACTTGATAATGAGCCACATTTATATGAAACAGCTGTCTAAACCAGAGAAGGCGAAACGGAGTTAGGACATTTGATCTAATGGTTGAAAGTAGGTTACTGATATTCATTGAATAACTATTCATATAATCACCTTGTAAAAAGATTACTTATTTTGAATGTAAGTATGCAAGTTTGTATTTGATAAATGAGTTACATTTATTGTGAATCCGTCATCTACTTTATCCTCAGTTTTTTAAAACAATACAGACAACAGAATTGAGTATCGTCAATGAATTTTATGTTAGCCAATTAATGAAAACATGTTTATCATATGACCTGAAATTTACTATCTTACCAAAACAATAAAACTTACTCACTTCTGATCCATTTATATCTACAACAAAATATCTACCTGATGTTCTTTTGTTTCTTAGGTTTCTAGAAGTGTTTTTCTCTCCTGAAAGCGTTAAAATCTTCCAGCTAAGCTGAAATATATACCCGAATTCTAATCGTTGTTCTTATTATTAATAAGATTAAAACAAATACAATCATTTCTTTTTTAAATTTCGTATACATTATTGTTATTATTATCATTATTATTATTGTAAAACTGAAAATACATAAACATTCCAGATATTGTCTTGTTTAATGCAATAGATCAATTCATGAGTCGACTAAAGCTAGACCACCTTGGGAAACGTAGAAGCATTGGACAGCCGTTTCGTCCTAGTATGATCTTGTGAGAGGGATCGTGAATGCGTACTACTGACGAGTCCTATACTACAATTAGACGGCCTTCCAATGCTTCCGGTTTTTCCGAAGTGGTCTAACTTTAATCGACTCATGAATTGAACTATTAAATTACTACAATCTCCACAAAATTCTCTTTATGATATTGTTTTGTTGATGAATGTCCACAAGAGTGGAATTTAAATTGAACGAAATTATCTAATGTTTTCTTTCTACTTTATTGGTTTAACAAATAACATGTATTGATTAAAATAACTATTACTCGATGGATAGTGGCTAGCAGTGGAATCCAAAATGCGCGTTTAGTCCTACTTTGGACTCGTCAGCTGTATGTACCTTCATCCCAGAGTTGATTTTCACTCCGAGATTCGAACCCAGTACCGTTCACTTGAAACGCCATTGTGTTATCCAGTTAGCTACTAAGTCCTGATAGCCACTTACTTGTTCAACACCAACTCTGGGATGTAGATACATCCAGCCGACGAGCCCCGAATAGGACGAAACGCGCGCCCTGGATTCGACTGCTAACTATCATCCATCTTTGATTATAATGTTTTTGACTTAAGGCCATATTGAGGCAATCTGCACAGGATGTACAAATGCCAATAAGAGACTGATCCATTGCAGTGTTAAACAACAATCGGAAGTTACAACCAAAGAATACCAAGTCAATTGAATTATCACTCGATATATAGTTATATCCATAAATAGATTTAAATGTTATTGGTGTTGCATTGATAAATTATTTACTAAGAAACAATACTGATTTATCTTATTGATTGATTGATTGATTGATTATTGTATATATGGCTCTATATTTGATCATTTATAACTAAATTATACAAAAGAGTACAAATAATGAATTAATAGTTAAGTTAATTTGTATTAAAAACAAAACAAAAAAAGTGAAATAGAACAGAATTCAATAAATAATGAGATATTAGAACAATTTCATTTATTCATTCATTTACGAGTTGTTCATTACATTTACTCAAGGGACTATAACGTAAATATAGTTAACTGCCTTCAGGGTTTCAATGATGAATATATAAGCAAGAGGAGAAAAAAAAGGCATACAATAATAATAGTGACTATTAATAATAATATTATAGAATTTACTGCTGTTCTCTATTGTACACACTTTGTGAGTAAATCAATACATCATTTTCGTTATCATCGTCAATATTATTCTTCTTATTAAAGCAATGAATTTATGACTACATCATGAAAATACTAGACGTAGAAATCTGATCTGTTATGATCGAAGTTAAACAAAGGTATATATATATATATATATATAGGTTGATAATATTTCTTCTGATGTCTGTATGTGTGCATGTATTCTGGTAGGATAGAGACTATTGTTTCCTCTTAAGAAAATAAATTACTGATTAACGAATAGCCCGTAGGGCATAATTTCTTTTTTTCTTTCTAAAAATGCATATATGACAGTTTGTGTATATGTGTAAATGTGTGTATATGTGCTTATGTTTAACACAATTACATATACATCAATTCTCATGAAGTACACAATTAAATGTATATTGAAAGATAAAAGTTTCTATTTGTTAATTATACAGTAGATAAAATATTGTCTAACCTTATTATATTAAAACAATGAAATGTGAAATAGAAAATAGTAAGATAATGTTCCATTTAAAGTAACTAAATCTATAACCTAGAAACAGTTGGATTATAAACAAAATGGTGATTACACTATTATTTTTAGAATATATATTATTATTTGTTCATTTTAAATGATCCATTCAAGCAGACATGGATACTTTTCTTGTGAATAATAGAAACTGAATAAGCATGGAAAGAAGAAAAAAGAAACAGTATACATATTCATAGAATTGACGATGTTATTACCATTCGGACAATAAGTAGATGGACACTTGGGAATTATACCCATATATATAAACCCATTGAAATAAAGACAAAAAAATCCTGTCGATAACTTATTCCATGAGTATAAATGTAATTTTTTTGTTTGTGAAAAGAAAAAAATTTTTTTTCTCTTTTTTAAAAAAGATAAAGGAAACAATAACCCCATATCAGAGAAACTAACATAAAGAAAAAGAAAAAAAGGGTGAATAAAAACAAAAAAATTAGGTGAATGGTATAATTTTTCTTTCTTTTATTTTTTTTATCAAACCGTTTGGTCAGTTTAATTAAAAAGAAAAATCATCATTTAAAAATATTCTAAAATCAGAATCTTCCTCTTATTCTTCTTCCTCGATGTAGTACAGGTTTGAATAAATTTTAATACTTCAGATATTGAAATAAATTTGTTTCATATTAAAATATATTTATGAGAAGGTTTTGTGGAGATTTTAGTAATTCAGTAGTTGAATTCATGAGTCATTTAAAGCTCAGCAATGTGCATCCACGATCCTGCCCACGGGATTCGAACCCATGATCTATCATTTGCATTCGAGCATTCGCGCATGAGACTGATAGGTTCTGGGTCCGAATTCCGCGGGCAGGATCGTGGATGCATAGTGCTGAGCTTTAAATGACTCATGAATTCAACTACTGAATTTATTTAACATTTTTGACTAACCATTTTAATTTATAATAGTAGATAGAACTTGATAGGGATTTATTTTAAAAGAATATTATTCATTCATCTGTATGTCGTTAATCAATACGTCGCTCAATTTCGTGGATTGGTTGAGGTTACACATTGACACCGTTGGATGCTGGATCAGTGGGTTTGAGGTTAAACACTCACGCGAGACCGATAGGTCCTAGGTTCGAATCTTGCTGGGCGGGGCAATGAATGCGTACTGTTGTGGAGTCCCACAATAGAACGGAACGGCCTTCTAATGCTCCCAGGTTTTGCATGGTTGTCTACCTTTAATTGACTCATGAAATCAACTATTAACTTAACAAAATCTTCACAAAACCCTGTCCTAAATTTAATAAAAACAAAGCTCAAAGTTTCTGGATTCGATGCTTAATGGGGTTGTGTTTAGATACTCTTGGGGAATTTCATATAGAGAAGAAATATCAATATAATATATGCTACTTTTGAGTAGTAGATCTAATTAATGGGTCAATATGTGATATAAAACTACAAATTCAATAATTTCTATATCTTCTGATCACAGAAATTTTAGATTTCGCGACTAACCTCTAACCATTAGAGTTAGTGTGTTGATGTTTTTGATTGAGTTTAAATTCTGTATTTCTGACCTACAAACTATTAGTGGAATTTTTTTGGTATGGAATAGGATGTAAGCTAACTGGATAAACCATATAACTAAGGCTTAATACTTCAACGATAATCCTCAGAGTGATGTAGGTGAGAGAAATCATCTAAAGATGTATTGGTGATGACCCCAGAAGAGTTAGTTTATATCAACTTTAATTCAACTATGCAGTTATTAAGGTGGACAAAATGTACCAACTGAATAGATGTCACTCGAACACAAAATTATAGCAAGCTAACTAATACAATAAAGATTTATTGAAAGTTGCATAGACCAACTCCATACTGAATACTGTTATATGAATTTTAAAACTGATTTCTTTTTAAACGTAGTATTTGGAGATTCAATACCCTCTTTGATTTTTATTTATTCCCCTATCAGTAACGGACACATTCTACATATTAATTTCAATTCCAAATAATAATCTTCGTTGGAAATTAATGAAAAGTATTTTGACAAGAGCATCTTTGGTTTGCAGATAATTGTGATTAATATCTGGTTACAAATATCCTGTTGTTTCGAATGAGTAGTTTATATTTATTTAAAAGAAATATATTTACGATTCATCATAATCCACTTGTCCCATGGTTATTTTGTATTTTAGGAGATTGAATTGTGAACAACCTACTGAGATAAGTCCAACTATCTATGATGGTATATTTAGGGTGCAATATATGGTAAAATTAGTCTTTTATTAATGACTATTACTCAATCAAATCATTTTTAAAGATATAGTTCGGTCTAGATATCAGTTTATCTAAATACGAATAAGTTTGAATCAAATAATAACATCAACTACAGAATCATTGAAAACCAGAGAGCATTGGACAGGAGTTTAAGTATTGTCCTATTTGTTGACTAAAACGAGCTTCATCTTTGTAAGTCTATGGTTTTAGTTGTTGAAACTATATGACTATAAATGTACAATAACTGTTAATCTTTCTGCCAAATCTATGTCACTAATCAATTTATGTAATAATATATACTTTCAGTGTCCTTTTTGTAAAAAGAAGTAAGAATACTCAACACGATGACGATAGAATATAATATCGACAATTGATGTGATTGAAAAATGATTGAAATTACCATCCAAACTCTGAACACAATGTTAGGGTATAGTATTTCACAACCTTAATTCATTTGACATTAGGAAGTAACATAAACCATGATGTTAAGCATAACGTTTGATTAACCGCCGATTTTATACAACTGATTTTTTTTAATCTTTATTACTGAAATATGTCACTATTAGTTCGATTTTTTATTCACCAAGTATTCCGCTATTCATTCAGCAAAAGTACGTGGTTAGTTGAAAGGTATTGATGTATATTAAAATTTTGTTTATGCTAATTGAATATCTTCAAGATAATAATAGATCTTGTATAGTGATGAACATAGAGTTGATTACTGTACTGTATAAATAGATCAGTTCATCAAAGTAGTAATTCGTTGTTAGTAGAGATTTCATTGAGATCTATCAATGTATGTCATTGATGAATAATACATGAATAAATATTCTACTACAATCTACCTACTGACAACACTTCAAATATACATTGTTAAATACAATGATTTTCTTGGTGGAATTTTATTCTCTGAGCTGGATGGCTTGGTCGTGGAGCTTTCATCGTTTTTCTGAATGGCACACAAATCGACAAAATCACTACAATCAATCCTATGCAAACCAAAGGATGGAATAACAAAGGAAAACAAATCAAACATCATCCACAAAATAAATTGTGCCAACTGCGAAAAACACTACATCGGACAAAGCGGACGCCCCCTTCACCCTCGCCTACATGAACATGAATTAGCCGCCATGATATCTCCTCACTTATATCAATACACGTGGACAACTGCGGACACTCATTCGATTGGAAAAATGTGGAAATCTTAGACAGAGGAAACTCCAAAAACACCAGAGAATTTCTAGAAGCCTGGCACTCAGGTCAATCAGCAATCAACCAGCATATTGAAATCCATCCAATTTATCAACCAATCAGGAAAATCATGCATAAATATAGGAACAAAAACCAAACCAATGGGAGACACAACCAAAACAAAGAAGTAAACAATGATAAATTTAAGGTCAATAAGAACCAATCAACATTGAGGTGCACAGAACAAGCTGTGAAACACATATGGAAAAATTCGAACACTTCACTTCTATATGAATTTTGTGCTGATGATGTCGTTCAGAAGAACGATGAAAGCTCCACGACCAAACCATCTAGCTCAGAGAACAAAACTCCGCCAAAATCATCCACCTGAGCTACAAATCTTCTCCACCATCACAATAATTTTCTTCTAATAATTACATAATAGCTGACATCAAACATTGTAATAATTAAAGGCTGTTAAAAAATGAATTGATTAATCTTTAGAAGGAAAATAATAATGTATTGCTTTAGAATTCTTGTTTATAAAACTGTCATATAGTTATAGTAATAAAAACACCTCTTACAAATCCCACATGGGATCTGATCATTCATTTATAAAGACAACCCCTTATATATATATATATGCATGTCTATACCCGTTTAGCTGTTCTTCAATTATTTCTGAAGAAAGGTGATTTCATAGTCTTTTGAAGTTTAAGAATTATGTAACATTTAAAAGGTATATATATATATATATATATATATATATATATATATATATATATATATATATATATATATATATATATATATGAATATCTTTTAGACATTTCCCAATGGTACACGCAATGTCATTTTTCTTTTTCCTTTTTTTCTTTTTTTTCTCTCTCATTTTTACAGTTTTACAAACTTTTTAAATTATCAAGATAGAAAAACTAAGTCATTGATCATCAGCATCACCATCATATCTGTTAAGTTTGTTTTATTTTTTCAAGTTTTTTTCTTTTTTTTATTTTATCAATTTCTTTTATACCTAACTAAATACTTTCAAAAAGTTTCTTTAGTTTTCTTTTTTCTTTTTTTCTTTTTTTTCTGTTTTACGACAACATGATTAATAACAATGAATATGAACATTCAAGAGAATGGACCAAATCTTTTTTATGTTTCATAGTAGCTATCATCATAAATCTGGATGTTGTTTTGTTAGTTAGTTAGTTGGTTAATGTGTGTGTGTATATATATATGTAGGTACATGCATGTTTAAAACTTTTGGTTGATAATATTATGATAAAAGTCACGCAAAATAATGAATTGTATGTCCGGTTGTTTTATTGAAATTATTCCATGTTTTTATTCTTCTATGATTCTTCTTAATCTTTTTTTACTGTATTCATTCATTTACTCAAACAATTGAGAATTGAATGAGTTAAATGTCCTGTTGTTATAATTAAGGAAATAAACAGATGGCCAAATTGTTAGTTGGTTCGAATTTAATATATGTTTAACACATATATGGTGTTATTTTTATCCAATTACCTGAGGTGTTTTTCTTTTCTTTTCCTATGACAAGTAAACTATTCATTGACAGTCATTTAAATAAGAAAAATGTAACACATGGTCAATTTGTATTTTTATTATTTAGTGGTTTAAGCACAAAAAATAATTGATACTATTAAATCATTCAAATATACATGGTACTAGACAAACGTTTTGTTTCATTACAATACTCCATAGTACTACTTCTCTTGTGATTTTTAGCTTATCCATTTCAATATCTTTGAGGTCTTAATCTAGTGGGTAATAGTCATCATCATCATCATCATCTTAGCGATTCGGTGGAATTACCGCTAGTAGTCATTGGTGGATATCCAACTTCATGCCTATTTAGATGATTCAAAATTAGAATAGAATATTTAAAAACCTAATTAGTTTTGAAGTGTTATACTCTGACTACAGTAACATATTCTTGGTTAGATTTCTATTACATTTCAAAACCATTTGATTTGTGTTTCAAATTCAATAACGTTTAAATTCTGTAAAGTTTATGAAGCATTGAACTTAGAACAATATTTAAATTTAACTTTAGAATTCGTTTTCAACTTATTTATTAAGATTTTCCTCACATTCACGAACTGGATATTTCTGGTAATCTGGTAAATTATCCTAACTATGAAAAGATTCCGTGCAAACAAGTACTGAAAAATTTGAATCCTTTTGGATCCTTTTTTGTATACTTAATTTTTCAACTTAAGAGAGAACGCCATGCTTATCTTCTTTTACCATCATTAAATGGTGTTTATTTGAAGAAAGTATAAAGATATACGCAAGTTTTTTTCTGAACCGCATGATAGAGTATGCTTTCTTATGTAATACAGTTTATGGAATAACCGAAATCTTACCTGGGAATAATAAATTTAATGAAGTAAACAAAAGAAAGAATAGAATAGACAGGTTACGGCAAGATTACTTCATGTAACAGTTGAAGTTATTCGCAACAGATGTGTTATATCCAGCATTTTAATCAACTTTTCCGTTCAGTGATTGAGTGAATTTTACATAGTAGAATATATTTTTTATTAAAAATTTCATTGAAAACATCTAGAGTTATCCGTAAATATGTGCTATAAACACATCAATGTAGCATAGCACAAAATTCTACATGTAACACACGAAAATGGTGAAGTTAAAGCTTGACATTAAATCTCCTATGAAAATTACTGTCTTATATGCAACACTGACCTATTAAGTGAACTGAAACATACTCCTAAGTCCTCGGCACTACATGCTTATTGAACTATGGGAAGAATGTAGATAACAACAACAGTGTTTTTAATCTAATTAATTATATTATGAGCGCCATTCACTGATGATATTAGCGAACTGCGGTAAACAAATCAACGTTAAGTGATCGATCTTTAGTATCAGGATTACCGTTACGAATGACATTATAACTGAAATATTATTCAGTGTTCTTTCACTAACCCTGACAATTTATCGGTAAAATTTGAGGCTACATGAAAACTAGGAATTAGTATAGTTTTTAACAAACTTTGTCTCGAATCGCTTACAACATAAATTCTTACAACTGTAGAGTTTTTTCGTCGAAACATCGTTATTGTCGAGCAATACATTTCTTACACAATGATCTATTTCGCTTTCAAATTTACCCCTGACGATAAGAGGATACGTTTTTGAATCGGCATTAGTGAATATTGGTAAAAAGGAATTATTTATGTAAGACAATTCTATCACAGACAAATCACAATGTGTCATCCATCAATTTAATGATTTACATGATAGTAATGACTAAAACATTAGTACATTTCTAAAAAATATTATCCACTGAAGAAAATCCTCAATATTAATTTACTGTAAACAATAAATCATTCCTTGTTTATGATTAGTTGGTAACAAAAAATAAAAAAGGATAAAAAGTGGAAGGGAACTTAAATTAGGATTGGACAACATGACATCCGTTGCTATTTGATATAAAATACCTTAGTCATACAGGGGCTTAGATACAGTATAAATTTCTGTATGATAATATCTCTGATTGTGACACACAAATATGAATGTACTCGTGAACTTTAATCTCATTTTAAATTGTAGATATGCTTTACTTAAAAGCGATAACTAACTCGAAACCTAGGTTCAAAGCTTTCTGTTGATTGTCTCCAACCACATAACACAATACATTGGGGATGTCGAGTTCGAGTCACTTGAACTAGTAGTCCCTATTAAACCTGATCGGTAGAATTCAATTAGCACTAAAGGCTCGAAAAACATGACATTGGTTACTTCTTACTGATTAGTTAGTGTGAGCACAAGTGAAACTATCCAATTGTTTAATTAAAAAAATACTAACATCAACACTAACGCTAATACATCCAACACGTCTTAGCCATCATCTTTAAATTGATTTTTATTTCTCTAAAATGTCTATATATATATATATATAAATATATGACTTACCATAACCCACTGCCACAACAATGAAAATGACAAATTATTACTGATAAATAAATTCAGATTACTCATATGTTTTTACCTATTCAAAAAAAAGATTGATTTCTTCTCTTTTTCTTCTTCTCCACCTTCTCCTGCTTTACTTGAAGAAACCTCGTCACAAAAACTAAACGCTTCAATGAATTGAAGTGTTATGGTCAAGCATTTTTTTTTCTTCCACTGATTGGTATACATTTTTATCACTGTTGTCATAGTTTGTTTTGGGCTATGATGAAAGTAATAAACAAAACAATATACATAACAGTAACAGTAATAATAATAATAATCGTTATTATTATTATTATTATTATTATTATTATTATTGTGGTAACGATGAGTTACAAATATGATATATCAATATTAATTTATTTCATTGAGGTCATTTTCCTTTGTCTGGCCAAATTGAATTTGCTTGTCTTAATAATTATTGAATGATATATAACTACATATATGTATTTGTAAGTGTGTGTGTGTGTATGTGTGAATGTATGTTGATGTCCAGAGAATTCTTATTATCAAAACATTGTACTAAGAATAATATAAACGAGAAGTGAGAAACAAAAAAAGGACTATGTATTTGTACGTGTATGTGTTAAGTGAGATAGCGATTTGTTCAAAAGAAGATTTTTCTTACTAAATATCTAGTTTCTTTTGTACGGAATATTCTGATAATGAAATCTATATTTACATAGGATAACTTGATTGTAATTCTGTATTCATTGTGACAGTTTAGCAAATTATTTTTATTGGAAAGAAATTAATTGTGAAGATGAATCTGTTGCTGTAGTAGGAATCATAATGGTGTAATATTATGAACTGGCTAAAAATCCAAGTGTAAGAAATAATGAGCGGTTAATTGTTCTTTTTTTTTGTTTGATCAACGAATATATCGGTAACTCACAGGTTAAATCATCTTATTTAGTAAACAGATTTCATAAAATGTCTAGGTTGGATGCTGAAACATCCAACTGCACTACAGTTGTTAGGAGATAATTTATTGTTGAGTTTAGATTGATATCATGAGTAGATCAATGTCAGACTACCGTTGAAAACTTGAGGTGGGTAAATGTATCGCACCAGACACGGTTGAACTCCACTAATCACAACCGTGTCTGTTGTGAGATGGTTACTCACTAAAAACAATGGAAGATGGTTGCGTAATGTCGTGGATTGATTGAATTTTAACATTAACACCGTTGAATGCCGGCTCAGTGGTCTAGACGTTAAGCATTCGTGCGCCAGACAGAAGGTCCTGGGATCGAGTCCCACGTGAAGGATCGTCGATGTGCACTTCTCGCTAGTCCTATACTAGGAAAAACGGCCGCCCAGTGCTTCCAGGCTTTCACTGGCGACCTAACGTTGATCCGTCTATGATATCAATCTAAACCCAACAATCTCCACAACCCCATAATGATAATTTAATATTGGTTGAAAAATGATTTACACTATACATTCTATAATTTTTAAAGGTCATCAATAATGAAAACTATATTATTGCTTTACAGTGGTCACTACTAATCAATTACTTAAATAGTAATAGCCTTTCATTATTAAAACGAACATTGAGAAGTCAATTAAAAAAAGAAAATAGTACTTATCTTACTACTACTACTACTACTACTACTGCTACTACTACTACTACTACTACTACTACTACTACTACTATTACTACTACTACTACTACTACTACTACTACTAATACTAATACTAATACTACTGTTGTGAACTAGGCCACAGGCGGGAACAATCAAATGTATTTTAATAGAACGTTACAGAATCTGAGAACCATATAGTAAATACTTCATTTGCGAAATTTCCATCAATTGTCTCAGAATTTGTTGTTTTTTCTTTTCCATATCAACCACTCTTTGTTCTCGTCCTCTTCTCTTCGATTTTCTCAACCATCCACCGCCAGACATTCCACTTTCGATTGTTGATACTTACGACTTACATCTGTTGACATCAGTGGCACACACCAGACTACTACTACTACTACCACTAACAAAAATCTAATTTTTTATTCGTGCCATCATTCTCATCCCGCTCATATTCAACACACTATCGACAAAGATTTCGGTAATGACGTCTAGTTTGAGAGTAAAATGTTTTCCAAAAAATTTCTACCATTTAACCGTAAGTAATTTTCCGAATAAATATAATATTTTTATCTTGCTAAATTTATATTCCCTTTATCATTTTCTTATATAGGTTATACTGCAGATATGAAACCACAGCATATTACAAGTCCTATGAGACCGAATTCAGCGTATCCTTTTAATAATTTATCTCATTCAGATTGTCCACCATCCTCTTCCTCTTCCTCTCTCTCATCAGTATCATCAACAGTAACAACAGCTAATAATATGAGAGATTTCAGTTCCGATCAATCACCTCCATCTAATAAGGAAATGAAGTCGAATCAACATGCCCATTTTCACCAAACACATCATCATAACCATCATCAAACACTTTCAGTGGATTCAGGAGATACTGGACTTCCATTTGATCCAATCACTCAACAAAGTCTTTCTGCTGCTGCATCTTCGTTTGTGAAATCATTGACCGGTTTTAATTTTAACAGTTCAACAGCAGGTCTTCTGTTTCCGAATCCTCCACTCTCATCGAATTCAACATCTGGATTGAATCAAAATGGTCCTCCATTACCACATCCATATGCTTCACAGCCACCATTACTGTTCAATGGTGTAAGCTGTTTATCAAATACAATGCATCATTTACGATCTAGTTCATTAAATCGTACTGCTACCAATATTAATCCATATGCAATTAGTCATGATATTTCATTGAGTAATATACAATCACCTTGTAGTCCAGAATCTTTACATTCCTTGTCTACAGATGAAAGTCCATCATCCGGTGGAATAAAGCATGCTTCATTGACTGGAACAGCTGGTCATTACTCAGCGATGACAACAGCAATAACAACAACAACCACAGCCAGTTCATGTCCCACACCAGCTAGAAGACGTCATCGTACAACATTTACACAAGATCAACTACAAGAGTTGGAATCAGCTTTTCAAAAATCTCACTATCCAGATATTTATTGTCGTGAAGAATTGGCAAGAATGACAAAATTAAATGAAGCACGAATACAAGTAAATATCTTTCCTTGTTTATAATATCATATTTTCTTTGCTATAATCTCAAATGATAGTTAATGTGTGTTATGTATTTGAATGAAAGAAATGAAGGAATATCGATTGGGTACATTTAGAGACATTACAGAAGAGGATATGTATACATATAACTAAATAATAAAAATTAATCGAACTAAAATAGTTAGTTGTTTTTTGTTTTTCACTCAGATGAAGATATTTTATGAATTTGGGGCTTTCATGTGCCTCATCGAAAAGAATCCTTTTGAAAGGCTGAATTAGAATTTAAAGGCTCACATTTCCAAGTTCATCTGATTTTTAGAATATTTCAATATTCATATGATCTAATTAGTAGTTAACTCTCTATTCCAAAATGAAAATCCTGTTCAGTGTACAGTAGTCTTCATTGGTTACTCAACTAAATTCAGTTCATTATTTAACGAGAAACAAGCTATACAAACGTTTTATACTCTAAAAAAAAACTATTATTTAAATCTTTCAGTCATAATTTTACGTGGTTTTAAACAATAAAAACAGATGAATAATGGCTAGTAGTGGAATCCGGAACGTGCATTTCGTCCCATTCCGGACTCGTCAGCTGGGTGTACGTGCATCTCAGAGTTGGTGTGTTACTCTGGGACTCGATCTCAGTACCGTTCGCTTCAAACGCCATCGCGTTATCCACTTAGATACAAAGTCCTGATAGCTACTTGCTTATGCAATGGGGTGAAATTTAAATTTACTTGGTATTGTGTACTTGAATCATCCCATTGATGCCTAAGACTGCAACTGATCAGTCTCTTATTGGCAATATATGCATACTGTGCGTATTGTCTCGATATGCATATATGTTAATAAGAGACTGATCCATTGCAGTCCTAAACATCAATGAGAAGATTCAAGCAAACAATACCAAGTGAATAAAAAGTAGAAAGGATTGCAACATCATAATCTTTCTTATTCATTTCAACCCTATTTATATTTAGTAAGGAGATTTAGTTGAAACAAAAAAATTAAAACAATAAAGAATAAATCCATTGGAGATACATTAAATTCATGGGAAATTTATGAATACATTCTAAATGTAAAAAAGAAAGAAAACAGTAGTTTTCTCTTAGGTCAATGTTTTATACATTTTTTATTAATCCTTTCCAATATCTTCTTATTACCAACCTTCTCATATTTCAGTGAGAAATATTTATTTGTCTATTGACTATTCAGTTTCTCCGTTATATATCATATTTTGCTTATTTCAGTTGTCCCTCTCCCTCCCTCTCTCTTTTAAACACTCTCATTCTCACTGTTACTTCTCTTCCTACCCTAGGGAACAATTAACTAGTTCTTTTTTAAATCTACTCTAATTCCCTCATTTTTTTTCTTCGTATATATCAAGTTAACTTTAAACTGTGTATTTATTATTTATACATAACTAATGTCGAGAAGTTTAGGATAGAGAAGTTAATTTTCAAAAAAAAAACGAAAAAAAATAGGAACGGTCTTGCTGATCTATTCGTAAATGTATCTATCATTGAAACACAAATGCACTTCAAGTAACATCATTTTACAGTTTTCTTTTCGTTTTTTTTTGGGAGAAAAGTTGAAATACATAATGATATCTCATCTTACTGTTGTTATTGAACTGAGATGAAAAAAAAGAGAGAAAAAAAAGAAAAATTAAACTGATCACTGACATTTTCATATTTATTCAATTGATTATAGATTCGTTCCATGAAGTGGTTAAATAAGGATATACTCGAATACATTACAAAATTAAATACATATACATGAATCTACATTTTATTTCTCTTCCTAACACAATTAATCTGACCTAGTATTATCTATTTTGAATTTTAAATAGTTATATAGATGAACAAAATACAGTTGAACAAACTGTTGAACATACGTATGATATATATATATAATTTCTTGAACATTTAACACTTTAATGGCGGTTTATTCAATCGAGTAGGTAAACTAAATGTAATTAAATTATTTTCAATCGGTTTCTCAAGTTGTTTTTCCTTTTTTTTTCTTCTTCTTCTTCCGAAAAAAAATACTTGAAATGAATATAAAATTAAGATGAAGAAGAAAATGAAGAGAAAGAAAAAAAAGAAGAGAAACAACAAGAATTTTGTTTAAAATTATCATCGAATAAATATTTATTTTATACTTATTTATCCCTAAGGTAAAAGTTAAACTTGCTACAAGTAATTTGAGTATACTAAGAATATAGATATATATTAGTTAAAATATTAAGTTTATAGTATACAGACTAAAAATGATAAAAAATTAAATGATGTCCCACTGTATCTTCATGTTCAAAATAAGAATTAAATTATTTTATTTTCATTAGTCCAAGATGTTGTAAGCATAGAATTACTGTTTTATGGAGTTTAGTCTAGTGTTGATGGTGATATAACTAATCTTTAAACAACTCCTACTAGACATATAAATCAACTGTTGGGTATTAATCAATTTAATATTATCATCTTTGAACTGTTTCTAGAAAGAAAATCGAACAGTAAACTCATTATATTTAGAGGAATAAATCATGTAATAAAATGATGATAATCAACTCATTTTTACTGATCCAAGATCTGACTCTAATTAGATCGTCTGAATGATTGCTGTCGATATATATGTATATATATATGGCCAATCATCGTATGTAATTATCGACTTAGATCGCGTTATTGAATAACGGAATTAAATAAGTCAAACATGAGAATGGATTTTGGAATACATATATTTTGTACAATCGTTGGTCGGTAAAGATAATCAAAAGGAAGTAGAGAAAGAAGCGAAGAAGAGAGAACGAAGCGAAGCAAAGCAAAACAAAAGAACGTGCAGTGGAGAAGGCAAATGAACCAACACCGCTTCAAATACGCTCAACGTGCTTATAGCTTTGTGATCTACGCTATCAGCTAATAAACTGTAGTTGTCACTTCTCATTGCCTTCTGAGTTTAAACACCGTTGAGATTTATATTATAATGGTTATCGAGGCGATTGATTAACGAAGTAATGTCACTACACATTTAAAGTTCATTCTATTTCTCCATGCGTTTCATACTTATAGCGCCTTTACAGTCTATTGAAAATTTAATTGTATGCTGTTTATTATTGAATACATACTGTTGAAAAGTCGTAAACTAGAATTGTCGTAAACTAAAATGAATCAAACACAAAATGACAAACAGATGAAAGATAATACAATTGGTAATTGTCAAGAACAATATTAGAACGAAATTAGAAATAATTATACAAAAGTTAATTGTAAGTATTTCTAGCCTATGTGCTAAGTAGCACCAAATAGTCCCCTGATTTGTATTCATGAAACTCCACTTCCAAAAGAATACGTACACGTAAATAATACGGTGTTCTATCGACTAAGGAAATATTATGAAACCAACTGGAAATATATACAACAGTATTTTCAGAGACTTTGCAAATGAATAGCAGTGAAGATAGTGAACAGAAACATGTGTATTTAGTCATTGGTAATAAAGTTTATGAACACCATGAAGTTAACATAACTATTTAGACAAATTGTTTTACAAACTAGTGGCTACTGTGCAGATTTACATGTTAAGCCTTACTTATATATCTCTATAGAATAAAACAGAAACCTAGTGATATTTATTTTTACCAATTATATCATTATCAGGAGAGGGTTTTGTGAAGATTTTCGTAATTTAATAGTTGAATTCATGAGCCAATTGAAGCTAGACCACTATGGAAAACCTGGAAGCACTGGATGGCCGTTTCATCCTAGTGTGGGACTACCCAGTAGAGCGCATCCACGATCCCGCCTAGCAAGGCTCCAACCCAGGACCTGTCAGTCTGGCGCGCGAACACCTAACCTTTAGATCACTGAACCGGCATCCAACAGTGTTAATGTCTAACTCCAACCAAGGGTCTCCAATGGTTATTATCTGAAGTTCTAGTGAGAAGCCGTGACCAGCGAATTTCAACAGGGTCTGTTGTGAGATAGTAACTCACTTAAGACAATGGTGAACGGTGGTGCAATTTCATGGATTGGTTGAAGCTAGACATTAACACCGTTGGATGGCAACTCAGTGATTTAGAGTTTAAGCGTTCGCGCTCAAGACTGATAGGTCCTTGGTTGGAATCTCGCGGGGGGGGCGGGATCGTGGATGAGCACTGCTTAGGAGTCCCATACTAGGACGAAACGGCCGTCTAGTGCTTTCAGGTTTTCTAGCTTTAATTGACTCATAAATTCGATCATTAAACTGTTGTTTCTGAAAGTAATGAATTAACTTTATAAACTAACTTCAGCTAACCAATCATTAAAAACCAAAATATAATGAACATTTCTTTTGAAATTTTTAGTCGAAAAATGAAGTTTGATTATACAATCATGATATTTATACATAATAGTGACTACTTTTTACATTGTCAAGCATATCATTTGAATTAAATTACAATACCTTCAAATATGTACACTGTCTTATCTGTCACTTGACTGCTGATTCATTCGTGACTACTTGAGTAAGTATTGAACAGATCTATTAATTACAAATTCGTACATTGCACTAAATACTCCTAGTTCCACTCATTCTAATAGTGTTACGAATACATGATTTATCGAAATGTTAATAAGTATGAAATCATTGACTTAATGCTACTTTTCTCAACACTTCATAACTGTATACTAATAACTATAATCATTATTCACTATTCAAGTGGGTTAATGTCATAATGAAATTCTCGAATATATATATGTAAGCATTTTCAACTGATTTTTAACACTTTCTAAACTATAATCTTATTTTTTCTTCGGTTTTCTTTACATTTTGTAGGTATGGTTTCAAAACAGACGAGCTAAATATCGTAAACAAGAAAAGCAATTAGTAAAACAACAACAGCAACAACATGAACATAGACATATTCAACATTTACAATATAATCAACCATTTCATAGTTTACGTAATACATATCAATCATCTAGTCAAGGTTCTCATCTTTATTCTTATACACATTCAAATATTTATAATGGAAATTCTATAACTATGGCACCAAATGGAGTTGTCAACAGTCATTCATTGTTTGACAGTAGTAATAATAATGATAATAATGACAATCGTAACGTCAATAATGGTAGTACTAGTATTGGCACTGATGGTGGACTTCCATATTCTTCTTGTATGTCACTGCCAGCTAGTTTAATCAGTACGTCCACATTAGGTATTCCACCAGGTCTAACCAACACCAATACTTTAATGAGCTATTATGGATCTAATTTACCCTATATGCCTAAAAAAGTGTTTTCGCCTACATTCAACCCCGGATATCCGTCATATACTTCACTCTCACCTCATACTAATAGTGTTAATGATAATAATCCTGGACCAAGACGAGGTAATATTTTTCCTATAGCTACTTCTCCGATTTCAAACAGTTTAGAGGTAACATCAACATCACTCTCGATAAATAACGAATTATCCAGTCATATTGATTCACATTCTACTGAACTCCCACAATCACAACAACAACCATCAATGCAGCAATCTATAATAACAACACCTCACTTTTCTAATAATTCTGTATCATTTTTACCAGATTTATCTTCTAGACCACTGATGCAGCGAGCCGCTGCTGCGGCTGCCGCAGTTGCTGTTGCAGGAATTTGTCAGGCACATACAACAATTTCCTTGTCAAATACTCCAGAACACTTACAAAAGCGTACAGAAAATGTATCTGATGAACAAAATAACTATTCAATACAACAATCTAATAATTATCGGGTAAATTTTTCACCTACACCTTCTTATAGATATTTCAAAAGTCAAAATATTTGTGAGCAATTAAAACAAACAATCAGTTCAATTGAACCAAATATAAATATTTCTTCGAATGATTTATTTGCCAATGAAATAGAAAATCAAAAATTATTGCAATTGTCACATGATCATCAACATAATCACCAATTAAATCAAAATGTAACGGTTGATGAAGCTTGTGAATTTCCGAAACAAAAAACTTCAGACCAAACGCAATTAAACACATTATTCCCATACAGTAAAAACAATTTTAATAATAACGCGCAATTTTTTATTCCATCATTTTCTTCAGAATACAGAAGTTCATTGAATTCCAGTCTGATTACTTCAACATGTACTGTAGCTTCGAATACAGGTACAAATGTACATGCCACATTATCACCAATAAGTGCTTCAGTAGAAGATATTATCCCAGAAGAAACTAAAACAAATATAATTTCATTAAGTAAAATAGCAAAATTAAGAAATCTAAGTAAAATAAGTAATAATTATCATAGTCACTATTTAGAAAATACGGATAATTCTGCAAATAATTCTACATTAACAATTCCTAGTCAGGAAGGTTCGTCGAACTCAATAGCATTAACATCATCTTCATTAGCATCACTACCTTCATTATCAATGTCCTCTTCACCATCATCATCATCTAGCCGATTATTAGGACGCAATTTTCCACAATCACATTTCATAAGAAATCGCAGTCATATTACTGATAACAGTAATGTAAGTAATATGTATGTCAGTAATGTAGACTCTCCATATATTAATACGACAAACGATACGAGTACATCAACTGGGCAACTAGAATACGAGGCAGTAAATACAAACGGAAACACTAATGAGAGTAACAATGCACCATTGGACAATGAACATAACTCCAGGGTCTATCACAACCAAATATCTGGCTTTATACAACTGAATGAAACTAATTCATCATCCAATATTCCCAGGTTTCTACCGAACATAGAAACTGAAGATTCATCTGTAGTTGACGAATCACAGTCTAATCTGAAAAATGTTCCAATAAGTACCATAAATACTGCCTTCACAAATATTTATTCACACTTAGTAAGTTGAAAATTAATTTGTATATATGATGCGTTGATTATTATGATGACAATTATTGTGTGAAAAGTATAAATGGTAGGATTGAATTTGGTCTAATAAGTAGTAATTCCTAGGACTATCTACTATGTACTCTAGTAGTTGCGAATAAATCAGTACTTAAGTCAGAGATAAAAAACAGCGTATACACTTAAAGGTACTATATGTGTAATTCGAATCAGGCCCATAATAAGTTACAAAGCAATTACCTTTATTTACGACTATGATAGGTTGGTTAAGGGATGTATCTAAATTATGATAAGACTGTAAACATTAGTCTCCTAACTCTTGTCTTGATGCTTTATCGATTAATTATAATCTACTCACTGGTCAAGTTTCATTTTGATCTTAATTACCATAAACCTTTCTTGAACCAACCACTTATCAGCATCAACTACGAATATTTAAGTGGTAGAGATCGCTAAAGAACGATTACTTAATTTATTCATATTTTAAGTAAGCTTATCCATATATCAATCGTTGAGATGATGAGTCAATTGAAACTAGACCACCATAGAAAACCTGGAAGCACTGGACGGCCGTTTCGTCCTAGTATGGGACTCCTCAGCGTTGCACACCCACGATCCCGCCCCCTGAGAGATTCCAACCCAGGACAATGTTAGATGTGTCACTCACTTTCGTGGATTGTTTGAATTTAGACATTATTATTATTGGATGCCAGATCAGTGGTCTAGAGGTTAAGCTTTCGAGTGCGAGACTGATAAATCCTGGATTTGAATCCCGCGAGGCGGGGTCGTAGATGAGTACTGCTAAAGAGTCCCACAATAGGACGAAACGGACTTCCAGTGCTTCCAGGTTTTCCATGATCTCAACTGTTGAAATTACTACAATCTCCACAAAACCTCTTCTGATAAAAATATGTTTGTTTGTTTTTTAAGAAAAAAATCATTTAATTTTTCAAATCAATTTTTGTGTGGTTTTTTACGATACATCAATAAAACATTTTTAAAACAAAATGAAGATCCACTTGGTATTGTTTACTTGAATCTTCCCACTAATCAGTCTCTTATTAGCAATATGTGCATACTGTGTGTATTGCCTCGACGTTGCCTTAATTTACATGCATTATAAGCAAGTGGATAACGCGATGGAATTTGTAGCAAAAGGTACTGAGTTTGAGTCTCGGAGTGAACATCAATTCTGGGATGCAAGAACATCCAGCTGACGAGTCCCAAATAAGACGAAACACGCGTCGAGGATTTTACTGTTAGCCCCTATCCAACTTTGCTTAAAAGGAAAATCCCTTTATTTTTTGTTTTGTTTTCAACTTAATATCTTAATTGTTCCTTTCTCTTTTAAACAAAACAAAAAATGTTATGTAGCAGAAAATAAAACGCTTGACTAAAATAATACAAATTCACAAGTACAGAGAACTTATCAATTGTATCAGGTCAATAATTATTTGACAGATGGATTATTTTTCTCTCTGTATCTCATTATTAGATAAGTAAAATAATGTCTATACAATTTGATTGTGTATTGAATTGTACGGACAAGCATCTTAATGATTTATTCATTATTCAATGTATGCTAATGTGTATACATGTTTGTATGAATTAGTGAATGAATAGAAATTAGTGAACTGAAATATCTAACCACAATCTCTATATAATTAACAATGTTCTAACCAGTCATATTTATTTCCTCCCACCTCTCCCTCATATTTCGTCAGTAAAGTTATGTAACAAACACTTTATGGTTATGTACTGATTAGTAAAAAGAAGGGAAATAAATTAAGTGGTCATTCATACATAATAATAATTATTATAGTATGGTTATATTTATTCTCTGTAAAATTCCACAAAGAAAGCTGTGTCGATTAGAGCTGCTACACCATCTGGTTACTGTTTCCTATATGTAAAGTAATTTCCAGTTATTTTCTTTCTGTTAGATAAAAAGAACTTGTTCAAGATGATGATGATGATGTTGATGATGACTATAACGTATCTTAATGAATCTGAGGAGTGAGAGAGAGAGAGAGAGACTGGGACCATCTGCTTTGTATAATACTAACTTCTAATAATTTAATAATTGTATTCGCATGTTCATATGAATTAAAATTTTAATGAAGTGAAAAAACGATGTGTTACATTTTTTCATTCTTTTTAGTTCAATCACAAAAAAAAATCAAAGAATATGTTCACGCTTACTGATTACGTAGCCAGTTTTACTGTTAACAGAATAACTAATTGAATATTTCTTCAAAAAATATGTTGACTTTTATTTCATCAAAAATAGATGTCATATATGAAATTGAAAAATTCATTAGTCAATTAATAAACATACAGAAAATAAATAAAGTTTTTAGTTTTATCAGAAGGGGTCTTTGTGGATAGTATCAATTGAATCTAGACCACAACGGAAAATATGGAAGTACTGGACGGTTGTTTCGTCTTATTGTAGGACTCTTCAATCGGCTTATGATTTTAACTACTGAAATTATTATTAATATCCACAAAATCTCCTTCTGATATAGTTCAATGATGATTGTATTATACATAACAAGTTGATTGGCTATAGAAATATCAATTTCTATGCCTAAGCACATAAAGTATGATCTTATGCATGTCATGTATTTCATTGTTAAAGTACTTCAAACTAGAATATTGTAGATAATAAGGACGAATATTTCTATAAAGATTTAAAATAATATGATGGAACAACTGTACATTATCCTTTGAACTTTTATTCATAATTAAACTAGAGTTTACTTGAAATATCTACTCATATAATAAGCTTATTATGAAATATATATAGACTATATTTCTATAAAAGAAAAGAAGTAACAGGACATAAAGATTGTGTACAAATTCATATTACTAGTCTGTTAATCTTGCTTCATATTTAAAGGGTTAACACAATTATGTGACTAACAAGATCATAGTAGATAAGAAAGAGTTAAACTGATAGGTCCTGGATTTGAATCTTGCGAGGTGGGATCGTGGATACGCACTACTGAGGAGTCTCATACTAGGACAAGACGGTCATCCAGTGCTTCCAGGTTTTCCATGGTGATCTAGCTTTAGTTGACTCAAATCAAACTATTAAAATTACTAAAAAAATCTCCACAAAACCCCCACTTTTTGATGATAATAATGTAATTGGATTAGAATACTTAAGCTAATGAGTCTTGATTTTATTTATTTCTGTAAGCTCCGCATTGGATAACAACAATTATATATAAATTTAATGTAATTATTAAACTGAAATACTAAATAGTTTATGTAAATAAAATAATTAAGTTAGTAAAGCAAAACATAAGACTGAATACATTAAATGATATTAGTTAAAATATTAATAAAATTTATTCTTTTTTGTATTAGTTGTTTGAATCTTTTCATTGATGTTTAGGACTGTAATTGAGAAGTCTCTTATTAACATATGAGCATCCTGTGTGGATTACTTTGATATTACCTTAAGTCTCAAGCATTATAAGCAGAGACGGATGGTGGCTATCACAAGCTAGTGAATATCTGGGCTCAGCAGCTAAGTGGATAACATGATGACGTTTGAAACGAACGGCTATGGGTTCAAGTCCTAGAGTGAACGCCAACTCTGAGATTCAAGCACATCCAGTCGATGAGTCTCAAACAGGAAGGACTGTGCGTCCAGGATTCCACTGCTAACCATCATCCATCTCTACAAATAAATTTTAATGATATGTAACAAAAGATACACAATTAGTTTTCATAGCAAGAGTACTTATATAATGAATTACTTACAGAAAAAGAATGATGAAAATTCAGACTCCTAAACAGTATGCACCTCAGAACACCATATGAGACTGAGACAATAACTTTTAAATCTCACAATGGTGAGTTTATCATTAAGGACATTGAGTTTTTGATAGAAATCATCATCAGATTATAAAATTTATAATAAAAGTAGGTAATGTTAGTTCATAATGGAAATCCTAACCCTAACGAAGACCACTATGGGAACTGTTAAAAATCTATTTAGGTGCTTATAAATATTTGAGAAAAGAGATAATCTATATTCATAAGTATGAATTCGCACTTTGCTTTTTTTTATACTTTAGAGACAGCATAACATGTAGAAGACTAATAGATTCATTAAACATGTAAATTCTACTTACATTTTGTAGTGTTATTATTTTATTTCCTATAAACTATCTATTTACTGAGACTTTCTTAATTGGTTGAGAACTCCTCGAGTTTGTTACAAGCTCATCTATATTATACTATAATCATATCGAAATTATTTGGACATTACCTAATTAAATTTTAGTCTTTTACACAATGGTTACACAATGGCTGATATTTGATTTTCTTAATTTTCCACCGAGAAATCATGATCTGTGGAGTTATCCAAGTCTGAACTGAGATAAAAGTCTACTGATAATATTGATTTATTATCTCACCATATTGTAGATCTAAGAAGAAGAATGTATACGAACTATATTATAATTCGATCCACTAAAATCTTCTCAAGAAAGTAGTATACCGATGGCGCCTTCATTTTACTCAACAGTCTAAATGCTTACATTAATCGACTAATATCATTTCACTACACATAGTTAAACAGTCCGTTCATGATAAAAAATATTCGCCAAAATTATATTATTTCATGATTGGTAATCGAATGTTTTAATGCTATTTATTAGTTTATACTTCGAAATTCATCAGGAATCGAGTTCAAGCACTTAAGATACAGCAGTGAGTCTCTTACCTTTAAACTACTGAGTTTAAATTTTCAAGAATAGTGAAATGAATCGTGCAAAAACAAACTATCTTTCAAATGTAGTAGTCATCTAATTAAGATGATCAAATCGTTTAACAATTTTTTGGTAGATTATTTACAATTTTCTCTTAAAATATTATTGACTGAAAATATATTCTATTTTTGTGTTAGGAAAATTCAGGAGGTTCAACATCTTCAGAATGGTGTAGGACAACAAGAGATGAATTTCAAAATCTGCACTCAAATCAACATTCTAACGGTGGTACTATTGATTCAGTACTTCGATATCGAATGTAATATTTCATTTAATCTATTAAGTATTTTTTTCAAAAAAAAAATGGCATCATTTATTAAACATGAAGATAAATCCATTGACAAAATAAACATCATATAAACAAACAAGGTTACCATTCAAATCTGAACATTAGATGGAAGCAAACCACAACAAAATGAAAACCATAAGGATCAACAATCTTATCTCTTTTAGAGAAAACAAATGTATACATATTATATGTTTAATGTATACACATATACCTTATATGCACTATAGTAATCGAAAATAATTCACTTACCTATTGTTTTATTGAATATTACTTCTTGTTCATTTTATTCTTTTTTTTCTCGTTTTGTTATTTGTAAAGAAAAAAAATCAAATATTATTTATAACACATCTGATATTCAGTAAAAAAAAACGAACCCAAGTAAAATTAATTTAATACCCTGTGAAAAACCAGAGGCTAATGTGGAACAAGTTAAATTTGAAGGCTCTAGGTGGTATTTCCTTAGTTTATGGTTCAACAGAAATATGTACCCTAAAACCAGCACATAACATATGTAAAGAATAACTCAGAATGAACCGATGATAAAGGCAGTAAATAGTTACTTTGTCTATGCCTACCCAAATGAATCATTTCTTGAGATATTACTCTTTGGAGGAACACTAATAAAATCGTTGGCTCCGAGGACTTCAGATAAGGACTTTAGATGATTAGATTACTTAGACATTTTGCTTTATGCTCACTTATGATATCTTCCTCTATGAATAATTCAACCACCACCTTCTGTCGTAGGGAGAAAGTGGGTGTAATGTACCTAGATTTTCCAAAAGCTTTTAATCAGTCGATCATACGTGTCATACCAGTAAGTTCAGGCTGATGGTTATTAAGTCATCACTGATTGACTGACTTTCGTTATATCTTAGTAGTCAACTTTTTAAGGTCAGAGCAAACTTTAACTTCCTTCGGAATGCAGAATGTCGTGGCTGGGTCCTTCAGGGTTTAGTACTAGGACCTCTTCCCTTTTAATTTGTACAAATGATCACCCTGAGTTAGTATTCCCGGGGATATTGCTTTTGTTGGTGATTTTAAGCTTCATAGAAAAAAATTGTGAAACTAGTATCCCAAGTTGCCGCTTCAGGGAGTTCCTGACCGACTTCAAAGTTGGGTGGATTACATTAAAATTACTTCCAACACTTTAAAATGTGAAATGATCCATCAGAAACATGCTGCAAAACATAAATAAAACGCTGGTCACTGACTGAAAAGATCTTGGTGTTTTGGTGCCCTATAGTATGAACTCTTATACCCACTATGACAGAAATACCTTTAGAGAATACCTTGCAATAATAACTTAAAGGCTAGTTCCTGCTAAGTTTTCTAAAAGGTATCTTCCACTTAAACTTTGAAAATTTTACTCGAGCCCCATTTAGAGTAAGGTAAAATAGTCATTCCTTTTCTATGCTCTGGAATATCCTTACAGATTAGTCAAAAGATCAGTTTGTGTGCTTAACTTCGAGCCCTATGGAGAACGCCTTATATCGTTGAATCATTGCCCTTCATAATATAAGTTACTAAGAAAAAATCTTATGATGACACACAGGGGCATAAACACCCTTGAGCATCCTATAGAATTCCTGCTTAGGTTCATTTTTAAAACGAACCCTAGTAGGAACAACCAAGTCACAATACAGATAACTGGAAAGTACTCACACCTTGTACTCATCACACGTAGATAATTCTTGAAGTTTGTTATCGAGTGACATGACCCATTCACGTTTCTGGGGTTACTCAATAGGAAACTTGGTGCATCCCTTAGGATTTGAGATGTTAGTTTACACTAACTGAAGTAAAGAACTCAAAGTCTGAATCGTTCCATTGTATCACTACACTCTCAAATATATTCTCCATGAGACTATACATGATAGATAACTAGTGTTACTACTTCACATAAGTCCACTTGGAGCCCTTCAACCGTTGCTGACGATCCAAAACCCAGATAAGGGCAGACGGTTTGGTATGTGGTTTGCGGTCACATCTCGCAAAAAAATAACCATGTTAAGAAGCACTGACTGGAAAGAATCATTCAAACCACTTAAACTATGCTCTGGTAATTGAAGGTTCTTCATGTAGAAGAACTATGATGTCTCATTGTGAGAGTAAAGATCATTCGTAAATCATGATTCGATGCCCTCTCTGGAAGCCAAAGCAACAATTAGTACAGGTACATAAAGTATCCAGACGATACAGGAATCCTAAAGGACAGTTCAAATATCTTTGTGTATGAGAAGATACTATATGGCAGTATTTATAACAAATGAAACTTTAGGAGAGGCCCTGTTGCATTTCGGTCATGAAGAAGAATATACCGCACACCTCTAGGGGTTTTACTGATGCTATCCAAAGAAGTATTGATGGCCCTTGTAGGTAGGAATCTCATGGACCTGGTATAGTCGAACTACCAATGAAAAAAGGGGGAAATTACACTGCCATGCACCCACTAGGAAAACACAGGATGTTCCTGATGAAGGACCTGAACGTGAACGTCGGTATGGACAACTACAGGTGTGAAGGCATAAAGCAATACATACCAGGAAAACGACTGAGAACGGTGAAAGACTTGCAAATATATGTGAGCTCAACAATACGGTTTTAGGAGACAGCATTTTTCCTCAAAAAATACATAAACAGGGCCACATGGGTTTTACCAGGCCCCACTACTAAAAATCGAATCGATCACATCTTCACAGATAAAAGTTCAGAATATCAATGGAAGATGTAAGAACAAAGAGAGAAGATAATATAACTTCAGATTACCATCTGGTGGTGTCCAAGCTGAAACACCATCGAACTACTGAGCAAGTAGTATTGCAAAAGTTTAAAACAACTTTCGGTAAACCCAGGGTGGCTCTCGGCAGTATATTCCAAATATTATAAGACCTACTCAAAAAATAGAAAACCCCATGGAGAACAATAACACACAAGTTAGTAGAGAGATATGCTAAGCCAGGTCGACCGATTGAGGAACAAGAGAGCAGACTGACTACCGAGATTCAAAAGCAATGGAACGAGTGGACAGATCGCTCTGAAGAGCTGGTTGGCTGCCTACGCTGTACGATGGAAAGCAGGCTTAAGCAGGTACCGAGCCCTCCGAACACCGAACGATTACGTACAGATCTCCTCAACGATGTTGCCGTGGTTATATTAGTAAATATTACCAATGTCATTGGAGAGAACAAGGACGCTGAGATAGGAGGACGGTATAACATGCCAGCTGAAGCACTGAAGTCAGATATAGAAGAAGCTGTAAAGATACTCCAGATCCCATTTGGAAATGTTTGGAAGGAAGAACAAGTGTTACAGACAGGCTGAAAAGAGGGATAATTCATCGAAATACCAAGGAAAAAGCTGAGCAAGTGCGAGAACTACAAAGGAATCACACTATAATCAGTACCAGAAAACGTTTTCAATAGATTGTGGTTGAACCAAATAAATGATTCCATAGACACTCAACTTTGAAATCAACAGACCGGATTTCATAAGGATCGGTTGTGCATGGGCCAAATCGCGACAATACGGGTCATTGTTGAACAATCAATTGAATGGAATTCGTTACTATACACTAACTTGATTGAATATGACAAAGCGTTTATAAGTGTGGATAGGAGAACATTATGAAACCTTCTTTAACGTTATGGTGTACCTGAGAATGCCGTCAAAATTATCCTGAATTTACAGAACGGACTACAATGCAAAGTGATGTATGGAGGACAGCTGACGGATATATTCTAGGTAAGGACTGGAGTCAGACAGGGCTGCTTACTTTTCCTTTTTCTGTTTCTTCTGATGGTTGACTGTATTATGCACTCCATATCTCAGGAGAAGCACAAAGTACGGTGGGCGTGTTGGGCGCATCCGGACTATTCGAACTTCACAGATTATTTGGTTCTCCTATCCCTTACATCACTGTAGCAGCTGCATCTGCAACAACAGTCTTTAACATACGCAAGGGAAAAATCAAGATCCCGAAATACGAAAAAACTAGCACCAACAAACCAAGTTGCTTTTAACAGAAAAGCTTTGGAAGATTTGCATACATAGGCACCAATGTTGGTAATTAACGGGGATCTAATACAGATGTCTAGGTAACATGGCACATTTCTACAAATGGAGAAAATACCTAAATTTTAAATGCAATACATTCGTCCGTGCTTGTCTAGTACTTCTTGATTCAATTGCGTTATTTCTGGGACTCTTATTTCGTACTATAATCCAAATAATTCGAAACATTATATTACTCCACATGCCTAATGCTACCTTACCATTTGTTTCGAAATGTGCTGTGTTCATATAGTATACAATACTGCGATACTTCCATGTTTACTACGCGACATTCTACGGTAACGAAGCTCATCTCATACTCAAAGTCGTTGTGTGGTTTACATAGATGAAGGAGCCTTGAAGCTGGTCTTGCATTGATGATAAGACCGTAATACCAAAGCATCGATCGTGGTTTTTGAAACTTGTAAAGGCTTTCTAAATGATTAGCTTAAAAGATAAAAGAAAATCAAAATATGTTGACAATAAAGCTTTCATTCATGATGCTGAACGTTAATATGAGATCTATTCTAATTATACTGTCAAGTTGAGGAAATAAATTTATTCGTTTCAATCCCCCCTCACATAAGTAGTTAGAAAGTCTTGTTAGTATCTAGGTTTCCAGTCTTGAAAACTGATTTAGCGAACCAACTAGAAGTGACCTAAATGACAAGTGCGTCTCATAGACTAATAAATGGATTAATTTCCTGAGGTGTAGAGTTGTATATATATCTGTGCATATGTAAATGTAAACAGGTATCTGTGCACTTTATTCGGTAGCTCAATATATTTTCTCTCGCGCTCTTATAATGTCTGTAACGTAGTCAGTTGGTGTCACATTTGAATCATGGTTGGAGAGATATGAAGTTCACTTTTCTCATCATGATGACTCTGCAAAGGTCAGAACTTTACTTTGAAAATTTGAAGCAGATGGACATAAAAATTATTCAAATCTTGTCAAAAAACGCAACAATTCTCCTTTTGATTCTAATTTACAAAAGTCAGCAGAAAGTTTTACTACTGAGACGTCTATATGTAATTTGCGATATGATCGTCTCAGAACTACTAAGAGACCTGGAGATGATTTTGTTCCATATATTGCATCTATTAATAAGCCATGCCAAATTCTTGAGTTGAGGTCACTTCCAGATGATCAGTTTTAGTGCCTTGACCTTGCATATGGATTACAATCATAGGCCGACTCATATATTCGTTATAGAATTTTAAGCAGAATAAAGTGAAATTCAAACACCACATTTAAAGATAGCACAGACAAGTGTCGTCTTCTTACAATTAATCTTAATAATGACACTAAAATGATGGAAAGTTCAAATCCTAATCATACATCTGACATTAATTCGGATTCATTTGACTTGATGAACATTTCACTATTATTGTCACAAAGCATGATTCGCGAAATTTTCATCACCCAAATCGAATGTGTAATGTCAACGACTCTAATTCATGTCGCTCTGCAAGGCCTCCAACTAATTTTTGGAACTGTAGGGCATAGCATTTCTTTTGTTTCTGTCCATTCAAAAGACATAAATGCACAAAACGTGAAGTAACTGGCCACAACCAGGGATTTTACGAGCTCAGAAAACCCTTATCTAATCATTGAATGCTAAAAAGGATCAATTGTGTACATGCACTGTTGAAACCTAACCCCCAATGCTGACGCACGTATTTATCCATTACTGTTAATGATAGTATTATCATTTTGCAGTTGAACACTACATCCGACGTTACTTTGATTTCTCGCAAAACCTAGCACGAACTTGGTTGGCCAAGCATTCATATTACTACCAACTGCATAAAGAATGAAACGGGAGCCCTGATTAAAATTTCTGGATTATCAAGTGTATTTTGGGTTTAATAACCTAATAATCAAATCCAAATGCTAGGTTACTGACGAATCCCTCAATCTATTGGGTTTCGACCGGATCACAGAATTAAAAATGCTCAACCAGTCATTTAATCTCATTTGAAATCAAATATCTCATTCAACTCTCAAGAAATCTTCATATCCACATACGATCGAGAAACTGAAACAAGTTTTCTAGTATTTTTCGAAATGACTTTGGTTATTGTACGAAGATAAAAGATAAAATATATTTGAAACCAAATGTTAAACCTATTTTCCCGTCAAAACACCAAAAGTGTCTTGTACGGCGTGCTCTTTAGTAGACAAAGAACCAAATAGATTGCGAGTTTCGGGCGTTCCTGAACCATTTAGTTATTAGTTTTGGGCAACACCAACTGTAGTAGTAAAAAATTGAATAGTTTAGTTGGAATATGTGACGATTTTTCGACTGGACTAAGCAGTTACCTAGAAAGACACCAGTACCAACTCCCCGCGCCAGATGATCGTTTTACGCAACTGAACAGAGGCAGATTTTTTCCAAACACTGACCTCGCTAACGTATATCTGCAGATAGAAGCTGGTGAAGGATCCAGAGAATTGGTTACCATTAAAACACACCGAGGCTCCCATCACCATACTCGACTTTTATTTGGATTCAAGCCAGCTCCGACCATATTCCAGCAAATTATGGATGTAATGCTCACAGACGTTCCGGGTGTCTTGGCTTACGTGGATGACACCGACGTTTCTGGCACAGCTACAGAAGGATCATTTGGACATTTGAATAAGGTTTTCGTGCCCATTAAGTACCATGATTTCTAACTAAAGCAAGAGAGGTAACTTTTTCATGACTGTAATCAAGTATCTTGAATTTGTCGTCAGTCGCTACGGAAGACGCCCGGATCCATGGAATATTTAAGCCATAAAGCAAATGCCACCACTATTTGAGTTAAACACCCGACGATCATTCTTGGGGTTGAGAAATCATAAGGCCTAATTCTTTCCATCCATGCATCAACATCGTGCGTCTCTAATTGAACGCCTGAGCAAAGAAGCGAAATGGCACTGATCTCCCTAATGTCAAAAGAGCTTTTATGAAAATGCTGTCATCGAATATGCTGCTAACTCATTTTAACCCTAATCGCAAAACAATCATTGCCTCTAGTGCATCGAACTACGGACTCATAGATGTTATTCCACCCATTTTCCTAAATCTTTCTGAGGAAGCTATTTCACGTGCATCTAGGACGTCAAATAGAAAAAACGAAACACCAACAACTATCTTTGTAGTAAAAAATATTTTATAAAACAATTTAGTTACGACATTTCACTCTTAGCAGACCATAAACCCCTTACATCAATTTTTGGTTCAAAGAAAGGCATCACAGTATACGCCGCAAATAGCTTGCAGAGGTGGGATAATCTTCTTGTTTATAATACGTTGTGATACATCAACGGTCAGCTTTGGACAGGTTGATGCGTTATCGAGATTGATCAACTCAAACTGATCAACCGATGAGAATTGCGCCGTTGCGACAGTACCAGTTGAAGCAGAGGTGAAACGAGTTATGTCAGATGCGACTAACCCCTTACCAGAAACGGTAAATATGGTTCAAGATGCTACACCATCGGTTTTGAACTTTAGTACATAGCAAAATATATGAATGAATATCTGGGCTACCTGTTCCTGCCACCCAGATAGTTCGACAAGTTACCTGTTTCCTTGTTTGCTTTAAGACATCATCACGTCGACTAATCGCACAACCTATTCAAATACGTTTGTGTATAGTTTACGACATTTCACTGTACAAGTTACAAAAAGTTTCAATCGGAGACATCGTGATGGTTGACAATAAGGATTGAAAAGAATGAATATTATTCAGATGTCGACCTCTGAAATACTAATATCACTAAATATTTGCCACCAATATCGATCAAGAAATAAAAAACGGAAACTCGCAGAAATACTTCATGTTGAGAATTCCCTATTGTACCAAAAATATAGTATTGAATAAAGCTAATAACAATGAACGTTGGCCAAAAAAGGCTGTTGTGTTTCCGTCGATGCGGCGCGTTGTCTATTACGAACTCTTGTCTATTGTCTGGGAGACGCCTACTTATTCCGACCACCCTCAGATACCGAGTATTGAAACAGCTGCACTCAGGTCATTCTGGTGTGCAGCGTATTGCGTCACTAGCACGTAGTTATGAATATTGGCCACTGATGGGTAGAGACGTTGAAATTATCATAAAGGAATGCCCGCTGTGTGCACAAGCCGCAAAACTGCCACTGCAAATACAACCACCTCGTGGCCGAGTGCAGGAAAGCCATGGCCCAGTGTTCATGCTGATTTGGCTGGACCAGTAAATGGTCAACACCTTATTACCATCGACTGATTTACGAAATGGCCAGGGATTTAGCTAATGCGTCAGACATCATCGACATCAACAATAAGGGTGCTGAATAAGATTCTCGGACAGTTTGGTCTTCCGAAAACCCTAGTTAAAGACAATGAACCTCAGTTCACGATTACACACATTCAGTCACCACCCTAACAGCCCCAGACAAACGGTCAAGCTAAGTGTGTTGCTAATACTTTAAACAGAGCTTTCATTCAGTCACAAGGGGAATGCATGATGGAGGAGGTTATCTAGAACTTTAGGAGCATGCAGAATAACCCTAAATCCGGCCCCACCCAACAGTATCTCCCCTGATAATTCAGTGTTTGGAAGGAAGATCCGGACTTCATTTGATAGTATGTACCCACAAAGAGGAAGACAAGATTATAATCACTAGAGGATGAGTTACCAGTGGAAGTAATAGACTTTTGACAATGGGTACCTGTGTGGGTAGCAGGTGTCATCGTAAGAAGAGTCGGTGACGAGATGTATGAAGTTGATGTTCAAAGCAAATACCTGACGCAACATGCAAACTACATCTGAGACAAACGACTAAAGTCGTTTAAAGAACTCATAAGCTCAGACTTACCACCAGATTATTTATTTATACAGTTAGTCTGGAGCAGTAAGATCAGTGCAGAAGAAGTGATGGCCAGACCCCAAGAAGTTCATCATGAGGGCAACGTTCCCCTCAACACCCTCAGTTAAATAAAAGGACCAAGACTTATCTTTCGCGATTGCCCTCCAATTCTAATTTTCTTGGGAATAGTGTTTTGTCCATTGTATGCAGATTCTCATCAACGTATTCTAGTTGAAGTTTCTGCGCACCTACTTTTAAACGATCTTACAGGTTCTGAATAAATCATCCTCTGGGGAAATTTGGATTAGGACACGTAATTCGTAATTCAACTCCCTGAGAGAAACCAGGTATTCGAACTCCTTGTGACTTGTTATTACAAACAGCCTCAATCAAATTTTCAGTATAAAAGTTTGAAAAAAGAATTTAGAAAAACTTTAGTTCGTTTAAACACCATGTCACATTCTCAATCAGGTTGACGCCTGCATGGGACTGTTCACTGTTCTTCGCTTTTGGGGATGAAAGATCGTTAGGCTAATCTTCTATTCTATCTTCATCTATCTAAAAGTACAGACGGTTACGCTACACGATTACACAAACAATTACAAAGAAAAACACAGCGTAATAAAGTTAGCAGAAAGAAATGCTTTCAGTCTCAGTGATACACAGTGTCCTTTTTATTATTTGTGCCGGATGAAAATATAGGTTTTTAATACACCATGATATCTTCTTTTTTCCGCCTCTAACAGTTCACATAGCGGCGCGAGTTTCGTACTCACTTGAAGATGGCTACTTTTAAAGGAGCTGCTAGGGAGGCTCAAAGAGCTGCTCTGTTGATGAAACAGCGTGAAAAGGAACGACAAGAACTGGAACTTCAGAAAAGAAAACTCGAGGCAGAGATGCGTGTTGGTGAAATGTCTACTAAGTTTGCTGTACATTATGATGCCATTGAATATCAATTGAAGAATAACACAGTATGTTATTTAGCTTATATAACCCACACTTAGATTGGCTTGGTGACTTTAGATGAAATGAAAGCGCGACAAAAGGCTTATCTGACACAAAGAGAGAAGGAATTAGCTCTAGGAAACTCGAAAGGACTCTCACATAAGTCAGAAAATTCCACACTGGAAAAAAAAAATAAACTTCAGCCTGTGGGTCTTTTTGTTTGCACCTATTTATATGACATAGTCTTTGTTGTCTTTCTCTGAGGAAGAAGATGTTGAGGACGAAATTAAGCCATCTATCTCCGCTGTGCAGAATTCCGAGTCACCCGAGAAAGTAAAAGTTGTACTACATTTTAGATCCCTCAAGATGGTTTGTAGACTGAACAAAATCTCCAGTCAGAAGTTCTAACTGACGGCGAAAGTGCCGTTAAGTCTGATAGTGAGTCTTGTACTAAACGAAGACGCTTGGGGAAAAATCCAACCGTTGACACCAGTTTTCTACCGGATATTGACAGAGATGAAGAAGAAAAACGCCTAAGGTGAGTAATACACGTAGCGTTTTGTATAGTTTTGTTGCAAGTTTTCCGTAACAGTTTCGTCGCAAACGTTGATAGACTTATTTATCATGTGGCGAGACTATCATTTATGGAGTGACGCTAAAATGACCTTGAGAATGTCCACCTACTTAATAGGGCTAAATAAGGGTTATAAGGCAGTGTTAGGAGTCGGAATTATGGTTTCCAGTTGATGGTTAGGGTTAGAAATTAGGTTTACGGTTTTCATCACGAACTGACATCACCTAAAATGCCCAGACGCTATTTAAACCAGCGGGTGAATAAGTCTCGCGCCAAAATCCTAAACCTTTTATTTTAAATCTGATTAATTCGTCCATAAATTATAGTCTTTCTGGTTATGTGATCTGAACAAAATCTTTTGTATGCCATGCTACATCTCGTCTTTGAATCCGGGTTTTAAGTCTCGGTTGTCTTTTTTATTCAGGTTGGTTTTGTCATCTAAACTCGCCGAATCATTTTTTACGTTGTGATCTGGTTTCATCACGGCGTCATAAAAGCCCAGTTACTCGTATATCACTTAAGATACACTGATATAGATGAATCAGGTAATTTGTCCGCTTCTTTTCTAAAAGACGGTGCACAACTTGTTAGGTTCATTTATTTATCAGTTTCTAAAATTCTTAAATGACATACAATTTGGCTTGTGGTTGGGTTCAAAAACTCGTGCTTAGTTGTCAAAACCACTTACTAAGTTTGATTTACTGTACTTGGTTACAAATTACACTATAAGTATGATACGTGCAATATAGTGACTGGATTCTGGACCCCTTTACCACTAAGCCACCATCACTATTTATTTACTAGTATTTGACCACAGATGCCTCAGAAATATTGCTCGCATCTGCTAGGATCACCGGGTAAGTAATAGTGAGGTTCGACGCAGGGTATTAGGGAATGATGGTAAATCAGTTGATGAGGTTGTGAATCTTCATCGACTGAGATGGTTGGGCCACGTGTTACGTATACCCAAACACCGATTACCACGACGTGCAATGCTAACCGGTGTCCGGGATGGTTGGAAGAAAGTTAGGGGTGGCCAAACTAAAACGTGGCATCGGTGCTTGAAGTCACTAACTTCTAGTCTGAGCCATGTTGGTAGATGCAGACTACTTGGTTGGGGCCCGCGTGACTATCGTAACCAATGGTTGGAGACTCTTGGTGACATTGCTCAGAATCGATCACAATGGTTTAGGTGTATACACTCTCTGTCTTCCCCTAAACTAAGAGATTAAAATCGCTTCATATCTTTCTTCCTACGAACTAATTCTTTCTTCCTGTACTATATCCTTACTGCAATCTTTCGCTTATATATTACCACCTCTGAATTAACTACTTTTACGAATCCAGTGTCCATCTTGATGTGTTAATGAGGTATGGCAACTTGGACCGATGCATATATGTGCCTGGTCCTACGTTGTAGCTGACTGACTAGCATCCATGGTCTCGTAAGTAAATTTTCAGTGTTAAGCGCATACAGTAGTCTTTATCTTTCTCCTAATAATTGTCTTAGAACTTTGCAACAACATTTAGTGTTAAATGTACTCATCTTTAAATCATACTTTGTGCATGGTTTAGAGGTACTCTTCAACTGCCTAGATAAAGGTAAATATGTCTGGTTTCTAATCTAGAGCCTAATTTTCAGAAGTTATATGCTTTCATCACCAAGCTAAAACGTTTTTAGAATTTTCTTATGTCATTCAGTCGATAGTTAAAAAAGGAATACATATAAACTACTATTTGTATTGCCATTTAGCTGTAATCAGTTTTCGCACACACAAGAAATCGATGTTTTGCTGTCAGACATGCTTCATAAAGCCAAATGCAGATTCTCATCAGTAAGCACTTTCAATGAATAGATACAGTAGCTACATAATTCTAACTTATGTTTTCGTAAGTATTTAAGGAAAAGGCAAGATTTACCTCCGATTGCATAGACGTTTCAATTATGTGACTCCCATTGAAAAATATGTCTAGATTGGTCCGTTATCACTGTACCCATCCATATTTTGAAATTCAACATGCTTTGAAAATAACACTGCTTTGTTAAGTTAAACTGCTTTATTCCAAATTCTTGTTGATGTTATGATAGAAATTCAGTAAAATTTAGCATCACACTTTTTTATATCTCAGAGAAGAACTTCGAAGGGAATGGGTGGCAAAGCAAGCTGCGATCAAAGAAGAGGAAATAGTTATCACGTACAGCTACTGGGATGGATCTGGACACCGCAAACAAGTTCGGATGAAAAAGGGGCACTCCATTCATTTATTTTTACATCGTTGCGTAGAGCAACTCCGTAAAGACTTCTCTGAATTAAAGTCTGCCAGTGCAGATCAAATGATGTATATCAAAGAAGATTTGATTATTCCTCATCATTATACATTTTATGATTTTATTGTAACTAAGGCTCGTGGTAAATCTGGACCATTATTCTGCTTTGATGTTCACGACGATGTTCGTATCCGGATGGATGCAAATGTAGAAAAAGAAGAATCACATGCTGGAAAAGTCTGTTTACGTAGCTGGTATGAACGTAATAAACACATTTTCCCCGCTAGTCGATGGGAACCGTATGATCCTGCAAAGAATTGGGATCATTACACTGTATCAGATAAAATGTCTGCAAAGATTACTGTTAAATGAATTATTTACTTTCTTTTCCTTTCAAACTTTCGACTAAGTGTACAATAATTTGGCTTATTATTTACATTTCTTATTTGTTGTATATAATCAAAATAACATAAAATCAATAATTTGCAAAATATCTAGTTTTTCGTTACTACTTCTAGATAGAATGAGGAGTTTTTCAAGAGAATATTAAGTAATAGTAATAATAAATTCTCCAAGTGTTAATGTAAAAACTGTATGTAATAAAAAACCACTGGGGTTGTTGGTAAGAGTTAAGTCGTGGAGGTGACAAGTAATACCTCTAGATCAGATGCGTTGTGGAATTTTGTGCATAATCCTCACAGGACTGAAGTAAAACTTTCTAACTTTGGTTTTCTAATGACAACCACCGTAGCGTTGTTGATGCTTAGCAACTTGAATGACCACAAATGATCTTAGTAAATTGGAAGCGACGTAAAGTAAATTTCCAGTGGACACATTTTGTGTAATCATAATGTGCTATCTTAAAATACAACATTATAGATTATACTTCTTGTAAGTGCTCTCTAAAGAGTGATTCATAGGCTCCAATCAACATGGAACTATACGTGATACTGGTTGATGATCAAGCAATGCAAGTATCTCACCCCTATAAAATCAGCATGTACTTGGATATTCCTGTTATGATGTCTTCGACTGTAACATGGGTTCGAGGCCCACATGGAGTACCATTTTCCTTGAAATCACAGATATGCCTGGCTGACAACTAGCAACCACAATAGGATTTAGACGGCTGGCTTTTTTTCTGCTGATCCTAAACTTACTTACTTACTTACACCTGTTACTCCTCGTGAAGGAGCATAGGTCGCTCACCAGCATTCTCCATCCAACCCTGTCCTGGGCAATCCTTTCCAGCTCCTTCCAGTTGTAATTCATCCTTTTCATATCTGCTTCTATTATCCGACGTAATGTGTTCTTTGGCCTTCCTCTTTTCCGCTTCCCTTCAGGATTCCAAGTTAGAGCTTGCCTCGTGATGCAGTTTGACGATTTGCGTAATGTATGTCCTATCCATTTCCATCGTCTTTTCCTAATTTCCTCTTCAGCTGGAAGTTGGTTTGTTCTCTCCCACACAAGGCTATTGCTGATGGTATCCGGCCAATGGATGTTGAGTATCTTGCGTAGACAGCTATTTATAAATACTTGTACTTTCTTGATTGTGGTTGTTGTAGTTCTCCAAGTTTCAGCTCCATACAGTAGAATTGCCTTGACGTTCGTATTGAAGATTCTCACTTTGATATTGGTTGAAAGTTGTTTTGAGTTCCATATGTTCTTCAATTGTAGGAATGCGGCCCTTGCTTTGCCAATCCTCGCCTTTACGTCTGCATCTGAACCTCCATGTCTATCGACGATGCTTCCCAGATATGTGAAGGATTCTACATCTTCCAGAGTTTCGCCATCAAGGGTGATTGGATTGCTGTTCTCCGCTTTGAATTTGAGGACCTTGGTTTTCCCTTTGTGTATGCTGAGGCCTACTGATGCAGAGACTGCTGCTACATTGGCTGTCTTTATCTGAATCTGTTCACGTGTACGTGATAGGAGGGCTAGGTCATCTGCGAAGTCCAGATCGTCTAATTGGTTCTGAGCTGTCCATTGTATTCCGTGTTTTCGTTCAGATGTCGAGGTCTTCATAATCTAGTCGACCACCAGAAGAAAGAGGAAGGGAGAGAGTAAACAGCCTTGTCTGACTCCGGTCCTTACTTGGAATGCATCTGTCAGCTGTCCTCCATGCACTACTTTGCACTGTAGTCCGTCATATGAGTTCCGGATAATATTGACAATCTTCTCAGGAACTCCGTAGTGTCGAAGAAGTTTCCATAATGTCCTCCTATCTACACTGTCGAATGCCTTTTCATAATCAATGAAGTTGATGTATAGTGACGAGTTCCACTCAACTGATTGTTCGACGATGATCCGTAGTGTTGCAATTTGGTCTGTGCACGACCGATCCTTTCGGAATCCAGCTTGTTGGTCTCGAAGTTGGGCATCTACTGCATCCTTCATCCGGTTCAGCAACACCCTGTTGAAGACTTTCCCTGGTATTGACAGTAGTGTAATGCCTCTGTAGTTTTCACATTTGCTCAGATCTCCTTTCTTTGGAATCTTGATGAGGTGTCCTTCTTTCCAGTCCATCGGCACTTGTTCCTCCTCCCAAATCTTTTTGAATAGAGGGTAAAGCATGCTTGTGGTTACTTCGACGTCTGATTTCAGTGCTTCAGCTGGTATGTTGTCGGGTCCTGCTGCTTTCCCGTTCTTGATTTGTCTGACGGCCATTCTAATTTCTTCCGTCGTTGGTGGGTTGACATCTATAGGAAGATCTGTGTGTGCTGCTTCGATGTTCGGTGGATTCATTGGAGCCGGCCTATTCAGGAGTTCCTCGAAGTATTCTACCCATCTGTTTCGCTGTTGTTGAATTTCAGTGATTGGCTTGCCTTCTTTGTCTTTGACCGGCCTCTCTGGTTTACTGTATTTCCCTGATAGTTTCTTCGTTGTATCGTAGAGCTGTTTCATATTTCCTTCTCTAGCAGCTTTTTCTGCCGTCGTTGCTAATTCTTCCACGTATTTCTTCCTGTCGGCTCTAATGCTCCTCTTCACTTGCTTGTTTGCTTCTATGTATTCAGCTTGTGCTTGGACTTTCTCTGCTCGTGTTCGGCTGTTGTTAATTGCTGTCTTCTTGTTCTTCCTTTCTTTGATCTTGTCCAGTGTTTCTATAGAGATCCATTCCTTATGATGGTGTTTCTTTAGGCCCAGAACCTCTTGACACGTTGAAGTCAATGTTTCTTTGATGCCTTTCCAGTTGTCCTCCATGGTGGTTTCTTCTTCCTTCAGTAGATCTTGAAAGGCTTGGAATCTGTTGTTGAGAGCTATCTTGAATTCATTGAGTTTGTCAGTATCTCGAAGGAAGGCTGTATTGAACCTTTGTATTGCTGTTTGTCCACTTGTCCAGTTCTTTTTTAGCTTCAGTTTTAAATTGGCTACAACTAGGTGGTGATCTGAAGCTACGTCAGCTCCTCTCCTGGTTCTCACATCTTCCATTGTCCTTCGGAATTTTTTTGATGCAAATATGGTCTATTTGGTTCTCTGTAGTGTGGTCCGGTGAGATCCATGTAGCCTTGTGTATACGTTTGTGTGGAAATATTGTGCCTCCTATGACTAATTTGTTGAATGCACACAAATTTGCAAATCTTTCTCCATTTTCGTTCCTCTCTCCCAGTCCATGTCGTCCCATAATATCTTCATATCCAGTGTTGTCTATTCCGACCTTGGCATTTAGATCTCCCATCAGAATGGTGAGGTCCTTTCTTGAGCATTTCTCTATGATTGACTGCAGCCGCTCGTAGAATTGATCTTTAATGTCGTCGTTGCTATCATTGGTGGGTGCATAACATTGGATAATATTCATTAAGATCCCCTCCTTCTTTGTTTTGAATGATGCTTTGATGATTCTGGATCCGTGGGATTCCCATCCTACAAGTGCATTTCGTGCTACTTTGGACAGCATTAGAGCAACTCCCTGTGTGTGTGGAGCATTTTCCTCTTCGTGACCGGAGTATAGCAGCATCTCTCCCGTAGCTAGCCTTTTCTGTCCAGCTTGAGTCCAGTGGGTTTCGCTGATTCCCAGTACTGCCAAGTTGTATCTCCTCATTTCCGTTGCTATTTGGCTGGTCTTCCCGGTTTCCCACATTGTTCTAACGTTCCATGTACCTATAAAAATTTTTGCTCTGGTTGTTAGAAGGGGCATCGGCCTCGTGGCTTCCGAAGGAATTCGGCTTTCACCATGAAGCGTCATAATTCTTCTAAATGAAGACCTTCTAACTCTCAGGGCAGAGTTAAAATGGTTTGAATTATTTTTTCTGGTAAGCGTTTTTTTAGCGAGTTAGTTTTCTACGGGATGGGGACGCTAACCCCATGCCCAACCCTCCTCCTTTACCCGGGCTTGGGACCGGCAGTATCTCTAGAAGAGCTACAGGTGGAACAAAATAGACTACAATAACGAGCCACTGGGCCTTGTGGTCCCACTGCAACATGGTCGATAGAATTTGACAGAGAAATTGTATGTCGTTGAAGCTTGTCATTTAAACGCACATCAAAAGCCAAAATGTAAGACATGTTCATAAATGAAGATTGCAGTGAAGCATAATGATTCATTTCAGTTGGCTAAATCCCAAATTGGTAAAATATTAACTCCAATTTACCGATTATTATTAGATCCGTCCCGATTTTCGATATAAGTTTGCAACCACATTATCCAGTGATTTTCTGCGAAATGTATTGATATTTTCTCGTTTTGTTGACACAATTACTGAGAATCAGAGTTTGCATGATCATCAGTTACAGCTGAGAAACTTTCATTAAAATGAAGCTACCTTGATCTTAAGTAAATCAAGCAATAGTTTGAACTCTTAAGTCACTTTGGGTGCTCCATAACTTCACCTCCGCATTGTTTTCAGATTTCTTCATCGTTTAGTGATGATTTGATGACATTTATGAGGAAGAGGTTTCTAACGGGAAGGTTTTAATTCACAGCAAAACTTTCTGTGAAATATTGACTTTCCGCTTTGGCTGAAGAAAATGTCACTTTAAAAAACTAGTAAAAGATTGGTATAAGAACAAACGAGTAAATAAATAAGTAGGACAAAAATAAAATTTCCAATATATGTAAAGAGAACAATATATCTGAATAGATTCGATTAACTTGGAGCTATATTGATAAATTTGAATATTGCTTATTACTTATACAGTTAACGTAAAACACCATGTTCGTCGCCATGCTGACAACTTTCATCGCTTGACACTTAACCTGAGTGCGTACTACACACACTTTTCATAATTCTACAATCAAGGGGAAATAAAGCTAGGGACTTCAAAGATTCTCAAATTAATGACAGAATAGCTATAAAACTATTTCTTTAAAATGAAATAATATTGAAAAGGGATGAAATAATTTTCAAGGGGACTGCGATATTGTTTTCAGTTAAATAACTTACAATTTATGTCGTATCGAAACAAATTACGCCTAAATTAATAAACATAACACACTAAACAAATCAACCTGCTGACATAGATTATTCCATTGTATTTTATGAAGTGTGCTTTGAGATAAATACTAATAATACTACAACAAACTATCTGAACACATCATTATTATGCTCATTTCAAACTGATCTTACTGCCTACAGGGTCAAAGTATTACTTTTTTACTTACGCCTGTTATCCCAAATGGAGCATAAACAACCGATCAGCATTCTCCAACTCACTCTGTCCTGGGCCTTCCTTTCTAGTTCTATCCGATTCTTGTTCATTTTACTCATATCTCTCTCCATTTCTCGGCGTAATGTGTTCTTTGGTCTTCCTCTCCTCCTTTGGCCTTCAGGATTCCATATGAGGGCTTGCCTTGAGACTCAGCTGAGTGCTTTCCTCAATGTGTGTCCTATCCACTTCCAGCGCTTCTTCCTGATTTCTTCCTCTGTTGAGATCTGGTTTGTTCTCTCCCATAGTAGGTTGTTGCTGACAGTATCTGGCCAACAAATCCGAGGTATTTTGTGTAGACAACTGTTAATAAACACTTGTATTTTCTGGATGATGGCTTTCGTAGTTCTCCAGGTTTCCGCCACACACAATAAAACTACCTTGACATTTGTTTTGAGAATCCCGACCTTGGTGTCGGTTGACAGTTGTTTTGAGTTCCAGATGTTCCTCAGTTGTAGATATGATGTTCTTGCTTTTCCGATCCGAACCTTCACATCTGCATCAGATCCACCGTGTTCATCAATGATACTGCCCAGATATGTAAAAGTTTTCACATCTTCCAAATCTTCTTCGTCAATTGTGATTGGATTGGTGCATGCTGTGTTGTATCGGAGAACCTTGCTTTTCCCTTTGTGTATATTGAGGCCTACTGCTGCTGAGGCTGCTGCTACACTGGTCGTTTTCTCCTGCATTTGTTGTTGCGACTGCGATAGGAGGGCCAGATCACCTGTGAAGTTTAGTTCGTCCAGCTGCATCCTATCTGTCCACTGTATCCCGTGTTTCCTTTCAGATGTTGACATCTTCATGCTCCAGTCGACCACCAGAAGAAAGAGAAAGGGTGAGAGTGAGCAACCTTGCCTGATACCGGTCTTTACTTCGAACGAGTCTGTGAGCTGTCTTCCATGCACGATTTTGCAGTTTGATCCATCATAAGAATTCCGTATGATGCTGACTATCTTCTCAGGCACGCCCTAGTGTCTAAGAAGCCTCCATAGTGTTGTCCTGCCCACGCTATCAAATACTTTGTCGTAGTCAATGAAGTTGATGTATAATGGTGAATTCCATTCAATTGATTGTTCCACAATGATCCGTAGTGTTGTAATTCGGTCGGTACACGATCAACCCTTACGGAATCCAGCCTGTTGATCTCGAAGTTAGGCGTCTGTTAAACAATACCCTATTGAACACTTTTCATGGTATTGAGGGACGAGTGATGTCTCTTTAGTTATCATACTTGCTGAGATCGCCTTTCTTTGGTATCTTGATCAGGTGTCCTTCTTTCCAATCCGTTGGTACATGTTCTTCATATCAAATCTTGCTGAAGTGAATGTTGAGTATCGTTGCAATTACTGCTACGTCTGCTCTCAGCGATTCTGTTGGAGTGTTGTCTGGTCCCGCTGATTTGCCACTCTTGATTTGTCCGGTGGTCATGCTGATCTTTTCAATTGTTGGTGGGCCAACATTGACTGGGAGGTTCGTGGGTGCTGCTTCGATGTTGGATAGGTTCAGTGGAGCTGGTCGATTCAAGAGTTCCTTGAAGTGCTCTACCTACCTGTTTCGCTGTTTGCCAATGTTGGTGATTGCTTTGCCTTCCTTGCTTTTCACTGGTCCTCCCGGTTTGAGATAATTCCCAGCGAGCTGCTTTGTTATATCATATAACTGTCTGATGCTTCCTCCTCTTGCAACCTTTTCCGCCGTTATTGTTAGATCTTCCGCATATTTACGTTTGTAGGCTCTGATGCTCCTCTTCACTTGCTTGTTTACTTCTTTGTATTCAGCTTGTGTCTTGGTTTTCTCTACTATTGTTCGGTTGATATTGGTTGATCCCTCCTTTCTTGAATCTTATCCAATGTATCAACAGTGATCCATTCCTTGTGATGGTGCTTTTTGTGAATTGAAGCACTCTTCCAGAATTGGAAGCACTCTGTGTTATAAAGCAACCAAATATTATCTTTCAAGCGAATCTGTACGTGATCTATCTAGAAAAGATAGAATAAAATTTATTTATTGTGATTGGTAATTTTCTTACATCGTTTATCAACTTGTTTACTTATTGTAATTTAGATTTGATTAATAATTGAACAATCATTGGTTGAATAACTGGGTAGTGATATTTGTCTGAGTAATAATTCGTATTTGTATTTATAATGAAATCTAGAACCGTCATTTAGCCAATTACTTTGTTTTGGTTTCAACTGGGCAATAGGGCGTATCTAAACTACCTAGACAGTTATTCTTCAGTCCAAACTTTAGTTTGGATTCTACAGTTCTAAACAATTATCTAGTCAGTGATCATTGTTATTTGGCTTACGTTTGGTGGATTTCAAGTATCGTTCCTGAGGGTATTCTGTTCCTTGGCTCGTGATGTCAAGCACTCGTCAAAGGAAGTCGAACTCAAAGCTCGTTGGTGTCAATAGAGCTAAACTAAATGATGGATCCCTTTTACCAAAGCAAGTGCCTTTTGATGTTCGTGTATGTCATTGTTCAGACTCAAATAGGGTTAATTATCATGATAGTAACTCTAGTTGTGATTCGATGACAGATGACGTAAAAAAATCTTAGTTTAATTGAAAAGCAAAGGCTTGAAATATCAGGGAACAGAGTAATGCCTATGGCGCCTATTGTAGGTTTAGAAATACCAAAGGTTTAATTGAGTTATTTCGATGGACATCCAAGAAAGTACTGGAAAATTGTAAGGCAGTTTAAGACCTACGTAGCATCAAGAGTCATTAGTGATAATCAACGTTTATTTAATTTAATCCACTATTGTAAGGGTATGGAGAAAGCAGCTATTGAGGGATGTGTCATGATGGATGCCTCTACTGGTTATAAGAGGGCCGGGGGAATTCTAAAACGGTTGTTCGGACAATCATATGTAATCACTCGAGACACTTTAGAAGACTTATTCAGTACTGTAAATTTTAATTATAATGACGCGGAGCAGTTATCAAACCTGGCTATAAGACTGGAACGTTGTGCTATGGTCTTGGAACAGATGAATTATACTGCGGAGGTTTTTATCTCAGCCTGTGCAAGCGCAGTGGTCGGAACTGGTGGATAGATTGACTGAAGACTATAGAGAGCCGACGATTGCCGAGCTCACTAAGTTTATAACATCTCGTGCAAGAGTAGCTGGTAGTAGATTTAGACGGTTGGCGAGTCATCCAAAAAGGGCATAACGTAAAGACGAATTGTCACTTGCGATCGGGGTAGTGGAATGGTTCGATTGTAAAAACTAAATGCAGTATGTGTACCGATGACCACGCTGTTTATAAATGCCCACAACTTTTAGCGCTTACAGTTCAAGACCGATGGTCTCACTCAAAGAGCAAGGGTGTCTGCTTTGCCTGTCTCAGGCAAGCGCATAAAGTTAATAAATGTAGGTTGACAAAGCGCTGTAACATTGACATGTATGAGAAAAACCATCACCCTCTGTTGCACAATAATTCAACAGCCAATAGCTCAAATGATAAATCTGGTACGCAGAATTATTATTCACAAACATCTAATGGGTAAATAAGTGTTGTGAAGACACCATTTCGGGTTTCTTCAAGAATGCAATAACACACAAGTTTCAACAATGTTAGTATTATATTTGCCATGTTTGAAAAGAAGAATGAAAAGATAATGATAATAATAATAGTAATAATAATAATAACAATAATAATAATAATAGAATAATAATAAAAAATCAGGTTCTATGTAATTGATAAGAATATTGAGTTGACTTTAAAGAGGGAAAGAGAGAAAATAAGGAAATAGGAATAAAGGAGCCGTGAACTACGCAAATAGCTTTATAAGCGTGTTTATGGACACAGAACAAGAATAAACGACTATGCATGTATCGTCAAACGAGTAACAAAAATAAAATGGAAAATAATTAAGAAAAAAATAACTTATTATTGCAGTAAGAAATGACGTTAGAATAAATGTTGTGCAGTCATAGTTTGGAGTGATGCTATGAAAGTCTCAATTAAGTGAAAACAATAACCAAATATCAATATGTATGAGTCATATATGCATAGTGCAGATAAAACGGGTCTGAGAAGTTAATTTAAGTGTAACACAAGTTATTGTCTTAATTACAAACTTCGTAATCTTAAGAATAATATTTATTTAGAAGGAAAGAAGAGAGAGAAAAGAAGTGGACACCTAGTGAAAGGGTCCAACCATGATAATAATAATATTATAATGAATATTGACCTCTAAAGTAAATCATCATTTAAAAAAAGAACTTTTTACTGCACTCGGATGAATACATGTAAAGTTATATAATAGGATTCAGAGTAAAACTTGATATTAGTATAAACATTTGTGCAATAATAATTTAGAATGATGTTATGAAAGTCACAATTAATTACAAAGGATGATCAAATATAAATTTCTATGTGTTATATATATATGGTGAAGATAAAATGAATCTGAGAGGTTAATTTATTTAAGTGTAACATAGGATAATTTGTTTGTTTGTTTTTGTTTTTAGTTATAGACTTTGGATGTTTAGGAATAAAATATGTTTAGAATGACAACAAAGGATGATAAGAATATCTAATGTGTAGAGGAACCAATAATAATATTAATAACAGTAATAATGATAGATACGAACATAAACAGACTTCTTATATTAAGATGAATAGAAAGAAAATCAAATAAAATAGACTTGAAAAAGTTTAAGGGGTTGCACTTTGCCTTTCAGTCAATTGTATAGATGACGGACCTTGTTTGTATTAATCATTATTAAACACATTGATATTCAATAGGTGACACAATCCACTTTCGGAAAGAAAACCATCAAGACGACTCCTGAACCGGGTTTTAGTTTCGCGGCAACGGAGGTAGTCTGTTCCACATGGTTGAGTAGCGAATAACGAAAAAATTCTGGCGACCGTCTGTGTAGGTTCTTGGAATCGCCAGAATATTTTCCTTATTGTGCAGATTGTGGGATGATATCATAGAGTATGAATGGGTGGATACGAAAGAGTAGGAAATACCGTCAACATTAAGTGGCAAATTCCACGAAATAGTTCATTCGTAAAACTTGTTTATTTCTTCCTGGATTACCTCTGAAATATAGCTTTCTTTGGTGGTTAGGTTATCAGCAAAAAAAGGCTCACCATGCTGAAAGAGAGAATATACGTCATTGATAAAAAGGAGAAAGAGTAATGGACGAATCACACTTCCTTGTATAACCCCATTGATTAGTTTCACAGGCTTAGAGTAGTAAGATACAAAGCGAACGATTTGGCTACGTTCTTCTGAAAAAGATTTGAGTCAAGATAAAAGAGGATTTCGTGTACCGAATAACGAAAGTTTTAGAAGAAGTTTGTGTGAGACACTGTCGAAAGCCTTAATAAAATCGGAGTACAAAATTATGGCTGACTAACCAACATCTCTTCTCTGGGTAATTTGATCAAAAATTTCCAGGTGCAATGTGAAGCGTTCAGTCATAAGCCCGTTTTGGGATGAGCTAATCAGACTAGCCGATAGTAAAAATGATAATAGCTGTTTGTGGATAATTTTTTCCATGGTTCCCGATAGCACGGATGTCCAATTAATGGGCCTGTAGTTGGCAATAATACCAAATGATCTTGTTTTGAATCTAGCGGTGATAAGAGATATTTTCTATATAGATGGATAGGCCCCATATTCCATAGATAGGTTTAAACGTTTTGAACGAAATAATGGGAATTCCGTACTACCATATTTCACAAACGATGAATGGATCCCGTCAGGCCCACCGTCATAAGACTTTCTCAGGGCAGCTATGGCCTGTTTGATGTTGGAGGGTATGAAACCGATTTTGGGTAAGTGTTTGTATGTCAACTTTGGGAGTGTATTGATAGGGGTTTCGGTTCCAGTGTTGTAGCATTGCGAGAAATGATGGCCGAATTGTTCACAAATAGTATCAGGGTCATCAACAATACTTCCGTCAACTATAAAAAAATTTAGTCGTGCCAATGTAATTCGACTTTACCCGGGATTTAACAGGCCGAAGTATTGATAACTCCCGTCTTTTACTACCTAGGGTTTTGATTCCTGTATTCACAAAATACTTGCATTTAGATAAAGTATTTCTATTGATTAAGTCCGATATACTCTGAAGTTCATACACGTCATGATCTCGTGATAGCGGTGTTCCAATTTTCACAGTTGTCTTTTGAAAGTTTTATAGGTATTCTGGACTCTATTAGCGTTATAAGCCACGTGACCAATAATTGGAGCAGTGCAGTCAAGACAGTATATCAGGTTGTGGTATAAATCAGAATGCGCAATGTCAATATTATTTGTGGTAAAATAAGTTTCTCATGGTAAGCATGGAATCAGGCAAATAGGTTTGTTGTACTACATTGGAAGTACTGAGAACCAGTAAAATACCTATACAGCCGATCGCCTCGCCGTTGTGCACCAGTACACGAAAGTTGAACAATGGAGTTATGTAAAGCCGTCACAGAATCCAGCTGATTGAACCTCGAGAGATATACAAAAAATAACCGATCGTAAATCGTGGTTTAAACCTCCTACTTTACTGCATGGAGATTTTTGCATAACTATGACTGATTGTCCGGAACCTACTCCTGACATCACTGAGTTTAGAAAAACTGCTGTGGTTAACTTGAGTGGTATAAAATATAACAAATCTCCTATTCTTTCTTACTACCCTGAGTGGTTGAAATTAGTCAGAGCTGTAGCCTGATTTAGAAGGTTCATATAATTCCTGATAGTACTTCGTTCATCAAGTCGTGAAGGATCCGTTAATCTAGGATGCTAGAAGGTCCAGGAGCTTGAAAATGCCAAGCTTAAGGTTTTAGTGATGGTCCAGAAAAAGTTGTACGGAGAATTACTTAGTGAATTTAAGAACAACGGTAAAGCTGCTAGTCATTATGATCTGAAATGCTTATCGCAGATAATGCTTGATGGGTTACTCCGTGTTGTAGGTCGTCTAAGCTACTCAGATTTCCCAAATACTTTTAAGCATCCAATAATTTTGCCCAGTCTACACAGTGATGAAAATAATAATTAGGCATTATCATAAAGGAGAAGGGCACACAGGAACTTCCGAAGTACTGGCCACAATTCGCAAAAGCTATTGGATAGTAAAAGGAACCAGCACAGTTAGGAGAGTGATAGGAAGGTTTGCGACTTGCCGGCGGTTAGCGATGGATTCGGGACAACAGCTGATTGAGCCACTTCCATCTTGCACAGTGCACCGAGACTCGTATAGCTTCTTAGTGTTAGGAATAGGAGGTCGACGCAATGAACCTTAAAGTTATCGGCCGGTGGCTCTTCTGTCATTACCTTCAAAACTCATGGAGTCCCTGATATGCGACGGTTTAAACGACTATCTACTGTCCTTAAATTTCTTCTCACCCCAACAGCATGGTTTCAGGAAGGGTTACACTTGTATAACCAACCTTCTGACTGCGGTTGACAGATGGACAAGCATCCTCGATCGCAAAGGAAAAGTTGATATCATTTACCTTGATTTCTCAAAAGCTTTTGATAAGGTTAACCACTTGTGTCTTATCAACAAGCTCAAACGACTAGGTATCAAACCACCCCTAATCGATTGGCTTACTTCATACCTAAAAAATCGACACTTTAAGGTTAGGGTTAATTTCACCTTATCTCAGGCTATGGAATGTCCTAGTGGGGTCCCCCAGGGCTCAGTACTGGGGCCTCTTCTCTTCTTGATCTACATAAATGATCTTCCTCAACAGGTAACGTCAGACTTATTACTTTTTGCCGACGACGTGAAACTTTAGAGAGAGATACGCAACCAAGACGATATACAGGCACTTCAGGAGGATCTGACTCGACTTCAAAGTTGGGCAGACGATAACGGACTTACCTTAAACACTTCAAAGTGTAAAGTAGTCCATCTGCGACATGTCGCAAACTACAGTTACAACTTAGGAAACTCCTCTCTAGTAGTATCCCAAGTCGAAAAAGATTTAGGAGTCCTGATGCCCCATGATTTAAAGTCTTACGCTAACTGTGACAAAAATGCCTTCCGAGCAAACCTTGCACGGGTAACGTTGAAGCGCATTTTTGGACAGTCTGACGGAAGAACTTTCCATACAATATTCAAAAGTTTCATCCGTCCCCATTTAGAGTACGGAAACATAGTACTCCCCCCCTCACTCCAAAAGGACAAGGTCACTTTGGAGCGTATCCAACGGCGAGCCACGAAATCAGTTCGAGGACTCAAATCTAAACCTTACGAAGAACGCCTCCATTCACTAGACCTTTACCCATTAGAATATAGGCGTCTTAGAGGTGATTTATTAATGGCTTATAGTATTCTTAACACTTCTGGACATCCTCTTAAACACCTACTTAAGCTTAGTTCGAATAATAACCTAAGGGGTAACACCCAGAAACTGGAAACACAACATAGCAAGACGGACTGTAGACACAACTTCTACTCCTTAAGAGTTGTCAAAAGCTGGAATTCGCTGCCGACCGAGCTAGTTCAAGCGACTTCTCAGGAGTCCTTCAAGAGGCAACTTGACCTATTCTTAAGGACCAAGGACAGCATCACACTATGATTTACCAATTTCTTTTCCTCTTTTATTGTTAACATACCTAGGTTCCTGCCTGGAGGATTTGGTGATCCCCTGCTACTAGACACGGAAGCCTGTTAAGCGAAAGCTTCTTCTATTCCGTCCGCAACCATTTGAACCATTTGAACTGAAAGGATATTGAATGATTGGCTCTTAACCCCAGTTATCCAAAATGCTAACGAAAAACTAGCTTTATCGCCAAATAGTTTGCTGTTATTGAGGAAATGTGACGGAGTAGTCGAAGAAGGTAACATCAGAGATAAGTATGACAAACGTTGGAAACGGGTTAATTATCTAGCTAGTGCGTTTTGGGAAAGGTGGTAAGAGAATATTTACCGCACCTACAAACACGTCAAAAATGGTTAGTTGGACATCGCAACTTTCAGAAGGGAGATGTAATGATCGTAGTTTCGGACATTTCGACCCGTGGAAAGTGGCCCTTTGGATTAGTCGAAGGTTGTGAAACAGATAACGATGGAAAGATTAGGACGGTAACTATTCGTACGAATAAAGGACTAGTTAGAAGGGACATGCGTAAGGTATGTCTCCTTGAAGGTTCGAATTAGTTCCTTGTTATATCAATATAGGCAGGTTGAGTAGGCGTACTATTGTGAGTCCTAATCTTTCCTCTAGTGTAGACTATGCTATAGAATGAACCTTGACCAAAGGCATCGAAGTGGCTTTGTATTGTATGGAGGGATTTTGCGGGCCGGTGCAAGATCTATTTTGAAGGTTTTGTGTGTGAAAATCCCTCCATATATACACTTGTAGTTTGTTCCTATTGATTCCTTCACTTGTACATTTTGTCACTTTTTTTATTCCATTTGAGTGCGTAGTATTTGTATTTGATTATAGTTTTCCATGTTCCTTCCTGAACTGCATTTATGTTGTTTTACTCGATAATTAGTCTTGGCAGCGGCCATATTGGTTTGTTCCTCCTTTTGATCGTGTTGCTTACATTGACTGGAATTGTGCATTTTCGGTTGTGAATTGAAGCACTCTTCCAGAATTGGAAACAATCTGTTATAAAGCAACCAAATATCATTTTTTTCAACGAATCCGTGCGTGATCTATACAGGCAAAATAGAATAGCATTAATTTGTTGTGACCGATTCGATTAATTGAACAAATATTGGCTGAATAACAGGGTGGTCATATTTGTTTTGAATCGTCGTTTTACCCAGTTACTTTGTTTCGGATTCATCCGAGCGATGGAGCATACATAACTCAACTAGACAGCTATTTTTCAGTCCAAACCGTAGTTTGGACTTAACATGTATACTCACACATATACCAACCAACATGTACAGCTAAGTAAAATATATTATCAAATTAAACTCAATGATTTTATTAGGGGATAAATGATTAAGTAATGTAATAAACTTTTAGAGGTGCAGTTCACTCCAGAAATTTCTAATGAATAACGATCATATCGCTACGTGCATAAACAATCTCCGATATATTGCTAAGATTGCTTTGAAGCACTTTCGCCTTCCCAATATCTCTTACACGACGTATAAGATCATTTAAAATCTCAATTCCTGTTTTTTTATGGTTATTTATACACAACACTTACGTTGGTAGCCTTGTCCTTACATTTCTAGTGTTACTGTACAGCATAACTTTCTTAATTTCTTTCTACGCTAAATCCATGACTCAAAACATCGATATTTCCTTGAACAAAAGGTTGAACGGCGTCCCTCTCAGCACTCAACGACCTTCTTCTCGAGCTATCTGTGGTCACAAAGATGTCAGTACATGGGTGGTAATGTGAGGCATTAAAAAGTGCCATTTCGTATTATCCAGTGATACACACTACTCTCATTTTAAACTTACTACCCAAATATTAACACCCAGAATGGCGTCGAACGTTGAAGAAGACAGACTTGTCCCTTGTTACTTAGTCCGGGACCCCGAGTAGGATGCAAGATCCCGAAAGTGAATTGGTACTTCGCATACTGACACTTTGTTGTACTAGACCTATTAAGGTGTCTCAAAGTAACAGTACGGGAAGTATTGGGCTCCTGAAACGTAGGTTGTCCAGGTTCCACACTAGTTGCCTTCATGAATCCATCTGTAAATATGTAGCATGCTGATTCGCTGTCTAGGCCAGAGGTAGCTCAACTACAATGTGCGCATGAAGAACACGGAATGTGACCTAAGCAACCAATGAAGGCGAACATAGGGGAAGCAATGGTGAAATGACGACTTCTGAGGTTGGCTACTTGGGGTTGAGCAAAAGGCAGGTAATTTGGCGTGTATTTGGGGAAAACGTAGACAGTTTCGCCACATTTCAAACATGCAGCAACAAAAGGGAGTTTCGCAACATTTCTCCATGGCAGACGAGAAAGAGGATCTTTAGCGCATCTCCTCTTTTAAATCCGTGTTCCTATTTATCTCCTCTATTGATTGCTTAGAAAGGATGCTGGAAAGGGGAGGGCATTTTCATGTTCGATCTCTGAGCGACGCTGAATCAACCTTCAGAAAACTCACCTACTTACTAGGGTCAAAAAGAGGATTATGGACTAATGTGAGGAATCAGGAATGGGACGAAAAGTAAGGAGTTAGTATTCGAACCTACAGTTTGGGTTTTTATGAAATACAAATGCAATATGGGTGAGTCGACCTAGTGACCTATAATGATGAAAGTGTTAACCACATTCTGGAAAGAAGCACATTCATCTTCAGCTTGTTTTAAGAGATATTCGACTCCCAGACCGCCACATATTGTTACATACTCTATCCCCATATCAATTTCCAACACATTTTAACGGTGAAACTTCGTTGTATCTCCCCACATCTAGGTTATCGGACACTGCAAAATGATAAACACGCAGGGCCAGTGAAATTTGATTAGATCTTGTCAAAATCATCCGGCAGTTGTTCTCTGAAATATTCAACATCTTCATCTATATTCTTATGATCTAATAGGTCGAGGACATGTTTTTGAACAACTGATTTCAAGTCACTTATGTTCATAATCATACCGGTTCTTTGATCGATAGGTCCTGAAACTGTGACTTCTAATTTGTAATTATGACCATGTCCCATTGGATTATTACATTTTTGAAACAGTTTAACATTTTCTTCATTACTAAGATGTTGTGAATGAAGACGATGACAGGCTGAGAATGATTCTACTCTCGTGAGGTAACATAGAGCACACATCTGTGAAGTATTACATGTATATAGTCCTGTTAAAAGAAACAAAAGTTAACAATAATAGTTTGGCATAAAATCAACTATCAATATTCGAAAATTTCCTCAATGACTATTATCTTCATACGATAAAATGACTGCAAAACAAAGGAGTCCCCATCATTAGTAATACCGACAAAGCTAAATGAGTGGCCGTTTTTAATTCAGTCAAGACCTAGTTGAGTAAAGCAACTAGTAACAAGGAGAAATTCTACCGTTCCGTGGTATACAGAAAGCAAGTAATCCTTGTTCCCATTGTGTAAAGTGTTGGCGTACAAACCCAGTGACTAAATTTATTTTTACTTTATTTAAATACATAAATATTGGTACAAGGAGGCGCTGAATATATATATGCCACGCTTCATCATTCAATTTGTGTGAGGGTTGGGATATTGCTCGAGCGCCCAAACCGGACCAAGTGGTTTCCTTAGGGGCCACTCCCCGAGCCTTTGACCTAGAGGTCCAATCCACAAGGCAGCGGGGCAAGTTTTTAGACGCAGTCCCATGGTAGCCAGTCACCAACAATCGGTTCATACACCATGTGTTCCCTCAGGATCCTGGAGCCCATGAGCAGTATTGGTTTGGGATCAGGCCTTTCCTACTCCTCTAAGGTGCAATCTTCGTATCCGCCAGCCCGGTTAAAGCGCCGGACATTCGCTTTTCATCCTCTCAACTGCATAAAAATACCCCTGGCGCGAGAATGCAGTGAGTAGGACCTCCGTGACAATGGTTGTATACCCGTAGCAACGTAAGAGCACATGAGAGAGTGGACTCTTCCCACCCTTGGTCGCACCAGGGCATTTAGCGGCTAGTGCATAAAGACAATTAATATCACTAATCAGGGGCATCAAAATTACTATGCTGAGTAAAATTGCGTCAACAGAGACTTGATATTAGAGTTTCTATATCTCCAGTTTACTTCATAAACAATGTGTATTTCTGTGACTTGTGTTGTCCTTCAAAAGATTGTCCATTAATTCACATTCGTCTTTACAATAATCTTGACTTTAAAATATTTCCAGATTAATGAAGCTAGGAATCAAGTTAAACACTGGGCAGGTTTCTGTCTTCTTTAAGACTTGACTCTATCTAAAGTGTTAATAGAACTTGCTTTACATTGTTTGGTCACTTAGTTTGCGTCAATGCAAACAACACTGCATACTCATCTATATCCACCAGTCACAACAAACTGCTATGGATGCCACCTACCAATTTCCTTCAAATACTTTGAATCTGATATACCCCATTTTGTTTGTCTTGTACGCCGAATCGATATCAACGGCCTCCGGAATTTTTAATGAATATCGATCATATCGCTACGTGCATAAACAATCTCCGATATATTGCTAAGATTGCTTTGAAGCACTTTCGCCTTCCCAATATCTCTTACACGACGTATAAGATCATTTAAAATCTCAATTCCTGTTTTTTTATGGTTATTTATACACAACACTTACGTTGGTAGCCTTGTCCTTACATTTCTAGTGTTACTGTACAGCATAACTTTCTTAATTTCTTTCTACGCTAAATCCATGACTCAAAACATCGATATTTCCTTGAACAAAAGGTTGAACGGCGTCCCTCTCAGCACTCAACGACCTTCTTCTCGAGCTATCTGTGGTCACAAAGATGTCAGTACATGGGTGGTAATGTGAGGCATTAAAAAGTGCCATTTCGTATTATCCAGTGATACACACTACTCTCATTTTAAACTTACTACCCAAATATTAACACCCAGAATGGCGTCGAACGTTGAAGAAGACAGACTTGTCCCTTGTTACTTAGTCCGGGACCCCGAGTAGGATGCAAGATCCCGAAAGTGAATTGGTACTTCGCATACTGACACTTTGTTGTACTAGACCTATTAAGGTGTCTCAAAGTAACAGTACGGGAAGTATTGGGCTCCTGAAACGTAGGTTGTCCAGGTTCCACACTAGTTGCCTTCATGAATCCATCTGTAAATATGTAGCATGCTGATTCGCTGTCTAGGCCAGAGGTAGCTCAACTACAATGTGCGCATGAAGAACACGGAATGTGACCTAAGCAACCAATGAAGGCGAACATAGGGAAGCAATGGTGAAATGACGACTTCTGAGGTTGGCTACTTGGGGTTGAGCAAAAGGCAGGTAATTTGGCGTGTATTTGGGGAAAACGTAGACAGTTTCGCCACATTTCAAACATGCAGCAACAAAAAGGGGAGTTTCGCAACATTTCTCCATGGCAGACGAGAAAGAGGATCTTTAGCGCATCTCCTCTTTTAAATCCGTGTTCCTATTTATCCCCTCTATTGATTGCTTAGAAAGGATGCTGGAAAGGGGAGGGCATTTTCATGTTCGATCTCTGAGCGACGCTGAATCAACCTTCAGAAAACTCACCTACTTACTAGGGTCAAAAAGAGGATTATGGACTAATGTGAGGAATCAGGAATGGGACGAAAAGTAAGGAGTTAGTATTCGAACCTACAGTTTGGGTTTTTATGAAATACAAATGCAATATGGGTGAGTCGACCTAGTGACCTATAATGATGAAAGTGTTAACCACATTCTGGAAAGAAGCACATTCATCTTCAGCTTGTTTTAAGAGATATTCGACTCCCAGACCGCCACATATTGTTACATACTCTATCCCCATATCAATTTCCAACACATTTTAACGGTGAAACTTCGTTGTATCTCCCCACATCTAGGTTATCGGACACTGCAAAATGATAAACACGCAGGGCCAGTGAAATTTGATTAGATCTTGTCAAAATCATCCGGCAGTTGTTCTCTGAAATATTCAACATCTTCATCTATATTCTTATGATCTAATAGGTCGAGGACATGTTTTTGAACAACTGATTTCAAGTCACTTATGTTCATAATCATACCGGTTCTTTGATCGATAGGTCCTGAAACTGTGACTTCTAATTTGTAATTATGACCATGTCCCATTGGATTATTACATTTTTGAAACAGTTTAACATTTTCTTCATTACTAAGATGTTGTGAATGAAGACGATGACAGGCTGAGAATGATTCTACTCTCGTGAGGTAACATAGAGCACACATCTGTGAAGTATTACATGTATATAGTCCTGTTAAAAGAAACAAAAGTTAACAATAATAGTTTGGCATAAAATCAACTATCAATATTCGAAAATTTCCTCAATGACTATTATCTTCATACGATAAAATGACTGCAAAACAAAGGAGTCCCCATCATTAGTAATACCGACAAAGCTAAATGAGTGGCCGTTTTTAATTCAGTCAAGACCTAGTTGAGTAAAGCAACTAGTAACAAGGAGAAATTCTACCGTTCCGTGGTATACAGAAAGCAAGTAATCCTTGTTCCCATTGTGTAAAGTGTTGGCGTACAAACCCAGTGACTAAATTTATTTTTACTTTATTTAAATACATAAATATTGGTACAAGGAGGCGCTGAATATATATATGCCACGCTTCATCATTCAATTTGTGTGAGGGTTGGGATATTGCTCGAGCGCCCAAACCGGACCAAGTGGTTTCCTTAGGGGCCACTCCCCGAGCCTTTGACCTAGAGGTCCAATCCACAAGGCAGCGGGGCAAGTTTTTAGACGCAGTCCCATGGTAGCCAGTCACCAACAATCGGTTCATACACCATGTGTTCCCTCAGGATCCTGGAGCCCATGAGCAGTATTGGTTTGGGATCAGGCCTTTCCTACTCCTCTAAGGTGCAATCTTCGTATCCGCCAGCCCGGTTAAAGCGCCGGACATTCGCTTTTCATCCTCTCAACTGCATAAAAATACCCCTGGCGCGAGAATGCAGTGAGTAGGACCTCCCTGACAATGGTTGTATACCCGTAGCAACGTAAGAGCACATGAGAGAGTGGACTCTTCCCACCCTTGGTCGCACCAGGGCATTTAGCGGCTAGTGCATAAAGACAATTAATATCACTAATCAGGGGCATCAAAATTACTATGCTGAGTAAAATTGCGTCAACAGAGACTTGATATTAGAGTTTCTATATCTCCAGTTTACTTCATAAACAATGTGTATTTCTGTGACTTGTGTTGTCCTTCAAAAGATTGTCCATTAATTCACATTCGTCTTTACAATAATCTTGACTTTAAAATATTTCCAGATTAATGAAGCTAGGAATCAAGTTAAACACTGGGCAGGTTTCTGTCTTCTTTAAGACTTGACTCTATCTAAAGTGTTAATAGAACTTGCTTTACATTGTTTGGTCACTTAGTTTGCGTCAATGCAAACAACACTGCATACTCATCTATATCCACCAGTCACAACAAACTGCTATGGATGCCACCTACCAATTTCCTTCAAATACTTTGAATCTGATATACCCCATTTTGTTTGTCTTGTACGCCGAATCGATATCAACGGCCTCCGGAATTTTTTAATGAATATCGATCATATCGCTACGTGCATAAACAATCTCCGATATATTGCTAAGATTGCTTTGAAGCACTTTCGCCTTCCCAATATCTCTTACACGACGTATAAGATCATTTAAAATCTCAATTCCTGTTTTTTTATGGTTATTTATACACAACACTTACGTTGGTAGCCTTGTCCTTACATTTCTAGTGTTACTGTACAGCATAACTTTCTTAATTTCTTTCTACGCTAAATCCATGACTCAAAACATCGATATTTCCTTGAACAAAAGGTTGAACGGCGTCCCTCTCAGCACTCAACGACCTTCTTCTCGAGCTATCTGTGGTCACAAAGATGTCAGTACATGGGTGGTAATGTGAGGCATTAAAAAGTGCCATTTCGTATTATCCAGTGATACACACTACTCTCATTTTAAACTTACTACCCAAATATTAACACCCAGAATGGCGTCGAACGTTGAAGAAGACAGACTTGTCCCTTGTTACTTAGTCCGGGACCCCGAGTAGGATGCAAGATCCCGAAAGTGAATTGGTACTTCGCATACTGACACTTTGTTGTACTAGACCTATTAAGGTGTCTCAAAGTAACAGTACGGGAAGTATTGGGCTCCTGAAACGTAGGTTGTCCAGGTTCCACACTAGTTGCCTTCATGAATCCATCTGTAAATATGTAGCATGCTGATTCGCTGTCTAGGCCAGAGGTAGCTCAACTACAATGTGCGCATGAAGAACACGGAATGTGACCTAAGCAACCAATGAAGGCGAACATAGGGGAAGCAATGGTGAAATGACGACTTCTGAGGTTGGCTACTTGGGGTTGAGCAAAAGGCAGGTAATTTGGCGTGTATTTGGGGAAAACGTAGACAGTTTCGCCACATTTCAAACATGCAGCAACAAAAGGGGAGTTTCGCAACATTTCTCCATGGCAGACGAGAAAGAGGATCTTTAGCGCATCTCCTCTTTTAAATCCGTGTTCCTATTTATCTCCTCTATTGATTGCTTAGAAAGGATGCTGGAAAGGGAGGGCATTTTCATGTTCGATCTCTGAGCGACGCTGAATCAACCTTCAGAAAACTCACCTACTTACTAGGGTCAAAAAGAGGATTATGGACTAATGTGAGGAATCAGGAATGGGACGAAAAGTAAGGAGTTAGTATTCGAACCTACAGTTTGGGTTTTTATGAAATACAAATGCAATATGGGTGAGTCGACCTAGTGACCTATAATGATGAAAGTGTTAACCACATTCTGGAAAGAAGCACATTCATCTTCAGCTTGTTTTAAGAGATATTCGACTCCCAGACCGCCACATATTGTTACATACTCTATCCCCATATCAATTTCCAACACATTTTAACGGTGAAACTTCGTTGTATCTCCCCACATCTAGGTTATCGGACACTGCAAAATGATAAACACGCAGGGCCAGTGAAATTTGATTAGATCTTGTCAAAATCATCCGGCAGTTGTTCTCTGAAATATTCAACATCTTCATCTATATTCTTATGATCTAATAGGTCGAGGACATGTTTTTGAACAACTGATTTCAAGTCACCTATGTTCATAATCATACCGGTTCTTTGATCGATAGGTCCTGAAACTGTGACTTCTAATTTGTAATTATGACCATGTCCCATTGGATTATTACATTTTTGAAACAGTTTAACATTTTCTTCATTACTAAGATGTTGTGAATGAAGACGATGACAGGCTGAGAATGATTCTACTCTCGTGAGGTAACATAGAGCACACATCTGTGAAGTATTACATGTATATAGTCCTGTTAAAAGAAACAAAAGTTAACAATAATAGTTTGGCATAAAATCAACTATCAATATTCGAAAATTTCCTCAATGACTATTATCTTCATACGATAAAATGACTGCAAAACAAAGGAGTCCCCATCATTAGTAATACCGACAAAGCTAAATGAGTGGCCGTTTTTAATTCAGTCAAGACCTAGTTGAGTAAAGCAACTAGTAACAAGGAGAAATTCTACCGTTCCGTGGTATACAGAAAGCAAGTAATCCTTGTTCCCATTGTGTAAAGTGTTGGCGTACAAACCCAGTGACTAAATTTATTTTTACTTTATTTAAATACATAAATATTGGTACAAGGAGGCGCTGAATATATATATGCCACGCTTCATCATTCAATTTGTGTGAGGGTTGGGATATTGCTCGAGCGCCCAAACCGGACCAAGTGGTTTCCTTAGGGGCCACTCCCCGAGCCTTTGACCTAGAGGTCCAATCCACAAGGCAGCGGGGCAAGTTTTTAGACGCAGTCCCATGGTAGCCAGTCACCAACAATCGGTTCATACACCATGTGTTCCCTCAGGATCCTGGAGCCCATGAGCAGTATTGGTTTGGGATCAGGCCTTTCCTACTCCTCTAAGGTGCAATCTTCGTATCCGCCAGCCCGGTTAAAGCGCCGGACATTCGCTTTTCATCCTCTCAACTGCATAAAAATACCCCTGGCGCGAGAATGCAGTGAGTAGGACCTCCCTGACAATGGTTGTATACCCGTAGCAACGTAAGAGCACATGAGAGAGTGGACTCTTCCCACCCTTGGTCGCACCAGGGCATTTAGCGGCTAGTGCATAAAGACAATTAATATCACTAATCAGGGGCATCAAAATTACTATGCTGAGTAAAATTGCGTCAACAGAGACTTGATATTAGAGTTTCTATATCTCCAGTTTACTTCATAAACAATGTGTATTTCTGTGACTTGTGTTGTCCTTCAAAAGATTGTCCATTAATTCACATTCGTCTTTACAATAATCTTGACTTTAAAATATTTCCAGATTAATGAAGCTAGGAATCAAGTTAAACACTGGGCAGGTTTCTGTCTTCTTTAAGACTTGACTCTATCTAAAGTGTTAATAGAACTTGCTTTACATTGTTTGGTCACTTAGTTTGCGTCAATGCAAACAACACTGCATACTCATCTATATCCACCAGTCACAACAAACTGCTATGGATGCCACCTACCAATTTCCTTCAAATACTTTGAATCTGATATACCCCATTTTGTTTGTCTTGTACGCCGAATCGATATCAACGGCCTCCGGAATTTTTTAATGAATATCGATCATATCGCTACGTGCATAAACAATCTCCGATATATTGCTAAGATTGCTTTGAAGCACTTTCGCCTTCCCAATATCTCTTACACGACGTATAAGATCATTTAAAATCTCAATTCCTGTTTTTTTATGGTTATTTATACACAACACTTACGTTGGTAGCCTTGTCCTTACATTTCTAGTGTTACTGTACAGCATAACTTTCTTAATTTCTTTCTACGCTAAATCCATGACTCAAAACATCGATATTTCCTTGAACAAAAGGTTGAACGGCGTCCCTCTCAGCACTCAACGACCTTCTTCTCGAGCTATCTGTGGTCACAAAGATGTCAGTACATGGGTGGTAATGTGAGGCATTAAAAAGTGCCATTTCGTATTATCCAGTGATACACACTACTCTCATTTTAAACTTACTACCCAAATATTAACACCCAGAATGGCGTCGAACGTTGAAGAAGACAGACTTGTCCCTTGTTACTTAGTCCGGGACCCCGAGTAGGATGCAAGATCCCGAAAGTGAATTGGTACTTCGCATACTGACACTTTGTTGTACTAGACCTATTAAGGTGTCTCAAAGTAACAGTACGGGAAGTATTGGGCTCCTGAAACGTAGGTTGTCCAGGTTCCACACTAGTTGCCTTCATGAATCCATCTGTAAATATGTAGCATGCTGATTCGCTGTCTAGGCCAGAGGTAGCTCAACTACAATGTGCGCATGAAGAACACGGAATGTGACCTAAGCAACCAATGAAGGCGAACATAGGGAAGCAATGGTGAAATGACGACTTCTGAGGTTGGCTACTTGGGGTTGAGCAAAAGGCAGGTAATTTGGCGTGTATTTGGGGAAAACGTAGACAGTTTCGCCACATTTCAAACATGCAGCAACAAAAGGGAGTTTCGCAACATTTCTCCATGGCAGACGAGAAAGAGGATCTTTAGCGCATCTCCTCTTTTAAATCCGTGTTCCTATTTATCTCCTCTATTGATTGCTTAGAAAGGATGCTGGAAAGGGAGGGCATTTTCATGTTCGATCTCTGAGCGACGCTGAATCAACCTTCAGAAAACTCACCTACTTACTAGGGTCAAAAAGAGGATTATGGACTAATGTGAGGAATCAGGAATGGGACGAAAAGTAAGGAGTTAGTATTCGAACCTACAGTTTGGGTTTTTATGAAATACAAATGCAATATGGGTGAGTCGACCTAGTGACCTATAATGATGAAAGTGTTAACCACATTCTGGAAAGAAGCACATTCATCTTCAGCTTGTTTTAAGAGATATTCGACTCCCAGACCGCCACATATTGTTACATACTCTATCCCCATATCAATTTCCAACACATTTTAACGGTGAAACTTCGTTGTATCTCCCCACATCTAGGTTATCGGACACTGCAAAATGATAAACACGCAGGGCCAGTGAAATTTGATTAGATCTTGTCAAAATCATCCGGCAGTTGTTCTCTGAAATATTCAACATCTTCATCTATATTCTTATGATCTAATAGGTCGAGGACATGTTTTTGAACAACTGATTTCAAGTCACCTATGTTCATAATCATACCGGTTCTTTGATCGATAGGTCCTGAAACTGTGACTTCTAATTTGTAATTATGACCATGTCCCATTGGATTATTACATTTTTGAAACAGTTTAACATTTTCTTCATTACTAAGATGTTGTGAATGAAGACGATGACAGGCTGAGAATGATTCTACTCTCGTGAGGTAACATAGAGCACACATCTGTGAAGTATTACATGTATATAGTCCTGTTAAAAGAAACAAAAGTTAACAATAATAGTTTGGCATAAAATCAACTATCAATATTCGAAAATTTCCTCAATGACTATTATCTTCATACGATAAAATGACTGCAAAACAAAGGAGTCCCCATCATTAGTAATACCGACAAAGCTAAATGAGTGGCTGTTTTTAATTCAGTCAAGACCTAGTTGAGTAAAGCAACTAGTAACAAGGAGAAATTCTACCGTTCCGTGGTATACAGAAAGCAAGTAATCCTTGTTCCCATTGTGTAAAGTGTTGGCGTACAAACCCAGTGACTAAATTTATTTTTACTTTATTTAAATACATAAATATTGGTACAAGGAGGCGCTGAATATATATATGCCACGCTTCATCATTCAATTTGTGTGAGGGTTGGGATATTGCTCGAGCGCCCAAACCGGACCAAGTGGTTTCCTTAGGGGCCACTCCCCGAGCCTTTGACCTAGAGGTCCAATCCACAAGGCAGCGGGGCAAGTTTTTAGACGCAGTCCCATGGTAGCCAGTCACCAACAATCGGTTCATACACCATGTGTTCCCTCAGGATCCTGGAGCCCATGAGCAGTATTGGTTTGGGATCAGGCCTTTCCTACTCCTCTAAGGTGCAATCTTCGTATCCGCCAGCCCGGTTAAAGCGCCGGACATTCGCTTTTCATCCTCTCAACTGCATAAAAATACCCCTGGCGCGAGAATGCAGTGAGTAGGACCTCCTGACAATGGTTGTATACCCGTAGCAACGTAAGAGCACATGAGAGAGTGGACTCTTCCCACCCTTGGTCGCACCAGGGCATTTAGCGGCTAGTGCATAAAGACAATTAATATCACTAATCAGGGGCATCAAAATTACTATGCTGAGTAAAATTGCGTCAACAGAGACTTGATATTAGAGTTTCTATATCTCCAGTTTACTTCATAAACAATGTGTATTTCTGTGACTTGTGTTGTCCTTCAAAAGATTGTCCATTAATTCACATTCGTCTTTACAATAATCTTGACTTTAAAATATTTCCAGATTAATGAAGCTAGGAATCAAGTTAAACACTGGGCAGGTTTCTGTCTTCTTTAAGACTTGACTCTATCTAAAGTGTTAATAGAACTTGCTTTACATTGTTTGGTCACTTAGTTTGCGTCAATGCAAACAACACTGCATACTCATCTATATCCACCAGTCACAACAAACTGCTATGGATGCCACCTACCAATTTCCTTCAAATACTTTGAATCTGATATACCCCATTTTGTTTGTCTTGTACGCCGAATCGATATCAACGGCCTCCGGAATTTTTAATGAATATCGATCATATCGCTACGTGCATAAACAATCTCCGATATATTGCTAAGATTGCTTTGAAGCACTTTCGCCTTCCCAATATCTCTTACACGACGTATAAGATCATTTAAAATCTCAATTCCTGTTTTTTTATGGTTATTTATACACAACACTTACGTTGGTAGCCTTGTCCTTACATTTCTAGTGTTACTGTACAGCATAACTTTCTTAATTTCTTTCTACGCTAAATCCATGACTCAAAACATCGATATTTCCTTGAACAAAAGGTTGAACGGCGTCCCTCTCAGCACTCAACGACCTTCTTCTCGAGCTATCTGTGGTCACAAAGATGTCAGTACATGGGTGGTAATGTGAGGCATTAAAAAGTGCCATTTCGTATTATCCAGTGATACACACTACTCTCATTTTAAACTTACTACCCAAATATTAACACCCAGAATGGCGTCGAACGTTGAAGAAGACAGACTTGTCCCTTGTTACTTAGTCCGGGACCCCGAGTAGGATGCAAGATCCCGAAAGTGAATTGGTACTTCGCATACTGACACTTTGTTGTACTAGACCTATTAAGGTGTCTCAAAGTAACAGTACGGGAAGTATTGGGCTCCTGAAACGTAGGTTGTCCAGGTTCCACACTAGTTGCCTTCATGAATCCATCTGTAAATATGTAGCATGCTGATTCGCTGTCTAGGCCAGAGGTAGCTCAACTACAATGTGCGCATGAAGAACACGGAATGTGACCTAAGCAACCAATGAAGGCGAACATAGGGAAGCAATGGTGAAATGACGACTTCTGAGGTTGGCTACTTGGGGTTGAGCAAAAGGCAGGTAATTTGGCGTGTATTTGGGGAAAACGTAGACAGTTTCGCCACATTTCAAACATGCAGCAACAAAAGGGAGTTTCGCAACATTTCTCCATGGCAGACGAGAAAGAGGATCTTTAGCGCATCTCCTCTTTTAAATCCGTGTTCCTATTTATCTCCTCTATTGATTGCTTAGAAAGGATGCTGGAAAGGGGAGGGCATTTTCATGTTCGATCTCTGAGCGACGCTGAATCAACCTTCAGAAAACTCACCTACTTACTAGGGTCAAAAAGAGGATTATGGACTAATGTGAGGAATCAGGAATGGGACGAAAAGTAAGGAGTTAGTATTCGAACCTACAGTTTGGGTTTTTATGAAATACAAATGCAATATGGGTGAGTCGACCTAGTGACCTATAATGATGAAAGTGTTAACCACATTCTGGAAAGAAGCACATTCATCTTCAGCTTGTTTTAAGAGATATTCGACTCCCAGACCGCCACATATTGTTACATACTCTATCCCCATATCAATTTCCAACACATTTTAACGGTGAAACTTCGTTGTATCTCCCCACATCTAGGTTATCGGACACTGCAAAATGATAAACACGCAGGGCCAGTGAAATTTGATTAGATCTTGTCAAAATCATCCGGCAGTTGTTCTCTGAAATATTCAACATCTTCATCTATATTCTTATGATCTAATAGGTCGAGGACATGTTTTTGAACAACTGATTTCAAGTCACCTATGTTCATAATCATACCGGTTCTTTGATCGATAGGTCCTGAAACTGTGACTTCTAATTTGTAATTATGACCATGTCCCATTGGATTATTACATTTTTGAAACAGTTTAACATTTTCTTCATTACTAAGATGTTGTGAATGAAGACGATGACAGGCTGAGAATGATTCTACTCTCGTGAGGTAACATAGAGCACACATCTGTGAAGTATTACATGTATATAGTCCTGTTAAAAGAAACAAAAGTTAACAATAATAGTTTGGCATAAAATCAACTATCAATATTCGAAAATTTCCTCAATGACTATTATCTTCATACGATAAAATGACTGCAAAACAAAGGAGTCCCCATCATTAGTAATACCGACAAAGCTAAATGAGTGGCCGTTTTTAATTCAGTCAAGACCTAGTTGAGTAAAGCAACTAGTAACAAGGAGAAATTCTACCGTTCCGTGGTATACAGAAAGCAAGTAATCCTTGTTCCCATTGTGTAAAGTGTTGGCGTACAAACCCAGTGACTAAATTTATTTTTACTTTATTTAAATACATAAATATTGGTACAAGGAGGCGCTGAATATATATATGCCACGCTTCATCATTCAATTTGTGTGAGGGTTGGGATATTGCTCGAGCGCCCAAACCGGACCAAGTGGTTTCCTTAGGGGCCACTCCCCGAGCCTTTGACCTAGAGGTCCAATCCACAAGGCAGCGGGGCAAGTTTTTAGACGCAGTCCCATGGTAGCCAGTCACCAACAATCGGTTCATACACCATGTGTTCCCTCAGGATCCTGGAGCCCATGAGCAGTATTGGTTTGGGATCAGGCCTTTCCTACTCCTCTAAGGTGCAATCTTCGTATCCGCCAGCCCGGTTAAAGCGCCGGACATTCGCTTTTCATCCTCTCAACTGCATAAAAATACCCCTGGCGCGAGAATGCAGTGAGTAGGACCTCCGTGACAATGGTTGTATACCCGTAGCAACGTAAGAGCACATGAGAGAGTGGACTCTTCCCACCCTTGGTCGCACCAGGGCATTTAGCGGCTAGTGCATAAAGACAATTAATATCACTAATCAGGGGCATCAAAATTACTATGCTGAGTAAAATTGCGTCAACAGAGACTTGATATTAGAGTTTCTATATCTCCAGTTTACTTCATAAACAATGTGTATTTCTGTGACTTGTGTTGTCCTTCAAAAGATTGTCCATTAATTCACATTCGTCTTTACAATAATCTTGACTTTAAAATATTTCCAGATTAATGAAGCTAGGAATCAAGTTAAACACTGGGCAGGTTTCTGTCTTCTTTAAGACTTGACTCTATCTAAAGTGTTAATAGAACTTGCTTTACATTGTTTGGTCACTTAGTTTGCGTCAATGCAAACAACACTGCATACTCATCTATATCCACCAGTCACAACAAACTGCTATGGATGCCACCTACCAATTTCCTTCAAATACTTTGAATCTGATATACCCCATTTTGTTTGTCTTGTACGCCGAATCGATATCAACGGCCTCCGGAATTTTTTAATGAATATCGATCATATCGCTACGTGCATAAACAATCTCCGATATATTGCTAAGATTGCTTTGAAGCACTTTCGCCTTCCCAATATCTCTTACACGACGTATAAGATCATTTAAAATCTCAATTCCTGTTTTTTATGGTTATTTATACACAACACTTACGTTGGTAGCCTTGTCCTTACATTTCTAGTGTTACTGTACAGCATAACTTTCTTAATTTCTTTCTACGCTAAATCCATGACTCAAAACATCGATATTTCCTTGAACAAAAGGTTGAACGGCGTCCCTCTCAGCACTCAACGACCTTCTTCTCGAGCTATCTGTGGTCACAAAGATGTCAGTACATGGGTGGTAATGTGAGGCATTAAAAAGTGCCATTTCGTATTATCCAGTGATACACACTACTCTCATTTTAAACTTACTACCCAAATATTAACACCCAGAATGGCGTCGAACGTTGAAGAAGACAGACTTGTCCCTTGTTACTTAGTCCGGGACCCCGAGTAGGATGCAAGATCCCGAAAGTGAATTGGTACTTCGCATACTGACACTTTGTTGTACTAGACCTATTAAGGTGTCTCAAAGTAACAGTACGGGAAGTATTGGGCTCCTGAAACGTAGGTTGTCCAGGTTCCACACTAGTTGCCTTCATGAATCCATCTGTAAATATGTAGCATGCTGATTCGCTGTCTAGGCCAGAGGTAGCTCAACTACAATGTGCGCATGAAGAACACGGAATGTGACCTAAGCAACCAATGAAGGCGAACATAGGGAAGCAATGGTGAAATGACGACTTCTGAGGTTGGCTACTTGGGGTTGAGCAAAAGGCAGGTAATTTGGCGTGTATTTGGGGAAAACGTAGACAGTTTCGCCACATTTCAAACATGCAGCAACAAAAAGGGAGTTTCGCAACATTTCTCCATGGCAGACGAGAAAGAGGATCTTTAGCGCATCTCCTCTTTTAAATCCGTGTTCCTATTTATCTCCTCTATTGATTGCTTAGAAAGGATGCTGGAAAGGGAGGGCATTTTCATGTTCGATCTCTGAGCGACGCTGAATCAACCTTCAGAAAACTCACCTACTTACTAGGGTCAAAAAGAGGATTATGGACTAATGTGAGGAATCAGGAATGGGACGAAAAGTAAGGAGTTAGTATTCGAACCTACAGTTTGGGTTTTTATGAAATACAAATGCAATATGGGTGAGTCGACCTAGTGACCTATAATGATGAAAGTGTTAACCACATTCTGGAAAGAAGCACATTCATCTTCAGCTTGTTTTAAGAGATATTCGACTCCCAGACCGCCACATATTGTTACATACTCTATCCCCATATCAATTTCCAACACATTTTAACGGTGAAACTTCGTTGTATCTCCCCACATCTAGGTTATCGGACACTGCAAAATGATAAACACGCAGGGCCAGTGAAATTTGATTAGATCTTGTCAAAATCATCCGGCAGTTGTTCTCTGAAATATTCAACATCTTCATCTATATTCTTATGATCTAATAGGTCGAGGACATGTTTTTGAACAACTGATTTCAAGTCACCTATGTTCATAATCATACCGGTTCTTTGATCGATAGGTCCTGAAACTGTGACTTCTAATTTGTAATTATGACCATGTCCCATTGGATTATTACATTTTTGAAACAGTTTAACATTTTCTTCATTACTAAGATGTTGTGAATGAAGACGATGACAGGCTGAGAATGATTCTACTCTCGTGAGGTAACATAGAGCACACATCTGTGAAGTATTACATGTATATAGTCCTGTTAAAAGAAACAAAAGTTAACAATAATAGTTTGGCATAAAATCAACTATCAATATTCGAAAATTTCCTCAATGACTATTATCTTCATACGATAAAATGACTGCAAAACAAAGGGAGTCCCCATCATTAGTAATACCGACAAAGCTAAATGAGTGGCCGTTTTTAATTCAGTCAAGACCTAGTTGAGTAAAGCAACTAGTAACAAGGAGAAATTCTACCGTTCCGTGGTATACAGAAAGCAAGTAATCCTTGTTCCCATTGTGTAAAGTGTTGGCGTACAAACCCAGTGACTAAATTTATTTTTACTTTATTTAAATACATAAATATTGGTACAAGGAGGCGCTGAATATATATATGCCACGCTTCATCATTCAATTTGTGTGAGGGTTGGGATATTGCTCGAGCGCCCAAACCGGACCAAGTGGTTTCCTTAGGGGGCCACTCCCCGAGCCTTTGACCTAGAGGTCCAATCCACAAGGCAGCGGGGCAAGTTTTTAGACGCAGTCCCATGGTAGCCAGTCACCAACAATCGGTTCATACACCATGTGTTCCCTCAGGATCCTGGAGCCCATGAGCAGTATTGGTTTGGGATCAGGCCTTTCCTACTCCTCTAAGGTGCAATCTTCGTATCCGCCAGCCCGGTTAAAGCGCCGGACATTCGCTTTTCATCCTCTCAACTGCATAAAAATACCCCTGGCGCGAGAATGCAGTGAGTAGGACCTCCCTGACAATGGTTGTATACCCGTAGCAACGTAAGAGCACATGAGAGAGTGGACTCTTCCCACCCTTGGTCGCACCAGGGCATTTAGCGGCTAGTGCATAAAGACAATTAATATCACTAATCAGGGGCATCAAAATTACTATGCTGAGTAAAATTGCGTCAACAGAGACTTGATATTAGAGTTTCTATATCTCCAGTTTACTTCATAAACAATGTGTATTTCTGTGACTTGTGTTGTCCTTCAAAAGATTGTCCATTAATTCACATTCGTCTTTACAATAATCTTGACTTTAAAATATTTCCAGATTAATGAAGCTAGGAATCAAGTTAAACACTGGGCAGGTTTCTGTCTTCTTTAAGACTTGACTCTATCTAAAGTGTTAATAGAACTTGCTTTACATTGTTTGGTCACTTAGTTTGCGTCAATGCAAACAACACTGCATACTCATCTATATCCACCAGTCACAACAAACTGCTATGGATGCCACCTACCAATTTCCTTCAAATACTTTGAATCTGATATACCCCATTTTGTTTGTCTTGTACGCCGAATCGATATCAACGGCCTCCGGAATTTTTTAATGAATATCGATCATATCGCTACGTGCATAAACAATCTCCGATATATTGCTAAGATTGCTTTGAAGCACTTTCGCCTTCCCAATATCTCTTACACGACGTATAAGATCATTTAAAATCTCAATTCCTGTTTTTTATGGTTATTTATACACAACACTTACGTTGGTAGCCTTGTCCTTACATTTCTAGTGTTACTGTACAGCATAACTTTCTTAATTTCTTTCTACGCTAAATCCATGACTCAAAACATCGATATTTCCTTGAACAAAAGGTTGAACGGCGTCCCTCTCAGCACTCAACGACCTTCTTCTCGAGCTATCTGTGGTCACAAAGATGTCAGTACATGGGTGGTAATGTGAGGCATTAAAAAGTGCCATTTCGTATTATCCAGTGATACACACTACTCTCATTTTAAACTTACTACCCAAATATTAACACCCAGAATGGCGTCGAACGTTGAAGAAGACAGACTTGTCCCTTGTTACTTAGTCCGGGACCCCGAGTAGGATGCAAGATCCCGAAAGTGAATTGGTACTTCGCATACTGACACTTTGTTGTACTAGACCTATTAAGGTGTCTCAAAGTAACAGTACGGGAAGTATTGGGCTCCTGAAACGTAGGTTGTCCAGGTTCCACACTAGTTGCCTTCATGAATCCATCTGTAAATATGTAGCATGCTGATTCGCTGTCTAGGCCAGAGGTAGCTCAACTACAATGTGCGCATGAAGAACACGGAATGTGACCTAAGCAACCAATGAAGGCGAACATAGGGGAAGCAATGGTGAAATGACGACTTCTGAGGTTGGCTACTTGGGGTTGAGCAAAAGGCAGGTAATTTGGCGTGTATTTGGGGAAAACGTAGACAGTTTCGCCACATTTCAAACATGCAGCAACAAAAGGGAGTTTCGCAACATTTCTCCATGGCAGACGAGAAAGAGGATCTTTAGCGCATCTCCTCTTTTAAATCCGTGTTCCTATTTATCCCCTCTATTGATTGCTTAGAAAGGATGCTGGAAAGGGGAGGGCATTTTCATGTTCGATCTCTGAGCGACGCTGAATCAACCTTCAGAAAACTCACCTACTTACTAGGGTCAAAAAGAGGATTATGGACTAATGTGAGGAATCAGGAATGGGACGAAAAGTAAGGAGTTAGTATTCGAACCTACAGTTTGGGTTTTTATGAAATACAAATGCAATATGGGTGAGTCGACCTAGTGACCTATAATGATGAAAGTGTTAACCACATTCTGGAAAGAAGCACATTCATCTTCAGCTTGTTTTAAGAGATATTCGACTCCCAGACCGCCACATATTGTTACATACTCTATCCCCATATCAATTTCCAACACATTTTAACGGTGAAACTTCGTTGTATCTCCCCCACATCTAGGTTATCGGACACTGCAAAATGATAAACACGCAGGGCCAGTGAAATTTGATTAGATCTTGTCAAAATCATCCGGCAGTTGTTCTCTGAAATATTCAACATCTTCATCTATATTCTTATGATCTAATAGGTCGAGGACATGTTTTTGAACAACTGATTTCAAGTCACCTATGTTCATAATCATACCGGTTCTTTGATCGATAGGTCCTGAAACTGTGACTTCTAATTTGTAATTATGACCATGTCCCATTGGATTATTACATTTTTGAAACAGTTTAACATTTTCTTCATTACTAAGATGTTGTGAATGAAGACGATGACAGGCTGAGAATGATTCTACTCTCGTGAGGTAACATAGAGCACACATCTGTGAAGTATTACATGTATATAGTCCTGTTAAAAGAAACAAAAGTTAACAATAATAGTTTGGCATAAAATCAACTATCAATATTCGAAAATTTCCTCAATGACTATTATCTTCATACGATAAAATGACTGCAAAACAAAGGGAGTCCCCATCATTAGTAATACCGACAAAGCTAAATGAGTGGCCGTTTTTAATTCAGTCAAGACCTAGTTGAGTAAAGCAACTAGTAACAAGGAGAAATTCTACCGTTCCGTGGTATACAGAAAGCAAGTAATCCTTGTTCCCATTGTGTAAAGTGTTGGCGTACAAACCCAGTGACTAAATTTATTTTTACTTTATTTAAATACATAAATATTGGTACAAGGAGGCGCTGAATATATATATGCCACGCTTCATCATTCAATTTGTGTGAGGGTTGGGATATTGCTCGAGCGCCCAAACCGGACCAAGTGGTTTCCTTAGGGGCCACTCCCCGAGCCTTTGACCTAGAGGTCCAATCCACAAGGCAGCGGGGCAAGTTTTTAGACGCAGTCCCATGGTAGCCAGTCACCAACAATCGGTTCATACACCATGTGTTCCCTCAGGATCCTGGAGCCCATGAGCAGTATTGGTTTGGGATCAGGCCTTTCCTACTCCTCTAAGGTGCAATCTTCGTATCCGCCAGCCCGGTTAAAGCGCCGGACATTCGCTTTTCATCCTCTCAACTGCATAAAAATACCCCTGGCGCGAGAATGCAGTGAGTAGGACCTCCCTGACAATGGTTGTATACCCGTAGCAACGTAAGAGCACATGAGAGAGTGGACTCTTCCCACCCTTGGTCGCACCAGGGCATTTAGCGGCTAGTGCATAAAGACAATTAATATCACTAATCAGGGGCATCAAAATTACTATGCTGAGTAAAATTGCGTCAACAGAGACTTGATATTAGAGTTTCTATATCTCCAGTTTACTTCATAAACAATGTGTATTTCTGTGACTTGTGTTGTCCTTCAAAAGATTGTCCATTAATTCACATTCGTCTTTACAATAATCTTGACTTTAAAATATTTCCAGATTAATGAAGCTAGGAATCAAGTTAAACACTGGGCAGGTTTCTGTCTTCTTTAAGACTTGACTCTATCTAAAGTGTTAATAGAACTTGCTTTACATTGTTTGGTCACTTAGTTTGCGTCAATGCAAACAACACTGCATACTCATCTATATCCACCAGTCACAACAAACTGCTATGGATGCCACCTACCAATTTCCTTCAAATACTTTGAATCTGATATACCCCATTTTGTTTGTCTTGTACGCCGAATCGATATCAACGGCCTCCGGAATTTTTTAATGAATATCGATCATATCGCTACGTGCATAAACAATCTCCGATATATTGCTAAGATTGCTTTGAAGCACTTTCGCCTTCCCAATATCTCTTACACGACGTATAAGATCATTTAAAATCTCAATTCCTGTTTTTTATGGTTATTTATACACAACACTTACGTTGGTAGCCTTGTCCTTACATTTCTAGTGTTACTGTACAGCATAACTTTCTTAATTTCTTTCTACGCTAAATCCATGACTCAAAACATCGATATTTCCTTGAACAAAAGGTTGAACGGCGTCCCTCTCAGCACTCAACGACCTTCTTCTCGAGCTATCTGTGGTCACAAAGATGTCAGTACATGGGTGGTAATGTGAGGCATTAAAAAGTGCCATTTCGTATTATCCAGTGATACACACTACTCTCATTTTAAACTTACTACCCAAATATTAACACCCAGAATGGCGTCGAACGTTGAAGAAGACAGACTTGTCCCTTGTTACTTAGTCCGGGACCCCGAGTAGGATGCAAGATCCCGAAAGTGAATTGGTACTTCGCATACTGACACTTTGTTGTACTAGACCTATTAAGGTGTCTCAAAGTAACAGTACGGGAAGTATTGGGCTCCTGAAACGTAGGTTGTCCAGGTTCCACACTAGTTGCCTTCATGAATCCATCTGTAAATATGTAGCATGCTGATTCGCTGTCTAGGCCAGAGGTAGCTCAACTACAATGTGCGCATGAAGAACACGGAATGTGACCTAAGCAACCAATGAAGGCGAACATAGGGAAGCAATGGTGAAATGACGACTTCTGAGGTTGGCTACTTGGGGTTGAGCAAAAGGCAGGTAATTTGGCGTGTATTTGGGGAAAACGTAGACAGTTTCGCCACATTTCAAACATGCAGCAACAAAAGGGAGTTTCGCAACATTTCTCCATGGCAGACGAGAAAGAGGATCTTTAGCGCATCTCCTCTTTTAAATCCGTGTTCCTATTTATCTCCTCTATTGATTGCTTAGAAAGGATGCTGGAAAGGGGAGGGCATTTTCATGTTCGATCTCTGAGCGACGCTGAATCAACCTTCAGAAAACTCACCTACTTACTAGGGTCAAAAAGAGGATTATGGACTAATGTGAGGAATCAGGAATGGGACGAAAAGTAAGGAGTTAGTATTCGAACCTACAGTTTGGGTTTTTATGAAATACAAATGCAATATGGGTGAGTCGACCTAGTGACCTATAATGATGAAAGTGTTAACCACATTCTGGAAAGAAGCACATTCATCTTCAGCTTGTTTTAAGAGATATTCGACTCCCAGACCGCCACATATTGTTACATACTCTATCCCCATATCAATTTCCAACACATTTTAACGGTGAAACTTCGTTGTATCTCCCCACATCTAGGTTATCGGACACTGCAAAATGATAAACACGCAGGGCCAGTGAAATTTGATTAGATCTTGTCAAAATCATCCGGCAGTTGTTCTCTGAAATATTCAACATCTTCATCTATATTCTTATGATCTAATAGGTCGAGGACATGTTTTTGAACAACTGATTTCAAGTCACCTATGTTCATAATCATACCGGTTCTTTGATCGATAGGTCCTGAAACTGTGACTTCTAATTTGTAATTATGACCATGTCCCATTGGATTATTACATTTTTGAAACAGTTTAACATTTTCTTCATTACTAAGATGTTGTGAATGAAGACGATGACAGGCTGAGAATGATTCTACTCTCGTGAGGTAACATAGAGCACACATCTGTGAAGTATTACATGTATATAGTCCTGTTAAAAGAAACAAAAGTTAACAATAATAGTTTGGCATAAAATCAACTATCAATATTCGAAAATTTCCTCAATGACTATTATCTTCATACGATAAAATGACTGCAAAACAAAGGGAGTCCCCATCATTAGTAATACCGACAAAGCTAAATGAGTGGCCGTTTTTAATTCAGTCAAGACCTAGTTGAGTAAAGCAACTAGTAACAAGGAGAAATTCTACCGTTCCGTGGTATACAGAAAGCAAGTAATCCTTGTTCCCATTGTGTAAAGTGTTGGCGTACAAACCCAGTGACTAAATTTATTTTTACTTTATTTAAATACATAAATATTGGTACAAGGAGGCGCTGAATATATATATGCCACGCTTCATCATTCAATTTGTGTGAGGGTTGGGATATTGCTCGAGCGCCCAAACCGGACCAAGTGGTTTCCTTAGGGGCCACTCCCGAGCCTTTGACCTAGAGGTCCAATCCACAAGGCAGCGGGGCAAGTTTTTAGACGCAGTCCCATGGTAGCCAGTCACCAACAATCGGTTCATACACCATGTGTTCCCTCAGGATCCTGGAGCCCATGAGCAGTATTGGTTTGGGATCAGGCCTTTCCTACTCCTCTAAGGTGCAATCTTCGTATCCGCCAGCCCGGTTAAAGCGCCGGACATTCGCTTTTCATCCTCTCAACTGCATAAAAATACCCCTGGCGCGAGAATGCAGTGAGTAGGACCTCCCTGACAATGGTTGTATACCCGTAGCAACGTAAGAGCACATGAGAGAGTGGACTCTTCCCACCCTTGGTCGCACCAGGGCATTTAGCGGCTAGTGCATAAAGACAATTAATATCACTAATCAGGGGCATCAAAATTACTATGCTGAGTAAAATTGCGTCAACAGAGACTTGATATTAGAGTTTCTATATCTCCAGTTTACTTCATAAACAATGTGTATTTCTGTGACTTGTGTTGTCCTTCAAAAGATTGTCCATTAATTCACATTCGTCTTTACAATAATCTTGACTTTAAAATATTTCCAGATTAATGAAGCTAGGAATCAAGTTAAACACTGGGCAGGTTTCTGTCTTCTTTAAGACTTGACTCTATCTAAAGTGTTAATAGAACTTGCTTTACATTGTTTGGTCACTTAGTTTGCGTCAATGCAAACAACACTGCATACTCATCTATATCCACCAGTCACAACAAACTGCTATGGATGCCACCTACCAATTTCCTTCAAATACTTTGAATCTGATATACCCCATTTTGTTTGTCTTGTACGCCGAATCGATATCAACGGCCTCCGGAATTTTTTAATGAATATCGATCATATCGCTACGTGCATAAACAATCTCCGATATATTGCTAAGATTGCTTTGAAGCACTTTCGCCTTCCCAATATCTCTTACACGACGTATAAGATCATTTAAAATCTCAATTCCTGTTTTTTATGGTTATTTATACACAACACTTACGTTGGTAGCCTTGTCCTTACATTTCTAGTGTTACTGTACAGCATAACTTTCTTAATTTCTTTCTACGCTAAATCCATGACTCAAAACATCGATATTTCCTTGAACAAAAGGTTGAACGGCGTCCCTCTCAGCACTCAACGACCTTCTTCTCGAGCTATCTGTGGTCACAAAGATGTCAGTACATGGGTGGTAATGTGAGGCATTAAAAAGTGCCATTTCGTATTATCCAGTGATACACACTACTCTCATTTTAAACTTACTACCCAAATATTAACACCCAGAATGGCGTCGAACGTTGAAGAAGACAGACTTGTCCCTTGTTACTTAGTCCGGGACCCCGAGTAGGATGCAAGATCCCGAAAGTGAATTGGTACTTCGCATACTGACACTTTGTTGTACTAGACCTATTAAGGTGTCTCAAAGTAACAGTACGGGAAGTATTGGGCTCCTGAAACGTAGGTTGTCCAGGTTCCACACTAGTTGCCTTCATGAATCCATCTGTAAATATGTAGCATGCTGATTCGCTGTCTAGGCCAGAGGTAGCTCAACTACAATGTGCGCATGAAGAACACGGAATGTGACCTAAGCAACCAATGAAGGCGAACATAGGGGAAGCAATGGTGAAATGACGACTTCTGAGGTTGGCTACTTGGGGTTGAGCAAAAGGCAGGTAATTTGGCGTGTATTTGGGAAAACGTAGACAGTTTCGCCACATTTCAAACATGCAGCAACAAAAAGGGAGTTTCGCAACATTTCTCCATGGCAGACGAGAAAGAGGATCTTTAGCGCATCTCCTCTTTTAAATCCGTGTTCCTATTTATCCCCTCTATTGATTGCTTAGAAAGGATGCTGGAAAGGGAGGGCATTTTCATGTTCGATCTCTGAGCGACGCTGAATCAACCTTCAGAAAACTCACCTACTTACTAGGGTCAAAAAGAGGATTATGGACTAATGTGAGGAATCAGGAATGGGACGAAAAGTAAGGAGTTAGTATTCGAACCTACAGTTTGGGTTTTTATGAAATACAAATGCAATATGGGTGAGTCGACCTAGTGACCTATAATGATGAAAGTGTTAACCACATTCTGGAAAGAAGCACATTCATCTTCAGCTTGTTTTAAGAGATATTCGACTCCCAGACCGCCACATATTGTTACATACTCTATCCCCATATCAATTTCCAACACATTTTAACGGTGAAACTTCGTTGTATCTCCCCACATCTAGGTTATCGGACACTGCAAAATGATAAACACGCAGGGCCAGTGAAATTTGATTAGATCTTGTCAAAATCATCCGGCAGTTGTTCTCTGAAATATTCAACATCTTCATCTATATTCTTATGATCTAATAGGTCGAGGACATGTTTTTGAACAACTGATTTCAAGTCACCTATGTTCATAATCATACCGGTTCTTTGATCGATAGGTCCTGAAACTGTGACTTCTAATTTGTAATTATGACCATGTCCCATTGGATTATTACATTTTTGAAACAGTTTAACATTTTCTTCATTACTAAGATGTTGTGAATGAAGACGATGACAGGCTGAGAATGATTCTACTCTCGTGAGGTAACATAGAGCACACATCTGTGAAGTATTACATGTATATAGTCCTGTTAAAAGAAACAAAAGTTAACAATAATAGTTTGGCATAAAATCAACTATCAATATTCGAAAATTTCCTCAATGACTATTATCTTCATACGATAAAATGACTGCAAAACAAAGGAGTCCCCATCATTAGTAATACCGACAAAGCTAAATGAGTGGCCGTTTTTAATTCAGTCAAGACCTAGTTGAGTAAAGCAACTAGTAACAAGGAGAAATTCTACCGTTCCGTGGTATACAGAAAGCAAGTAATCCTTGTTCCCATTGTGTAAAGTGTTGGCGTACAAACCCAGTGACTAAATTTATTTTTACTTTATTTAAATACATAAATATTGGTACAAGGAGGCGCTGAATATATATATGCCACGCTTCATCATTCAATTTGTGTGAGGGTTGGGATATTGCTCGAGCGCCCAAACCGGACCAAGTGGTTTCCTTAGGGGCCACTCCCCGAGCCTTTGACCTAGAGGTCCAATCCACAAGGCAGCGGGGCAAGTTTTTAGACGCAGTCCCATGGTAGCCAGTCACCAACAATCGGTTCATACACCATGTGTTCCCTCAGGATCCTGGAGCCCATGAGCAGTATTGGTTTGGGATCAGGCCTTTCCTACTCCTCTAAGGTGCAATCTTCGTATCCGCCAGCCCGGTTAAAGCGCCGGACATTCGCTTTTCATCCTCTCAACTGCATAAAAATACCCCTGGCGCGAGAATGCAGTGAGTAGGACCTCCCTGACAATGGTTGTATACCCGTAGCAACGTAAGAGCACATGAGAGAGTGGACTCTTCCCACCCTTGGTCGCACCAGGGCATTTAGCGGCTAGTGCATAAAGACAATTAATATCACTAATCAGGGGCATCAAAATTACTATGCTGAGTAAAATTGCGTCAACAGAGACTTGATATTAGAGTTTCTATATCTCCAGTTTACTTCATAAACAATGTGTATTTCTGTGACTTGTGTTGTCCTTCAAAAGATTGTCCATTAATTCACATTCGTCTTTACAATAATCTTGACTTTAAAATATTTCCAGATTAATGAAGCTAGGAATCAAGTTAAACACTGGGCAGGTTTCTGTCTTCTTTAAGACTTGACTCTATCTAAAGTGTTAATAGAACTTGCTTTACATTGTTTGGTCACTTAGTTTGCGTCAATGCAAACAACACTGCATACTCATCTATATCCACCAGTCACAACAAACTGCTATGGATGCCACCTACCAATTTCCTTCAAATACTTTGAATCTGATATACCCCATTTTGTTTGTCTTGTACGCCGAATCGATATCAACGGCCTCCGGAATTTTTTAATGAATATCGATCATATCGCTACGTGCATAAACAATCTCCGATATATTGCTAAGATTGCTTTGAAGCACTTTCGCCTTCCCAATATCTCTTACACGACGTATAAGATCATTTAAAATCTCAATTCCTGTTTTTTTATGGTTATTTATACACAACACTTACGTTGGTAGCCTTGTCCTTACATTTCTAGTGTTACTGTACAGCATAACTTTCTTAATTTCTTTCTACGCTAAATCCATGACTCAAAACATCGATATTTCCTTGAACAAAAGGTTGAACGGCGTCCCTCTCAGCACTCAACGACCTTCTTCTCGAGCTATCTGTGGTCACAAAGATGTCAGTACATGGGTGGTAATGTGAGGCATTAAAAGTGCCATTTCGTATTATCCAGTGATACACACTACTCTCATTTTAAACTTACTACCCAAATATTAACACCCAGAATGGCGTCGAACGTTGAAGAAGACAGACTTGTCCCTTGTTACTTAGTCCGGGACCCCGAGTAGGATGCAAGATCCCGAAAGTGAATTGGTACTTCGCATACTGACACTTTGTTGTACTAGACCTATTAAGGTGTCTCAAAGTAACAGTACGGGAAGTATTGGGCTCCTGAAACGTAGGTTGTCCAGGTTCCACACTAGTTGCCTTCATGAATCCATCTGTAAATATGTAGCATGCTGATTCGCTGTCTAGGCCAGAGGTAGCTCAACTACAATGTGCGCATGAAGAACACGGAATGTGACCTAAGCAACCAATGAAGGCGAACATAGGGGAAGCAATGGTGAAATGACGACTTCTGAGGTTGGCTACTTCGGGTTGAGCAAAAGGCAGGTAATTTGGCGTGTATTTGGGGAAAACGTAGACAGTTTCGCCACATTTCAAACATGCAGCAACAAAAAGGGGAGTTTCGCAACATTTCTCCATGGCAGACGAGAAAGAGGATCTTTAGCGCATCTCCTCTTTTAAATCCGTGTTCCTATTTATCCCCTCTATTGATTGCTTAGAAAGGATGCTGGAAAGGGGAGGGCATTTTCATGTTCGATCTCTGAGCGACGCTGAATCAACCTTCAGAAAACTCACCTACTTACTAGGGTCAAAAAGAGGATTATGGACTAATGTGAGGAATCAGGAATGGGACGAAAAGTAAGGAGTTAGTATTCGAACCTACAGTTTGGGTTTTTATGAAATACAAATGCAATATGGGTGAGTCGACCTAGTGACCTATAATGATGAAAGTGTTAACCACATTCTGGAAAGAAGCACATTCATCTTCAGCTTGTTTTAAGAGATATTCGACTCCCAGACCGCCACATATTGTTACATACTCTATCCCCATATCAATTTCCAACACATTTTAACGGTGAAACTTCGTTGTATCTCCCCCACATCTAGGTTATCGGACACTGCAAAATGATAAACACGCAGGGCCAGTGAAATTTGATTAGATCTTGTCAAAATCATCCGGCAATTGTTCGCTGAACGTCAAAATGTCCATCGATCCTCATCATGGTCAAGGACAACCGACGAGCATCAGTTAATTTTACGCCATGGACTGGCCCACGAGGTAGTGGTCACACTATCTTCTCTGTACCTATTCTTGGTAATTTGTTTCCGTGATAACGTCTTTTTTGTTATACGGCCCTTAAAGCAGACACAGTACCTTGAAACGAAAAAGGAGTGAAACGTCTTAGGTGCTGGTCGCGATTTGTGGTTTTGAATTTAGCTTTTGGCCAGTGTTTTTGTTGTTTTAGAAGGGGCCACAGATCAGTAGATTGTGGAGATCGTTTGTGTATACTATTGAAGATTCCCGAGATGGGTATCACAAACTGTTGCAGAAACAAGTTAGGGTTCGGGGCGCTTCGAGTGAGTGATTAAAAGATGGTCATTGTGGGTATACAAAGTCACCAATAAAGAATGTGTTTCTTTGTCTGATCCCTGTACACCTTTGAGCTGGAGAAAAGGAAATTTGTAGACATGTCGTTCTAGACGCTGGCCCAGTCTACCTTGATCAATCCAAGTTCAGCACGACTTATAGGATTATTGTCAGATATTGCATCGGTTACTGTCAAACCGGTAAGCGGAAACGACTTGGTCAAATCGACAACCAAAACCTTTGAAGCCTGCTCATTGGATGGAGGCGAATGTATATTCGTCAAATAGGGTGTTATAGTAGACGACTTATTAATTTGAAGACCAAGAAGACCTATGAGTGATAGTGGTTAGAAATAGTACAAACTTATGAATTTACTTTGACCAGAGCCAGTGGGTGGCGAAGTTATTGTACTTATTAGTTGTGACATGCCTGAAGTGTATTGGATCCGGGACTAAAATTTAGGTGGAAGGAAGAGTCCTCATGCTACAAGGACATTGCTAGCATGGGTCTTTTGAGACCAGCAGGCCATAACAAACATGAAGAAAAAATTGTAAGTTATATTTCCCAAACTAGTGACCCTGTGGAGCAGTTAAAGAACGCGCATAACCATGAGTTTCTGGGAGTCACGCTTCACTCGAACAAATATAGAAAGTTTTCAGACGTCGAAATATATGTGACGAAGACCCACAGGCAAGTTATACCCATGCCATGCTGCAGATAATTGAAAATGGGCATGAGATTGCAGTTCCAGATATGCAGCTCAATCCGAGCTAACATTGATGATGGTATTTGCCACATCATGACGTAAATAACCACAGAAGACCAAGAAAAGTGAGTGGTACTAGTTTGTGCTGCTAAGGTGGCTGGTAAATCTTTGAGTGGCTTTCTCTACCAATGTCAGATGTAGTTGACACCATGTTACGTCTCTACAGGGAACTGGTTGTTTTTTCTTCGGATATAGAGGAAATATTAATGTACGTAAATGTTTCAAGGCCTAATTGTGGCACACTATGCTACCCCTAGTGACTTCGTAGATGATCTGGCTCTTCCATCCCAAACGCAACAACAAATGCAGGAGAAGACGAACAGTGTAGCAGCATCTTCAGCAGCAGTAGTTCTGTAGTGGCATTGGACCATAACCACACAATCCTCAAAGCCGAACATGAGACAACTCAGAAAATAGATATTCAATATTTAACGCGGAGAAATACCTAACGATGGAGAAGGCGGGAGAAATGAATTGAATGAACTGGAGTTGATCGAGTGACATGGCTCGGCCATGCAGGCGTGGTCTCTGCTGAATGTTACCTTATATCTTCTATTCATATTAAATATATTGTTCTTTCTCTAGCCTAACCTTGTTCTACATCATGTATTGGTAATTGATACGATACAGTGAGTTGGTGTAGTCGATGGTGTGACTTCCACGTAAGATCTTATAGATTAGGCAGTTATATCATGACAAATCTACAAATTTAGGATTAGGTCTATTATTAGAGCAGTACTAATATCATAGTAGACCATAATTCTACAGTTCTCAATATACACAAAGGGAAAAGCAAGATTCTCCGATACAACACAGCATGCACCAATCCCATCACAATTGATGGAGAAGATTTGGAAGATGTAAAAACCTTTACATATCTGGGCAGTATCATTGATGAACACAGTGGATCTGATGCAGATGTGAAGGCGCGGATCGGAAAAGCAAGAGCAGCATATTTGCAACTGAAGAACGTCTGGAACTCAAAGCAACTTTCAACCAACACCAAGGTCAGGATTTTCAATACAAATGTCAAGGCAGTTCTACTGTATGGAGCGGAAACCTGGAGAACTACGAAAACCATCATCCAGAAAATACAACTGAGTCACAAGACAAGCCCTCACATGGAATCCTCAAGGCCAAAGGAGGAAAGGAAGACCAAAGAACACATTACGCCGGGAAATGGAAATAGACATGAGAAAAATGAACAAGAATTGGATGGGGTTGGAAAAGAAGGCCCAGGACAAAGTGAGTTGGAGAATGCTGGTCGGCGGCCTATGCTCCATTGGGAGTAACAGGCGCAAGTAAGTAACGCTACCTCTAGTAGCTAGATGGTAATCTCCAGAATAAACCTGTGGAATATCACACCCCTTCTAAGCAATATCCTCGCCCTTCTGTACAAATTTTGTATTGGTAAAAATGGCCCAAAAATTCTTTATTGACTGTAATAGCAACGTAGTGGAATCCGTACTGCATAAATTTCTACGTGCTCAGTTACCTAGTACCCTTCTTCAGTGTTGATGGAAAAAATGTGTGATACAATTGAGTAAATCAATGACTGGAGGATGTTTCAAATTGAAAAAATGGGTAACTGACTCGGAACCAGTAAGGGAAGGTTTTCTGCAGTCTGATAGTGGGGATAAGCCTTTAAATCAAGAGTCTACTCATTCAGTACTTCGGACTGAGTAGGACATCATATACAACGTTTTCGAATTTTGATTTGACCCATGGAAATAACCTTTGACAAGTAGAAGAATATCATCCACGTTTCGTCTCAGTTCGATCCACTAGACGTAACTGTTCAAACATACCTTCCTGCCAAGCAATTTCTGCAGAACCTTTGTGAGTCACACATTGTTTGGGACCAACATCTGACTGCTAGTGTTTTGCTTTCGTGGGACGGCTGGGTTAAGTTTATGCGCAATCTCAAGGCAGTCAAAATTCTCCCGAGGTATTAGGAATGAGAACAGAGAGAACTTTGGGACGATTGAGTAATATCTGTTTCGTGATGTCTCTAAAACAGGTTACGGTCACGTGGTCTACTAGTGGAATATCCTCAGGCGCATGCCTCCGGACAGCGTTTTGCCTTATAGTAAGGTACTAGTCTAAGCGCGAAAGAAAATGTGTAGGGAAGCTATGAAAGCCTTGTCTTCTGGAGTTGACTAGCTGCAGACTGTATGTTAGGTTTATAGGTGTGCAGGTGTACTGTTAGAAGTCCTGTACTTCCCACTGATATAGAGAAGTTAGCTGGGACAGTCATGACTGAATGTATTCAAAGGTTTCTTTATGTAGCTGGAGAGATTTTGGTGGCCGGTGTAACTAAAATAGAACGCTGAAAATCCCTTTACAGCATTTTATTGGACAGCATTGTCATTTTATTTCTTCTTGCCGTACATTTCAACCTCTATTCAGATCTGTTTTACCGCACTTTATGTACATCAGTCTTCCTCATCTGAACTTTTATTATGTGACTTTGTTGAAAGATTTGCCTTTTGTTACCTAGGTTTTCTGTTATAGAGTGATACTTTCAACTCGTTTCCCGTATGGACATATTTGAACGAACCTACTTAGCATTAAGTTGAAGCTAAACATTCAGTGTCTAACAACCGTGGGCCACCACAATATGACAATCGGAAAATTATTTTCTCTCTGGTGCAATTTAGAAAACGGATAAAATCTTACAAGGTAGGATTATGTTTGCCGAGGGAGTTGACACACTGATTGTCTTTTTGTGTTAAGTCGCCTTCGAAATACGATGGGTTTTAGTCCTAATTTCGTGGTGCTTTTTCGTGCCCACCGTATGGCGAAGAGTGAAACGAATGAACATTTATTGTAAAACCAACATGGGGATTAATTTTGTATGGTATGATACTGTGTTCAGTCACATTCGTTTTTTCCTGAAAAATAAATCACGTGTGGTCTGACTTCTATCTTCTACGTTAAACCATAGCAAAACGTCAAACAGCTGATTCAATAACGTTTACATACGAAGAGAAAGGAAGGACAGAACTGACATAATGAGACCAGAAGTCGTTTCCAAGTAGTCAATCAACTAATAATCCCTACGCACCAATGATCTCAACAAGTTGATACAAGCAATTCAGCATAATGTGATAGGTATTTTGAGACAAGGATACACTCAGGATGACAGAAGTTTTGGCTACGGTTCGAGTTATTTCACTGGCTTCGTAGTTTCAGTCAAATATACAACGGTATTCGTTTCGTTTATGGTAAGGGTTCATAATAACTTCATTTCAACATTATCTTCCGTCGGAAGTATCTTGCGATACAAAACTGGCTGCTGAATAGCATAACTGTATTCAGTGAGGCACAGCCACCCGAGGCATCTAGGCCCTCTAGAATTCTGCAAGCTCTACGGTAAAAACAACTGTTTAATTCGCTGTCTGAAATCTGAACTATATCATCCAAGTTGGATAATTTTTGTGGAAGACGCGCAGAGCGGTGTAAGCAAACGTAATCTATTGAGGGTGGTCAACCTAGCTGTTTCAGCTATGGTTATGTCCAGTAAAACAAGTGAGATCAACACTGGTATCGAAGACACATAGAGCTAATTATTTTGCGGGTTCATCTATCATTACAGATTTTCCAACTTCACCTTTGCTAGGCGGAACTGGCTAAACGTTCGTTCCCCAGGAACTTGGTCTGAACAGTTTGAGAGCATTCTTCTTTGTGAAGTTCTGCTTCAGGTTTTTATCTTTGTGGAAACTGAAGACCAGAGCAAGTTATGTAACAAGTGATTTTGAGGTAATTTTTAGATTAGTCTTTCCTAGTACTTAAAGGACTTGATTAATCATCGAGGCTGACTTGAGGAATGTAGGGGAGGGATTTACCCACTGCTTCTGGTGGTGAGATCCATAACTTGCTGACTCAAGTATCGACTAACTTTCATCTACTTCTGTTCAGGCCAGTTCGTGTCCTAACCTTAGTAGATGTTTTTCCAAGTGTGACTCGTTACTGTAACACAGGTAGAGAGTATTATGAGCGATACGGTCCATCGTATTTCCAACACTCCCAATCCTCTCATACTGAACTAGTTGTAGACTGAATGCTTCGAACCGAGGTGAGTAGGATTTATTTTATTCATCCGCGTAATTTCTTAGGTGCTCTTCTCTAAACACATTCCATAAGGTCATTATGCTTTATATGGTAAGGGGATATAATACACAAGCTTTTTCCACATGAAATATTAGGAGAACTGTGAAACGTTTCGATTAATTCCAGAGCAAAATTTCTAGGTGTTCTGAAAGGCACTCTTTGAAGTGGATAAGTTAAATGGGCTCAAATGCCAAAAGGAAGATCCACCGAGAGTATAATAAAGAACGATGCTCAAGTCGTTTAGATTGAGGCTCTGGGATCTCTTAAAGGGTAATATCCATCATTAAGTTTCTAAATTAAGTGATAATGGGAGGAAAGAAGTTTCTCTTCGACATGCATTCTGTTTAGGTCTTCTTAAAAGGTGAGGATATTATCTAGGTCATCTTCAATTCCCCTTGTAGAATCGGATTATTCGAGAGACTTCGTAACACTTCTAAAGTTGAAGACCATCCGCACATCATATGGTCCGAGTACCTGGAGCATAAGACAGATCGGTAACAAATAATGAAAGTCGTAAAGATGTCACAAGTATTCGGAGATTGACAAAGCCATAACGAGTAATCCCTTTACAATTGAAGCTTGCCAACCCAGTCAGGTCAGAAATAAAAAAATTCGAAGAATTTTTCGGAAGGCTATCGGTATATATAGAAACGTTTGGTCTAAGCTGGCTAACTGATCAAAGTGATGAGTAGTATGGCATACCCACTGATGATCTGGTGCGGATGAGTGACCGACAGCCTCCAGCTAGGTGAATACATTAAAATTAATACGGTCAGCATAAAACATCGAAGACTGACAGAGCTATTGATTATGGGGATTTATTTACTGCTAGACTTATAATAAGTAAAAGGGTTTTAACAGCTAAACTTACTGAAAATAAAGACTTCTGTAAGCCCTCGTTCTCAATTGTGAAAATGAATACAACCATAGCTGGAGGTGCTCTGTTGCACATTCACACCAGATGACGTTCAGGTCCATCATACTGTGCCTCGACAGGACTATAATTTACGGATGAACCAAAAGCAGGCCTTGAGCTTTAGCGCGAGGTTCGATCATCCATGTTACACTCGAGGCTTATGTTGTTTTTGTCATAAAAACCCAAACTGTAGGTTCGAATACTAACTCCTTACTTTTCGTCCCATTCCTGATTCCTCACATTAGTCCATAATCCTCTTTTTGACCCTAGTAAGTAGGTGAGTTTTCTGAAGGTTGATTCAGCGTCGCTCAGAGATCGAACATGAAAATGCCCTCCCCTTTCCAGCATCCTTTCTAAGCAATCAATAGAGGGGATAAATAGGAACACGGATTTAAAAGAGGAGATGCGCTAAAGATCCTCTTTCTCGTCTGCCATGGAGAAATGTTGCGAAACTCCCCTTTTTGTTGCTGCATGTTTGAAATGTGGCGAAACTGTCTACGTTTTCCCCAAATACACGCCAAATTACCTGCCTTTTGCTCAACCCCAAGTAGCCAACCTCAGAAGTCGTCATTTCACCATTGCTTCCCCTATGTTCGCCTTCATTGGTTGCTTAGGTCACATTCCGTGTTCTTCATGCGCACATTGTAGTTGAGCTACCTCTGGCCTAGACAGCGAATCAGCATGCTACATATTTACAGATGGATTCATGAAGGCAACTAGTGTGGAACCTGGACAACCTACGTTTCAGGAGCCCAATACTTCCCGTACTGTTACTTTGAGACACCTTAATAGGTCTAGTACAACAAAGTGTCAGTATGCGAAGTACCAATTCACTTTCGGGATCTTGCATCCTACTCGGGGTCCCGGACTAAGTAACAAGGGACAAGTCTGTCTTCTTCAACGTTCGACGCCATTCTGGTTGTTAATATTTGGGTAGTAAGTTTAAAATGAGAGTAGTGTGTATCACTGGATAATACGAAATGGCACTTTTAATGCCTCACATTACCACCCATGTACTGACATCTTTGTGACCACAGATAGCTCGAGAAGAAGGTCGTTGAGTGCTGAGAGGGACGCCGTTCAACCTTTTGTTCAAGGAAATATCGATGTTTTGAGTCATGGATTTAGCGTAGAAAGAAATTAAGAAAGTTATGCTGTACAGTAACACTAGAAATGTAAGGACAAGGCTACCAACGTAAGTGTTGTGTATAAATAACCATAAAGAAACAGGAATTGAGATTTTAAATGATCTTATACGTCGTGTAAGAGATATTGGGAAGGCGAAAGTGCTTCAAAGCAATCTTAGCAATATATCGGAGATTGTTTATGCACGTAGCGATATGATCGATATTCATTAAAAATTCCGGAGGCCGTTGATATCGATTCGGCGTACAAGACAAACAAAATGGGGTATATCAGATTCAAAGTATTTGAAGGAAATTGGTAGGTGGCATCCATAGCAGTTTGTTGTGACTGGTGGATATAGATGAGTATGCAGTGTTGTTTGCATTGACGCAAACTAAGTGACCAAACAATGTAAAGCAAGTTCTATTAACACTTTAGATAGAGTCAAGTCTTAAAGAAGACAGAAACCTGCCCAGTGTTTAACTTGATTCCTAGCTTCATTAATCTGGAAATATTTTAAAGTCAAGATTATTGTAAAGACGAATGTGAATTAATGGACAATCTTTTGAAGGACAACACAAGTCACAGAAATACACATTGTTTATGAAGTAAACTGGAGATATAGAAACTCTAATATCAAGTCTCTGTTGACGCAATTTTACTCAGCATAGTAATTTTGATGCCCCTGATTAGTGATATTAATTGTCTTTATGCACTAGCCGCTAAATGCCCTGGTGCGACCAAGGGTGGGAAGAGTCCACTCTCTCATGTGCTCTTACGTTGCTACGGGTATACAACCATTGTCAGGGAGGTCCTACTCACTGCATTCTCGCGCCAGGGTATTTTTATGCAGTTGAGAGGATGAAAAGCGAATGTCCGGCGCTTTAACCGGGCTGGCGGATACGAAGATTGCACCTTAGAGGAGTAGGAAAGGCCTGATCCCAAACCAATACTGCTCATGGGCTCCAGGATCCTGAGGGAACACATGGTGTATGAACCGATTGTTGGTGACTGGCTACCATGGGACTGCGTCTAAAAACTTGCCCCGCTGCCTTGTGGATTGGACCTCTAGGTCAAAGGCTCGGGGAGTGGCCCCCTAAGGAAACCACTTGGTCCGGTTTGGGCGCTCGAGCAATATCCCAACCCTCACACAAATTGAATGATGAAGCGTGGCATATATATATTCAGCGCCTCCTTGTACCAATATTTATGTATTTAAATAAAGTAAAAATAAATTTAGTCACTGGGTTTGTACGCCAACACTTTACACAATGGGAACAAGGATTACTTGCTTTCTGTATACCACGGAACGGTAGAATTTCTCCTTGTTACTAGTTGCTTTACTCAACTAGGTCTTGACTGAATTAAAAACAGCCACTCATTTAGCTTTGTCGGTATTACTAATGATGGGGACTCCCTTTGTTTTGCAGTCATTTTATCGTATGAAGATAATAGTCATTGAGGAAATTTTCGAATATTGATAGTTGATTTTATGCCAAACTATTATTGTTAACTTTTGTTTCTTTTAACAGGACTATATACATGTAATACTTCACAGATGTGTGCTCTATGTTACCTCACGAGAGTAGAATCATTCTCAGCCTGTCATCGTCTTCATTCACAACATCTTAGTAATGAAGAAAATGTTAAACTGTTTCAAAAATGTAATAATCCAATGGGACATGGTCATAATTACAAATTAGAAGTCACAGTTTCAGGACCTATCGATCAAAGAACCGGTATGATTATGAACATAAGTGACTTGAAATCAGTTGTTCAAAAACATGTCCTCGACCTATTAGATCATAAAAATATAGATGAAGATGTTGAATATTTTAAAAAGAATAGTATTGTATCAACTACGGAAAACCTAGCAGTTTTCATATGGTCACAATTAGTCAATGCTATCCCTAATAATTTACTTTACGAAGTCAAAATATGGGAAACTGAAAAGAATATCGTAACTTATAGAGGTGAAAAAATAAATCACGAGTAAACTACACCTCTAAAAAATTATTACATTACTAAATCATTTATCCGCAAATAAAATCATTGAGTTTAATTTGCTAATATATTTTGTTTAGCTGTACACGTTGGTTGGTATATACATGGGTACACATTAAATGCAGCTGAAGAGAATGACAATATCTACACGTCTATAGAGCTGTAACCATCAAATGCTCCACGGCTGACCATCCTCAGCATCGCACCAAGTTGTCGGCCAGGACCGGCTTCAATTGTACGAGGAAAAGGGACATCTGTTGGGCGATCATATAGTGCATACATCGTTTGCTCCCATCTTACAGGACGGATAACCTGTAAAGAGTACAAAGACACGAAGCTTTTTTGAAACTGCTAACATCTGAAGATATCAAACGAATACTAACTAGTCATGCCTCCGAAGTAGCACGAAATAGATTTACAGAGAAATAACGAATAAACAATTATCCAGTAACTCGAAAGGTCCGTACAGATTGCTCTCAAAAAGAGTATTAGGACGAAAAATTGTTTTCAACAGTTTAAATCTCAAACGCCATGATTATAAATTTGCAATTACTGTGTTACAGGGATAAAAATAGGAGATATACAAACAAGTTGTGGCTGGACCATAAAATTTTATTAGTTATAATAATGGACAATTACAATGAATAAATACTTCAAAACTATATCATTGTTTTACTGTGCAATAACACACAAGCCATGCAATCCGCACTTAATCAGTTGGCAATCAGTGTCCGTAGGTATGGTATGTGCTTTGCACCTTCGAAGTGCAAAGTACTTCTACAAGACTGGCAGGATTCTAATCCTGCACTCACTCTGGATGGTGAACAGATAGAAGTAGTCGAGAAGCTCGTGTATCTAGGTAGCTGCATAAGTGCTGGTGGGGGTGTGAATGATGAGATCAATGCACGTATAGTGAAAGCCAGAGCGGCGTATGCCAATCTGGGCCACCTTTCGCGCCTTCGTGATGTTAGTCTGGCTGTAAGAGGTCGTATCTACAGCGCATCGGTGAGAGCAGTTCTGCTCTATGCTTGTGAAACCTGGCCTATACGAGTTGGGGGTGTTAGGTCATCGCTGTCCTCGAAGGACTGCTGAGATCCAGTGGCAACACCATGTTAGTAATGCAGAGGTTCGGTATCGTGTGTTCGGGCGCAGAGACAGTAATCCAATTGGTGTCACTCTCTTGAAACATCGACTTCGGTGGCTTGGACATGTTCTACGAATGTCGTCCCAGAGGATTCCACGTCGTGCATTATTTGCCGTCGCTGGGACTGGTTGGAAAAATCGGAGAGGTGGTCAGTGTATGACATGGTGTCGTGGTATGAGAGAAAGCTACAAAGGACTGGCTTGTGTTGGTCCTTCACGACTCCCTGACTGGGGTACGAGAGATGGTGCGACACAGTGGCTAGAGAAGTTATCAGATATGGCTGAGAATAAAAGCCAGTGGCGATCCTGCTGTAACCTTTTAATTTCTTCATAAAATGTGATTGTATCTTTCTTAACAGAAAGAATTCTGGTTATACCTTACCGTTTCCCCCATTATTATCATTATCATTATTACACTACCATACACTAATCTGTGGTCGTTATTGTTCTTTTTTTCTTATGCGCACCTTACATTCTCTATCTCTTCCCATTCTCATTGTTATTGCGTGGCGCTTATGTATCTGTTGCCCCCTTGTACCTATATTTGTGTTAAAATAAGTAATAAATGTGTATACATTTCTGTCGACTGGTCTGTCCGTATAATAACAAATGCTATGTTTGTCTAGCCCTTACTGCTGATTGACTACAGGGAGTGTCACTTTCTCTGAGATCGGAGACACAGATTTCTGGTGACTAGCAATCAGCGCGAAACTTATTTCTTGAGTTTTTTATGCGCCACATGCAACTAATTGAAATATCGCGTTTGTAAATTTGAAAGTCTATTTTTAAAAATGTTAGGAAACCTACCTTTGGACGGTGAGACATTTATTTTATTCTTTAATGAAGATTGTATTTTGATAGCAAATCACTAAGACCGTCCTTACTGCGTGAAAAATTAATGGCTACTACTTTTCTACATCAGGTATATTTTTAAATGTTATTTAGTGATATACTAAGTAAATCTAACAGAAGTAGTCTTTTATTAAGCCACAGTGAGTCCCTATTCGTATTACTACATATGAGATGAGTAGGATGAATGCTAACTACACATACCCAACTTCTAACCGTAAGCAAGGTAATTTGTTAATTATGGAATTATATCGATAAATTGAGTCTCATATCATACTTAGACTCAACAGTCCGTCTAACATTTATTACCGGAAATGGTCAATATCAGGGATCTATTAATTGTTCAACACGTATATTGTTTTTAATCACATCACTGAACGTATGCTTAAGTAGTTGGGTTAGTCAGTCATAAAGATTGTAACAAATATGTATCGATCCAAGTTACTATCACACAACTAGGAAGGATTCAGTTTACAAGATTATTAGCAAGAACCGAAATAATGATAGTGAAAAAAATTAGACATTGAGGAATACGATTTGAAATGAATGGATTTGAGGAATAGAAATGATATTGATGAACATGACTTAAGGTAAGATAGGAAATGAATGCAACTATATCATTGTGATCGACTCTGAGCCATTAAACGTAAATGACATCTCTCCCTGTGAAACCTCGAAAAATAGTTTTATGACTTACGAGTGAATTTCTAGAGTGCTTCCTAGAATGACCTACACCGTTTCTTGTAAGTGCGAAGCATTAAAAAAATTTCAAATGTTTATGCTAGCATTAGCTTTCTTACAAATTCTTAATACAGAAGTATGTACCTGCATAGCAAGTTTTCGTTTAATATTCATTGTACCTCTATACGGTAACACATCTACGGCACTAATAACAGGTATCGAAGGTCTCCGGAAATTCCCCATCCTATCTAGTGAATTAGCAATAACTTTCCGGGCAGAGAACATCAAAGGAGTATGAAAAGCCCCATCAACTGGTAATCGTTTAGTTCGACGTATTCCAAATTGACCAGCATGATCTTCAATAAAGTCGATTGCCTGAAATTATTTGATAGGAAGATTTAAATCCAAATGAAACTAGGGAATAACTATTTTATGCAGTTAATCTTAACAAAATCAGTAAAAATTTAAGATAGTAGCTGCTTATCTACAAGTGCATGATATACGCAGCTGTAAAACAAAACCATATAGTTTCACTGAGCTTAAAATACTACATTTCCGAACTATTTATTTAATAGAAGTAGATAAGCTCATAATCTATGTTGATAAGGAGACCTCTAAGTAGGATGTAACTCTAAGGGTAGAGCGTGAGTTCTTAACGTTTGTATATCAAATGTGTCTAGTTTTTTCACCAAGGAAAACTGAACATCGAAGCTGTTTATAATTACCCATACTTGATAAATAAAAACAGAAGGGCTCATATGAATATTGACATACATGAGAAGGCAGGTGCATTGGCGAATTTGTGATGAGAACAACACTAATTGGATGCACAAAGAATAACAAATTTACGGAGTTCTGTTGTATATAATGGTTTCATGTATTAAGTAAGCGATAAATCACCCAGTGAACAGAAAGTCAGATTGAAACTAAAATAAACCAGTCTCCGGAAACTAATTGAAACGTATTTTTACTGAAGTTGAGCAGTGTATTAAGTCAAACAACCACAGAAGTACAATCTAGATGGGATGGCAAACGAAAATCCAGTAAGGAAAAACACTACATAATAATGACCACATCTTTTGAATCTGTGACTCTGTATAAGTACGAAGATGTAAACATTAATGAAGGCATTTTTATCCTCTGTGCTGATTCTATTTAATGCAATACTGACTATATTATTTAGTAATTAAATCAAGAGATATTTACAAATCCTTTTCTATAACTTAGAAATATAGTAAAGATATTGTTGATAGGTAAAGTAAGGGATTATGATAGGCAAGTATTGTATGGAGTTCAAAAAATATTATCCTGATTTGAAATATATTACCTCTTTATTTCCAGCGATAACTTTGCAATCTGGATATAAATAGTTAGCAACTTTACAACAAGGGTTCTGGATTTTATGGCGAACCTCGCAATGATTGATAGCTGCTGCTATACAAAGTTTTAATGGGGATCCAGGATTGAGGAAAACAGTAACCATTGCTCCAGCTTTTTCATCACAAGCTTTTTGCATGGCTTCTGCTCGGACACGAATGATATGCAGACCTGTTTTCATTAATATATGAAAATAAGTAGACTCACCTTCTTCATACGTCAGGGCACCCGAAAACACTAAAGCACTGATCTCGCCGAGACTAAACCCTGCTGTAACCACGCAATTTCTAATTAACTTAAAACATATAGCGTGAATTATATGGCATAGAAACCTCGTCATTTTCTTCTCGAAGCTTTACAAGGGCTGCTAAAGAAATTATAAAAGTAGCTGGTTGACAGTGAATGGTTTTTGATAGTTTTGAAGCAGGACCCTCAAGGCAAATACGAAGAATATCTGTTCTCAATATTTCATTGGCACATTGAAACATTTGCCTTATCTTCGGTAACTTTACAAGATTTTTGCCCATTCCGACAAAATGAGATCCTTGTCCTGGGAATAAAATTATGGAAGTTTTATGTGGATCATTATCAGTTGCACTTAAAAAATTTCCTCAGTGATACTAAAAGTACCTTTTGCCATATACAGCCCATTTATATCGAGGCTTTGTTAAACATTGTGAATCCCCGGAATCACTAGAAAAATTGCATCGTCGGAATGGACTGTGAGATAAGCACTCATAAACGATCGATTTGGTAATATAAAATGAAGAATTCCGCATTTGATGAAAAAGTTTAAAGATTGGTGATAACCTGTAGAAATAGATATGAAAATTAATATTTAAAGTTACGTTGAACACAAAAATGTATATTGCTGAGTATATTTTTCTTTATAAAACTGTATGGCATGACTTACTTGTCTATGGACTATTTAAAGTTTAGTTTAAAAGCTATTATCATAAAGATCTTGGTATTAAGTTGTAGTAAATTTATTTATTTATTTGAACATAGAAATATTGGTACAAGAGAGCGCCAATATATATGCGCCACACAAAACAATGAGAATTTAAAGAGAAGGAAAAAGAAAAAAGGTAAGGAGCGTAAAAAAAGAGAACGATAACGAAGACATTGAAGTAAGGTACTGTAATAAAAATAATAGTAATAATGGGGGAAACGGAAAGGTTCAATCAGAAGAAATCTTTCAGTTAAGGAAGATACAATCACTTTTTATGAAGAAATTAAAAGGTTACAGCAGGATCGCCACTGGCTTTTATTCTCAGCCATATCTGATAACTTCTCTAGCCACTGTGTCGCACCATCTCTCGTACCCCAGTCAGGGAGTCGTGAAGGACCAACACAAGCCAGTCCTTTGTAGCTTTCTCTCATACCACGACACCATGTCATACACTGACCACCTCTCCGATTTTTCCAACCAGTCCCAGCGACGGCAAATAATGCACGACGTGGAATCCTCTGGGACGACATTCGTAGAACATGTCCAAGCCACCGAAGTCGATGTTTCAAGAGAGTGACACCAATTGGATTATTGTCTCTGCGCCCGAACACACGATACCGAACCTTTGCATTACTAACATGGTGTTGCCACTGGATGGCAGCAATCCTTCGGAGACAACGATGATCAAACACAGAGAGTCGTCTGACATCCTCAACTCGGAGAGGCCAGGTTTCACAAGCATAGAGCAGAACTGCTTTCACCGACGCGTTGTAGATACGACCTTTTACAGCCAGAATAACATCTCGACTACTTCTACCTGCTCACCATCCAGAGTGAGTGCAGGATTAGAATCCTGCCAGTCTTGTAGAAGTACTTTGCACTTTGAAGGTGCAAAGCTCATACCGTACCTACGGACACTGATTGCCAACTGATTAAGTGCGGATTGCATGGCTTGGGCATTATCGCACAGTAAGACAATATCATCCACATACTCAAAGCAACAGATCCACACCACCATTACTTACATCCATCAGAGCTGTTTACAGAATGTCATCGATGGCAAAGTTGAAGAGGAATGATGAGATTGGGCAACCCTGTCTAACCCCACTGCTCGAATGGAACAATGGAGAGATGTAGTTGTGAGCCCTCACTCTGCCTGAGGTGTTTATATATAGGGCTTTTAGGATGTTAATAAACTTCTCAGACACACACCGCCTAGACGCCCGACCTGAGCACTCAAGTCTCCGGCTAGTACTACAATATCTGTCGAACGCACTTTCTGGAGAAAAACAGATAACTGATGATAAAACTCATCCTTGATTGCATCCGGGCTGCAATCTGTCGGGGCATAGGCGGAGATGACGAAAAGACATAGTTTCTCACGCCGATTTCTCACTTTGATGGAACTTTCTAATCTAACAGCACATAACCGACTGTTAATGGGGATCCAATCGACTAGTGCTGCCTCAGCTCTAGCGCTTAGTGTGACACCAACGCCTGCAAGACCAGACGAAGATGCCACAGGGTCCCTGAATAAGCGCACGTAAAACAAGCTTTTTGAAGTGACAGATGTAGAGCGAATTTGTAGTACTTCGCTAGAGTCTTGAATACGGGTCTCGGATAGACAACAAACATCAATATTAAGACTTTCCAAAGACATAGCCAGCCCTATCTGTTGTCCAACCTGCATAAATGTGCGAATGTTGAAGGTAGCCAGTTTGTGAATGGTGCACGTGGTTTCAGAAAAACTGCTTCAGTACTCATATTCGGTGGTAACATACAATTTTCAACCGGACAGTGACTCGAGTACGTTTAGATAGAGTCGAATTTCCACCAAAGATGAGCTGCTGTATAAGTCGAAAAAATAAGTATAGACAGAGTAGGGATAAAAGAGGGTGAATAATGTCGTAGTAAATAATAATAATAATAGTCACAATAATAGTAATAATTTGAATCATTTGATTGTTAGTTGAAGCAAGAAAAGTAGTTTCAATAATTAAAGGCAGTTCATCATTTGTGTGTGGGCTGTGATGCTGCCCGGGTGCCCAGACCGCAACAGGTGGTTATCTTAGGGGGCCACACCCCGAGCCTTTGACCTGAAGGCCTTACCCACAAGGCAGTGGAGCATCGTAAGGATATGCAGTCCCATGGTAGCCGGTGACCGAAAATTGGTTCATACGCCATTTGTCCCCGCAGGATACTGGAACCCATGTGCACCATTGATTTGGTTTGGGATCCGGTTAAAGCGCGGGACATTCGCTTTTCGTCCTCTCATTTTCGTAAACAACACACCTGGTGCGAGAAGGCAGTGAGTAGGACTTCCCTGGCAGAGGCTGTATACGCGTGGCCGTGTGAGAGTATTTCGAGAGGGAGGGCGAACCCAACCCGCTCTCGGTCATACCAGGGCATTTGGGCGATTCACGATTTTGGAAGTGCCATTTTGTGACTATGGAAAGCCGGGAAACGTTGACTGTTTTTGTTATGCTGGGGACATATGGTTTTGATGAATAACTTTAACCTACACTTCTGCTCAATAACTTTATGTGACTGGCTTCATGTACTTAGTGTTATCCTTTATTAAATTGCAACCCCAATTGGTGGAAAGTGATGGAGAATCTTAAAAGTTGGAATCCTTGTTGAATACCAAAGGATTGAAAATCCCAGAAACTCCAACGGACGATCAAACGTCTACAGCACATTCGATAAGTTGAATTAACGTTCATTGAAATTACAAGGAAATAAACTAATGACCGATTGGTTCCCAGGCAAAACTATTAACATATATGATGCATTAGATCGTTGAATCTGATTGGACTATGGAGAATATTACCCTAGTGAAACTCACGAGAATTACTGCAATCAGAACAGCACATTTTACAAAATGACTTGCAGTTAAGTCTGAGTTTTTGTACTTCCAATGACCCAGTTATTTATTTTGAAACCATTTGTAGACTCAAATTTATCAGAAATAGACCTAGCGAAAGCAATATTAAAGGGCGCTATAACCTCTTTTTCCAGTCACTCAACCGTGAGCGTCATACGACAAATATCTATCGGTTCAAGTCCATGTACCGCAAAGATACAGCGAGATAACATTAAGATGAATATCATGGTAGTGGTAATAACAGTGATGGAAAATATATTAAACACAGAATATGGTTTTAGTGGTGAATAGACTATGGATGTTGAAGCTTAAAATGTGGGGGCAGATAAGGAACATATGCTCCTAGGTCACTAACTGAATTTGTGCGTCTTAAATCATTAATTACAACCATCGTTAGGATCCCGATCACATAGTTTGTATCAGCCAACACAGATCATGCTGATATACATTAACATTGCATAACGATCTCACGTTTCGGTCCAGTCACTCATGGCTTTTATCCAGCCAACAACCATACTAGCTATGAATGAGCATCGATGTGAATAGTCGTTAGTAAAAATAATACTAACTGAAAGTTATTTTCCCAATACCAACGATTTATACTTCACTAGCACCGAATGCCCTGTACTTCGCTTGAGTGAAATTGAGTTCTGTTTCAGTGATGTTTCTGGACTAGATTTCAAAAGGTGGTCAGGTGACACCATGTCAAAAAGTCTGGTCTCCACAAGCACATGCTTAACTAAAAAACTCCACAGTCAATACTTGGTATTCGCTGATGTTCTTTGTATAAAAACTAACTTTTTAAATGCGTAAGCTAACTATGATATATAGATTTACTTAATGTCCAGACACCACCCACATACTATACCACGGCAACGCTCCTAGGGTATCGTTCACTGATGGGGGTTGCGAGCACTTGAAGGTCAAACTGTCGCAAAATGATTGGTGCGTCACATCGACAGTTCGTGAAAATTTTCAGAAGCGGTCAAATCAGATTCAGATTTGTGTACTAAGGACAGAAGGCCTACGGCCTATGTTATTCCTTTTCTAGTATGCTTCTGTGAGTGTCCAGTCTTCTCTTGAAAGAGTCAATTGAAGGTGCGGACACCACTGCTTCAGGCAGCAGGTTCCAAGTATTGATGACTCGGTGTGAAAACCTGTATGCCACGGGTATTTTGTTCGTTCTTGGCTTTTCTACTCGCCTGCTATGTCCTCTGAGGTGTCCCGATCTAGTGGGAAGAAAGAGAGAGAATAAGTTAGGTCCGAAATCACTTCTCAGTATTCTGTACATTTTTAGATTGAATTAAGTTCAGCCACACCATGTCTGGTAACGTTCATTCTTCAAGTAACGAAGACGATGCCATCGTGATGATGCATGATATAGGACGAATCTTCAATGATATTATGTTATCTCGAAGATTTACAAGTTGGGACAATTTTGAGACCTGTTTGAAAGAAGTACATAAGGTAATATGATTTTTGTGGTTAATAATTATTTTCTTAGTATACGCATACTAAGTACGTTATGTCAGTATGCAAAAAGAACAGTGATGATCCAACTCTAAAGTACTTTTTCGTGAGATGTCTGTACATATGGACGTAAACGCACATCCAAGCCTTTTCAACACTGGCACACGAAACATAAGGCAACGCAGCCGCTCGAAGACGCCGATCTTCAATATCCAATAAATTCATCGATCTGTGAGAAAGATTGAAAAGGGCGAAGGATAGACATAAATTTTCAATAAACACGCTTGACTTAAGGGATTGGTTCGACGTCGTCGTTGATTATGTCCCTGACCTTTGCACATACCGTCAGTCGTTACTATCTATTGAATGGTCTAGTAAGGTCGTTAGGTTGGTGTCGTTTTAGCGGCTTTGCTATTCGTCTGATACTAAGTGGATTGCCTAATTAGACTATTTAGAGGAAGCGAAATTCATAACAAGCTTTTCTCAGGTGATCCTGTGGAAGGATAAGACCCAAAAATATATAATGAAGCATGCACCTGGTTTCCTGCTGGACGCCATGTACGCCGGCTTAGTGATATTCACCCTAGTCTCCAGTGGTTTATATTTTATTGACCGGTATACCTATCTCGTCTTATGATTCGGTGGTGTTTTCGTTACTTTCGAGTTGCCTGATCTGAGAAAGGGCAATGTGCAGTGCATGACGGTATTGTTGTGTGCTAGGTTCAAAGAGCATTGCATGCTATATACACGCAAATCCATCCACATAGTTACACTCGTTACCTTCCATGGAGGTGGATGGGCCGCTCACCAGCATCCTACATCCAACTCTGTCCTGGGCAGTCCTCTCCAGCTTTTAGTGGCCCGTGGATCTGACTCCAATTAGATCGTATGAATGTTTGTTGTCACATATCCTCGTATATAATTATCGACTTAAATCACGTTAGTTTATCATGGAATTAAATAAGCCGAGTAACGAGAATGGACTTGCGAATACATATATTTTGTATATAAGGCGAATGGAATAGAGAGAAGAGAAAGGACACAGAGTAGAGATGGCAGGTGAGCCATCTCCCCTTGAACCAAGCGTTGATCAATATTTACAGTTACATAAAAGTAGGTTACAGACATGTGATGAGTAATGAGATCAGAAGTGTACACACACCCACGTGTTCATATAAAAACAGATAAGATTTATAAGCGAATAAATAACAAGGTCAGAATGTGACTCAAGTAGAATGAATGAAATGGTCTGTCCGAAAGCTAGAATAAGGTATATGGACTTAACATAATAACCGACACTAGAAGCTCTTTCCAGTTACTACTCAACCTTTCTGTGTCTGCCTTCAATTTCCAACGCAGTGTGTTCCTTGATCTCCATTTATTCCCCTTCCATTTAACACTCCAAGTTAGTAGTTGCATCGTGATAGAGTTTGATAGTTTGGTCAATGTGTGTCCTGCCCACCTAAAACGTCTTTTCCAAATTTCATCCTCAGCTGGAAGTGGCTTCTCACCCATAGCAGGCTGTTACCGATAGTATCCGGTCAACAGACGTTGAGTACATAACAAACAAACTGCCAATATTCAGTGTCAACACAGAGCTAACGAAACTAAATTTATTCGATTAGATCAGACCACGTCCTTCTGTATAGAGTTAGTGGTGTTAAATATAAAGTGCGGTTAACAGAGGCCTAAATAAAGGTTAAAATACAAGACAGGGGAGAGAAACGAACAAACTAAAATACTGTTTGATGAGACAGAGTGTAGAGGTTTTTAGCGTGTTCTTTCATCGAAGATACTTCCCAGACACGTGAAAGATTCCACATTTTCCAGGGCTTCACCAACAAGTGGGATTGGGTTGGTGTTCTCCGGCTTGCATTTGAGGGTCTTGCATTTCCCCTGAGTATTATGATTCCTGTTGATGCACAGGCTGCTGCTACACTGTCTGTCTTCAACTGCATTGATTGGTATGTATGGGATGGAAGAACTAGATCATCTGTGAAGACCAAATATTTTAGTCGACTCCGAGCTATTCATTGTATTGCGTGCTTCTCTTCAGGTGTCGAGGTCTTCATAATCCAGCTGACCATCAGAAAAAAGGGAGGGTGAGCAGCCTTGTCTAACTCCAGTCACACTTGGAATGCATCTGTCAGTTGTCCTGCATGCACGACTCTGCAGTGTTGTCCGTCGTATGAAGTCCGGATGATGTTGACGATCTTCTCAGGTACACCATGATGTCAAGGAAGAAGTTTCCATAAAATCCTCCTGTCCACCCTACCGAATAATTTCTCAAAATCAAGGAAGTTGATATGTGGTGACGAGTTCTAATCAACAAATAGTTCAAGGATGATCAGTAGTATCACAATTCAGTCACACGACCGATCCTTACGAAATCCGAACTGTTGATCTTGAGACTGGGCATCCACTTCAGTAAGACTCTGTTGAAGACTTTCTGTGGTACCGACAGCAGTGTGATTCCTATGTTTGCTCAGATCTCCTTTCTTTCGTATCTTGATGAGGTGTCCTTCTTTGCAAACTATCTGTGGCACTTGTTCTTCTTCCCAAATCTTTCTGAATAGGATCTGAAGAATCCTTGCACTCACTTCTATATGTGGCTACAGTGTTTCGGCTGGTATATTGCCAGGTGCTGCTGCTTTCCCACTCTTGATTTGTCTCATGGTCGGTCATCCTGATTTCTTTGATCATCGGTGGAGTGACATCGATAGGAAGGTCTTAAGTTCCATTTTAATGCCTGGTGGATTCAATGAAGCTAATCTATTCAAGAGTTCCTGGAAGTATTCTACCTATTTCTTCCACTGTTCTTCAATCTCAGTTATCACCTTGCCTCCTTATATTTGAATGGTCACACCGCTTTACAATATATCCCCTCTAGTTTCTCTGTTGCATCATATGATTGTCTCATAATTCCATATTTTCCAGCATTTTCGGCTATCATTGCTAGTCCTCACACGTATTTCAGATTTTCGGTTCTGTGTATTCGGTCTATGCTTTGACTTTGTCTATTCTCGTTCGGTTATTGTTAATTGCTGTCTTCTTGTTCTTCCTTTCTTGAAAATTGTCCACGGTTTCAATAGAGATTCATTTCTTGTGATGATGCTTCTTGGGGCATAAAGCCTCCTGATATGTCGAAGTTGGTGTTTCTTTGATCCATTTCCAAATGTCATAGTTTAAATGGTTTACTCTGGTCAGGGTTTTTTAAGCAAGGTGGTTCCCTACAGAATAGAGTTGCTGGCCCCATTCCTTACCCTCCTGCTTTACCCGGGCTTCAGAAAACGGGCCCCTTTCATGACTGGGGTGCGAAATAAGATGCGACGAGTGTTAAAGCTAAAACCGTGACGCCTGTTCTGATGGCCAAAGAAAAAACCTGATGGTCTAATGCTGACAAGCACTCAAAAAGTGCGACTAAATATTTAGGTAAAAGTACATCGTTCCCACACTAAACTTTGTGGTAATAGTAACTGAGAGTAATGCGGTTTTTAGTAGTTCAGCAATAGAAACATAGAAATCTCATGAAGGCAAGTTGAAAGGTTACAAATGTTTCGTCCTGCGTGCTTTTCAACATAATTTAATGATAATAGCATATTGAGCGCTAGTTTACAAGGATGGTCAGGTCGATACAAATTCGTAGTCTATCGAAGAAGAAAAAACATACGTCATTCTAAGAGATTTCTTTAGTGAAATTAGTTTATTGTAACTACTGATACTTAATCTATTGTACAGACTTTTTGTACGTTCAGTGTTCGTATGCTGATTATGGTTGAATGTGAGAAGGAAGTGAGAGCAATGCAACTGGCAGTGCTTGCTTATCCATTATTGTTATCAATATTTTGACTTTATGACGCCCTAGTTGTTGAGGACGAATATGATTCTGCACTCTACTCACGGGAAGTTATTTGCTCTTTATGGCCAGTTAGCATTATACTGGTCCTGTACAATTGTTCGTCTTGTTTCGGCAACTATTGGACTGAGCTGTACTATCTTCCAACATTCTAGGTTTGACCTGGATGTAGTCCTAAACTACTTCGAACCGAGCGTTTACGACTAGGCTATTAATCACACGCAACATAGAATATGACGAACGTGCATAATCAGGAGTAAAATAATTTAAAACATACGGTTAGCAACTGGATGCACATCGTTATATTCATGAAAATCAGAAGTGTGAAGTCATCAACATTAAGAGACGTGTTAATGTATGGTGTAATGATAAGATATATTGAGATGATGTAAACAAATCACCACTTGAGTTGCGTAGCGGTGAATACCGAATTAGTCTCCCAGAAATGTTGTAGCTTCTGAGCTTTTCATATACCTTTTGTTATTATTTGTTAGTCTGGAAGTGTAGATAACTGCGAGATCATTTGATAGGTTCGATTTCCGACGAAAAGACATTATCATTATTCACAAAGAGCTTGTTGGTGTACAAGCGTTGTAAAGAAACCATTTCGGGTTTATTCAAAAATGCAACTAAACATGAGTTAGGGTAATGCTTACACAATATTTACCATGTCTATACACATTCTGTATATAGTATTTAGAAGAATAGTAGGTTGATAATAAAGTAAAAAAGTAGAGATTTTTGAACAAATGTAGTTGCTATGCTTAGTTAATTAATCACCTTTGAAAGTGTTAGTACATAAATCCCAATAATGTCGGAAATTAGAAGACAAAAAGAAGCGGAAACTACAGTATGATAAATAAGAGTATTTGGATTATGGCACAAACTAAGAATCCCGGAAACAACCTAGTTGGATCAAGAAGTACTAGATAAGCACAAACGAATGTACTGTATTTGGAATTAGAAATCAAGTATTCAACAAGCACAAAGGAATCGTTCGTTCATACAAACACAATGTACACTAGCGGAGTAAGTTCGAAGAACAGCATCATAGTTCAAACATCTACAGTAGTACATATATTCACATTTAAGGCTCATGTACTGCACAATATACTTAGTCAATATGACTCTTACACAATATACATATTCAATAAGTATAGAAAAAGAAGACAGCAAATTCAGAAGTAACTGGGAGTCAGTTAAAACCTGTTGCGCTAAGCATCATTCTGTCATCTGAACATATGGGCTGGGCAGTTGTAGACTTGGTCTCGGTTACCTACATAATCCTCTGCTACACTTAAAATAAGTAATAAAACTTTCTCTTTCGGTCATATGGGACAGGAGAGTAGAGATCGTATTAACAAAATAATTTGATGGAGCCCCTTTGTCTAATTTATTACTTATTAAGGTATTTGCTTTGTAAACATAATTGGATTCTAACCATAAATCAGTTTAAGTGTTCAGTTATGTCTTGTATTGCATTCTTAGTTTCAGAGTATGTGGGTTCGGTGCTGATTTGCATTTTTACTGTCGTAATAACAGCTTGGAATATATATCTGATATCTCCAGCAGAACCAAAACAAACTTAGGTTGACTAGTTAAAAATCCACGACATTCCCAGAGCACGGTTGGGCTCAAAGAAATCGCTTTTTTTTCACGTAAAGCACGATAACTCGAACTTTCAGATGAACTAATTAAATTTTTCGAACTTTTTTTGTACTCCATGACAAGTAACGAGCAAGATCGTTAGATAGGAAAACCATCTTGTTCCTAGTTGAGATGTTGGACCTCAGCAGACTTAACAACTCAATGTACACTCAGTATTTTTAGCCCCATTCCTATGAGCATAATCAACCATATCATCAAAGAATTTCAGGATATAGCAACACCACTGCGATATATGTATCTTTCAATGCCTTTCAGCACGTGATGACTGATAACAAACATATTCCCTAATTAATTTCAATAGTCGCAACCAATATGCCATGACAATAAATTCAAATTCTTTGCCAGTTGTCATGCTTTTCTCTCACTTTCTATTTGAGTTCATCGCACAAGCAGCACCATTTAGGCGATTAGCTGACCGATCGAATATACTGCCCTGCATCAATGACCGTTTCTCATTAAGAAAACTCTTTACACTGAACAGTATTTGCACTCAAATGATGTCACCTTCGCAATCAGTAACAATATGACTTCCAGAATATGATTTATAATTGGTCTCTACACTAGTCTATGATGGCGGACTTCTTTCATCCACTATATCTAAAGAGGGAATTTTAGTTACAATAGTTTGAAAGATATTTGTGATCTGATAAACGGCATCATTTGAATATTCCGTAGGTTTCTCATGATGTGATGTCTGTGAAGGTTGAACAACGGCTCCATATACCATAAAAGTGACAGGCTCCTGCTCACTATCAATCAACTTGTGTTATAAAGAAACAGGTAAGACAAGAATACCATTAGATTCCGCTTCGATATTTGGAGTAAAATCATTAGGTTGCAAAAACTTGTAAAAGTTGCCGATTTTTCAGCTACACTATTTTTAATCACTAGTTCATCAGTAATAACCCTTGAACCAAATTGATCACCGTCAGAATAGTTCGATTCATCACCTGACTCATCCTACCCATCGGCAGGAACAGTTATATTATTTAACTCACATTCATGTATCTAGCTTGGGCTATCTTAGTGGTCACACATACTTTCTACACAAGTTCTAACTTCAATCTAGGCCACTATCCTACGATGCACCTCATTTTTTTCTGAATAGTTTCCTTTGACATACAACCTGTATCCCTTCTTCCCAATATATCCCTCCCAACTCTATTATGTCTGATTTGTAAGTCATTAACAAAATAATCAATCGTGTAGTTGAAGCAATTGAAATATAGTCAGACTTGCTACTGAGTATTTCAAAATAGTCAGAACTACTATGCTTACAAGGGTTACTAATTTTGGAGCCATGAGATTAAGATGCACCAAAAGAGACTTGAAGATGACGCAGGTATTCAGTGTTTGACAACGCTTTTACCAGCAACACCTTCTAATATAATTTGTACCCACCGAGAGAAATCAAAAGACAGAGTCGAGGAGATCGGAAGAGTGTATTTGGCGATTACCAATATATCGGAATTCTCTGATCTAATCTGGCTAGCGATTGCGATAGATGTTGAGCACAGCGTTACCACACGTGATCTGGCGCGGATGCCTGACCGAGCGCCTTCAGCTAGATGCGTCCACTAAAACATGTGGTCAGCATCCAATGTCGAAAACTTACAGAGCTATTTATTTTAGGGATTTACTTACCGCTACAGACTTACCGCAGATCTTATGCTTCTTATGCTTCGAAAAGGAGTTCACAACCGAATTCTTAGTACGATTGCCTGGTATTACGATGATATGCTGGTCGATGATTACTGACTTCAGAGTACTGTAACCATCGAAATTCAACCACTTGGTTCCGTTTTTCTGTATATTAGCGAAACGGTTGATTATTACTTCTTCTTTATTGTTGGTGTAAATATTTATCGTTCTATTTAACTCTTAAAAAGAGAAATTTTGATTCCATTTCTTTGGGAATATTTTTGTTGGTTCTCAGCATGTTATTTTGCACTAGAGAAACGTTTGACTGTATAGTGAATGAACAGGATTGCTGAGTAATGCAAGAATTATTCATTGAAAAATTTTTTGATACAGTCGTTGATTGTAAATGACTTAAAGACTTTCTATTCACTATACAAAAGAATGCAACCAAATACATGAATTTCGGCTATTCCAGGCCTTGAAATACGAAACTAGTTGTTGTCGCTCACTAAAATATGTCTGTGATAAAGCTATCAGGTATGTCAGGTATGTGTAAATGGACTGAAATAATAAGATAGCTACATTAAGAACTATGCTATAAACAGCAATTAGAAGAAATAAACGATAGAAAATTCCCAAGTTTATCTATGCAGTTATCAAACTATTTCCGAAATTCAGTTCACCTTTCAATATGTCTATAACATTTCATGCTCTGCATTAGCCGAATGCATTTTGATACCATTCACGCTCAAAACTATATTTATGAGTTGTCGCTACCTACAGATTATTTTAGGAATGAATTCTTAGAATAGTCATATTTTGTTGGGTTCTTATCAATTTGAAGTACTGTGATGTGTGCTACTTATGTTGACATAAGTAGTATATGATGTTAGTCGTAAACAGAAGGTCTGGCAGCGGAGAGACAAGAGGATCGAACAGTAAAGAATGGAAACAGGATGCAATTTGTATGAAAATGCAAGAACAACGAAGTCTGAGTCATTTTGAGACAATTGGTGGACATTTAGCAAATTAAGCATTGACTTTATGATTGTTAGGTTTTATTAACAAGTCCTGTAAGTTTGTGTCATATTCTATTGTTCCTACTGGTGTTCACGAATAAAATTTTATGGGTCAGTGGACATAAGCGTATAATTGATTCCTATGCGTTTGTTTGGAATCTAAAATGTAAACTGATTTGTAACGTTTAGACTTTGTTGGTTTGTTTCTAGCTTGAAGGCATGCTGTGTGCTGGAAAAATATGTAGGATAGCGTGTCCGTGAGAACCTAGAAAGGGGGGTAATATGGAAAAAATGAACTAATGACTAAGAAAGTACAAAGGTTTCACTTATATTGATTAATGAAGGCAGTTTATAGCCAATAACAGTGATACAAGCATAAGATTAAGACAATCTGACCATCAGATTAGAAGATGCCATAACCAACTCATTCAGCCCAGAGACCACAAAACTTCTACCATCCTCATCCTGAGCTACAAATATTCACCAACATAACGAGAAACTAAATGATTGAACTTGGTGTCTGTAGGTGTATGTAACATTAGTTGTTTCTTGGGGAAACGTCCGATGTATAATCAGCACAGTAGCAAAATCTCGAATCGTATGACTGTGTCACCACAGTTTTAATTTTTATGTTAACACACTAGAATAACTAATAGCATCGCTTATAAGTAGTAAAATAAGAAATTTCGGGTTTTTCGTAAAAGTTATCTAGTAAAAACATTTGTATCAGTGGTTAAAGATAAGAAGAGACAACAAACAAGCATGAAGGAATTGTATAAATTATAAATAAAACAAGTAAATATGTACAACGCACCAATCAAATATTACTTACTCATACCAGACATTTCTCTAAATTTCATGTGTGCATGACTGATAATATACGAAAATTTCGAAGAGTATATTTGCAGCCCTCTTATAACTGACTCCTGCAATCGAAAAACACAAAGCATAGCCCATCTTGATATTGCGTCGTTTAACCTACTAATTATGCTTATTAACTAATGAAATTAAAATGATAATAAAAACCAAAAAATAAAGTTTGTTAACCAGTAATGAGTAATTTGTGTAAAATATTTGTTTGACTGACTAAAGAATTAACTATGCGTTTGATCAGAAGTTAACATTTTTTTGTATGATTAATTGTAATTGGAAGAAGCAGTCAAGGCCTTGTTAAACTACGTGCTACACGTGTCTGACTCCAAGTATGACGCGTGTACACACCAGTCCTTGATTACAAGTATCTGTTAAACCTGATGATAGATGAATTCATGTAAAGAGGAGAATAATACATAGTATGATCGGGATTTCTATTTACACTCGCACAATGCACAGCACAAAGTAAATTAAGCACATAAGCAAATAAAAATTTGTAGGAATGAAACAGAATACTTTTAATATTTTCCAATTCATACAGACAAATCAAATGTACGACTATTAAAACATCATAATTCACTCCGAAATGCGTAGAATGGAGTTAATTCATGTTGATGTGAATAGGTGCTTTCAGATTCAAAATTATTTAAAGCATTCGAAACATTACTCTGTCAACTTCTAGTATCGATGTTCAGATTGTCCTAATCTCATGTTCGTGTTATTTATGGTTGCTGTCGATTGATTTCATTATTAATTTTAGGTGCATTCTATGCGCTTACTGAGTCATCAGCTCAATTTTTCTCTTGTTTTTTCTCTTCCAGATTCTCTTACGTACTGCTCCTCACACTCCCACAAAACACAAGATACCTTCAGGCTAGACGCAAATCTAACAAATTCTGAACGTTACAAGTGATTACCATTTACACAGTTCGTTTTATGAGGCTGACTGTTGGTAGAAAATCTCGAGAATTTACGTGATATTAATTCTGAGTATCTTGAGAATTTACTAAAATGAAACTCATTATTTCCTATGATCTTTTGTTTTGTAATTGTTAGAAAAGCGCTGATAGATTAAATATACCTTCTCGTCATATTTTCTACGTTTAATTTTTTCGTTCACTTTTTCCTTTCTATGTTGATGGGATGTGACAATGTGGTTCGATGTACGTCTTTGCAAGGTAGCATGTTCGTTATAACTAACTGATCTTGAATTTTATGACTTTAAACAGATAGCTTAAAATCTCTTGTTTGACCTCATTATCACAAAATTCAATTTGATATATCAAATCATTCAGTATAATCATATAAAACAATGTTTTTTAAGCAAAGATGGATAGTGGCTAGCAGTAGAATCCAGGACGCGCGTTTCATCCCATTCGGGACTCGTCAGCTGGATGTACCTGCATCCCAACAAGAGACTAATCAATTGAAGTCCCAAATGACAGTGGGAAGATACAAGGAAAACAACACCAAGTGAATATAAAACAAAGGTTTCAAGCAGAGCAATTTATTTTTAAATAGATATTTCCGTCAAAATGCAGCTTTTATTTCAGGCAGTCAGTGGTAAACATCAAAATTTTTATTAGCCTTATTTTTTATGGATCTCAAAACATTTAGTTGAGCTTTTTGAGATTGTACATTTTATTTTTTGTTTTTCTGTCCCATAACCTACTGAATATTTTACACACACTCCCTTCAACCTTTGTACCATATGCGGTCCCTTGGATTTGGTTTACTAGTAATGTGTGTTTGAAATATACTCTGCGACAAAACCTTTCATGTTGAATCTTTGGGCATTAGATTATTAACCTTGGGTAGTTTAGTACTAATGCTAAAAGTTTATCGATCAGATTCACCACATTCCACATAAACTTAGCTAGATGTTAGTGAGAATTGTATGTATGAAAAGAGAGGTTAAAAAAAAATCGATAAAGCCAGAAAACAAAAAGTAATTTATAATCTTAAGTAAGACAGGAATTGAAACACATTTGAATCAATTAGACCAGTGTTAGACCATGTCAGGTACCATCTCTAATAATATGTAACGATTATCTGACGTAGCTCTACCAGAAAATTCTCATCTCCCATTAAGATCCAGCCCAATAGTTGATAACTTTCTGAACTGATGACATAACGTTGTGTCATTACTTTTAACTTCGTTGCAACCTATTCTGATGCAGAGAGTTCAAACATTTACTGATAGCTTCGTTCATAAAAATCAACTATTTTAATAGAATAGACCCCCTCCTTTTTATCAGAAGATAAACTGAAAATATTAAGACCATTGTACAGTTTATCAGCTCAACTTCTCATATTTCAGTAACAGTAAAGTAAGTCAAAGAATAAAAATAGGTAAGCTAATAATGATGACTGAAAGGATTTAGGGAAAAGGTGGATAAACAAGTGTAGGATAATGTTTTAAAGATGTAGACAAATATAATGAGACAATGAATTAATACTATGTGTCTCGGTTTTAAACTTATTAATTTTTCAACAGTTCAGTTTAGACCGATTGACAACTATTTCATGGATTCGTCTAATATACTGCCTAGTCGATAGCATTCGATCTGCACTAATAAGGACTAGACGCGAATGACATTGATCGCCATCCAGTGATCAATCAATTGTGATTACATCTCAGTTCTACAGGAGGTTAGCTACGGCTTGGATAGCTCAGTGGTAACGTCTCTGACTATGAAGCTGGGTGACACGAGATCGAATCCGCCAGGGAGCACCAGTTCCCTCAAGATTACAGGTAAACCTTGCTGACGAGTGCCAACTAGCACGAAACCCTGGTCCAGGGTTTCCTGTTGACTGCCTCCAACTACCATCTAATACTGCCTAGTATAATCAAATATGATCATTCAGAGGTTCCTATCACTTTATTCTGTTCAATATTTAATTAGATGTACAAATTTAACTTGCAATCCATTTTATCCTAATATTTTAACGCTTTATAACTTACAAATACTAAATATATTGTTGTTTATAATAAGTAATTTATCTACTTATAACTCACTATTATAATACGTGAAATGATCATAAAGCAGTTTTTTTTTTAAATTCATATAACTTTATAATTCATCTTTCTAAACAATATTCCCTAAAACGGGTAACAAATTTGATTTACTTTAAGAAAAGAAAACAACAACAAATTAAAACAAAAACAAAAATATTAATTAATTGTTCATTGGATTATTTAAAATGATAATCAATATTTTTGTATTCACTTGTTGATAATAATAATTATTATTATTATTGTTATTATTATTAATAATAATAATAATAGTAATAGTAGTAGTAGTAGTAGTAGTAGTAGTATTCCGGACAAGAAGACCATTACATATATATATCAAATCTAGCGTCAATCTAGTTAGATGATTGTTTGTTTATTTTATTCCTTGTTCTCATTTTCAATAAACCGTCTAAGATAATAAGCAGATTTCCATTCATTAAAATCACATTCTAAAAAGCTAAATAATAATTCAACTTCAAATTGTATAGTTAATTTATCAGTGATATAATGTAATTCTTTCATGATTTGTAATATTTCATTCACCCATGGATCGGATGGTTTTATTCGATTACTATATTTTATATTTTTTAATAATTCCGAAATAAATGATACGATATAATCTAATGAATTAGGTTTATATTTCAAAGTTGTATAAATTAATGATTTGATATTTATTTGTAAAGGAATATCTCGTGCAATTGTTAAACAACCTAAAAATCTACCAAAATATTTTAATATTTTACCATTAGAAACATTAAGATTTGATAATTTTATTAAATAATCAATTTCTTTTGTTAAAATTTCTAATAGAACTGTTTCAAAATTTGTATAATATTC